>NW_027176975.1:9719645-10459645 GCF_023349555.1 Cebidichthys violaceus | reverse complement strand
GTTTAGACAATCATTACGAACTTGCGTGCGCGCACACACACACACACACACGCACGCACACACACACACACACACACACACACACACACACACACACACGCACACACACACACACACACACACACATACACACAACACGCACACACACACAACACGCACACACACGCATGGAGGCGTCCCCGGGAGGCGTCCCCTTATGTTACATTCACAACTTGGGATATTTTATACCCCGTAGGGCTGGATTTGATCCATGGCTTAAAGGTTGCCTATGAGGTCCGCGGACAGATCTCAGAACAGCACGTTGTAATCATAAAATAAGTCTCTCTCCGTTGACTGTATAAAGTCAATACAACAACAAAATCGGGCTGTTAGCTGGGATATAGCGGAAACATCTCACGGGAATCTATTTAATTTTGGACATTTGTCCTCACTGTGCCGTTCCCAGCCATTTTGCAAGCTCGTGTGAGTGAGGTGCGTGGTAGACACGGTGGAGCACTTGTCGTCCTGTGTTGTCATCATTTTTACGCACAAGACAATATGAGAAATAAGCCGTGTCATACTTCACAGGGCCCCCCATTCATACACGGAGCCGCTATTTGGAAAGTGTTATTGTCTCAAACAGCAGTATTTGTCAAATGTGACCAGGAAAACTAGGCTACTATAAGTGAAATGAAGTGACGTGTGACGCCAATACAACGTTTCCACAGCTGCATAAAACCATTGGCTTGCATTGAGGGTTTTGGAGAAATAGGTTCGCTGACAACTTAGGATAATAAATGTTTCGCTTTCAGACGGATATCTCAAACGTGAAATCGCACCCAGCTGCTTGTGTAAAGCAAACAAATAGCCCCCGTGTTAGGAGTCCTCCACTTGTGGTTTGATGAATGAAACTAGACAAAGGTAAATGGTTATTTAACTCATTTCGTAGTAACACTTTGGTAACCGGAGTTTCCGAAATTACAGAGACACAAATGGGGCCCATAGTGTGCCACATATCCATCTCCCTTACCCACCGCAGCTATAGTCCAATCTGACAGTGCATTTACTTCCCTCTTTATGCACTTTGTACTTTTTCTTTTCTTTAATAATAAAGTACTAATAATGTTTTTATTCAAGGAATTTGATGATGCATGTCTATGATACATATAGCTTTATTATTTGAGGTGTTGCATAATGTACTAATTTGTCAAAGAATCGAGAATGGTCCACAGTCTAAATAAAAAATATCACTTTTCCCAGACTCCTCGTGTTTCGCTTGTATTGCCTTTACTGAAACGTTAATTAGCAACACATGCCACCATTTCGACTATTTTTGAACTATTGCTTTATATAGCCTGTGATGTGGCAACTGTATAACCGAATGCTCTCAGCAAGAGGATAAAAGATAGATACTCTAGAGGGATTTAGAATACATTATGTGGAGAGAACCAGCTGAAAGCTGCGTTTAATAACCAAACAAACAATTAAGTCCAGAGCCACATAAAACAAAAACGACCTGGACTGTTGCGATGGCCTTGGTGATGCCATATACATTCTCTTTGAACAACAAACATTTATTCGCACATTCAGCTTTCCTCGCCGTCCAGGAAACGATGCTCTGGATTATTCCCCAAAACACAACAGTTAAAGACAAACACGCTAAACAATTCCAGTGCTTCAGTAATAATCTTTTAGCGTTTTAGAGGTCGGTAATGTGTGTATATTGTTCAGTTGTGTTTAAATTCAGCATATTATGCCTCCAGTACCAAGCAGAAAGGAAAGGCTCAATTACCTCATTATTCTGCAACTTACACCTGACCTAAAGCTCCGGGAGAATCGTACCCATAATAAAGAAACAACGATCCAACCTGACGAAATATCACATCCATGTTTGTACAGTGGCTTAGGCAACAACAAGGCGTCTGACAAGTGACCCAGTGCTACAGACAGGTCGATTGGGAGCTAATAGGTACAATATGCCTGAACAGACTCATGAGAATGAAAACTGTATCCCTGTGAGAGAGCATTTGAGGACAACCTAAAGCACAACCTATAGTAGGCTATCATTCCAGCACGAGTGAGAACTAATTAATACCTTAATATTGTAGCCTTTGAACGAGACAGACAATATAAACAAATAACACACTGGCACAAATACCCCTCCCCCAATCCTATAAGACAGATAACAAATATGGCGATATCAAATTGCGACATTGCAACGCGCTACATGCAGTTCAGCTCCCGTCCTCCTGTCCCTCATCGCTGCCAGTCAGCAGATGAAGATGTGAGCAATATGGCACACAAGCAACACGTCTGATGATGAAGAAGGGGGACTAACAGGCACATGTAATAATTGTCACACCGAAACCCCATTTTCTTCTTAACGCGATCCAATCTATCACATTTTGCGAGTGTAACGCTGTAATGGCAGTGAGGGTAGATCCAGATCCATGACTGGGCTTCCTGTGTCATTTTGTGGAGTACATGGAGACAAAACGAACATAGAGAGACAGACCAATGCAAGGACAGAAACTCCATGTGACCCATCTAACACGTTGAGGACTTATCGATGTACTCATTACATTCTGAATGTATCAGGCAAACCAAGGCCACATCTCTTTCTGTCTCCCTCACAACACACACACACACACACACACACACACACACACACACACACACACACACACACACACACACACACATACACACACACACACACGTGCCTTCCATCTCACACGTTTCCCCTCTCATTTGTCTGTGCACTAGCGCTCTCTCTCTCTCTCTCTCTCTCTCTCTCTCTCTCTCTCTCTCTCTCTCTCTCTCTCTTTCTCTCCCTCCCTCTCCTTCCTCCTCTCTATTCCCACACAATGCATCACCCTCGGTGTTCCTATCGACTGGCTTACATGCTGTAAAATACATTTTCCAGATTGATCACGCATATCACAGCAGCTTTGCAGCGGGGCCTAACCCTTTTGCCAAATGACGCCCACATCAATATTGAGGTATGCACTATCAAGGCAGAGTTTTTAAGAACGGGGGAGAGGGGGATATTGTTTGGTTTGTGAGGAATCACCTTGATTAAGCCACATGAGGTAGGATAGAGGTGGCTCTGTGTGGTGCGCAGGCTTTCCTCACTGTCTGGGAAAAAAATTAAACATTAATACGCTCACAGGCTGGCAGAGAGCTTACTAGTTCCTCGTGTACAGCCTTCCCTCCTTTGTGTTAGCAATGTCAGTTATCTCCGTGAGTGTGAAAATGTAAAGTATGCAACCATTGTTTCATTACCACACTTAATCCCGTGTTTCACCTCGTTTTCGGTGGTATTGGCGTATTTGAGAGAGGCACAATTCAGAATTATGTTTCAGTATAAGGCAATGCAGAACAGTGACTCGGTAACTGTAGACTGCGCTTGCGCTCAGGAGCCCACAGAGACAAGAGATTCCCCCTGATGATATAAAATAAGACCGAGAATCTTGATATTTACTTCCAGGAAAATGCTTGAGAATGAGACATTGTTGCCTATTTCTTTTTTAATAGTACAGTCACCATCACACAACTTCATCAACCGACCCTTCTGCAAAAAGCTGCATCATGGAGTAAGCAAATTGAAGGCAACAACCAATAAAATTCAAGAAACAATGAAAATATTCAAGACGAAACAAACAAAATGTATTTGAAATGATATATTAAAAGTGCTTTTGATTTTCATGTCTCTCCTTTGACTGATGATCGACTCCACACGCACTCAGGGTCCGGGGAATGGCGCCCCAGACGTCCTCTCAGTTAAAATGTCCTGGAGGTCAGTTTGCTGCTGTTGCAGGTCCATCGTATCAATTGGGAAAAAAGTTCAACCATCAGTGGTGATATTGTCATAGCGATTAGACTGTTTCTTATTTGTCTAAATTTCTTTATTTTTCTGTTTTTAAATTCTCACTTCAATTTTAATTCTTGGAGAACATAGCTTCGACAACATATATCGCACTCATTATAAGAAGCAAAAGGTTATATCAAAAAATTATTAGTATAGAATCACAGAAACCCTGGTTTAGAACCAGAAAAAATACAAAACAGAGAGGTACATAGACACAGGACATTTCTTATAATTGCTTGGAAACATTATTTTCCCGCTAAGTCTTGATTCTTTTTTTCTTACTGCGCATATGATGTTTTTCATTTTATTTGTATTTTTTACAAAAAAGGAAAATAAAGACTAGTATTTTACAAAATGAAGAGTATTGTTCTTGACGATGAGGGTGGATTTACACAGGTGTAAAGTCCAGTTCCAATATTTTTCTGTACATAATGTATTCCATCTCAGTCCCAGAAGACAGAAAAAAAAAGTAATGTCTTCCAAGTTTTTCAGAAAAGGTCCTATATATAGTCTTCTTGGAGGAGGATGGGGTGAGGGGTGCTGAATTTTGGTCCTTTTTTTCCTCTCTTTTTCCCACTTTCATATTAGGATCATTGGATGGACATGTAAGGCCAGTTGAAGCTGCTCCCGGATAATAGCATATCCCTGATGAGGGTTTCAATAGGAGTTTTACCTACCAAGCGGACGAAGAACAGCTGCTCGATTACCGACGATGAGACCGTGCGCAGAGAGGGCAGCCGCAGCAGGAGCTTCCCAAAGCGGCTGGGCTGGTTCGGGTACTGGCTCCTCACGTACTCCTCCAGGGCGCACTGAGATTTCTCCTGCAGGCTCTCGATGTGAGCAGCATCCGACAGGCCGCAAGCGTCTGCGAAACACACACCAAAAACACTGTGGTCAGGCTCGACACGTCTCTGAAACCCCAAGGTACGACATGTTATGGAAAAGTCTCTCAATCGGATTTTATTTTGGTCTTAAACCTCAACATGTCGCGGAACAAGTGAAACAATATTGGCTAAAAATATATTATTAAGGTATTATATTATTATTAAAACATATCAGACTCTTAGGTCACCAAGCTTTCAAATAAACAGTGGCAAATATACATTTAACTTTGTCTTCATATATCATTTTAAATATAGGCTATAGCACTCAAATTACTCTGCAGACAATTCCACTTAATATTTTCTTTACAAAATATGAACACAAAAGCACATGGTCAATTTTAGCCTCACGGCTTAGCTGTGACAAGCGCACACCTTGCCATGCCCAGTTTTAATTCCTGCAGAAGCACTCTGTTATCATTCAACATCGGCCTTTACGTACTATTGACAAAGTGGAATGAACAAACACACTGCCCAAACATGCTACATCACACTGAGCGAGTGGGACTGTCACGCAGAATAAACAAGGGGCTTTCTGCTGAAGCAGGGGATGCACAATTCAGTGAAGGGTATCTCTGCCTGCTCTAACAACAACCAACAAGAATATAGAGTTAAATGTCATGAAAACAGTGTTGTTAACGTGTAGAGGAAGAATTGACGGGACAATGGAGCGAAGGCAAAAGGTATAGGGTACAGGCCTAAAGGCCGATGCTCTTGATGTCTGAACTCTGGGGATTCAAGTATAAGGAAACATAAACGGCACTGATGAATCTGAAATTACACCGGATGTAATGTGACCTAATTACTCTGCAGTAAGCTGTTAAGTCATTTCGCCGCTCTTCTCTCCATAGACCACTTTTGCCCTGTTTTTCAATGGAGCCTATAGGACAGGCCGCTGGAAGCAATCATATTTATTAGATGAGGTGAAGTCAATAGTCACGCAGAAGCGACAGAAAATGTCAGAAAATGAGCGTATGCAACACGCAGGCGAGACGTGTGTTTTGGTGCACACTGGTGGTTTATGCAGCCTTGTGCAGCCACGCTTAACTATAGACAAATCATATAAGGCTTGTTAGTGTCGTACAATGTCCTGTTATAAAAAGACGGTTTTTTTTTTACACAATCCAAGCATGCGTGTTCTATAAACTGCTGTAAATGCAAGCAGCATAACCGCTGGCATATATGGTCCCACGCAGTTTAGGCTGTCCTCAACATATTCTGTATTGAGCCATGCATGCTTTTGTAAAGACTACACAAGGAAGACAGCTTCAGTTTTCAAGCACTAATACATTAAACACAGGACATAGGCTTTTAAGCCTACTCGTGATTCCTCCGTGCTATAACTCACTATGGCCAGACACAATAACCTTATGAACCCGGGGGCAACGCTGAGATCTTGGGGTGATTTACTGTGACCTTATTCCGGCCGGTCAAAGCCCCATGTATGCAAATCCCTTTGGATTAACGCTGAGTGTCCCTTTTTAAAATCTACAGCAATCAATAATGTTGAAATTAATTACATTTAGAAATATCAGGTAAAATAGCAGATAATAATGCTTGAATGTTGCAATGCTGCGATGTAGAGAGTTGCATTTGAAGGCATGTGTCGAGAGAAAGCTGGTCAAAGACACCCAATAGTTCTCCATCAGACCTGCCTGCAACCCTGCACCCCACTACCCATACTGAGACAAGGGAGCAGATTCTTCCAGATTCGCAAACGACTATTTCTGTGGTAGTTTAGCAAAGGCACACACTGCAGCGTGGATAAAGACTTAGTGTAAGACAATGATCCAGACCTGAACTCTGGTGAAATAATGTAGCCTGTCCACCATTCTGTATGCATCACATACTGACAAGACTGGTGTTATTAAAGGCAAACAATCCACGCTGGTCTTGGCAACGTGCCACATGACTTGTTATAACCAACACCAGTTGTTGCCTATCAACCTAACTAAATGATCTGCTAGAAAATAGAGGTCGTTAAGAAGTTTATTTTGGTAATCTGGGATGAATTTGTGAAACGCAGGGCAATAGGACAATGTGGTCAAATATGTGCACACGGTAAAGTGAATCAAACAGGATGTCACATCACTTAATAAGTACGTAACTGAGGCAAAGTATTTATTTGAGTTAAAACATATATGTACCTAACAGTATGCCTTCAAATTGTTGCGTGTCAAAGTTGCCAAACCCCAAAAACTGAAAAAGTAGTTATTGTGGGTCTTACTAAAAAAAATAGAAAAATAAAAAGTTCTCTAACTGAAGGAAAACCTATGTGGTAATGTCACATTCGCAAAAAAATAAAAAATATAATTAAAGATGGTTCCTATACATTTGGTGAGCACTCAAGAGTTTAGATAATTTAGATCCTAACTATACACATCTTATTATTACTTTATAAATATTGCGTTGGATTATGTATCAATAATATAATAAAAAACAGTAGATGTATGCATGTATGCAGTTGTACATCAATGTGACATTAGGTAAATAATAAACAATAATTATTGAAATATGGACAAGTGCAACTATTCAATATAAAATTGAGTTATGAAGCTTTCTAGCGATATTGAAAGTGATGAAAATTTCAATATAACTCCAAATCTGAAAACTACGGTAAAACTGAATATTTTATCACGAACGTGTCCAATTATAGGATATGTATAACCATGAGACGGATTTTTTTAATGGGCCAAATGTGAGACAATGAAGTCAAAACTTTGAGGTTAGTTTTTAAGTAGTTTGGGGCCTGACTTTCCTATTCCTTCCAATCACCACAAGCCTCCCTTGACATAACGGGCCTAATGGCACCACGCGTACACAACTACCTCCAAAATATCTAAATTACGCACCGAGAGTAAATGAGGACCTTTAAGACCTTACCCCAGTCACCTATCAATTAAGCTATAACAATATAAGTTACTTTTGGAAATTTCGGCTGGTGTCCTTTCAACACGTGTGGAACAAAAGAAACTATCCTCAATAACTTAGAAAACTAGTCAGCTGACATGAATCTATTAACAATCTATAGCAGTGCTGCTCTGAGTCATACAGCAGCGATGCATTGACATATGAGTCAACTTCCATCAGCCTTTTTGATCTCAGTCTGCTAAGGATTATTTCCTGCCCCCAAGACATGTGTTTGTGCACGCAAAACAAGGATAAAAGCATGCACCAACACTCATAAATGCATCAGCTGTCATATATCATTCTGTGATAGACTATTTCATCTTTACGCTCGATTATTTGACACCTGTTCCAAAATTTATGGACGCGAACCTACAGTCTCGCTCTCGGCTCAGACGTGTTCAAGAAAGTTTAAACTCAACAATTATAAAATATTTACATATATGAGATTGTCAATTATATCCGATTTAAAGTGCATTTAACTGAGTGTTACAGTAACAAACTTGATGCGCTCACTCAATCTGGATTTGTTTACACGTTTTATGCTGCGGCTACAACTGACATGGGAATGCATGTAAGTGGATATGTAGCAAGCTGTTTACAAAATAGCTATTCCATCGGCAACGCAAACATCTCGTAAACTCAGATTTGTGACCAGCCTATACTTGACAGCCATATTCTTGACGCCACAGTGTTTCGCCCAGCGAGCCTCGCTCAGTGCCCCCTGTTAACATTACAGCAACTAGGCCTCATTTGATTATAGACGTTTTCCTATGTGACATGTCGGACACCCACCTGATGTAAAAAGCACGATGGCCTTGAGGCAGCTGTACTCTGCCGAGTCTACGTGCAGGGTCTTAAGCTTCTCCACTTGTTCCTGGAAGATCCGGATGTGATCCATGAAAGCCACAACACGGTCCGCGGACATCGGGGAGGCGTGGAGGCCCGCAGCGGCGAGCAGAGGGGCCACATGCAGAGGCATGGAGCACTGGGCTGCGTTAAGCACAAACAACTCGCTCCACGTCAGCCTGAGAAGGGACACCTGGTCGGTGATCTGCAGGTCGGGAAAGAAAGGGATGTTTCTCGCCCACTCCACGGCGCTGAAGAGCAAACGAGCCGCCAGCTCGCAGATGTTCTCGATGCCCATGATATTGTTGGGCTGCATGCACTGGCTCCCGTACCGGGACGTCGGATAAGGCTCGGCCCGCAGCAATAACGAGATGTATCCGGACAGATAGCAGTGGCCATTCAGAGGGTCCCCGTTCGTCAGCGCGTACTGGCCTGGGTTGGGCTGAGTTGGAGGCATTCGTCCTCGCTGAACCGCTAACAAAAAGAAAGAGAAAAAAGAGGAAATGTGCATCCAGGACTGATAAACATTGTTCATGAGTAGTAAAGCCGTAAAGCAAGCTAAAGCTAGTGTGTTTCTCTTCAGTAAAACGGCATGCCCTGAAATCTAAATTCAGCACGCTTTTCAAAACATTTTGACTAGTGAATGCCGTTTTGTAAGAGTAAATGATTATGTCGACAGCATAAACATCTCATCAAAACAGATGTGCTGTATCCCTCAACCTGCACACTGTTTGCATTTGTATTTAGGGTTGCACGCTACATGGATTGTATGCAAAATGAAAATACAATCACATTTATACAGCAAACACACATTTTCTGTTATACAAAGGTACATTTAACAAATGTATTATCACGGGTATTTCAAGGCGTAATTGTATATTGTATGCAGCAACCTAGTTATAATACTTTACATATTTATATTTATTTACGAGCGGTTTTGTTTATATTAACAATAATTCATTGTGGCCAAACATATTACAAATCGGATTGATAATTACTATTTGATTCAATCACATTTACACATTTTACCCACATCAAAAGTTCAGCTGGGAATAAAAGGAATTCAGCTATTGTTTAATATTAAAAAATAAAATATTAATGTTACTCAGGGCACATTATACTTGGGCTTGTACTTTTCTTTCACAAACCGTAGATTTTGAATAAGGGATGTTTGCATGAGTTGGAATAGAACACTTGACATAGAAAGTAAAGTTATACGGCCTGTAATGCACCAGGCAAAACAATGAGCCATGAACAACTTAAGCGGCATTATTCAGTGTGTCTGAGCTGTCTAGTCAGCATAAGGAGCTAGAGCGAGACGTGGGTTTGTAGTGTGTTCATTTTACATTCACACACAGATTACAAACCCGTCTGTACAATTATAAATTAGTAAACTGCATTTACTTATAGAAGGGACTATTAACCTTGCCCATTGTACACACACACACACACACACACACGCACACGCACACGCACACACACACACACACACACACACACACACACACACACACACACACAGACAGACAGACAGACATACAGGCACACACACATACACAACCCCTCTTCTGTTCAAAAACCTATACATAAAAAGGGCCTGCTGGATAGAATGCCTTTGCTTGATAATAGTACAATTTACACTGCAAGGAAAGCAAAATAAGAGGATCAGCTAGACGAGCCGCTTTGTTCAAGCGACACGCATTGACGAGCAGAACCGCTGTGGCTGCACTGGCCTTTGCCTCTCTAACATAGGCAGAAAGACTAACCATTCATGCAAACATCCCTGAAAAACATGGATGGAGACTGCAGTATGCTCAGCCATATGCCTTTGACCTTAATACAACATGGCAGTCGTGTTCGTCTGCTACTAGGATGCGTAATCATGAGTGGCTTTTAAAATATATTCACCTTCCCGCCGCATTCCCACTTTTAAACATTTCTTCAGCCGGCAGTATTGGCACTGATTTCGGTGGTGCTGGTCAATGGGACAGTTCCTGTTGGCACGACATGAGTACGTTAAGTTCCTCCGTACACTCCTCTTGAAGAAACTTTTGCATCCCTCGCAGGTGAACTGGCCATAGTGTTTGCCGCTCGATTTGTCTCCGCAAACCACACATTCAATATGCTGCTGACTCTGTCCAGAATTTTGACTCCCCTTCTCCCCGGCAGTCCCCGGTGTGGACGGGGGTCCCGGCTGGCTAGGGGTCTGCGGAGTGTGCGGCGCCGCTGACGCCGTCTGCTGCTGCTCCCTCGCCGGCTGCGCTGCTGGGTTGGGGCCGCTCGGAGGTCCTCCGGCCACGTCTTCCTGCGGATCTCTCCAGACGCTAACTACCATTGCCATATCTCGGCCCCTGAAAGTGCTATAAAGCGAAATGATCGCCGGTGTTTACGAAGAGTAGAATGGGGAAAAAAGGAGATCTCAAAAGACGGGGCAGTGCAAAGTCAAATCGGAACACGCAATCTCATATGGGGTAAGAAGGAGAGTAGAACGCGATCAATACATTCAAAATACAGGAGGGCGATTGAATATGCACCCGATCAGGATATGCAAGTATCGGGAGGCCAGTTCCAAGGTAAATTGCAGTCAGCCATTCAGGAGTCCCTGATCTTGTAGGAAAGCCAGAGTCCAGTCGTAACAAATTGCAGTTTGATATAAAATAGCCACAAAGGGAAGGCAGGAGCGATTCACATGGACGCAGGAACGAGTAAAAAAACCTTTTGCTGGAAAGACACGCGATCCAAAGTGCTGCGGAGATAAATTCCTTTCTCTTTTCTTCCCCGTGCTCCTTTACACTCCCGTCTTCGTCGTTTAGGAGTGGAGGAAAAACTGAAGAGCCGGATTTTTACATCTATTTTCTTAAATAAGCCTCATCATCTCGCCCAGCAGCGAAAGAAAACCGCGTCGCCGAATGAAGTGCCCATGTATAGTTTCACCTCTCTCCAGCAGGAGGAATGGAGATACGAAGAGAAAAGATAAAAAAGAAGACCAACAGCAACAACTAATAGAATATGCAAGAAGAAGGAGAGACCCAAAAATGAATGCGCTTAAACGGGAGGACCAGCAGAGCAATGTTTCCGAAACGGGGGATCTGCGCGAATGTCTGTATATAGTGAACTTTGACACTACTATTGAAACTGACACGTTTCTATGGAGATCGCTGCGCCTTATATGGTGCTCATGTCAAGGAGCCAAGAGAGGGGCTGCTGGAGACTGATAATCAAAGGCGACTGACTGGCCAGAGCCCTGCATAGAGGAGGAGGAGAGGAGGAGAGGGGGGAGATAGGGAGAGAGAGAAAATGGGAGGCTAAGGTTATAGCCAAGCCCTCTCTTTCTCTCCATTGGTTAGAGTCCCCCTCCGTTCATTCACTGCAAAAAATGTCCACCTCGAGAAGTCATCGGGTCCCGTGTTCAAATCTTGAAATGTTATATTTCTTCTAAAAACACAGTAGAAAAAAACAAGTGCAGATTATAGACACCCGCTTGTTTCCAATCGCAGTCCGTTTCGTTTGAAGAATATGTAAGTGTCAATAAAATTAAATAAAGCAGAGTAAGCAGGGATATTTCCTTTAGAAATGAACAATCGATGTAATAACATTTACAGTGATGGGTCGATTGGCATTGGAAACAAGTGGGAGCATCTCACCCAGATGAAAGATGCAGTCTGTTTTGTACTGTTTTGGTAAATGCAAGATTTCCAGACTCAATACTGAACTGACTGACGTCTGGGGATGGATATTTTTTGCAGTGTTGCAATCTACGGCTGGAGGGACTGGGGGGCTCTGACAGGCACAATTTACATTGAGCTCGCCCCGCGCTGCTATTTACTTTGAAACCTGATTAGTATGGGCCGTCTATTGTCACCAAAAAGAGGAAGAAACCCTGAATAGAATAGCAGAAAAAGCGGGGTAAAGGCAAAGGGGGACAAAGCTTTTACGCACGACAAATAGTCCAAAAACTGGGCGCTACGGCGAAAAGGGGACTCTGACTCAGAAATTCCCCAAAGTTTCAAAATGGTTTGTCTTAGACTCATGTCTTTATTATAAAATGAAAGGATGCCATTATTGTTTTGAAGCGAATTTAAATGTCCACACGTTGTTTCCTCTTTGGCATGCGCATTGCGGTACATCCTCGTCTATAATCGGCACAGTCTCGCTGATTACAACTTACAATTTAGTTAAAACTAGCATATAAAGGTTATAAAAATGCCGATGGGGAGAATGATTCAGAAAAGACAGTGTGTTATACAAACGGGATGTCGTGCCAGCGGCCGAAAATCTCTAAAATTAGACGGAGTAATAAGCAATATTCAATAATTACCGAGGTCCTATAGTCTCCACAATCACTGAGCTGGTGTCATATTATGTCTTAATAATGACAGTAATTCAAAATCATGTGAAGTTGCTAAGAATTTGCATGGGGATTCCGTTTTTTTGTATCAGGGTTTCTGCAGGCTTACCACCTCTCCAACTCAAAAATGTCTGGATCGCGCTGCCATCTAGCGTACATTGTACAATTACAACCTCATATTAATGCATGCACAAGTCATTAAACATGCATTTTTCAAAACGTAAAAGTTGATTTTAGAAATAAAATAAGCTCCAGTTTTGCTTCCCGTTTCCTCACGTCTTTTTTTTTTACTTTCTCAAATAAACGTGCTTTTGATGTAAAGGTTGTATAACGGAGAAAAAACTTTCGAAGAACAATAATGAATAAATATATTTCTTTAAAACCAAATATTGTTAGTCCCAAAAATGTACAAGCCATTTGGTTGCATGTGATTTAGATGGAACATAAAGTCAAATCGATGTGCGTTAATCATCTCCAAAAACAGGGTAATACACAATGTTGGAAAAGACTAATCATTCATAATACATCAACTTATTATTTAATACAAATAAACTAAGTTGTTGTATACAAAGCTTCAACCAAGCCAAGATAATAGCAGATATAAGGCAGCGTAAATATCAAGTGCCCCCTTTGGAAACGCATAGGAGGGATGGGTTGTTTTTTAAGTATTCAACAAGAGAGCTCTCTCTCCCGTCCCTGTCTCGGACACTCCACTGAAGCTTCCCTGCCATATCTCCAGCTCTGTGAAAAGGTGAAACCAATAACATTAAATCGGACAAAGATTTTTTTTTTTGTAAGTGTATCATTAAGATTTAACTCCACAGATTGGAAAAGGGCTCCGCAGGAGAAGAGGAGAGGAGAGTGAGAGGGACAGCGAATGGGAGCAGGGTATAGGGGCTCTAATACAAAGCTGGGAAACGGCGAGAGAAAAAGGAGAAAGTGGACAGCAGGACATTAAAAGAAGAAGCACCAGCGACGGCGGTAACAGAGGAGCAGCTTTCTATCTGGATAAAAGCAGCCACCGATAAGGCAAGTACAATATTCATTTCTCACTTCTCCTACGTTACACACGCAGGGCTCGGAACGCAGGGGCAAATTATCTGTGTCATGCCACATGACCGTTCACTTTAAACCATGTAGCCAAACCGGGCTGTGCCAGAGTTACAACTTTTTAATAGTGGACAGTCGCATCTTTTCTCTACATCACCGCCGATTATGAGACTCGTCCCCCCCTTTTCCAGCTGTCCTCGCTGATTTGCACATCAGATAGTAGTGACTTCAGGCTGGTTGTAGCACCGCTGGACATGGGAGCGGTTTTTTTTTTTTTTAGTGCACGTCCCGTCACCTGCAAGGCTATTTGTTGTTTGAACACATAATGAAAAGATCGATAGCAGGCTGTTTGTCTCAGCGATAGTGTCACCAGATTAAAAGGGTGAACAAGGTGACCATCCGTTGCCCATTTTCTACGCTGTTTTACAAGTGCCACTTTAGCCACAATACTAAACGCAAGTATTATAGATTGGCGCAAAAAAAGCTTATGCACCGGTAAGAACACGTTGTGTTTGAGAAAAGACTGCAGCGAGGAAGTGTACGATGACATACAATGAGATTGATTAAAGCAGCATTATTGATGTAAAGGTATTGTAATGAAAACTGATATACAGTAAATGCTGTATCAATGTAGGCCATGTTAACTTATTCCAGGAAAAACTGCACGTCAATCAGCTTTGTAAAATAACCTTACATAATAACATTTAACTTAATCCTCTCAAGGGTGCATACAGTTCATGGTAATTAATCACTTCACGTGAGCCAAGTAACATTTATTTTTCATTTCCAATACCCCAAGTATTCTATATTTTTGTTATTTTGACAGAATGCATAATCTGTCTGTTAAATTATTGAAAACGTGTTAATAATTACTTAATCACATAATTATTAAACATATCTTTCAGGTAATGGATGCATTCGCGCATTAGTAGCCGTCTTACTGTAATCCAGTGCTTTGCTATGCCACAGATAATTAGTGATCTTGGAATATTAAAATGTTATCTGACTTTTTTTTATTTTAATCCAAAATGAATAATCCACAGATTATAATCCACAGATGATGATGAAACTGTTTAAATTCCCCTCCTGTATGGTTTTGTCAAAGGGCCGTATTGGTTAAACATTTATAGGGATAGAGAACACATAACAGTTTTGCCAAATCCGTGATGATCAATAACTGATGCTCTTTTTTTACACAAATAGAGTAGGACGTTGTAAAGATTCAATACTGCTGAAACCAACAAGCAGCACAATCAGTTGGGAAAACACTGAGGTCATAAGTGCCAGCTCCCCCCAATAAAACTAAACGTGACTACATGGACGCGTTTTAGAGCATTTAAAACGGTGCAAACGAATGTAGGGATTTAGGGATGGTCGAGGGTCTGTTTATTATTGATTGTGTGTTAGCACATCAGGGTTACAAGCGCATCATATTTCTAAAGATACACCATGTGGGTTTAGAGGTGAATTTGTTTTTTCCTCTGCTCAAAACGCCTCCTGTGTGTGGCACACCAGTGTTACGTTTCTGGACGCCGGGCTAAAGGGCCACATCCTGATGCTGATCTCTGCGACTTCAACGTCTTCCTGCAAAATAAAAACGATTAAGAAACCAAAACGATTAAGTGATGGACACCTCAAGCATCGTTACACATCTCTATGTTGGGTCCTGGCTGTTTGTTTGAATAATAGACAAAATGTGTGGTAATAAGATGTAGCTTCAAACCTCCAAAAATGATTTTACACTTGTTGGACTGTGCCTCTGTGTAATAAGACGTTTGTCACTTAAATTATCTTCATGAATAATATATAGCTATTGAGTAAACACTTAGGCGGCGCTGACAATGGCATTGCACTTTAGTGGAGAATGGTAAATTGTAGAATATTTGACATTGTTTTATACATTTCCCGACCATATGAGCGCACTAACATTAGGGCAATGTGTTTTACATATGGCATTAATGCAAAACAAGATGTACTCAGTCTTACAGCATAGATGTCACATGGAAAATACATCAAGACAATACATAGGTTTAGTCCTTTGTCTAGAAAAGATATGTTTTGAGTATAATATGTTTTTGCATATGGGCGTCTGGATTATTTTCTTTGAACATGAATACAGTAACCCTGTAGTGCCATTATGATTTAAGCTGGGGCGAATTTTTTTTTATTACGCCAAAATCGTGAAATATAAAATGGCATTAAGGCCTTCGACTTGTCTGAAACAACAACAGTGATTTGACATGGTTTTATAAATGACAACCTAGTTGCTAGTGAAGTTAGTGTAACTTTTTACAACACGTTAAAAGCCTGAACGTATTAAATGGCGCAGTGTGTGTGTGTGTGTGTGTGTGTGTGTGTGTGTGTGCATATGCGTGTGCGTGTGTTGAGGAGGAGGAGGGGGGGGGGAAGGCGCTGAACACAAAACAAACACTGTCATATTTTAAAAAGTCCTGATAAAATCCAACTCCAACTCACTCTCATGGTTGAGGTCTTGTTGCTTTGTGTGGTTGTGTGTTGAAAAGGGGAGAGGTTCGTGTGTGTGTGTGTGTGTGTGTGTGAAGAGAGAAGGGGGGGGGGGGGGGGGGGGGGGGGGTTCAAATCTGATCCCCAAATTATTCCGGGGGCTCAGATTGGTGTGAATGGGACGAGAAGGTCACTTGAAATCGCTTTTTATCCGCTGGCTTTTTTTTCCTATGGATCAGCAACTTTCAATAGACATAATCTAATCGCTCTTAATGGAAAGGCTATTCGTGAGAAATAGTGGATATATCGTTGAGTTTATACAGGCTACCGACGTATTTAACAGGCAACAAGAGTTCACAAAATAGCATGGTTATTAATTATTACTGGAAACTGAAAAGTGTCTCCCCCAAACAGGGAAGGTTTACATATCAGTTCAAAACAAACTAATACACATGTCTATTCATGTGTATTTCTGGTAGATATAACTGCATTTGTGTTACAATTAACCTGTTCATTTCTATATTATCATAATAGTACGTTTTTATATTTTTCTAACTTATTTACATAAGTTATATTTTGGCCCTCAATGGACAACCCCACAGTGCGACTCATTCTAGTTTGTATGGAGATATCATTGTCTATTCCCTCATTATTTTTAATATTGCTTCGCCTCTCCAGAGATTTGAGATCCTTCAGTTTTAGACGTGATGAATGAATGTCTCTTTCCAGGATTTTTGCATCCCAGACTATAATTGAGGACAATAACTGCAATGACTTTCCCAATTAGGCTTGAGGTTGGAGTTAAGTTAGAGGGACTGTCAGTTTAAGCTATGGGCAATGGCTTTATTGCTCACTAACCATCATTTCTTTAGAGCCCATGTGCTAATTACTTTGGATGGTCCCAGAGACGGAGATTATAAATCCATTAGCACCCAAACCCTCGTGGTTCCACAGTGCAAACACTGTAATTTTGTAGTACACCAAAAAACCAAACTTTAAGTACCAGAAACTAGATGAAGGGGAACAGATTTTCAGCAGCGCGTGTAGCTACTTCTAACAGATCCACTGTGAAGGGAAGCCTTGCGTATATCAATCAGCAGCTAAACCGAAACACACACAGTAAACTAAGCAGAACAGAAAATTAACTGACAGGGGAAAAGGCCTAATTGGTGGCTGGTGGTTAAGTTTAAAACAACCTGTTTATATTACTGTGTCAACTTAATGCAGCATTGTGACCATAAATGATCAACACAACACACTTATAATACTGTGGTTTATATTTTTCTGCAAGTTCGAAAAATATTTTTTTCTCATTCCCAAGGTGCATGCGAAGTGTCCAGGGAGCGACGCAACCTAAAGGAGTAGAGTGAATTAAAATAAGAAGACATAATACCTGTTGGACTGCGTTTAATGAAGGCAATAGAAAAATCGTGACCCAAAAGGGGGTACGTGAAGGCATCACACCCTTAAAGTAATTTATTTCAGGGAAACCGGAGGGCAAAGGTGGAATTCTTGAGAAATTCAACAAGGATAAGGGAGCTTTAAGAATTCTGCACGCAGATTACCTTTCATCCCATTCTCACATTATCCGACAACACACAGTAGAAATATAGCTCAGCGACAAAAGAGCGAGATTACCCTCCGACACAGAGGAGTGCAAAACATTTTTTTTAAAGAATTATTGCGATTGTTAGGGGGGCGAACGAGGAGAGAGAGAGAGAGAGAGAGAGAGAGAGAGAGAGAGAGAGAGAGAGAGAGAGAGAGAGAGAGAGAGAGAAAGAGAGACAGAGAGACAGGGCAGGAGAGAGAAAGAGGGGGAGCGAAGAGTAATTCTCTGTGTGCTTTCAAAGGGGGAGACACAAAAAAAGATCGCCGTTCAGAAAGTGTCCTGTCATTGTGGTAGTGTTATAGTGGATGGTCAATCCAGCTTGTGGTGAGTAAATTCCCATAAAACACAATCATCTGAGCAAAGATGAGCGAGGAACTAATAGTTCTCTTTTGGTGACACACTTTGTTTACACTATTGGCTCTGATGCCTGCAATGATTACTGACACTGGGTCAGAGTTGTTGCCCCTTTTGGTTTAACTTGTTTGGTTGTTTAAGTTTTGGTTTGTAACTCCAGTAAATGAGCGGCATCACATCACCACTGCATTCTTTTTTCTTCATTTCCCCCCAAAAAACCAACACACAGCAGGGGCTTAATTAGAAATGTAGTGTAGCTGAACCATCAACAAGCTGGAGCTGAGAATGACTGAGCACACTGGTGCAGTCTCGTTTACATCAGTACAGAGAAAACAGAAAATAATTTCCCCACAAACTCTCAGAGAAGTCTGAGTGAAACACATTTATTCATTTACATTTGGCAACCTTAAAAATATTGTATGTCATAAATTATACTGTATATGGGGAATGAAGCTGCAATCAAATCTGTACTTTAATTTCAACCCATCTTCAAAACTGTGACATAGGATTTATTCATATTCTAAACTATAGCACGGATTAGCTCAAACAGCAACTTTATGTTTTAATATATCACACTTTTAAAAATAATATTTAAACCAAAAATGCCCCTGTGTCTCTCACACCCACAAACATGGACAAATCCCACTTGACATTTTGTGTATTTTCATTTGAAAGGTGTGTGTCTTGTGTTTGGGCACATGTGTGTAAAAAGACAGAGAAGTGAAGGTGGCCTGTGTTTAGTGTCCAGACCCGGCAGATTGTGACCTTATCAATGTGAAACTCTTAAGATAAATTATTCATAGCACCTGTTTGATGTCTCTGGCCAAAGAATGACAAAGGTGTAAGATTTAAGATCCATCTAAAAAACCATGAATATCAGACGCTGTGCTACCTGTCTCTTTTTTAGAGCAGAAAAGAAGGAGTTAGGCTGCATTTTAAACCACAAAAATGAACAATTTGTCTCCTCACAGGGGGTGCAGAGGAGAGCGACCAGAGAACAGCATTATATACGATAGGTAAGTGTATTCTAATCTTCATTAGCAGATATATTAAAAAAAGTAAACTAGAAAATCAATCTATCATTTTCAGTGTGCAAGGTGTGGCTTCTGTCTTAATGTCATGTGACATCACAGGTGTCCAGTATTTAAGTGTGGCTGCTTTATCCTCACTTCAATGTGAAACTTGAAGCAGAGAGTTTGACTGATTTGGTGGAGCTAACCTTGCCCTTTTGTAACTGACTTTGTGTTGTGTCTCCTTGCAGGCAGAGAGCAACAGGGCGCCCAGGAGTTCAGAAACACAGCGGGACATGTTTGGACTGACTTTAGGGTGAGATGTAATTTATGGTGAGTGCTGTTTAATAAGGACAGTGACGGTAATACCACTGCTTAGTATGAGCGTTGGGATCTCTTGATATGACAGCCGTGCACTGACAGGCTTATTGTACTTAATCATAGATGTGGTAAACATAACATTAACTTTAAATTTAGAATACAGTTTATGAGGCTGCTCTCACTGATTTGTATTGCTCAGTTCAGATTTGTTTTTTCCCCAATAAGTACATTACTGGAGTGTGTGTTTATCAAGTACTATCCCAAGCTTTTCTTCAAAAAAATGTATCCAAGCATCCTGAAACTCAAATTCTTTCTCAATGATTTGTTTTGGAAAAAGGCCATAGTATGCTTTTTGAGAAACTGGCAGCTGATCTTTTCATAGCCAGAGGTCAACATAACACACAGTATTAATAAAACAAATAATGCTAGGATGGATATTAATGATGATATATACAGATGTACTGCACAGCTTGAATTATGTGTGAGCATGCTGAAGGAGAGCAAAGGAGAGACACTCTCACAGACACTCACAGATGTTTGTGTGTTTACTTGTCTGTGCGTGTGTGTGTGTGCGTGTGTGTGTGTGATAGCAGAGTCAGTTTCCCCTCAGATGTTCCCTGTGACCTTTGACCCCACAGTTGGGGTCAAGCCCTGACAAATGAGATAGTTGAGTTCTGTCCAGAACTGCAAACATTCCACAACAATCTTCTGTCCTCCTCCTCCCCTTTCCTCATATCCGTCATTCCTCACCCCTTTACTCCTCTTAGTATGGCTCCATCACAACTTAGAGAGAGGCAGCGAAAGTTCTCACTACACACAAACATGTTTTATTGAATTTTCTGTGGAAATCTTAAAGTACACATCCTTCAAATTAAGAATAACGGAATCAGTTAAATGTAATATCCCCAACATCTGCCTTGTTTGCAGATGGAGAGAAAACCAAAAAGAGTATGATCATAACAGAAGCTGTGTTTAAGATTTGGATATTACAACCCTGCACTTTGAAAGCACACTGTGTGTGTTTGGAAAGCTTGTCAGTGATGTCAATGATGAGAAATGTTGCAGTGTGGTTTTTTACACACGTTGCTGGCTCCAGCATTTCCGGCAACATTTCTCACTCTGCCTCCCTCACACCATCCGTTCTGCTGCAATATCCACACATTTTCCCATCCTTTCACTTCTTCCCCCACCCTCCCTCCCTCCGCTCTCTGACCACTCTTGCTGCCTTTACCCTTCCTCTCTGCTGCACCACCCAACCCAATCTCAGCCTCTCCCCACCTTTGCTCTCCTCCCAGCACACTCACTCCATACCCCCCCCTCTTTTTCCTCCACCCACTATTTTCTCTGATTTTCTAACATTGCGTTCCACAGAATGCTACCACCTGTGTCTTTAGGGGGGGAAAGGGGGGTATTGGTATTCCTCTTCGGGAGGCTGGTTAAGGTAAGTGGCACCCTCTATTACAATGACATGGCAAATGATGGTTCTGCCTGTCATGTTTCTGCATTAACGTTTTGTTTTTCATGAAATGACCCCGACTTCCTAAGCATCACCACCCTCCATCAGAGCTCTAGCTACAAGTTACTGCTGTAAAAACACACACAGTCACTATCGATGAATGTCAGCAGAGCAACAACAGTGCCACAAAGGAGCCTGGAGACCAACAAAGCCGGATGGTACAGTAACACTGAGTGGATCATGCTCTTGAACTTGCTTTCATAATGATGTAATATTACTAAAAGGCAATGCAACACAGACATGATCTCAATAAAAACACATCAATCTCGATATGTTTGCGTATGTTTTTTTTTTTGTCTTCACTCCCAGTTGAATTGTGTTATCATTTGATATCGGATGCTATGTGATTCATTGGAGGGTACAGCTGCTTCACATGGATCTTGGCCTGGACAGGACTGTTTCCTCACAGGGCAGCTGATCACATGACTCAATCACATGGATAGATCTGAGCTCTAATTGGCCGTGCACTAGCGCATCACTGTAGGGAATTTGGGTGCTTGTATACAGCTTTCTGTTTTGAATAGTAAAATGATCAGTTGTGTTCTGTCTTACTTGGCAAGAGGGCAGTGAGTTCCACGTACTTCTGTGGGTCGGGGACTCCTAGACTAAGGGCTGCTGCTACAATGATGTACAATGCTAAATAATATGTTATCACTAGGATAATGCGCACAGATCTGCAATTTAACTCAAACAATGCAATGCCATAGTGAAGCTGTGCAGTTGGAATGGCAAGAAAAGAGTGGAATAAGTAGTTTCAATATATATGTACATTACTGATTTGTCTCTCTTTCTCCCTCCACCTCATGGCCCCAGTTTCTCCCTCCATTCATTCACATTCAAGTTATATCCATGCTTTAGTGACCAGTTGGCTCCTTGTATGTCCAGTGTAAATAAATAATAAAGCTCTCCTATCACTGTCATCACCATCAGCCATCAGCTTGGTGTGGTTAAAGCAGGCAGCAAGCGACAGGCAACAGGGGAAAATGTGTAGGCGTATGTGTGTATCCATGGTGCAGTTCAGCTGATTGTGTTTACGTCCCTTTCCTCCTCCTCCTGCTCTGTATGTCCACAGGCAGCTCAAGGATGTAAAGGAAGGGCTCAGAGCCACTTGATTCCCTGCCACCACCCACTGTTGCCCCAGTATTACCGGAGCGTGGATCTCTGCCCCTGTCCCCAAGAGCCTTAGTCTCGCTCTTACCCACCCGTCTTCAACCACCACGCACCCACCAACCCAACCCAACCCACCCCACCCCCAGTCCCTCCACCTCCTTGCCTTGCTCCCTGATTCAGTGTGTAAAAGCGCCCCCTGAATGATGGATTACTGTGTCACCGCAGCCTGCGAAGGATTAATTTGTTTCATTGATTTCTCTTTAGGCAGAATGCCAGCGTCTGCCGCTTCCCACCTTTTCCCCAAGACTCGCAGCTGTAATAGACGGTAATGGCCTAAGACAAATCAACCCGTTTCTTGTAAAAATAGCACCAAATAACCCTCCCCATCCTCCAGCCTGCACTCTACTCACGTTGTGAAGTGGTGGCGGTGGGGTATCAGGGAGTGTTTGATTCATTCTCATTCTCCATCTCTATCACTCTATCTGGCAATCCGTCCATACCACCGTCCCTCCTTATCCTGTGCTGAGACAGAGGAGACCATCCAGTCAGTCTAACATAGCCATAAGTCTGCCGTACTTACAGCTCCCTCTCAGGCCTCACAATGGATGGGTAATGACAGTGCTGTCTGGAGGGGGCTGTGGGAGTTGGGCCATTCTCTCCAGTAATGGAAGCAGTTACTGCCGTTCCCTATACACCTGCAGGAACAGCTAACTGTTAACCACTGTGATCTATGGCAAGGCCTTACCGTACTACTCTAAGGTTGAAGGGTTGTACTGGCATTGCTGAATTAGGGCATGTCTACACAACACATCTTTTTTCTGTCTTTGCTGTGGCGGATGAAGTTTTTCTATTGTACGTTGAGAGCTATGGAAAAGCATTTGAGTTATTGATAAACAAATCTGTACCAATGAATCAGTGTTGGTTCAGCTCCAGCACTGCAGACTGACAATCCGGCATTCCTGACATTCACTGATTTAACGCTGACATAAGATGCTGCCACATCTTTACTACCCTGTCACTGCCTTGAACGATGGGAAACCCAAACTGCCTGTAACATTAAGCACACCACTACAGGCTGACTGTCCTCGGACGCTTTCCAATCCCACAGAGATTTACGAGCGGAACCAGATCCATTAATCCATTGTTGATTTGCTGTGGATGCCCTACAGGGTTTTTGGGATCAGATATCATGCAGTGCTGAAACTCACCCCGTTGAGCAGCAAGGTAGACTGTAACACCCTGGCCGGTGTTAATAATGCTGCACAAAACATTAGGATATTAAATCTAAGTCAGAATGTTTCACTTTATGTCATTAAGTTCATGGCACGTTTGAAATTCCTGCCACCAGTCCTATCTCTCGTAACCTGGCAGATATATACACTTTTGACAGAAAACACTGTCACTAAACACTGACACTTACATTAAAAATGATGACATAAGCTGGAATGACAATCCATAGAGGGCTCAATACGAGTGAGTTAGAGCGAGTGCACAATGTGATAATGACCCAGGCTGCAGGGAAATCTCATCAGCTCCCTGCAATCAATTTAACAGTGTTTACAAAGCCATGGGCTGAGGTTTGTGCTTGGGGACCGAGTATTGTCACCTGGTGTTCCACTAGATCCCCCTGCTGAGCTGGCCTCTCCTGGGTAAACCTCTACAAAGCCCCCTCATGTCTGACACTACCAGGTCCTTCAAATACTGCTCTCAGACAGAGGATTAGGTAATCCCACCATGATACTGTCTTTTTCTCTATTTCTATCTTTTTTTTCAGCCCTATTGTCACCCTTTCTCTACTCCTGCATTCTCATACCTTACATCCTCCCTCCCTCCCTCCCTCTCTCTCTGGCCTGTTGAAGTGCTTGTTCTACTCAGGGCACATCTATCCTCGGGAGTCCTTACATTCTTAAGTGCCGCCAGAAAAGGTTAGTTGGCAGGTAATTGTCCAGCTGTGGTTTGTCTTATTTTAATTGTGGGTGCTTTAGTGCAAGCTACACTTCCTTTGATGAAGAGATTTACAGTATCTGGATTAAGGGAGAAGATGGCAGGATGGTACGAGAAAAGGGTTGACCATTTTGAAGTGTATTTGAGTTTTCTTTCATGGGATTTGAAAATGTAAACCCTACATGGATATGACATAGTATTATTACTTGAAACATATTTTTTGGCTTGTCTTCTCCCTAATTTCAAATTGTCACTTCTGTGCATCACTGGAGATGTTACATCATAGTTAAGTCACGTCAATTTATATTTATATTGCGCCAAATCATAACAGAGATTATGTCATGACACTTTTCATTTAGAGCAGGTCTAGACCATTTTTTTAAATTTTATTACCAATTCAATATGTGTTTTGTGATCCTACACATGCATAGTGGAAAAAGCAATGCTGACCTCATGGTGTTAAAATCCAAATGACAAGGTCTTCTGCCACTCTAAATCTATACTTCTCTTAGCCATCTGATCATATATAAATATATGCACGTCGATAGGAAGCTTTAGGGGGGGTTAGTGTTTGCATTGCCCCAGTCAAAGGTCATGACTAACCAATAAAATATTTCCAGAGAACCATCAATAACTCTGACATGCAGACTAATACAGTATGGGATTGTGGGTAGGGGGAGGAAGCCTGCTGTGCTTGCTCTGAGCAGAATGGATGAACAAGAGGCCAAAAGGTTATTGGACAGACTTCGGCCCCTTGCCCCTGCACCCTCTCATATGTGCATTTGATAGCGACAGAGGCAATTATGAAGGTATACTTCAGACAGGTCAAATGGGAGAGGGCAAAGTGCAGAAGCTCTAAAGCACTGGCTGGAGTCAAAGGTTAGGATGGACATAGCCCATCATAGCGTGCCGCTGGGAAAGGGGTAATGGAATCAGAGCTATAAAGACACAGACTGATGAGAAGGAAAAAAGATCATATCTTCATTCATGTGATAGTTTAACTAAATTACAGAGAATGTGGCAATATATGCTGTTCGGCTGGACTCCAGTAACTACTTGTTTGGTGTGTTTAAGTGGTGTGTGTGTTCATATACTGTATATTGTCTGACAAACCATCAGGCTTCATGGCTATTAAATATGAATAGCCCAAGGTCAGTGAAGGTCATGGCATGCATTTAGCACCAGTGACCGATGCCAAATGTAAAGGTCAAAGTGGAATTGCCTGAGTCGGAACAATACAACATTTGCTCATCCACATTTATGCATCACATTGGCAGTGATTTATGGGGGGAGATAAGCGTATGGATGGGAAGAAAACACTCTCTTTCTCCTATCCCGTCAGGCTCGGTAAATACACCACTCACTCAGATCAATCACTATGTCACAGTGAATCGCCACTGTATGCTTCCTGCTCAGATTGAAAACTGCCTTTGTCTTACACTGCCTTCTCCCTCCAGCTCTGGGGAACACACTGGCCGCATTGTAGCTATTTCACAAACTCTATACTAGCATTTCAAACAGCTATGGTACAAAAGTTGTTAGTATGTTTAAAGTCTATGCTATTGATAGATTACATACTGTATCAATTTTACACTTTAGAAGTAAAGTCCTCAATTGATCGCAAAAAAACAGAGGAGAAAATGACATGTTTTTTAACTGACAAAATTCTTTTTTAAATATTGTGTTCACCCACCAATATGTATTTCTAGGCCTTGTAGATAGTGAGGTTATTTTCTTTTCCATGCATTTGGTTTTGTGTAAGAAAAATAGAAACCTTTATGCTGTTTTTCTACTTCCAGGGCATTTAAAAGAATTCAGGTTGGAGCAGATTCTATGGTTATAAAAAACATCACTGCTGATCAAATTAAACTTCCCCTGCTCTGTCCTCTGCAGGACAACATTCCTGTGCTGCAGCCAGACGGGCTGCTCAGCATTGTACCGGAGCAGCCGCTCAGGAGGGGTCTTGACTGGGCCAGCGATTAACTCAATATCCTGGCTTTTAGTGTTTTGTAGGCCTCTTGAACATGGACATGTTACCCATGTCCCTCTGGCTCCTTAAATGTGAAAACCAGCCTGTCACTAGTGCACCACAGCCTTTGCAAACTACCCCCAAGTGGCTTAGAATCCAGCCAGCGAAAAGTCCAAAAAGAAAACGTTCTTTTGAACTGCCGGCCAAAGCGGAAACATGGTCTACTAAGCTGCTTTTTAACTTGAACCATAAAGATCAAATCCTTTCCTCCAATAGAAATACATTTGCGCTTTTCCATTATTACACATACTATGTTTTTCCATGGTAAGATCAAAGTGTGATAATGCGTGACACCATAGGTACCAGTGTATATTACCTGACACTTTCTGCTTGGTTCTCCATTAGTCTGTATTTCAGCTTGCATGCAACTTAAATATGACAAAAAAACCTTTAACACCAGAAAAACTACGGTAGCCAATGTATGGAATGTTTCTTCTCTGGAAATCATATAAATTTCATTGCAGCGACTGTAGAGGTCAGCTTTGAGGATCAGATTTTTACCATTTTAATACCAGCGATGACATTTCCCTACACTCTAGCCATTTCACCATCTATCTTTCCCACCCTCCCTGTGAGAACAACAGTACTGAAGGCAGTTTATATACAGGACAAGTTCTGTATGATCTGTCACATTCATCTCTATTTCCCCCCTCACCACAGGGCATTTGAACCACATCAGAATCTATTACCACCATGCAGATTCAGCCCCTGCTGACAATACAAATCATGATAAGATGGAGCAGTGACTCCATAAACACTCTCACTTATATATCACATCATATGAGTTGGGCTGGATAGCAGATCCCACTTGTCTCCTCTATGTGATCGTATATTTATATGGATGGACTAAAGATGTCATTACTTCTCTGTCTGTCTTTAACCTGTGCCTGTTACTACCCCATTCGAACAATAGATATAAATTGTTGTGTGCGTGTATGCGTTTGTGTTTATCTGCAGGAGCATCCATCACTTGGCAGTAGGAGTTCCAAATCAGCTGCTTGTGAGGAAAGATTTATGCTGTAATGAATCAAATCAACAGACCTTTACAGTAAAATATGATTTTATCAATAGGCCTGATCAATAGTGCATGCAAGACACAGTGTAATTATTACAGAGGTCTGTATCAATAAAACTGTCACGCATGACCTCCTGCCAAAGGCTGTGGAGCTGCGAGTCACAGACAGTCGAAGAAAGGTTTGTTTCATGGCCCTGAGATGTTTGATTACCTGTATATAAGGTCATATCTTTGATGTACAGTAACTCATCAGGACATCCTGGTTGAGATGAGAGTCACGCAAGGAAAGTTTTTACAGCAGTGACAAACAACCTAAATGTATATGATGCATTTTACTCACCAAGTAATACTACCGGGTCTGTTTAAATACATGTGTACTGTCTTCATTGCACCTCTGCAACATTACAGATTATAACTGATAGAGACGCGGATGACTGTCTTTACTCGAGAGAAAATCATTTGTCGTGAAGCAAGGCAATCCAAGAGTGGAAGAAAGACTGTCAAAAAGAGCTTTGTATTACACTGTAGTGGGAGCACTCTGCATTAACACTCAGAGACACAACAGACACACACACACACACACACACACACACACACACACTCACACACACACACACACACACACACACACACACACACACACACACATACAGTACGAGAGAGAGCGTGAGGCAGGGACCAATGAGGCAGTTTATATCGGGATTTTGTTTCACAGCCACGGCCTCCTGGGAGAGAGGGGTCTGCCAATAACACTTAAGAGACAGAGCAGGAAAAGTAAGTGCTTTTATTACAGCTCATCACTCATGTAATTTCTGGCAGCATTTGTGATTACAGATCAAGTGATTGACTAACTACACATTCGGCAGCTGAGTTATGAACCGGGTCCCTTCCATTCCAGCCCCGGCAGATTCTCCGTGTCAGCTGTAACTCATCCTCTCCCAGAGTGCTAAATCAAAGAGCACACTGCGGCCGGAAGAGTTAAATAATAACTTGAGCTTTATTGTAAATCTTTCAGAGATTAAACCTGTGCGGACGTCGTTTTGGCCCTGATGTTGTACTGCATGGGGTGAAGAGGTGGTTGGAGGGGATCAATAGAGGGCCAGATGGAGATATTGATGGATGACAGGTAAGGTGGGTGAGTATGCGTGAGTGTGTTTGTGTACGGGTGTGTCAATGTAAGGTGACGTGTGTGTGTGTGTGTGTGTGTGTGTGTGTGTGTGTGTGTGTGAGGGGTGGGATTGAATCACCCCGGGTTAGGTTAGGTAGAGAGAACAGCTCAGGGTGTTTAATCGACAGGTCTCACCTTGAATCGATTAGCAGGCGTCTCACAGGGCAAAGACGTGATACACAGAACCAACACTTTCTCACATACACCAAAACAAACCATAGGGAGTGTCAGCAACAATAGGGTGGGCTGATGGAAGATGTCTCAATGCCATCAGAATTGCATGCCTGTATGTAGTCAATGTTTAGTTTGGTAATACAAAGGCTAATCTAAGCGTCAGTTTAAAAGCATTTTTGTTTTTTAAATCATCACTCTTTTTGAGCAATTCAAAACCCTTTAAATACCTTTGTTTTGGTTCCCATATCAACATGAGTATCTTTTTTCTTTACCTTTAAACATTGGGATCAAGGTAACAAATAGCTTTGAGGTCCAGATATGTTAATGTCAAAGT
This sequence comes from Cebidichthys violaceus, assembly GCF_023349555.1. NCBI lineage: Eukaryota > Metazoa > Chordata > Actinopteri > Perciformes > Stichaeidae > Cebidichthys > Cebidichthys violaceus. The sequence continues at coordinate 10,430,713 of NW_027176975.1, read as the reverse complement.
GTAATGACAACTACTGTGATGAAAGCACATAATTCATAACTAATAACTAATTATTACTACATTGCTAATAGTATTAAGCAATATTAATATTACTTAGAAATAAGTTTACTTATATTTGATTATATTTCTAAATGATGTGTCAAAGCCAACATTGCCAACATGTTACATAGTGCCAAGTTATTGAAAAAAAAGGTAATTTTTGTTAAATTCAATAAAAAACCTAGAATTACTGCTTAGCGGTTGTATGCCTCTGAGAGCTAGTAAAGTTGCAATTTACATCCATGTCTGTTAAAAATATCATCACTTCATTATTTTATCCTATTAGATATTTGTGTGAATTGTCATAATTAGCATATACATACTTGAGTTATGGCAAAATACGTGTTTTGTGCCACAGTAACTTTTGACCACCAAATTCTACTCAGTTCATCCTTGAGTCCATGTTGAAGCTTTTGCCAAATTTAAAGAAATGTCCTCAAGGATGAGATATTTTTGTTTCTTCACAATAGTACAGATGTGCGGTCACAATGACCTTAACCCTTGACCACCAACATCGAATTAGTTCATCCTTATGTCCAAGTGGACCTTTGTGCCAAATTCTAAGAATGTGCCTCCAAGCATTTCCGAGATATCATGTTCATGAAAATGGGACGTTCGTAGGTAAGGACGGAAAGATGGACAACCCAAAAATCATAATGCCTCTGGCCAACGGCCTTCGCTGGCACGGAAGCATACAAAAGTGATAGGTATAGTATGTCATGAAAATGTCATAAAAAGTCATAGTATGGAATGTCGGAAAAAAGCATTATGTTGTAAAAAAAGTCATAAAAAAGTCCTACTATAGTGTTGCCATAAAAAGTATTAGTATAGTATGTCATATAAAAAGCCATAGTATAGTATGTGAGAAAAAAGTATTAGTATAGTATGTCATATAAAAAGCCATAGTATAGTAGGTGAGAAAAAAGTCTTAGTATAATATGTTGTATAAAAATCATAAAAAGTCATGGTACAGTATGTCATGAAAATGTTATAAAATAGAAAGTCATCAAAAATAAAAGTATAGTATGTCCAAAAAATCATAGTGTAGTATATAATTAAAACAATATAAAAACGTATTGTATGATATGCCATAAAAAGTCATAGAAATGTTGCATAGTATGTCATAGAAAGTAATAGAATAGTATGCTAGCAAGAAGTCATAGTATAGCACGTCATAAAAAAGACATAGTATAGCGTGACATGAAAAAAGTCATGGTATAGGATTTCATAACAAAGTAATAAAAAAGTTACAGTATGATATATCATGAAATGCCTGAAAAATTCATAACATAGTACGTCATACAAATCTCTTAAAAAGTTATAAAAAAATCACATTATAGGATGTCATAAAAAGTCATACTATCATATGTAAAATACATTTCATAGTATATTATGTCATAAAAGTGCCATACAAAAGTCAAAGTATAGTATGTTATAAAATGTCTTAAATTGTCAAAGTATAGTATGTTGTAGTAATGCCAAAAAAGCCAAAGTATAATATGTAAAAAAAATTAAAGTCATAAAGTCATAGTACAGTATGTATCATAGTATAGTATCTGACAGATGTATCATAAATTATTAAAAGAAATTACATAAAAAGTCATAGTATAGTACGTCATAAAAAGTTATCGTATAATATGTCATAAAAATGCCAGAAGAAGTAATTGTATAGTATGTCAGGTTATTGTCACAAAAATGCAGAAAAATGTCATAGTATAGTATATCATAAAGATGCCAGAAAATGTCATAGTATAGTATGCCATAAAAATGTCATAATAATTCATAGTATAGAATAGCTTATAAAGCAATATTATAATATGTCATAAAAATGCCAGAAAAAGTCACAGTATAGTATGCCATAAAAATGTCATGAAAAGTTATAGTATTGTATGTCATAAAAATGCCATAAAAAGTCATAACCCACTATATCCTAATTTAAAAAAATAAAATAAAAAGTCATCATATAGTGTGTCATGAATAGTATTAGTTGTAGTTATTGTTGTAAGTTTTTTATTTATTGTATGATTGTTGCTGTAGCAGTTGTTGTAGTGTATGTGAATATGATGTATATTCTTATGTCAACCCTCTCTTTTTTTCTCCACAGATGACTTCAGAGTTCTGGACCAAAACAGAGGACCACAGAGTTTTTTTTACTTTGTACACTTTGTCCTACATGTATAACCCCATGTTGATGACACATTTTGAATAAAAACAAATTGGTAAACTGTCTGTTTATCTGCTCAATAAACCACTCCTTATACACCTTAAAAAATCCATAGCATAGCACGTCAAAGAAAGTCCTCAAAAAGCCATAGTATAGTATTTAAAAAAAAATCATAGTTTAATATGTCAAAAAAAGTCATAAAGAAGCCTTAGTATAGTATGTAAAAAATATAAAAAGTAATTGTCAAAAAAAAGTCATGGTATAAAATGGAGAAAAAATACAATGGTATAGTATGAAGAAATAAGTAATTAAAAAAGCAAAAGTATAACATGTTGAAAAAATGATTGGTGTTGTATGACAAAAAAATTATGAAAAAGCCATAGTGCAGTATGTTGAAAAAAGTCATTAAAAAGCCACAGTAGCGTATGTCTATAAAAGTCATAAAAAGTTAGGGTAGAGTATTTATTTTAAAAAGTATGTCGAAAAAAATTGATAGTATAGTTTGTCAAAAAAAAGGTCAAAAAATCATAGTATTGTATGTCAAAAATAAGTCATAGTATAGTATGTTAAAAACATGTCATTGAAAGTCATAGAATGGTATGTTGCTTAAAAAGTCATAGTATATCATGATTAGAAAAAGTGATAATATAGTCTTTCAAAAAAACTCATGAATGCAATAAAGGGTCCTAATTCATTCTTGAAAATAGGCCACTGAAACGTTTACTTTTACAGAATTGCAAAAGCTTTACCTGGTTGGAAAAATATGTAAAAAGTATAATAAAAGTAATACTTCATAATAAAAAGTAAAAATATAGTATCTTATAAAAAGGTATGAAAAAAATCATAGTATTGTATATAGATAAGTCATAAAAAGTTATACTGGCGCATGTTAAAAAAACATGATAAAAACTCAGAGTATAGTATGTTGAATAAAAAGTCATAAAAAGTGAAAAAATAGTATGTCGAAAAAAATGTCATGAAAAGTCACAGTTTAGTATGTCGAAAACAATACAAAGTATTTTATGTTGAAAAAAGTCATAACAAGTACAAATATAGTATGTTGTAAAGAAATCCTAAAAAGTCACAGTATACCTTGTTGAAAAAAGTCATACTATAGGATGTAGAAATGTCATAAAATGTAAAAATATAGTATCCTGTTAAAAAGTCATAATATGGCATAGTATGGTATGTAGATTAGTCGAGAAAAGTCACAATATATGTTGAAAAAAAGTCATATTAAGTCAAAGTATAATATGTAGAAAAAAAGCAATAGTAGTATGTGAGCTACTTATTGTATTCGTATTACTTATAGCACTAACTGTTTTTTTTGTTTCTGCCCTGTACTTTGGCTCTGAGTTATGCTCTGCTTCATGCTCTTAGATGCTTGTTTGGAAAAGGAAATGTACTTATGACTTCTGGTGACTAGTAGTTCTTTTGATTACCAATGTTGAATGCACTTATTGTAAGTCGCTTTGGATAAAAGCGTCTGCTAAATGACTGTAATGTAATGTAAAAAGCTAAAGTACAGTCATACCATCTATGGCATGGTCCTAGTATATGTTATAGACAAAATTTAGCATGTAGAAAAAAGTCACAAAAAGTGAAAAAATAGTATGTCGGAGAAAACGTCATGAAAAGTCACAGTTTAGTATGTCGAAAACAATACAAAGTATTTTATGTTGAAAAAATTCGTAAAAATATAATATGTTGTAAAGAAATCCTATAAATTCATAGTATAGCTTGTCGAAAAAAGTTTTACTATATCTAGTATGTTGAAATGGGATAAAATGTAAAAATATAGTATCCTGTTAAAAAGTCATGAAATGTCATAGTATGGTATATAGATTAGTTGAGAAAAGTCACAATATAGTATGTTGAAAAAAAAGTCTTAATAAGTCAAAGTACAGTGTGTCAAAAATAAGTCATAGTTTAGTATGTCAAAGAACCTACGGAATGCAGCAAAGGGTGCCAGGCAGGTCAATGCAAATTTTAATTTTCAGTGGTAGAAGCTCTACCTTGTGTGCTAGAACAACAGTAATACGAATGGCATAGTCATGGTGTATCTTAGAAGAATATGTTAGATGAAAGTCATAAAAACTCACAGTATAGTATGTCGAAGAAATTCATAAAAACTGAAAGAATAGTATGTCAAAAAAAGCCATAAAAAGTCACAATTTAGTATGTCGAAAACAATACATTGTATTTCATGTCGAAAAAAGTCATAAAAAGTAATTGTATAGTATGTCAAAAAGTCATGTAAAGTCATAATATAGTTTATTTTATGTCAAAAAACTATAGTTATCTATGACTATCAATCATCCTGAGAACTGTAACCTTGCATGCAAGATACATAGTATGATAGTGGAATACATAATAAAAAATGTAAAAAACATTGTAGAGTATGTCACAAAAAAATACAGGCCAAAACAAGTCATGAAAAGTTATAGTATCGTAATTCATAAGAAATCACATATAGTATGGCATAAAACAGTGAAAAGTAATAATATAGCATTGCATAAAAAGTCATAGTACAGTATTTCATAAAATGTCATAGCAAAGTATGTAAAAACATAATTAATAGTATAGTATGTCATAAAAAAGTCATAAAACCTCATAGTATAGTTAAGACAACAAAGTCACAAATTTATAGTACATAGTATGTCAAAGAAAGGCATAGAATAATATGTCACAAAATATTTCATATAAAACAAATGGTGTAGAAAGTCATAAAAAATGTAATAAAAACTAAAAGTATCAGAAGTCACAAAAAAGTCACAGAAAATGTATAGTATATCATGTCATAAATTAGTCATAGGATGGTATTTCATACACATTGTATGCCTCAGCCAACCAGTCGCATTTTAGTTTTCATGTCTGTGCAAAATGTCAACACTAAATCCTTTTAGACATTTGTGTACATTGTCATAATGTCATAAGAATTCTTGATTATGGCCAAACATGTTTTTTTGTGAGGTCACAGTGACCTTTGACCACCAAATGATCATTTTATCTTTGAGTCCAAGTGGACGTTTTGGCAAAAATTGCTAGAGATATCCCGTTCACAGGATTGCAACGAACCAGTTTGCAAGGCTACAGTGGAAGGCTAATGGACCTCTCTCTAAGACACATACAAAAACAACAGAGCAAAGCAGACTCAAAGGAAGTTCTGTTTCCTGAAATAATCATACTTTACTTTGAGATACCTCATCATATGGTATCTCTGCAACAACTCAATTTCCTCACACTCAAAAGAGCCGTAGTAGGACATGACTCATACTGCAGAGGCAGCATGAAAACACTTCACTGTCTTACTAGAGGCCAAGATCTGAGGGGGTGTTTTGTCTTTAATATACAACATACCGTAAGTATTAAAAATGAATGTGGTTCGGTAGTACGGGGGAAAAAACCCTCATCCCTCTCAAGTTCTGTTGAAATGTACTGATTCAAGGACTTTGCAGCTCCTACATATAGCTTTGACTGTAAGACCAAAGTCTAATGCTTTCCGATGAGGTCAAGGTTGATGAGTGTCATTGACTAAGATGGTTTGTAAGAGAAGTATATTTGCCAAATCACAGTGTGGGGTAAAGCTGAAGTGGAGTCTGTTATCGAGAGCTCTGACAAAGCAAAACAGGCTGTTTGTCAGTCCCCTTGGAGCCAAAAGTATTTAGCTTTGTGTGTGGTCTACAGAAAAGCATTATCAAGCAGATAATGATAATAATAGAGTGCACAATTCTCTCTCTGTAGCAAGTCATTTGTGGAAACTTTTACATAAAAATGCTTTTGACACTGATGACATTATGAATGAGCTGTGTATTATTATAATGTACAAACATTTAAACATCAGATTAATTACACTGGTGCAGAGAACTGGATCTGTGAATTCTTATGGATTCTTCTGAGGAGTGCCAAAAGAAGAAACCAGTCTTCTGTGTGTAGGATAGTACTTAAATAGATCAGAAGAGGAAGGAGTTGGAGAAAGAGACGTTCCGACTTGTGGTCCCGAGGGAAAGGAAGGGGATGACATTTGAGCTTGTTGTCCAGGGCTCAGATGGGGAGATGAAATGTAAATTGGAGACTTGAGGTCAATGTGTTGTCTAATTCTTGAATGGTGACAAGAGACTACGCTTTCATCCAGAGGACCAGTACAGCTCCCAGGAGGTTTGGGTTTTGGTCTGGGCCTGGGACTTTTGCAGTCACTTCCATATTTTTGGACCAATTCCATCAGATGTGTAGATCTCTCCTAGGGAGACAAAGACAAAAAAAGACCTACTTTGTCCTGAGAGTTTACTTTTGTGTTGCTGAGGAAATTACCTGATGCTATACTATAATAACAAACTTCAAAATATATATGAATATATACAAAATAAAGACCTAATCTTCATGATTACCTGATATATTAGTGTTCTTTTGGAAGACAATTCAGTATTCTTCATTTGATCAGTGTCTAGGGAATATGAGGACTTTTAAGTTGTTGACTGCTTACTTTGTAAATTACTGTTCTTACAGCAGTCCATTACTAAAGTCACACCTCAAGCCTGTCAACCAGTTAATGTATACTTTCTACTCTAAAGTGATTCAATACTGCCTCAAGTACAAAACCACTTAGCTCTCTAAGGCATGTTGTAAAATGGACATTCATAGCAAATATCAAAAAGGGGTAGAGGGCCAGCAGCCATCCAGATGTTTCCATTCATTCTGTTCTGTCAAATATCTAATCAAAGCAAAAAATAATCTTTTAATTTTTACTTAGTGAGACAAAGGAGGTATAGTAAAATAAATATTTATATTTGTTCTTTGTGATGAGCACATTAACACTCACCTTCCGAGCTTTGTCTAAAACTCTGCTGTGCGCTTGTTGTCCTGTCGTTAGCCGGGGCAAGGTGGTGGCAGTGGACCTGCATTGCTCTCCCACTGACCTGGGTAAAAGATGCAAAGTTGTGAATACTACGTCTCTGCTTCCTCTGCTTCTCCATGGTTCTTTCCTCAGCTCCAACTGCCTTGCTGTCCTCCATCTCTCCCTCTCATCCCGTTGGTCAGATTTGACTGATGAGTGGTCATTTCCTCTCCTGTCCATCCCTGTTGAAGACCTGGTAATGGCAAATGCTGAATCGTGTAACACTTCATCTCCCCCAACTTGGTTTGTTTTTTCTTCAAGTCTTTCTTCTTCCTCTGCAATCTCGCTTTCTTCATCTTTCTCCTGCTCCTTGGAGCCCTCTAGTCTTTCCAGTCTGTGAAGCAGCTTGTGCTGAACGTGCCTGGAGTCCTGTCAGGATGATACACAATATCTCTTTAGGATGTTCCTATTATGACACATGCAGCTTATTAAATGTACAGTCAAAGTAAATTGGTATGAAAACAGACAATATTTCAAAGTAGGTATTTAGCAATTTCTTTGAACTCCTAACTGATTCACTTTAAATGAAAATCCGACATCCTTTACTTTGTTGGCAAACCTCTGCTTTACCAATTAATCTAAACTAAAATTGATGGAAATTGATGCAACATTCATGTTAACTGTGACTTAGTCATTGTGAGCAGATAGTGTGATTTACTCTGTGTTACCAGGGGCTGGAAGTGTGGGGAGGTGGTTATCCTCTATCAGAAGAGGAGAGATACGCCATGAAAAGCTATGAACTGCTCTGTTAACAAAGGATAAATCTCAACTGGGGATCATGGTAGAAGCGTTCACATTCGCGATCCCTGTCAGGTTTAAACAAACCTGCGAACTCTACCAAAGACATTGAAGCCGAGTGAAAGACGATGTCCAGAAGCTCAACAAACGACAGCAGCCCTCCAGTCCGGAACAGGAAGAGAGGCCAATGCCTGCCTCTAAGGCCAGCACTGACCATCATATCTCTCAATGTTGAAGGACTGTCTACAACTAAAGAAGAACTTGTTGCAAAACTCTGCAAACAATACCAGTGCGATATTCTCTGCCTACAGGAAATCCACCGCGGACAAAAAAATCATCGCTGTGTGGAAGGTATGACCACCCTCATAGAAAGACCACATAAGAAATATGGCAGCATCATGCTAGCAAAAAATGGGATAATCGCTGATTCAACATCAAAGAGCGATGAAAACGACATTGAAGTCCTAACCACTGAACTCAGAGGAGTTATCATCACCTCAATCTACAAACCGACCCCCATACCCATGGAGATGCCTGAAATACCACCATCCGTAAAACCGAAGATTGTGATAGAGGAACAGCCACAGCACGCAATGGGGATATGCCAACAACAATGCAGATGGAGATGCAGTAGAAATGTGGGCCGAAAACTGCCAGCTTGATCTGATCCACGACGCAAAACAACCAAAGTCCTTCAACAGCGGATGATGGAGAGCAGGTTACAACCTGATATTGTGTTTGTCAGCTACAAGATCGGCAGATTAAGCAAAAAGCTGGTCTTGGAGCCACTGTCAAGGACCCAACACCGTTCCATCGGCATCACAGTCAACGCTGCTATAACCCCAGCCACAGCTCAATGGGAAATCCACCACTAAACAGCCAAGACCAAAGGTAGACCGGGTAAAGCACTCCCAAACCATGGGACTGACCAAGCCGTTCTCCCCTTAAGAGCTCAATATCAGCATCAACACTCTTAAAACTGGCAAAGCCATCGGACTGGATAACATTTTCACTGAAGAGATCAAGCATTTTGGACCTCTGACGAGGAAATGGATCCTACAGTTGATGAATAAGTGCATGCTGACAAAAACATCCCAAAGATCTGGAGGAAAACCAGGATTATTGCCCTTCTCAAACCAGGCAAAGTCCCAGCGCATGCAAAGAGCTTCCGCCCAATCTCTCTGCTATGCCACCTCTACAAGCTGTTTGAGCGCTTGATTCTCAACAGGCTTGCCCCTGTTGCTGAACCAGCCATCATACATCAACAAGCTGGATTCCAACCTGGAAAATCTACAACAAGCCAACTTCTGAACCTCACTCAACACATTGAGGACGGATTCCAGAAAGGACTGGTAACAGGAGCCGTCTTTGTTGATCTGTCTGCCGCATGTGACACTGTGAACCATCGCCTCCTCCTAAAAAGATCTTGGAGTTGACAAAAGACCTGGCACTCACAGACCTCATTGGAGCCCTTCTGAAAGACAGGCGCTTCTTTGTTGTCCTGAATAACAAGCAGAGTCGCTGGCAACAACAACGGAATGGCCTACCTCAAAGTAGTGTGCTGGCCCCACTACTTTATAACATCTACACCAGGGGTGCCCAATACGTCGATCGCGATCGACTGGTTGATGGTGGAGGTAGTGCGGGTAGATCGCATGCCATTAAAAAAATATGAGATGTCCTCATGGCATTTGCCACTTGATTGACGTACATGGCAGGCAGTCTGAGATCACGTCTTTTCTAACACACGGGTCACCACGTATGCGCGGTCAACCGCACAACTCCGGCAAGCTAATTAGTTAGCCTCCCAATTTATTACTACTACAGAAGCTAAAGCTGCAGCACCATGATTTGGGGAACTTCCAAAACCTTGTGTCAGAGCTGGAGAGGCAACGGAAACTGTGTGCGCAACTTGACAGTGCACGCTACAGATTGACAAGTGTCTGTCAAAGTTTGACAAACGCTTTTAAGACTTTGCTTTACTCGAGCCAGTCGCTACATTTATGTGCTGCACATTTCGGGAAGATATTGAGGTGATTAAAAAATTACAACGCTGTTTCACCTGAACTCGTCTGGAGTGGAGGATTTTGACACTACTGGCTGACATTCAACTGAAGTCTAGGGCTCATGGACAGTTTTGGAACTTACTCACAGAGGAAAAGTACCCAAACATGAGGAAATGTGCTACCTTTTTGACTGCATTATTCGGCTCTACTTATTTATGTGAGTCAGCCTTTTCCCACATAATGAATATTAAGTCCAAACACCGTTACACCATGACTGATGATCATTTGAAGTCTGCTTGAGGCTGGCTACCAGCAGCTACTGTCCGGACTATGCAACCCTGGTTGATTCCATTCAGTGCAAGTCATCAGAGTAAGGTATGACCAAAAATGTACAGAATTGTATTGTGCTATAAGGATACATGCAGTTATGCAAGGTACGCCAACATATATTGTAAATATAATGTATACTCAGTATATATATATATATATATATATATATTTAGCATTTTGAATGTAGGTAGATCATTTTGACTTGGTCATTTTAAAAGTAGCTCGCAAGTCGGAAAAGTGTGGGCACCCCTGATCTACACCAACGACCAGCCAATGGACCAGAACACTGAGCGTTTCATCTATGCAGACGATCTCTGTGTAACATCTCAAGAGAACTCAAACTGCAAACTGCAAAGACCCAAGTCTGCTCCTTCCATCTCAGGAACCGTGAAGCCAACCGACCACTTAACATAAAATGGTCTGAAACACCACTTGAGCACTGTACTCACCCTGTCTACCTTGGAGTAACTCTGGATCACACTCTCTCCTTTAAGGAGCACATCAACAGCACAAAATCCAAAGTGGGTTCCCAAAACAACATTCTACGGAAACTGACCAACTCCAAATGGGGAGCCACAGCACACACATTAAATTCTACTGCTCTGGCCCCGTGCTATTCCTCTACGGAATATGCATGTCCTGTTTGGGAGAGGTCAACCCATGCCAAGAAACTTGACCCAGCACTGAACAACACCTGCCGCCTGATCACTGGCTGCCTGAAACCTACCAACACAAGCAACCTTCACCTCCTCGCTGGCATTGCCCCTGCTGATATTAGATGGGAGGTTGCCAGCCAAGTCAAGAAAATAAAATCTACTAGTGTTGAACGCCATCCCCTCCATGGATGTCACCCTCCGACCCAATGGCTAAAATCAAGAAGAAGCTTTCTCAGCCATGTCCAGTCCCTAACAAAGTCTTGGGAAGAAACCAGAATCCAACCCTGGAAGGAAATGTTTGAGAATGACCCTCCTCCAACTGTCATGGGAATATCCCCTACTGAAAACCTTCCCCCTGGCCCAGAAGCACCATGGGCTCAATCGAAAACACTAAACCGCCTCAGAACGAGAACGGGATGATCAAAACCTGGTCAGATGGGGCTACAGGACTGGCCCAACCACCTGTGAATGTGGAGAAGCAGACCATACTATGGAGCACTGCCTTGTCTGCCCCCTACTACCCAACCCTTGCAACTCAAAAGACCTTGCAGTGTTCAATAAAAATGCAAAGGACTGTGTAACGAAAATAGGGAAAACCCATTTGACAATGTTGAAATATATCCACTCCAGTCTCCAGTAGTACAATAGTAAGAATTCAAGCACGTGTGTAAATTCATGTTGCATTTCTGCATGTGTATATGTGTGGAGGTGAGATAAATACCCTGGTATGCTTGCCTTCATCAGTGCACAGTGTAATTCTAATTGGCTTTATTAGGGGGCTTAAATCTAATACCAGCTCTGTGTGCTGCAGGCTCTGTTGTGTGAGTGTGTGTGTGTGTGTGTGTGTGTGTGTGTGCGAGAGAGAGAGAGAGAGAGAGAGAGAGAGAGAGAGAGAGCGTGTGTGTGCGCACCTCTGTTTGATGTTTACGACTCATCAGATTTCTTATAAAATGTTTTCTATGTAACAGACATGAATAGATAGACTAACTCAGTAATAAGACTACATTCCCTCCTCTGTTTCAGCTTGGCCCCAGTGAATAGGCAAAAACAGCATTTAGAGGTTCAAGTCCAATGAAGCAGCAGCACTGTAGCACCAGATGTAATGATACAGACTTAAGGCAAGAAAAAACTGCATGAGACTGCACCGCAACATTTGACCCCATTTAAAAACTTGATACCAATTAGAGAGTTCTGGGAGTAAATAATTTAAGAGACCTCGCTCGCTGAACACACACAAATAATTTTACAAGCATGCACACATGTATGCATGAATGTGCAAGTGCATCGACACAATCTCACGCTTTAACCTATGAAAATATAACACACACCCCTGTGCACGCATGCACGCACACACGCACGCACACACACACACACACACACACACACACAGACACACATAAAGATCCCACCATGCTCTGGAAACAGACTTCTTAATGAAGCCTTCCCCAAGTGAAAGTAGAGCAGAAATACATACTGGCCCATTTCTGCCTCCTCTCCTCGCTCTATTCCTCTCCCTCACCTTTTCCACATCATTTGTTTTATTCATGTTTTGTTGCCTTACTCTGTTGTGTCAATGAGTTAAATCACAACCCCTAATTTATGGCTACAGGCAAAGACACTTCTACAAACAAGCTGGCTGATGAAAGGGGATGACTGAAAACATACGCGCCGGGCGGTGTGTAAATCTTAAAATGTCGGTTACTGTCTTTTTATCTATGGTTATTTACATAAGAAATGACAACGTGTGTTGAAGAATGGCTCTGATGCAAAATGAAAAAGGCTGTGCACTGGAGGAGAGGAAAAGTGAGAGAAAGACAGAGGTGGGAGAGAGAACGAGAGAGTAAATCCAGTGACACTGAGTGGGGAGCACTCAGGTGTGGTGAGAGGATTATACAAAAACCCTGAGTATGAATGACAGTAAACACCTGAATGACAGAGGGGGGGCGGAGGCTTCTGTGTGTGTGTGTGTGTGTGTGTGTGTGTGTGTGTGTGTGTGTGTGTGTGTGTGTGTGTGTGTGTGGCTCTGGGTGACAGTTTAGTGGTCCTCACTGATATTCGGAGAGGTGAATGAATTTCGCCACTCAATGCTTTGAGGGATATGCTGTTTACTCAAGTGCAACTTGTTATATTGTATCATTCACTACTGAAATGTTTGATTTATGGTACAGCATGTATGAAGAAACTGAAACAATGAATACAAATTAATTTGAGAAGCAAACAATGGATGCGTGGGAATGAGGATGTCAACAAGGCAGGGAGTGTTGAAGGGGAAGATATCAATCAGGAGCGATCCACTGCAAGAGTTAGGGAGCTGTTTAGTTAGCAAGGAGAGTTACATATTGAGCTATACAGCATGCAAGTAAGTCAATAAAAGGGCTATAGAGCAAGAAAGAGGAGGTATGTTTATCTTACTTGCACTGTGTTTTCTTTCTCTGTGTGCTCCATCAGTAAGGGATTGCTGACAAGGTCTCTGAAGCGAGCTTCAGTTTCTGAGTGAACACATTCTCTGTTCTTCTCTCTGCTCCCTGCAACACAAACACACCAATCAGCACCTCCAATCAACACTTTGATGGTCTTTTTTGTCTTCTTTCATCCAATCTTTTGCGCAGGGTTCTATATTCCATGACTTTTCAGTTGCCATGTCACTATTTAAACATCTTTTAGAGAGAGTGTGTGTCGATTTCTATTCCTACGCACTGGATAAGCTGAAGGCTTTTCAAACTATCTGCTGATTGTTCTTTAGTTGCATGGTTAAGTTGGATAAAAAGCTTCTTTTTCTGCAAGCCATTAGAAGGAGTGCCAAGACAAGTCCCCTCTTGGGAATGCTAGAATGCTTTTTTTAACCTTTGGCTTAAGGTTAAATTCAGAAGAGAGCAATGCATGTTGATTCCTAGATCTGCTCTTTGTGAAATCCCTCACCTCTAGAGCTATATCAATGTACAGCGCTGACTCTACATGAAGCGTGACCCCGTTTCCCCCACGGCGACCCCCTCCTTCCCTTCACAGTCTTGGAAGATAGAGGAGCACAGGGGAAAGGCATGCCAAGGCAGTAGACACTTTTAAGCAAAGATTAAAGGTTTTTCTTTTTAATCAGTCATTTGGCAGCGATGTTAGCATTTCACCCTAGTGCAGCTAAGGATCAATTTTTAATGCTGCTGTGCAGAGAGCAGACAGGGTGATTGGCAAGAGAGAAGCTATTTACAAAGGATCTATTTACAAATTTTCCATAGAAATATGCAGAGGGCACAATTGACATCTCTTACAGAATATTAAATAAGCTCTTTTCCTCTCTCTTTCGTCATGAGGCACGACCTCTCTGAGCCCCTGATGATCACTGCTCTCTGTGTGTGTGTATGAGTGCATGTGTGTGTGTTCACTCTCATGTGTCTCACATGTAAGAATAATAAAGGCATCTACACCTCTCCCTTGTGTTGCATTGTGTTACATTTCTCTGTGTTGTGCTGCCACAGGCGGGGTAACTAGGTCAATCAACCCTGGTGTAAACACATCACAAGAATCCACCAACAACATGCTAATGACAATGACTCTTTTTTTTAAATCTATATATATATATGTTACGTACTCCTCTATGCCACAATAAAGATACATAATAAAGAGAAGCTTCTTTGAGTAGGACAAACCAGCAAATTAATTTACAGTAAATCTCAGAGCATTGAATGGTGGTGACGTTTAAGATGTGTGCGAAACAGACTGAACACAAAAGACAACTGAGATCTTGAGACCCACACAACTTTATGTTTGGGCAGACCTGGCACTTCTGTCTCCCCATGCATCAGTCCTCATATCCATCCATGAATCAAAACATTTATCCATCCATCCATTATCCAGTCCTCCATTCATCCGTTATTCAACCATCCATTCATTCATGCAGTCAACCAGCCTTCCAGCCGACCAACCCACACACCATTGATCCAATGATTGACCCTGCACTGGGTGGATCAATACTCTCTTAAATGGCCTCATTGTAAGCGCTTAGGCACAATGGCCAGGCATTGTTTGTGCAGTTCATTTCCAAGGTAGCAAGGCTGAGCAGGGCTCTAACCTGAGTCAACTCTGTTTTCTCCTCCACTTATGTGATCGCAGCAAAGAGAAAAGAGGAGGCGCTGGCATTGAGCAGAGAGCATCCTGTGCACATGCAACAAAAGGAGCAGTGGTCCATGCAAAATTACTTGTAATGACTCACAACTATTAGATAGTTAAAGATGCCTGTGCATAGAGCAGTTCTACAGACACATAACTGTACTGTTACATAGGCAAATAAACAGATGAGAGTAAAAGTATTTACAGATAAAAGAAGTCATGTATGATGGTTCAGGTCAACACAAGCAGGGTAAAGTTAAACTGAACCATGTCACAGCAAACACACACTTCATCTTCACTTTTACCTTGAATAACTGTAATATTACTCAAAGTAATGTAGTATTTCATAGAAAGAATTATCGTAGATGACTGCAGTAAAGGTATTACTTAAAGGCAGAATGAATAGGATTTGTCGGCCCATGACCCCTGACCGTCTTTAGGATTAGGGTGCTCACCAGCTGGTGAAAGCCAACACCAGATTCACTCAAACATACGTCACACACTAGCGTGGCTGTTTCTCAGTGTGAAGAACAGGTCATCCTTTAACAGCAAGGTTGCTCCAACTATCCGCATGTCGAAGTGTCCTTGAGCAAGACACTCTACTCCACGTTGTTCCCTTGATACTTCACCCCATTGCTCCTAAAAATGCTTAAGATGGGTTAAATGCAGAGGTCAAATTTCATATATGTTCCTGTATGATGATTGTAAGAAGGGGTGTAATAGCTGATGATTGAGACCGATTATTTTTGTATGAGTCTATATATATAGTTTTAGGAATATCCAACTCATTCTGCCTTTAAACAATATGAACCTGAAGGAGCAGTAGTATTCAGGAGACTCATGTTCAGTATATCACTGTGCAGCCTATTGTGGCTTGGTGTGCATACAGAAACCCTGTTGAGTTAGAGCTGGGGCCAGGTCTTGGCATTAAATGACTGGGACTCTGACAAGTCTCGGAGTTCTGTCACTGAGGTTCACAGGTCTTGTTAGCCAAGGTGTCGGCAGGGGTGGAAATGACTGTGTGTGAGTGTATCTGTGTGTGTGTGTGTGTGTGTGTGTGTGTGTGTGTGTGTGTGTGTGTGTGTGTGTGTGTGTGTATTTGTGTGTGAGGTGAACATTAGACAGCACTCCTACCTCCACCTCCTCACCTGACACCAGCAATAAAACTAAACAGGCCAATGTGCTTTGCTGTGTGTGTGTGTGTGTGTGTGTGTGTGTGTGTGTGTGTGTGTGTTTGTGCGTCTGTGTGTGTATGGAGGGGGGGCACACGGGAGAAAAGGGGGCATGTGTGCTGCAGGGTTGTTGCTGCTGTCACCAATTTGCCGGGGCCTCCAGACGGGAGTAGGAGCAAGGTGACGGAGCTGTGGCTTGATAAACACAGAAGCCCTGCTTCGATTTCCCATCCAGTCCACTTTGGAAACACATGGCTCTTCCTGGGCGCTCTTGGCCCAGGGAAGAAGAAGGAGGAGGAGGAAGAAGGGGGCAAAAATGGGAGGAGGGGAGGAACACGGAGAGCCACAAGAGAGACATAGTGATGGGTGTGCTGTGAGGGAGAATAGCAGCCAGGAGGAAGGTTGAGAGAGAGAGTGATAGGAGGAGGCTAGAAAGAGGTGACAGGCCTGGTGGGATCACATGTATTGACTTCCACAGAGATGACAGACCATCCATGCTTCCATAGACACAACACAGGAAGAGAAAAAGAAAGATAAAGATAGGAGAGGAAAAATGAAAGAGAGAGGGAAGTTAGAAATGTGAGTGATCCTCTAAACAACTTACTCTCTGAAAAATATTATTTTAAGGTGAAAACACAACATTTCTCGTCTTTCGTTCTTCCATTCCCTCCATTTCTTTCGCTTTTGGTTGAAAACAACTTCAGTGTTCCGCCTTTCAACTGACATCAGAAGTTTAAAGACCAGCTCCAGTTGGAGGAGCAGAGGAGTGTCAGTGAGGGAGGTGAGGCACCAAACTCCCCTCTGCCCCCCTAGAGAGTTAAGGAGATCACATTTTAACCCCCCCCCCCCCCACCAAACCCCACCCAGCCGCTCCTCTCCTCCATGCCTTAATACCAACATAAGAGGACAAGTGTGGGCTCTAAGCACCAGTGATCAAACAGGAGCGGCTGCTGGTTGCGCTAGGCTCAGGACGGTTGGCCTAATAGGATTGGAAGCCCCCAGGTGAGCCAAAGGACACCTCCAATCAGCGTGATTAGCCAAAGGCTGAGCAGCCTTTCTAACAGCATTGAGTGATGTACAGTGCTAAAAGGATCACATAGGTTGTGGAGAATGCAAGCAAGTCATGGAGTGCAGTGCCATGGTTGATGGTGCATACCAAAGTTTTGTGTGGGATTGATGGAGTTTAAAATTGCATGCAGTTTAAACGTGTCAGAATGATCTTGAAATTTGACTATTTGGTTATTACTAAATTCACAGAAGCGTGTGATGTGTTGAGCTGTGGAATAATCTTGTCTTCTTGGCTACTTAGAAAAACAGCATATGTTGTATACATGTATGCACACAGCTTTGATGCAAGACTATACATTCAAAAGTACGTATAAATGTGAGGATCTGCATGCTCTCACCATCCACAAGTTCACTCACACTTACATGCACGGACAAACACACATATACATTGCATGCCCACACACACACACACACACACACACCTACACACACATCCACAGACAGGCTTTTATAAACTCATCACATCCAAAAAACAATTACCAGAGACTGAGCTCATCACTGACTAAGCAAAAGTCATCCAGCGTGTAAAACACACAATATAATTAGCACACATCAAGCTGCTGTGCCCTACTGTGCATTAATGATGCTTCCCTCTGAAGTGAATGATGGTTTGATGACTGAGAAAGTGAGTGAGGAGGGGCTTTGAGGAGGAGCAAGACATCATTTGGAGAAGGGGAAGAGAAGCAAGTGTGGAGGGAAAAGGGCCAAGTAATAAGATGCAAAAAATGAATTTGACTGTTTTAACTTTGGTGACGCACACTCATTGCCCTAAAAAACAATTAACCAGAGAGATATGAACATTTAGGGATAGATGACAGATTACTCACTTGTGGCGAGGGCCATCATGTGCCATGTACCACAGGCTACATCACACACCTGCATAAAAGGAAAATGTCGTTTAGCCTTCCAAGCAGTGCAAGATTTCAAAACGCAACTTTTCCCAAGACTCCCCTGCAACAGGATTTTTGGAATTTGCTGAATCGAATGGGACTGGGAGACTTATGGGACTTATTTTGTTGTACAAGATGAAGTTACCATTACAGATGCAGTGTTCTCCAGAAAGTCTGCAAAAGATTTAAGTCTCAGTTTCATGAGATTTTTATTTATTAAAGAATTTTACACTTCTGGCTACATCCCAATCTGTGACATTTTCGTCAGCTGTGAAATTCTATTGTGACATTATTGATTGGGGTGTGTGCAGGACTGTGTTCAGCTGCATACTTTTAGCTTTAAACCCACAGAAAGCAGGGCAGACTCCGCTTTAAGCCATATATGATTCAGTGTGAACCCTTTAAGAATTTATGCATATCCAGCTAAAACTCATATACTCAGAAAATCCTGAGGCTTTCATCTACTTGAGACTTGAGGAGTCTGAAAACATATTTCGTCCAGTGTTTCTCATACACACCTTTTTACCTGCCAGTGAAACCGGCTGTGGTATCCAGAGCTTCTTGAGGCCTGGACGATCAATGACCCGGGACGCACAGGGGATCTGACCCCAGAGAAGCAGTTCTCCGCCTGCTGGAGATTTGAACAAAAGGGCGATATGTTCAGACAGATACATCAGAAATACATACAATGTCATCTCGCCACATGTTTTATGTCAAAACTTTTATCTCAACTATGGGAAGTCAAACTAGCCATAATAAGATGTGTTGGTATGCTCTTCACAGGTTTCTGACCTTCTTCAATGTATTGCCAGATTGTGATTGTAGGTCCCTGATCACAGATTTACCTGGGACTGTCGAAATAGCACGTACATTTTGTTGTCAAGCTGGAAAAACACAGCTGAGTGCAGAAAGTGGTCCTCCCCATTGTGGGCCACAAGGACACCAGGCCCCAGTCTATCACAGATTAGCTCAATTCTGAGCCAAACAACTCTGATTTCTTCCAAACTAAAAAGAGAACACTGACCACCAATTAGAAACAGTTAAATGGAACTAAGATGTACATGCTGTCAGTTAGGTTTAGTTTAGAGCAGGAGGGAGTTGATGTACAGCACTGTCTTGAGACAGTAACCCAACCCACACCACATACCCACACCCACTCACCTGTCTCCTTGGCCTGCTGAGCAGAGGGACCACATTCTCAGTTGACACTTATCAAAGACACACACACACACACACACACACACACACACACACACACACACACACACACACTGAATGTACTCACATACAGCAAACACTCAAGCATCCACTCACTCATGCTACCTCAGTCTGCCTATTTAAACCTGCCACTAATAAATTTATATTTACTGCCTGCATTGAGGACTTTTAAATTATAGCTTACAATAAACCTGGCACACACATCTCAAAAGCTCTTTCAGGGGATGTTAAAGCAATATAGTAAGCAATTTTCCAAAGTGGATTACAAATTTCACATCCAGGTTTTATTGCACATTACGATAACTTAACCACATCTAAATGTTCCGCATAAATGGGAAATATGTGCTGCTTAATATGCTATTTTTCATTTTTTAAGAAGCGCTTTGCAAACCCTGCCAAGCGAGGGAGCATGCTGGTTTGTGTGGTGGGGGAGTCAATAATCTTTATGAGGTGGATTTTAATTACAAGGAGATAACTGAGTATCCTCCTCACGGCAAGCCTCCATCAATCTCTATTCTGCATCAAGCCATGGCACGCATAGACACACACACATAAACACACACAGACACACACACACACACACACACAAACACACACACACACACACACACACACACACACACACACACACACACACACACACACACACACACACACACACACACAGACGCTGATAATGTCCTTTCAGACATGATTGATCAATCAATCAGTAATGTATTATTTTCATCCCAGCAACGCAAATTTTATAAAAGCATATGAGACATGGCGTTGCTAGATGGCGTTGTACCACAAACACAAATACGCACGGTAACACTAACATATACATGTACATACACACAGACTGACAAACGCATATACAGACACAGATGCTGGCAGGGTAATCCAGCTAAAAAAGGTTAAAGCTGATGTTTTCCAAAAGAACGACGGTCTGTGAAAGGTCAGCTCAATCATGTGCTAAGCATGCCTCGTAAACAATCCATAAAGAGCTTGTTTTAAATAATAACATTTTATAGCTCACCTAAAGACATAACTGTAACACCGGAAGGTAGGGCTTCACTCTCCAAATAGTCTTCATTGTGCCAAGAATTCAAATGGGACCAAACTTAATATGTTGACTGCAGTACATTTAATGAACCAGTGGCATTTCCAGCAAAACCACGTACAGAGCCCAGCCCCAGCAGACATCTCTGTTCAACAATAAGCAATTCTTTTAAGGGAATATTGCAGTACAGCTGCAGTAGGCTGTAAATGTGCCCTGGTCTTTAAACAAGTACAATGCCTTTTCTCTTTAAGTGGCTGATGTTACATTTGTAGTGTAACCACTTTAATTCCAGCTGTCTGGCAGAAGGCAAGCAGCAATTGAAGGAGAAGTAGTTGCCGGGCACTTTGTAATGGTGTAAATGTATTAGAACAAGTTTTGTGGCAGTTCAATGACTCTCTATGGAGCCGAGGGGAGGTGAATCAGATTGCTGAAATCATACAAGTTAAGAGGATATGGAGAGAGAAAGCCAAAAAATAGGGACAATCAGAGCTTACCTGTTTTTAAATTTAGTCAGCAAAGGGGGCTCTGGGTTTGGCTTTTTAGGAATTATAGGAAAGACAGCCAAGCTTGGGGAAAAGCTGATGTAAAGGGATGGTTTGCCTCCTTATCTCTATGTCTTATTAATAACAAAGTAGCTACAGGGATAGTCTTAGCGGGGTAGTTTAGGGGATCACTGGTTGAACAACAAATCAATTCATTATGTACATCATCTATCATATAACACTAAAACCTGCTTCATTTAAGAGATATTGAGAGCTAATGAGGTTGAATTTGTGCTCCGAGTGATGTCATTTGAGGACACTGAATCCTTGTAGTGTTAATTAAAACTCAATGAAATGATGTAGATGAAAAATTAGCATGGCTGAAAGCCACAGTGAGGGATACTGCTGGGAAAATAAGGTTTTCAAGTGAGTAAGTTGTTATTATCTTATGTAGAGTGAATACAACATCTAAGGATCTTTTAAAAAGATCACAATGATAGATATCTGCAGTGACAATTAGCCGTTTGGAGGTTTGTGTTAAGCTGTGTTATTAAAAGCTACTACAAGGAGGTTTTAACTTGTTATGAAACCGTCTCAATTTAATACTGATTCCTCTATATGACATACTTAACCAAACGAGAACATCAGAGAGAAGATTGTTTTTTCTATATAGTTATTCTTAATCCTGTCATCGGGTCCGATTCCCTGTGAAATCAAACAATTTGGCAGTGAGTAGTGCTTTAGCCAGTTCAAATTAAGGTATTGACTGGTACTGGGGCAGTATCAGAAAAAAAGAAAAAAAGGGACAGTGAAAGACCATGGAAGAAACAAGAGTTATTCTTTGTGGGTCATTCAACAGATGGAAACAATTGTGAGATTTTAAATTATTTGAAACTGATCATGAATTGGCCTTTTTCCTTCGAGACTGGTGTGTAATATGTCTATTTTATTAATGTAAGATGTAGTCTTACATCAATATATTTATTTATAATTAATTGTAATGTGAGTTGAATGTAGCTAAAGTTAGCTGCATTTGTCGAGGAAAGCAAAGCTTTCTGTGATTATGACAATGATGACCAGAATGCACCAGGCAATCAACACTAGCTTGTATTGCTATGCATCCCGCAACAAACCGTGCTTCAAAATGTAAAAAAAAATAGTATTAAAAACACACACTAGTCGGATCAACTTTTTTATGACATAAGGCAGTGGTGCTCATGGGAAATACAGTCTTCTTTCTGGGAAAACTCAACACAAAGTAAAAGTTTATTGTAGTTGCTTGAATTGTACTCAACACTTTAAGTCTAAAATAATACAGGCGAGGGAAAGATGAAAACTGCTATCACAGTAGGTTGGATACTTGGCTCACCTGTGACGGCTGCACTGTAGCTGTCTCCCGCTTGTATCTGTGTGACCTCGGCTAGCTGAGAATAGTTAAGAAGACAAGGAATGGAGATATGAATCCTGTCGTCCCCAAGTCCAAGCTGTCCCTGAAAGCGAAACAATGACATCCTGTCAGTCACAGGATTAAATAAAAGTTTAATCCTAATGATTTCATTGCTCATAGATAGAATGGTTAAATAAAGATACATGCCTGAGTGGTATTTCAATTTTCCCATTTTGGCGTAGAAGCAGCAAGTGACTGAGTTCTATCAACTCATTCTAATTAATGCTGCCATGACAGTCCTGAATGTAAACATGGTTGTTAAATTTGTCAAAGAGGACTTGTATCACGGAGTATCGTAATTTAAGTGCATCTTTGTAAAGCGGCGTTATAATATTTGCTGTGTAAGGTTATATATGAGGTCGGCAACTGGCAATTCATCTTGGCTCAAATTGCTGCCACTGAGGAGGAAATACTGTTTAAAAAAGGCACATTGCATATTTCTTTCACCGACCAACAATCTACCATGTTTCATGTTTAATTTACCATCATGTGCAACTGCCTGGCAATGCAATCCCTCATCGGTGAGTGGGTCTGTGTAAAAAGTCTACTCAAACACAAAGGTTTAATAACCATAGCGTCTCGCGCAGTACAATAGAATGCGTTGTCCTCAATTTACATCTCTTTCTTTGTGTTTCAAATGGTAAGGCTGCTCAATTTGACTTCTCTCAGCTGTCCTGCTTTTCTCTTTCCTGCTCGCTCCTGCAGAGATAAAGGGCTTTTTGCAATGTGCTCATGTGCACACCGGCATGCCCTGGCATATGTTTGAAAGTGAGCACAATATGTGTGGGTTTACATTTGAGTGTGTGTGTGCGCCATCCAGTAATCTGAGTCTTTAATTGCTTATTCGTATGTGTGCTACTGTGAGGATTTGTAGATGCGTGGCAGCATATGCTCCTGCTGTGAGTGTGTGTGTCTATGTATTTATAGTTATGAGTGTATGTGCGTCCATCAGTGTGTGTGTACATGTTATTTTACTTGCAGTTAGGTACAGTAAGTGAGCAGATGTGTCCATACCTTTGTGCACCTGACTTTGGGCACTTGTTTGTGTGTCTGCATGTGCTTGTACTTGTAAATGTGTATTTTTGTGTGTCTGAGTGAATGAGCACTGTCAGGTGCTGCTCCATGCTGTGCCAGCTGCATCTGGAGCCATCTGTGTTGGTGCTCAGTGGGAGGGGAGCGGATGACTTTAATGTACTTGAACCCCAGACAGACCTTTCCCAGACATTCGTCAGTATGAAACCAAGACAACTGGGCCCAGTCAAGCTGAACAGACTGATCTGGGTGGTGAGCAGGAGACAGACGCTTTGGTTACACTGTAACCCCCGGTCAGACTCACTAGGGAGCCTCTGGCAGTCAGAAATACACAAACACTGGAATCTGTTTGTTTCAATGATAGAAGAGTAGTGTTTTATATCAGAGGACACTCACCTTTTTTAGCTGTCAAAGTTCTGCTGCCTATTTTCTACAATGTAATCCAGGTTTTTTCCTTTCATGTGTCTGGATTTTATTTCTTTTAAAATCTAGCTAATGTTTTCACTATTTGGTTAGAATTCCTAACGTCACTGGAACTTGCTTTCAAAACAATACAAATACCTTTTTGCATATATAACAATGCATATAACTATACAACTATTATCATTTTGATAAAGAATGCATTATGACTATGTTGGGAATTGAAACCTGAAATTTACACTTGATTGTCAGGACTGACTTGTGACTTCTCCCTATGTCTCTCTCTTATACACTATCACATATTATAAAAAAGGACAAAACTGCACTTAACACTTCACCCACAAAACTAAGAACAGCACAATACATAGACACACAATCCTCCACCACAAAGAGAACACAGAGGCCTAGTAATGATCTTGCAGCAACAATATGATTAGTGAAGCACAAAATCAATTAATGCAGCAGTAGAATCAATAGGTGTCTCTCAGCATATATGTCCTGCAGTTAATTAATAAACAAAAAGGACATTAAGCAGCAGAGCATCAGACTGTGGCAACGACTGTCATCAGTCACAACGTGTGTACTGATGGCATCAGCAGGAAGGGAAAGGGAAAACATAGACAGATATAAATGTGAGCATGGCGAAATGCCAAACGCACCCACAGGCAACAATGCTAACACTACACATACATACATTTGAGAGAATGATCATGCATAGACACACACTACATATACAAACTCATTCATGCACTTGCCCTTACACACATGCACAAACATGTTTTTTTTAAACACACAGAGGAAGAACTATAGATCCAGGGTGCCACTAACGCTCATTTTATTCTACTGTAGCAGCCCAGACCATATTAGCATCAATTTGGAACAGGCCCAGGGTTCGATGAGGCCTGAACTGTGTTGGAACCAAGCCCAGGGGTATCCACCATCACCAGGCCGGCTCACTTATTATTTACCATGCTTGATGACTCCCCCTTATCATTACAGTACAGACAGGGTTGTGATCAACAGACTGACACACATAAACACATGTTACACGTCGTCACTACCTAGTTCATAACAACACATTTCACCTGAGTGTGAAAAGCAACGACATTGAAAAGAAAAAAGTGCTTCTGCTTTGCTTTCATGTGTAATCTGTTTTTGTTACATGTCAGGCATGCATTATTGGTTTGATGTTTTACTATCATTATTTGTTGATCAAGCACACACGTACTGTACATTTTGGTCGACACACTCATTGTTAAAAGACCACTTTCCTATTGTAGTCCTTAATTTTTTCCCGAATACCAAATTACTTTTTCTAGAAAGGGTTTTGTCTTGTAGTTTTGCAATTCATTGGTAATGCAGAAACACTGTAATCTGTAGCTCATCTCTGTACTACTGTCATCGGCTATGTGGAGAGAGTTTTCTTTCCTTCCTGTCTACCTCGTTATTTAGGATGCTTAGAGCTTGCATTAGAAGTCTATTGGATGTTATGTCAATTCTGGCCGGTTAAACTGCCTGACACAACTTTAGCAGACAGTTGACCCTGTTATCACACAGCTGACATTAGGAATCGAGACATGACTCTAGACTGAGGATACATTTGTCTGTAATTGGGTTGATGGCATCAACTGGCTCACTGGTTAATCTAATAACCCATAATGGTAGTGATGACTATTTAGATTTGAACATTTTATATTTTTGTAATTTTCTTAAAAGAGTAAACATAAAAGTGATTGTTTACTCCACAAAATGTTAGTTATTCTTTTTCGTTCTCCTGCTACCTAACACGTATTTGCTACTCCCGTTATAATGTTATCATATTGATTCTGGCTGTGGCACGCTCTCTCTGACATCATTCAAATTCCTTCTCACCTCAATCATGTGATACAGCACAGGCCGTCCGTCTTTTAGTCTCAATAGGAGGAAAACAACGAGATTTCTATCGGTAATACTATTACCAGCTGTAATAGGGTTAGAGCTGCCTGGGTTTACCTTGGTAAGGCAGCGGAAAACTTTATTAGGTTTAAGACCTTTTGCTTTTCTACTTTTTCTGCTGCTACTGATACATAATAGCCTTTAAGCCCTAGAGAGAGAGAGAGAAAGGTATCAGCTTTGTATAAAAAAAGTTCAAGATGGCCCCTCATCTCACTTCTTCGCCAACGACAAACAAAGTGTTATCTTTCAGAAGGTGGAACCTTTCTCATTTCTTTACGTGTTGACGGGAGTATAGTTTCGGTGTGGCACTGTGCGGCTGATTACAGGAGGAGTCTTAATCAGGTGGTGCAGCCTGCTCGGGGCCCCTGGGGCCGAGAGTGTGCTACATCCTGTCAGACTGCACAGAGAAACAATCAATCATCAGAACGGCTCCAAGACAGAGGAGAGAGAGAGAGGGCAGGAAGATGGGAGAAATGGAGGAAGAGGAGAAAGAGAGAACATGATGAGGGGAGAAAGAGAATGAGACGGTGCCCTTGCAGAGACTAATATAGAGTTATATAGATGCAAGAACGCCTATGAAAATCCAATGAGTCTAGTTAGACCAGAAGCCACCCTGTAAGAGTGCGATGTGGAAGCCAAGGCCACGTCAAAGCTCATAACAACAGATGTCTAACATTTTCATTGCTCCCCGGTTCTCTAACCTTCACCTACATGTTTGTTTCACTGTCCTGGCAAAGCGTCATCCTCTCTGTCACGTTGTAAAAGTGATCACATTTTGGCCATGGTTTCAAACGACCTCGCAAAGCTGGGAGAAAAAAGAATCAGAGAGAGAGAGAGGAACAGAGGGATTGAGGTGGGCCTAGGTTTTACACTCTCTGGGCTCTGTCTGAGGGCTGTGTAATGATGCGCCCCTTTAAAGAACGTCTTAAATGAAAGGCCAGAACAATCCTCTGTGACAGGTGGGATTCTTCATCTAACAGAGGGGGAGAGACAAAACCGGGCCAACAAATACACACACACACGCACGCACACACACACACACACACACACACACACACACACACACACACAGCCTCACATGCACACACTTTTGGCTATGTACATTCAAAGGGGCATGCACATACATAAACTACAGTAGAGGATTCCCTGCCCTGACCATGTGAAGCATTGGAGTTGAATTGCCAAACAGCAGATCCCATAAAGGTGATATATAGAATTAAAAAAGATGTGCGTTCTTGGCAAACTATGAAGGATATTAAGTGCTCGAAAGGAGGGCTCGGAAACGGATCCCTCCCCAAAATCTTGTAATCTCTGGAAGAAAAAAAAGAATCTCAAAATGTCTCAAAAATGGAAGCAGTGCTTTAGTTAGTGTGTATGTGAGAAACAGAGAATGAGAAAAAACACTGGTTTGATATGGAGTTTTGTATTGTTCTAAGTCTGCCTTTCCTGGCAAGGCCAAAAGTGGAAAAATGTTTGGCTCACCTCTTGCCCCATCCCCCAGGAGAAGACATTCCCACCATCTGAAAAAAAAGAAAGCGAGAGAGAGGGAAAGAGCGAACACAGTAAAACCAACATTCTGCAAACAATTCAAGAGAGGTAACAAATACAAGCCTGGGGTTAAAATAGAAAAGAAAAAGTAAAAACAAAAGCGGAGGGCGAGAAGGGAAATGCGCAGCTGACAAAAGTGGCTCAAGCATCATACATCAAGCACTTGTTACCTCTCCCGGTGCCTGTGATTGCACATGACTGCAAACAAGTCAGTGATAAAAATCTGAAGAAAGATGAGACCGATCGGGCTGGCTTTAAAGATCATCAATCACGGCCCTGTAAGCTCAGATATTATTAGTTCAAGTAAAGCTGCACTCTTCCATTTTATGGACATCATAAAAGACTTTGGGGGGGTGGAGGTGGAGTGGAAGAGATCCCCTAGTGTTTTAACTAGGACTGGGATGGATGTGTTTGGAAAAGCAGACCGGATGGATGGACAGCTCTAATGTAGGAGCCCTAACTTAATCACTCACACAGCACCGGGCTCCCCAGGGGAAGGAATGTGGGATGGGAGTGTAAGGCCCTACTTACAATATGTTAGAGTAAGTAAAAGTGTACTGTAAAAAGGGCTGTGCGTGTTTGTGTGGTGTCGAATGAGTGTGTAAGTGTGCGTGGGTATGACCTTTTAGATGTTTGGCAACGTTTATACAAACCTTTGGACTCATAAATAGTGTCCAAGTGTGCATTTCTTTAAGGCGTGACACACTATGACCTCTAGATAGATAGACAGTTACTTTATTAATCCTGCAATAGAATATTTTATTATTTGTTTTGTACCTGCTTAAAGTGTGTGTCCCCCATCTCATGCTGGCACACTGACACCTGTTTACTAATATTCTTTTCGAAATTATGTGTATCATATTATCTGCTCAAGAACCATTGTCTGCTCTTGAATGTTGCTTTTTTCAACTGTAACATGCAACACCACAAAGACTTTGAAAATAAAAAACAATGGGAAAACCTGGAATACCTTCCATCACACTTATTAATCATTACTTTCTACTCTAAAATGATTTATCATTCATCAATGATTCGTCAATCCATACTGGTAATTTCTGAGCAGTGTCTATGTTTTACACTTATTCCACACAACTTTTTTTTTCTCTCTCTCTCTCTCTCTCTCTCTCTCTCTCTTTCTCTCTCTCTCTCTCTCTCTCTCTCTCTCTCTCTCTTTCTCTCTCTCTCTCTCTCTCTCTCTCTCTCTCTCTCTCTCTCTCTCTCTCTCTCTGCTTGCCTGCCAGTGGGGACATAAAGGCTAGTGTGAAGTCCATCACTGCCTGGTGAATAGCTGCCCTTTGTGCCTCAGAACTTAATTCACAGGCTGAAAGGACCCGGCCCTGCCATAGCACCTCTGTGTGCTGCCTGATGTAAAAGTGCTTGCATGTCATCTGAGGTCTGCCTTCTGTTGTAGGTTAAATATACCAGGTTAAATCAAGTTTTGAGGATAGAGGGGTGACCAGTATGCAAACAGTATTCAAGTTTCCTTCCTAAGTTAAATAAAAACAATTCTGGTGCCAACACTGGTCTGGCAGTCACTAAGGTCTTCACTGTTGTCAAGGAAACCTGACTGTTCTTTCATGGTTGCCATGACCTTATTCAATATATAGACCGTCTCACCCTCTATACATTACCATTTTAACATACCCAAAGCATCTGGGGTTACAACCAGCTCGTGGCAACACATAGCGGTTGTTCGATAAGAAAATATCTGTTGCCATTTCGAGGAATGAAACTTTTCTTTTCTCCTATTTTGGGCTTTGTGAAAACGAATAGTTGCAGAGGGCATCAATAACACACCACCCTCTCTCCCTGTCATTCTCTCTCCTCTGTCAGAGACCTTTGGCGGGCTTGTTAGGCCTGACACTGGTACCGTAGTGAACAAAAGGGCTGCACGGCTTAGGGCTGCCCTGGAATGTCAGCGGGTTCACATTTCACATGCAGATGCGTGACCCCTGAGCCCTTTAGTGGGAAGGTGCGCTTTAACCTCACAGAGAAGCAAGAGGAGGGGATGGGGGGTGGGGGGGGTGGGGGAGGTGGGGGTGTAAGGGGCACCTTAAGGGGAATCCGGGATGGGGGTAGGGGTAAAAAATAGGACTGTCTGAGTTTGCACTGCTTGCATCTGCTCTTAAAATGCTATACGTGTCTTTCACTGTCTATCTTTTCTACGTCTTTGCCAAAATACTGCTGCACATAGTTAAACTCTGCTGATATACCTTATAGAATATCATAATTGTCGATATTCTGAAAACTTGTCAGAGCCGTCTCCTTTATGTGTGATCTGTGATGCGCCCCCTCTCTTCCCCCTTCTCCGAACACATGAAAGCATTAACTTTTAAAGTGCATACTTAAGATTTCTCCCCAAATGATTGAAAAAGCACAATGGGAGGGGTTATGTAAGGCAAAAGTACTGTGAGCTCCGCAAAAGAAACCAAAGCTACTGTCATCTGCTCTCTGTAGGCCCAGGCAGGCACAGTTTCAACTCAAGGGCTTCACACTTCTATAACTTGTTCTCCTTCCCTCGCTGCTCTCCCTATCCTAACTCTCTCTATAACCGTTTGCCTCTCCCTCTATCCTTTGCTCTCGGTAGTGGAAACTTCAAAGACAATAATATCGCCTGCAAAAGCATGAAACTTCAAGCATGTTTGTTTGTTTTGACCCCAAAGCCCCTCGGTACAACCCTCCACCTTCAACTTGCAAGTCCTGCAAAATAAATGAGAAAGAGAGACCGAATGCAGAGCTGCTGTTTTTCCTGCAACTCTCATTCTCCCATGTGCTTTTGTAACTTTTGAAGAGAGAAGCTCTGGCATATGGCTCTGCATCTAATATAATGACCTCACAAAGCTGATGACAATGAGTACAATAAGTTCGTTGTGAGACAGAGGAGTACAAACTTTTAAATACAAAAATATATTTCACCAAGAAAATGAAAATAAAAATCACACACACACACACACACACACACACACACACACACTGAACACACACACTGAACACACACGCACACTGAACACATGCACACATTATTCTGGACCAATGCAATGACGGAGCTTGTGTTGCTTATCTGAGTCAGAGATTTATCTTTATTCATATCAGAGTTAATTGTTTATGAAGTCGACACAGAGTGTGTGCATGTGTGATGGGTTGTTTGTGCGCTGTATTTAGTAGTTGTGCCCTCTAATAGTTGAGACATCTATAGCATCCACAGCAAGGCCAGGGGAGCAAGGGAGCAATCCATAGGCCTGCGTAGCCATGGCAACTAAACAAGGAATAGGCTAGATGTCAGGCGAGCATGGCTAAATTACCCATTAGAGAAAGCAGGAAGGGAGAGAGGGAATACTGGTCAGGGCACAAGAGGCTAATGGGGAGATAAGATGGCCAACATATAGACTACACAAACACGCAGGCACACACACCCACACACATATAAATGCACACACACACACAAAACGATGGGAAAACAGATAGGGGTTGTCACATAAAGGTGCCGGCGCAAACACAAACTGAAATAGGAAAATACAATTAAACGTGTACAAACTCTCACATATAAACACGTACAAACACAATACGCATGTGTATCAACATACTCAGAAACATGCCAATATGCACATATGGGCAACTGTATGTGCGCTCACACACAAATGCAAAAACACATAAGCACACACAATGTGTGCACACATACACACGCATACAAAGGGCACAAAGGGAAGACAAAATGGTTTTAATAAATACGCCCTCTTGGAGAGGCTGCTTGTGAATGTGGGGGAGATATATTTATAGGAATCCTCTTGTGAAATCCTCTCTGCTGCTCAACCTCACATTTGAGCAAGAGAGAGAGAGAGAGAGAGAGAGAGAGAGCGAGAGAGAGAGAGAGAGAGAGAGAGAGAGAGAGAGAGAGAGAGAGGGGTTGTGTTATTGCTTGTTCCTTCATCCTAATCCTTAATGCATGGCCTTCATGGCCTTGACTCTATACTAACGAATAAAAGAAAAAATAATGAATCAGTGTAAGTATCTAAACCATTGTGGGAGTGAAAAAGTAAAAGGGGATTGGCCTGGCAAATTGTTCCTGCTGTGCAAAGACACGCACGCATGCAACACACACCTTTAAATATACAAACAAGCTCACACACTCACACTGTGAACACCATAGCCTGCATGCGCGCACACACACACACACACACACACACACACACACACACACACACACACACACACACACACACACACACACACACACACACACACACTAACACTCGCGCAAAGCACAACTACATGCACACACTGACACAAAAACCCTCCACAGACAGAGTCAGGCAGTCCTTCTGACTTTAATGCTGCACATTCATTTGCATGCGCCATAATTAGCGTCAGGCACACAGAGGCTGGTCCTGGGGGAGCTCTGTGATAACCGCTTCCCCTTCTATTAGGGCTCTCATTCCAAGAGTGTCAGACATTGCACATCTTCATTGTGGGGCCTGCAGCGCATCGGCTCAGTTGAACCTCTGCTGCTGTAGCTACTGCTGGAGCATGCACGAACAACACGATGGGGACAAGGGGCTGGAGAAAAAGGTGGAGGATGCTAAACTCGGCAGGAGGGTGGGTAGAGGGAGGAGAAGACAAAACGAGGACTGAAAGACGTAAAAAAAAAGAAAAGGGATGAAGTGATAAGTTTGGAAGACAAAGCGAAAGAGGGAAAGAGAGACAAAGAGAGGTAACGCATGGCAAAGGCGGTTGCACATTGTGTAGCAGACAGATGGAAAGACAGGCTGGACAGAGGTAATGAATGCAGTTATTAAATTGTTTCAGCTGCAAAGAGGTCTATTCTTATGCCATTATAAAGGGAACAATTTATCCCCACTGATCGGCCCTGTCTCCTTTCTCCTCGCTCACTTTGATCTGCCAGCATATTGCCTTGATGTGTCCTATTCAATAGCGAATCTGGGGCAATTTTAATGCTTTTGTACCTCGCCACCGCTCCACTTCTCCCTCCCTGTTTAAAAATAGCTGTTAATTATAAGTGCAGTTTAAATGTCTCTAGTGACCCAGAATTGCAGGTTGGAGTGAGAAGAAGGGATAGAGCATCTCCAAGTTTAAAAAGAGCGAGACACTCTCTTTCCTTCTTTATCATGCTCTCTTCAATCTCTTCTTTCTCCTCTTACCCCCCCTCCCACGTCTTTGTCTTCTCCATTCCCCTCCCCTTCGATTCTACTTCTCCATTCCTTTAGTGTTCCTCCACATTTCTTTTTCTCCATCTCTCACTTTCTCAATCTCCTCTGTGGCGTCTCTTCAGCTCGGTGGGAGTGAGCAGGGCTGGAGGATAGGGGATTCAGTTCTTTCTCTCCAACACACAAGAGAACTGCAGCGAGACATTGGAGACCATGGGTGTGAAACCGCTTCAGTCTGCAGATTGTACGTGCGTCACACCAAGTCTTTGTATCTATCTCCTCAACTTCCTCCTCTTATCCAGCCGCAGGAGTGGGATGTTGAAAGGAAAGGAATGTGAAGGTGTGCTAGGTAGCGCAGTACGAGGCAGAGGCGCAGAGTATACCTGTGGGGAAGAGAAGGGGCTGTGCAGGGACCTGAGGTGTGCACCTGGGGGGTGCAGTGTTATAAATAAAGCATTAGCCTCTTGAAGGGAACAGAGATGTGCGGGGCTGTCTCTGCAGCTCTCTTTTCCCCACTAACTCCTACTAACAGTTAACCCGCAGGCATGTACATGTACTCGTTTCATCGTTGAGGAGGTACATGTAACAGTGCAAAAAATCAAACTGTGGGACTGTCTTGTGTAAAAATCTGGTTACTCCTTTTTACTTAACAGAGGTCAGGGATGTATTTCCATCACATCGAAAGTGGCTAACATGACCGACGGGTGGACTGAATTATCTCCTAATTTGTAAAACTGTGTAAAAATAAAGTTGGAGTGAGAAGTAACAGAGAAAAACTACTAACACCAAAATGGGGTGGTTATTATTTGGTAGTAAATCACTACAAAAACCACAATGTCATATTCTGAATGTGGGCAACTTAAGGTAAACTATAATACCGCACATGTTACTCCTGCAGTTAGGCCTCATCTCCTCTCCATTGCATAGTGGTGGTCTATGAATAAAAAGTAAATAGAGGTATAATTCAGAATAAAATATAGTGAACACAAAACGTCCTCACCCACTCACAAAACTTCCTCTGCACCCACCTTTATAATATTGCTGTAAAAGAACATTCATGTGTCAAAAATGTAAAAGTCTCAAAGTCTTCTCAAAATTTCTGTTGGAGATGACTCGTCACATGTTTAAGATTCAAATTAGTGATGTCATGGTTCATGTGTAACACATTGAACCGACTTGACACTAGACAAGCATTTTAAGTTTTATGGTCTGACTCTGTGTTCCTTTCAGTAATGTCCCACACTGTACTGACCTTACACAGTGTTCTGTGTGTTGGTCTGTTTGGCTCCAACTCGGTAAAGGGCAGGATTCCTCACAACAAATCAACCATCACAGGGTCGAGGTGAGATTTGTGATTACTATCTTGCTTAAAGTCCATCAGATTGTAAAGTGACTTGCAAATTGAATTAGCTTGACAACATATTGTTCTGCTAGCAAACCTGCTGGTTGCCAATAAAGAGTTTTGTGGTTCTATTAATCAGACAATATGGAATCAAGACATATTTTATATATTCTTACTTTATTGTTCACATAAATCCTTCAAACAATGAAATTAAACTGATCAGCAACGCTTGGGGAGAGAATATGAGAATACTATGGATATTGTGAAAATTGCTTGAAGCCAATTAGCTATTCTCCTCCCCCCACTCTTATCTCATGTTTTCTTCCCATTCTCAAGGTGAATGTCACGAAGCATTTGAAATGCTACACAACTGTGTATTCTTTGACGGAAAAAAGTGAAAAGGTAATTTTCTCTCTCTTTTGTATCAGTTGCTCATACTAAGATGACTACAACAGTTTTGATTTGTTAATGAATGTAGCTATGCTAACAATTCTATAGGAAGACTTATGCTAACCTCAGCACACTGTAAACCACACTATTAACTCTATCTATGACCTCTCTATGTCTCCACTGGCCACCCAGGCAATGATATAAAGTATGTCTCCATCATTATCCATGATCCGGCTTGAAATTAAACTCACAAAAAAAAGTGTTAATGCTGTCATTGGTATGTAAGGTATGATAGTAAATATTAAAGTTAGGAGTGTGAGATACATATTTAAACATCAGCAATGCTTGACAAATCAACACAAGTGGTAGCTAGTGAAAGCTGCTCTTGAATTCTCTTTAAATGACTCAAAGTAACAAGGCTGGCACTGTAATATGAGTTAAAGGATACTTTTGGAATGAGATACTATTAAACTTACAATAAATAGTTGCTGTGTTATTCTTGCTCCTGTCAAATGGATGACAAATTACAGTTTTGCTCTTTGTCTAAAAACCAGATACGATGTTTTATTTGTCAATAAACATGTCAAGAGAACAACACTCATAAATAAAGGGTCATCCTGATGCATGAGTTTTGATAGTCTAACGGTCTCATGGTCAGCCTGCTAATTCTTCTTTAAATGTCCAAGGGGGTTCAATTGACAAGATTAACGTGTCTGTTTTCCAGAACAAAAGGGCAAGGGTTGAAGTGATGGAAAGGGGATACAGTCACCATTTGTTCTTACAGACTAGCTGCCACGTGTAAAGCTAGACTTTATTTTATGTACCTCATGAAAACCTTCATTATTTGGAATGATCTGAATTCAGTTTGACTGAATTCCTTCGGCAATTCAATAATCCATTATAGAATAGTCTTGATACATCTGTGAAGTAAGCTTTTGTATGTATCTTTTCTCTATCTACTACGCAAAATTCCTTTGAATTGAGCACCTGAACCTTGAAATATCTGAAGACAAAGACCAACGGATGTGGATGTGGTTAAACTTAGCGATGATTCTACAATGACAGACATTTTTTTTCAGTATTTTACCTCCGAAATGAAAAGGAAAAAGAGAAAAAAAGGATGATGGTGTAGAGATAGCAGTAAGAGATGCGAGGTAATGACCTTGATAAGACCAGGGACACGGAGAGCCCGAGGAGAAGACGTGATGTGTTGCTGTGGCAGCGGTATAGTAGTGCTGGTGACAAGGGGAGACGAGGAGCTTGCACTTCTTGGCTGCTGTCACACGTTAGTGTTGTTGTTAGCCAGGGGCTTCAAGGGTGATTGTGTTTGTGTGTGTGAGCGTGTTTAAAAAGCGAGGTACGAAGACATCCCGGTCGAGGCCATGCATGGTGACAGAGGCTGATACCAATCTAATGAGATAAGAAACGTATGCAAATGAACCTGGCCACAGTTCACACTAATCAGCTTAATACCCCGATAGATATCAGCTATCTGTCGCATCGGAGCGCGCACACACACAGACGCATGCACACGGGCTCTCAGAAGTTAAAACAATCAGTTAGAGGATTTGCCATGCCATGTTACAATTCACAGATACGCACAAACAGGCCCACTCAAAATACTATATAATCAAGATTGTAAGTCAAACTGTTCAACACACCTGTAAACTCAAAGGAATCTATCGGTACACGTTAATGTTCATGCAATCAACAGCTTGAATTCACAAACTAAAAGCGTATGTCATCACACAAGTATGAACAAACTTACATACACCCTGCATAGGTATAGACCACATGGGTGAATGGATGCTACTGTGTATGGTTCATTTAGTTATTGGGGTCATGTCTTTGACAAGGTCAAGGGGCCCTGGCAAAGGAATGCGAGACCCAAAATAGCTGAACGTAACAGGGAAATGTTTGAGTTGAGCCTAGTAGGCAGTCAATGACACATTTTTTAATTTCATGTCCTTGCTGAATTATCTCAGTGCTGTCAATCTACACGTCATCAACTCACATTGTAGGTTTCTGGATTCTTTTTTCATCACAGTTTTTCTGGTAGATTAAAAGAAAGAGGAGTTAATTTACTACTTCCCCGTGATGCCAGATGATTATTGCTACTTTTTGTTACTCGTGAATCAATTGCAGATATCATGTTTAATGTTTTACATCCTCTCAATATGATGTGCCTTGTGCATTGTGTCAGGATGTCATTTTAAGTGTTGTGTGGTCACCAGACGGAGAGAGAAAGTTGTGCCCCAGCTGTACTCTTCAACACATCTCTCTGCAGCTATTATTATCTGTGGGAATCCAGGGCATCCTACATGGTCTCGGGATAAAATGGTGACATCCAGCACTAGACGAGCCCTGGAATAACACAGCTGTCCTTCATACAGTCTGTCCACTGACCTTTGCTGCTGCTTAAGCATTCATGTCAGTTTCTTGCAGTTCGAAATCCATTAACTTAAGAATAAAAACATTTTGAATTTGAAATTTAAGATTGTTGATGTAGAAATGCCCTTATTTAGTATGTTATTCCATGTGACAAGTACAGATACATATAATTTAGTACAGTGCATCTTGTTAATGACACTTAAAGAGGAAAAGACATAAATTGAAACTGTGAGTGCTCAACTAATTTAGGAAATGTGGACAATAGGAAGTATTCTGTGTTGCAAATATGTAAATAAAAATAGTTTTTCCAAGAGTATATCTGTCGACTGTATATGGTTATGTCAACAGCTACAATTTAACCATGAATTTCTGAATTTTTCATATTTCTGCATGCCATGTCTTTGCATCCTTTGTTTTGACTCTCCTCTCTCATTCTTTGTCTCTCTGCCTCTTGGATCTCTCTCTGACATTCACCACTAAGCTACCTACATCAGACGACCTATTCTTAAGCAAAGCTGGGCCAAGACAGCTTCCATGCCCTTTGCAAATCAACACACCCAGAGTGACGATTTCCATAAAGATGCTTGGGCTAGCCTTACTCTCTCTCCAGTTATACAGATGGAGAGACAGACAGTGACTTCCACAAAGACAGACAGTGACGTAGAGGAAGTGAAATAGAGAGCACCTTGCTATAACTATATTGGTTGGCTCCAGTATGTTGGCGCCCATCGTTATCTGGCTTGAGTCCCACACAGCATTCATCTAATGAAAACCTGGCTGACTGGCTGGCTGGCTGTCTCATCAAGGCTCATTGCCAAAGGTTCCTCTCCCCTGCATCAAAGTCACTCTGCTTTAATGTAGCTTTTATCAATGGCCAAGTAAGAGCAAATAACTTCACTGAAAATTTGAAAGAAACCATAAAAAGAAATCTAAAGCAGAGATGAAGGGAGAGGACTAGTAATTCTTTAGGGGCACTCAGGTGGACTTTTTGTGGTAACAATCAAATCAGAGAAAGGATGTTTACTAAGCGTTCACAACTGTGCACACACACATGCAGACACAAATACAAGTATTATTTCTCACACACACTCAGGGACACACAGAAATGCACACGCGTAAAAATGCAAACATACATATAAAAGGCATTAAATGCTGCATATAATACACATGGTACAAGTACCCTACATAGCCGCCACGCTTTGAAAAATCCCCAAGTGTCACATTACAGTAGACTGCTAAAACTGTGTTGGCTGGTGATAGCTCAGAGACCACAGCCAGACTACAGTAGCAGCCAGTCCCCCAGTGGATGACTGGGCTCTGAATATGAGCTCAGTCACTGTAACAAGCCCCACTTAGTCACTGGCTCTATCACAGGCTCGCTCTCCATAGACCCTCTATGCAAACAGGCCACTTAAAAACACCATTACAAGGGAGATTGCTCAAGCCTTAGAAAGCAGTTCTGAAGTGGTGTGTGTGAGAGAGGATGAGAGGACAAACAGGGGTTTGACGAACTGAGAGAGGAATGAAAATATTGAGAAGCCAGGAGAGGTTTGTTGAGGAAGGTATTGATGGCATTAAAGAGTCTACTTCTAATTAGAGGCAAATACTAGTTACTCGTCGGTAAATGGGTAACAGTTGACACAACTAAATGGTAACTTCACTAGCAAGGACCACACCATCAAATAGAAGTGTTTAAAAGATGTATCAAAGGTAAACGTGATTGAGATGCAAGGCTTGAACTTCGTGTATCTCATGCTGACCCATGATGTCCTATCTTCACCCCATTATTCCCTCACTGTCTCACTCTTCCACTACTACCTGCCCCACCCATCCATCTCCCATTCCCCTATCACCCTTCCCAATTTTCTTTCATCTCTCTCTCGTCCAGCCTCTCATCACTTGTTCATAACTTCACAGTGGTGGTTAGGCAGAGTCACAGTTTCCATCAAACAGACCAAGAATGGATATTTTTAAGCAGGGGCTCACTTTGAGCAGCCTTTCAACAGAGAACAAATTATGTCCAAACATTAATGTCATGTTACACAGAAGAGAGCATGAGGTAAGTCCCTCTCTCTCCCTCACTCCCACCTTTCTCTTTTTATCTCCTTCCTCAACTGTTTTTCTTTCTCAAGGGTTTGTTGCACCATGACAGTGAGGTAACTATATGGGTGTACCCCCCCACCACCTTCACTGCCCCCTTGCTGTCCTCTGGACCTGTGTCAAGCAAGGAAGCAGATTGGGAGTGGGCATGGGTGCATGCCAAAGTATTCTGGGAAGTACTCCAAAGTGCATATTTGTTGAGTGGGGAAAAGAGCGGAAATGGCCTTGTGTCTCAAGGGAGGCACGGTTGAGCAAGTTGGGTGAAGCAAGGGTGAAAGACACAGAGTGAGATGGGAAATTGAGTCACTGGGTACAACTGAGGTGGTTGGGGGAATGGGAGGGTTGCACTTGTGTGGGGACTGACTCATGACTTACAATAAGGCGATTTAACTGATCTGGAAAACTTACCACATTTTCCTCTGGGACAACCTTATAGTCAAGACCCCAAGTAGATGGAACAGTGGGGTTGAGTAAGAGTTCTTAGACTCTTGGACTGATATATTGATACTAACATCCATTTAAATATATACAAATAATAGGTTTGAAATACTGTACTGCATTATTTCTACAATCTATGTGCCCTAATTAATTACAAAAATTAACTGCAGAAATCATAACAACTGGTTGACCAATAAACACGTTGCAAGTACATGCAGTGCCCACTAGGAATCAGGAAGAGATACAGTGTAGCTAACATGTTTCATTAGCCTGACGAGCTAGCAGTCGGTAATCAATGAAATAAAGCAAAACATTGCAAAATGGGATTTTCTTAAAATGCTCAATGATTCTGGCAAAGCAACTGCATGCTGTAAATATTATGAAAGCAGATTAAAAAACAACAACCATCCACCACAACTCTTAGAGAGCTTTGCGCTTGTGTCTCTTCAAGGTTGACCATTGTCAAGTTCAGCTGGGAAAGAGGTTATGAGTTCTTACTCATAACCTCTGAGTTATTTACCAGCCACGCTTATCTGGCTCATATAGGGAAAAAGCAATGCAATGAAATAACTGAAATATCAGGAACAAATACAATTTATAAACAATATTGCTAAAACTGTACAGTTTTACTAATATAATCTGTATTTACAAACAATCTCTTTACAGTTCCAATTAAAATATCTTTACTTTAGCTAATTCTTGAGGAAATGTTGAGGGTTACAGGACTTCTGTAATAGTAGCAGTGTGTCTGTGAATGTGACTCTGACTCTCACAGGCATATATATGCACCATCCACAGTGGCCACCTGTTGACATGCTTTGTGTATGTGTGTCTTTATGTGTGTGTGTGTGTGTGTGTGTGTGTGTGTGTGTGTGTTCCATGCTATAGGGCTGGCCTGTGACATGCCATACTTCAGTGCCAGGGGTTTTGTAGGGTCAGTGCTATTTCACACACCTCCTGGAAAATGAGTGACCCTGGAACAAAACAAACCGCCTGTGACAGTGTAGCCTTTGGACATATTTTTTGCTACCATGGGGTAGGACTGTTCCTTAAAATAAAAAAAATACTGACAGTAAATACTATATAAATAATAATAATAAATAGTATTTACTCTAAGCTTTTGGCCTGAGGTTTAGTTTCATCACTATGTTGCAATAACTGACACTTGGCCAGGTGATTAAATTCCAAGCCCTGATGAATCATGAGATGCCGTGATTTAACTTTTGAATAGATTAAAAAAAAAGCAAACATGTACAGATGTTTTTTTAGGTTTCATTTCAAAATGGCTACTATTCATATCTGAGATGTCACTCTTGCCATTATGTTACAAAAGGGAAGAAAGACAGGTGGATGAGGAGTCTTACACAGCCCACACAGCAACCTCTAAAGATGAGAGTGAAATGGCTTACCTACTTAACAAATGCCATCAGGTGAAAAGTATGTTTCGTGCTTTTCCTCATGCTGGTGTAGCTACAATCTGAACAGGTTGTGTGTTCACACACCTCACAAGGTCAGAATAGCAAAATCAAACAGATTGTTGAGTCCTTGCCGGACTCAACTTGTCTTTCTTTTGTCATACATACACACTCACTTGAAAAGGCACTATGAAAGTGCTCGGATATGCAACAGATGTACAAATAAGACAGAGACAGGACTCATAAACATCCTCATACACAGTTGAATGGGTTAAAAAGTGGCATGTATATACATGTAACCCCCCACAATCACACATACATAACTCAACATCACACACATGCACATACCATGTGCACTGGCTGGCATGTGGGGGTCATGCATAGCACATAAACTGGATGCGGCACCTTCATGTAAATTCTTCCCTCTTGACAACTGAGCATTCTCATAAGCTCCAGTAGTCAGCTGTCTACTGCATTCTTCAAGGGGCACGCATGACATTATGTTAATTTAGGGGGCCTCCTAGGTGTGTGTGTGTGTGTGTGTGTGTGTGTGTGTGTGTGTGTGTGTGTGTGTGTGTGTGTGAGTGACTTTGTGCCAATGTGTGCTGGTGCTTCGATGCATGTGTGTTTTAAAGGTAATGTATGCCAATGTGTGCTAAAAGAATAGCACATCAAATGTAAAATAAAATACACACTACCCATGTGGATAATGCTGGAATGCAAGAGATTACCAATAATGTATTATCCAATTACATGTCAGTATTGCACTGATATGTTTGTCAGTGCTAGTATGAGGGCATCTGCATCCATCTATATCAATGTAGTCTCCACTGTGTGGCTACAAATAGACGTGCAAAGTGGCTCAATCCCTGTTGAATGTTTATCCAGGGAGGTGGATTAGAGCAAAACGGACATCTCCGTGCCACAGTGCTGAGCCTGAAACCCCCTTAAGCCTGGCATTTCCTGCCCTATGAGAACCATAATTAAGAGGGTGCTGGACAGCCTAAGAGCCTGAATCCTCCAGACCTTCATGTGGCTTTTGTTCAGCCAAGAGACGAGAGGCTATGGGAGGAGATAACAGTAACAACTCCCTGACAAAGAGAAAAGCTAACACAGAACCACACGTAGCTCATAAATGATAGAAATTCTTAAAATAAAAGGGCATTCTAGCACGCAGCAGGCTCTGAGAAAATGTCGATGGACACGGCTGAGAGCACGCACCTGCCCGTACAAGCCGACACACACACAAATGCTAAGAGTTAGCAAGGGGTTACTGACACGCCCCTGGCCTTCTCACTCCCTCAAACTCCACTTCTTACCCTTTGCTTTGAACACAATGATTCATACAGACAGCCATACAGTGCCTTACAAGGAGCAGCACAGGGGAGGGCAACAATTAGTCTGTTAGTAAACAAGTCCGTCAGTTACGACTCCCCGTCCCCGCCTC
The DNA here is from genome assembly GCF_023349555.1 of Cebidichthys violaceus. NCBI lineage: Eukaryota > Metazoa > Chordata > Actinopteri > Perciformes > Stichaeidae > Cebidichthys > Cebidichthys violaceus. The sequence continues at coordinate 10,388,846 of NW_027176975.1, read as the reverse complement.
TGTGCTTAGATCGCCCCGCCCAACCCAGGAGGGGGTGCTTTGTATCGGAAGGTGGAGAGTGTTAGACCACTTGAGCTCCACTTAAGAGTGCAGAGAGAGAGAGAGAGAGAGAGAGAGAGAGAGAGAGAGAGAGAGAGAGAGAGAGAGAGAGAGAGAGAGAGAGAGTTGTAAGACTCCACTCCCTGAACGTGCATTTTACCATGAGTGCTTCAGATCACATTGCAGGACAAAAGAAACAAAATATATATATATATATATATATATATATATAGAGAGAGAGAGAGAGAGAGAGAGAGAGAGAGAGAAATAACTTATATATATATGTATATAATTTCTAATATTATTAATAATATTATTATTAATATTTATATATATATATATTAATTATGTATCTTTGAAAGAAGGGAGTTAATGGAAATGGCACTCCTCATAATAGAGTAAAATGGGAAATACAATCACTTTCTTAGTTAAATTAATGAGCAGAGGGGCGCGTGATTCCTGACAGCTCTTCATTGCCCTGGTGAAAAGTCAGTGGCAGGTAATAGAAGAAGAGATTAAGGTAGAGCTGGGACAAAGGCCATCTGCATCAGTGGACTACTATGTTTTTCATCTTTGTCTTTGTGTGGCTGTCAGCCTGGCATTGGACAAGTGTGCATACATGTATTCATTCATGTGTTTGTGCATATGTGTGTAGGCCTGTCTGCATCTGTGAGTGTGGTGCTGAAGTGAGAGCACAGGGCAGGGAGGGCAGGGGGTTCAGGGCAGCGTAAGGTAATCCTTTAAGTGGGAGACTTTAACTCTTTCAGAAAGTAAACAGGCAAGCAGTTGAGGGAGTATTGTCATTGGGTAGTGTTACAGAACTGCAGAAGAGCCCCAGGGCACCGTGTGAGTGACTTTGGGAAGCTATGTGTGCAGCAGTGAGGGGTAATGTGTGTGTGTGTGTGTGTGTGTATGTATGTGAACCTCTCAAGCCATGTCTCACACTGGCTCTAGCCTTGAACAGCTCTGTGGCAGAAAAGAGAGCAGATGCCTCTTCACTGGGGTGCATCGGGCCACCAAATATCACTGATCATGTCCCAATTCAATTACAGGCCACCAACTGATGCATAACAGAATCTGTTTGTGCGTGTGTGATTGTATGTGTGTGTGTGTGTGTTATGTGTGTGCCGGCATGCGTAGCTGGCGCGTTAGTGTTCCGGGGTTAAGGGGGAAGGAGGATGACCCTGCACAGCTGACGGTCAGCCAAGCAGGACAGAACAACACAATAACACTCTTGTTAACCAGGACATTGCATACCTCCCACCTGTTACCCCCAGAACCACACACAGGCAGACACATGCTTGCACATGAACAGACATACTTAAAACACACTCACAAATGGGCGCACACACACGCACACACACACACACACACACACACACACACACACACACACACACACACACACACACACACACACTCTTTTTCTTGCACACCCGTACACCTTGAGAAAGTGTTTCAACCCCATACCGGGTGCTTCCCCGTGATGGCTCATTTGAGGCCTCTCCTTCCTTCATTTAGCACCGCGTCCATCTATCTCTGGGGCTGTCGGGGAGGTTCTCATCGCTTAGCCCACTTCCTGTCTGTCTGTCTGCCTAAACACTGTAAACACGCTTCTCGAACGAAAATGTTTAGTCTGAACCTGGCATGGCTGGAAAGGAGAGCGCTTGTGGGATTACTGGCACACTACCACACTAGTGTATCTTGAGGGAGAAACAGACACAAACTGCAATCCCTGGCTTACATAATACTATTATACACACACACACACACACACACACACACACACACACACACACACATGCACCAGTGTGCATACTATTTTGTTGACATCTCAGTCAAAGGTATACTGGAAACACAAATTAAGTCTGGCTGTAGCTGAAGGCAGCAAATTATTTTTTCTCCATATCTGGAGGTATTTGTATGCATACACACTGTATTTTTTAGCAAGGAGACAAAATGATGAGTTGTTGTTTGAGTTTTTACAGATATACTGTATAATAATTAATAATAGCATAAAACATTAATAATATGCTGATATTTAATTGTCTTGTACTTCATTGCTTTTGCCGATTTTGTTTACAAACTTTCATACCTATAGGAAATGGATTTGTTTGCAAGCAAGCCAGTGAAACAGAAACAATGCGGGGAAGGGGAAATGTTTATGTGTGGAGAGAGTTTCTGTGTGTTTGTGTGTCTATTGCTGTTGTCCATTGCCTACTTCAGACAACATCATCCATAGGCTTTCAAGCCATAACTCAGCAACTTTTGAAAAACAAAAATAAGCTTACTTTTTGAAAGAGGTTATAAATGCATACAGAAATGTACACCAACTGTATCACATTCATCATTCCAAAATCATATCACGATGTTTGTGTGTTCTGTGTTACAGTATATTCAAATACTCTCTTTGTTTAGACAGCTCAGCCATGGGAAACACTGTAGACTAAATCTATACAAGATGGAGACTTAACTCTTTGCTGAGTGAGGTTGTGAGCAACTGAGTGGGTGAGTGAGTCCTTCAGACTGTCAGAGATGAAACACAAAAGAAGGATCTTGATTAAATATGGGTTCAATGGCAACCAATTATCAAACATGGTAACACAGAAAGACATGGCTACCTAGAGACGAGCGAATATGTGGTCACTATGAGAGTTAGAGTCAGAGATATGCTTCCTCTGCTACAGTGAGAGAGTAATTTGCTGATAAACATGAGAATAAAAGATAATTTTATTTTACATTTTTTGTTTATTTGTATATTCTGTGTATGTGTTGGGAGCAACGTAAAAAACGGAGTCAAATTCCTTGTATGCGTATGCATACATGGCCAATAAAGCTGTTTCTGATTATTTCAAAACTTTCATGCTCATTAAATGAATGCGTGAGCAAGTGATTGAGTGAAAAACAAATGAAGCTGGGGAGCATGTTTGTATGTGGCGGGGGTTATACAGGCAAAGGGCGCGAAATGGGGATCAAGCGAAAAACAAATTCACAATGCCAGCCCAACTTCCAAATGTGTGAAAATCTCTATAAACCCATCAGCTCCAATAACGGGCAAGACTGAATAGATGAGAAACAGAGGAGGCGGAGAGAAAGCCAGAGCAGAGTCATAGAATGAGCTGGCCTCCCCCATTCACTTTTAAATTTCCTCCTCCACAGTCCCTTGCACACTGTTAATTACTGGCCAGGCATTCCCCTGCCACCTTTTCACACATAACAAGCGCCCCATCCAGACCCACCGCTGGAATATGCTTGCAGCCGAAGGATCAAGACCAATTATGGCCATAAGCTGGACCTATTTCTGTTTAGCCCAAGGGGGGCAGAGAGGGTGTTAAACAGGGAGAGGAGGGGAGCAGAGGTGGTGGAAGTGTTATTTCTCCCACAACATAAATGTGTCTGTTTATTCATGTGTTGCTTGCTGAGTTTACTGCTAATTGTAAAATATAAAAAAAAAATGGTAAATTGACATTTAATAAAACAAAGAAATTAAAAAAAAAACATGGCTGGACGTCAACCATGATTATCTGTATAAAGGAAGTCACAAGACATTAACCGCTTTTTTGCTTTTTCAAAACTTCAAAACTATTATTTCCGTTTACATACTTTATTTAAAAATTACTAACAACAACTGAAGCCACTTTTTGGACTTCCCTATCATCTCTGGTTAATTCTGAAACTTATTTGAAACAATAAAAGTAACATTCATGATTGATTTAAAATAAATTTAAAGTTCTTGATTTTGCACCCACATACTTAATAATTTTACCCTTATTGCCAATTAGCTTGTTTATAATGTTAGCGTGTAGGACATCTAGTATTGACAATTTGGTTGTTTTGACTTACGCTAATGTTCAACTCTGTCTAATTTATAAAGTTCAAATGACCATAAAAGATCATACACAATTTAATTAACATTTTTTTAATGACTCAGTTTAACTTTTAAGCTTAATTACTTGAAATTCCCAACCTACACTAAAAAATATTGTTGACTGGAGATCAGCATACACTGCATAGATCAAAGTATGTGGACATCTGAATTTTCAACTCATATTTGATAGTCCAAACCATTTGCCTTACCAAAAGTACAAAAAGTATATAGACAGGAGAGTCTACATTTTGGAAATCATACCACAATCTTCTCTTCCACAAACACGTTTACGAGCATTCCTGTTGACCCTGCAAGTCAGTAGATCACATAATGACAATATACCTTAATAAACAGTCATGTAATTTATTAGCTACATCAGAATTCCTGTTTAGATTTGCAATAATAAAGACTATTCCAGCTGATCTGCATAATATTTTCACTGGCTAAAGTAGCCTATTTCTTGATTCTCTGTGGCATTTGAAATAATTTCACTCAATATAGTAACAACTCTTTTTTTCTATGCCAGCTTGACTCCCATCAGCATGACTTTTTCAGCTGAAGCCCTCGCACGACCAGGAGTCTGACTGTCATCTGGAAAACACAAAGCATTAATTAGCATGTTAAAGTAATACTTTAATTACTTTAACATGGATTATTAGGTCCCACTGTTGTATAAAGGGCTGGTCGATATAACCTGAAATCTATATCATGATTAATTGTCGAATTTACCACTGCAATGAATAATGACGAGGTATCTCATTAATACACCTGCGTGTACACCTTAATTATAGAACTTTTAAAACTGTATGTTAACCAATGCTGACTCCACTAACACACTCCAACATGAATTTATTAATTTCACAGTCAATGGAAGTCACTGTTAGGGTAGTCTTCTTAATCCTTTCATCAAATGTACACTGTCTAAGAAACGGGCGGTTTGTGTTTCACGCTACAGACGCAGATAAAAGAACAACTCAGATTCATTACCCACAATATTACAGTTAACTTGAGCTACATTAGCTTTTTTTTTTTTTTTTTACATTAGATTTTTCCACAACATTACAATCAGCAATAGCTACAGCAGTAGCTACATTAAATGTAACTAACAAATAGCTGCTAAGCTTTGAGCCTTCCTTAACTCCAATTAAAGTATGCTGCATTGTCACAATGGGGCATATAATTGTTTGAATAACAAAAATGAACAAAACTTTAGAGATGGCGGTTTTATAACCTAGTTTCAGTGGTATTTTACCAAAAATGTCTCTCACACACATTCACTATCACCAGCACTGTGTTCTTCTTCTTGTTAAAGTTGTGACAGACTCTGGTGCTGTCTTCTTCTTCATCCTCCTCTCACAAAAACATTGTCTCACGAAAACAGCAAAGAAGAACCACTGGACCATCGTGGCTGTCGTTTGCCATGTCCTTTTCAAGAAATTTGCAACATTAAAACTAATTGCATATGGTCAAACAGAGATGCAGTATTTTAGGCCTCTCTCTAAAAGAAAAAAAGACCAAAAAAAAAAAATAGGACTCATGTTTGGTATTTATCCAGCATAGCTTGTAGTAGTGCTGCAGTGATGATAGATAATCAATGAGTAATGTAGGTATGAAAAATGGAGGCAGAGAAAAAGAGAAAAGGTGGGGGAGGGGGGAGAAGAAAGTGAAGAGGGAAGTGGAGGTTATATTGGACAAAAAGAAGATTCCTTCATGGAAATGTTGATTTTTCTCTTGGGAGATAGAACAACCCCCCCCCCCCCCCCACACACACACACACACACACACACACACACACACACACACACATATACACAACACACAGATGCAAATCTATGGGTGGATAAACCAATAAAACAACACAAAATATATGGATGAATGCTCACATGCACACAAACATTTGTGCACACACACTTTTGAATTACAGCTATAAGAAGCCATTAGTTTCCCATATAAGCAGACCTGCTGATGAAAGCTCATGAAGGCGGCTATGTAAATAAAACAAATGAAAAGCCAGTGCTCAGAGGTGAGGGGGAGAAGGAAAGAAAAGGGTCCCTCAGGGATTTATTGTTTGTGAAAGGCTGCTCCATTTACTCTCGCCACTGGAGGAGTGAATGGTGCCATCATGGAGGCATTACCTAACATCTTCTAATGGCAGAAAAAAAAAATCACACCCAGCATCAGTCTCACAGCTCTGTGAACTAAAAAAAAGTAAAAGGAAAGAAGATGTAGGTGGGAACCCCACATGCAGCGAGGTTGTGACCCTCTCACATGCTATGCACAAGGTGGATACACAAAGACACACACATACGCAATAATGCTTCAGCTATTACATATCTTATCAAGAGGATTTTCCGCATGAGGACAAAGAGGTGAAAGGTTGCGGCTTGGCCACACTCTCCTCATAGAATGGAGCAGTGGAAACATCACGCGGTAATGAACAGGTTCAGAGCTAACAGAGGAGAATATCACTTCCTTGTACCATTCAATACACTACTTGACAAGAACAGGTATAATATTTATTATACTGTTGCTTTTTATTTCATTTCACTCTAACATTTGAAAATTGCTCATCTAATGCAAACAGCTACTGAAATATAAATTAGGCTGGCTCTTTGCAATTGGTGTATTGACTGGCACAGATGCAGTGATATGTTTATGATTTTACCAGTGGGCAAATTGAAAACTGATGATGATGAGAGTAAAAGATCACAGTAAGTACAAATAAACATGTTCTACTAACTTATACTGCATGATATAAATTTTGATGAAAGAAAATTCTCATCATAGTAAATTGCTTATAGTCATGTAAACAATTCTCAATAAAGATTTATATAAATAAATTGTAACTTTAGTTTATTTAATTTCATATAAAACACAGAAATATTAATGACAAACATTGTTCACAGTGTATGCTGAGTATCGGATAATATGTCAACTATGACCTGAACATGATCGGGTGTCCAACATGTAACAGTGGACTTATTCTCTAAACCACAGTTTAACCATAAAAGGGTGTAATCGGCAAAAACATACACATTCAGAGGATAGCATATCCCCAAGCTATGACTTTCATCATACATGCGTGCATAACATGAAATAAAGAACTGGGCCAATGTTTTTACTGTTGCTATAACGTGTTTGGCGTCTAGTGTTTCCGTGCCCTAAAATCCATCAGTCATGTCTAAGTGGGTGCTGAGAGACCCAACACCCAGGGCTTCATGACTTCATGTTAGTATAGGGGCCAAAGCAGGACTTAAACATGCTTTACTCTGAGTCAACTCATTCGGGTGTACAGGGACCCTGGGTGGCTCAAAAATCACTACCTCAGCCGTATTTTGTAAATCAATTAAGAGGAAAAACAAAACAATGTCCTAACATGTAATTGAATCAAGCAAAATAAGAAACAAATGTATCAGCAAGCTAAATTATAAGGTAAATAGATCTACAAAGGCAAGTGAAAAGTAAAGCCAGTAATCTGTTGACTATATCTAATACTTGGATCCCAGCAAAGGTCTGACAGGTGAAAAGAACAGATCCAGCAATCTGTGGGAGAAGCAGACAGTGAGAAAAATGGGTTTCTCTACTTCCTGTGACAAGGCCGCCCTTCCCATGGTGTGGCATTTAGCATAAACAGATGAGCTAATCTGAGCTGTGGATAACGCACCTGCCTCATTCCACTAAATAAATAAGCCCTGTACCGCAATCCTCTTCCCCCTGTGCCTCTCCCTCTACACTTCCATCCCTCCATCCCCTGCTGTGCCACTGCTCTCCATTTATTTCTCCTCCTCTCCATCAGTCGAGCAGATGGAAAGAGGGAACAAGGGAGAGTAAAAGTGGAAAAAATAGAAAAGGGCTCATATCATCGGTGGGCCAAAGGTGAGTCGCCTGGGGAGGCAGCGGGAATGAAATTCTCCCAGTCCCATTTTACCAGCCATTCAAAGCACATTACTCTGGAGAAGGGGGAACTTATAAAGCCCCTGCACTTGAACACATTTCTGTGTGTTTACGGGAGACAGAAAGGGGCTGCTGTACCCATGCCTCAGTAATAGATTCCCAATTTAGGCTCACTTCTTCTTCTCTCTCTCTCTCTCTCTCTCTCTCTCTCTCTCTCCCTTTTGTCTTTCTGCCTCTCTTTCTTTTGCTTTACCTCTCTCTCTCCCTCTTAGCCCCTTCCATGTATTTGTACTCTCTCTCTCGCTCCATCCATTTCTCTGCAGGCCTGCTCCTCACCTCTAGCTGGGAGAGACCCTTGCAGCCTGACTGCTTGGAAAAGGAATATCAGGAAAACGATTTGTTTGTGTCTCCCCCTGTAGACACTGCAAATTGTTTCACCGAGGAGGGCTGATGGAGTTGATGATATAACTGTCATCTCCATAACTCGATGGCAGTCTATGATCTCTACACTGCAACTGTGGCCAGCTGCTGGTAGAATTGCTGCTGGAGAACATTGTTTTCTGAAAACTATGCAATAGTGTACTGCAAAATGGGGAAGTTCATTAGATATTGGGGGTCAACGTGTTTATTAAAAGCCTTTGAAAAGAATGCAAAGGGTTATTTGTAGAGATATATATTCTGGTCATTTTTATAAGCCACATCATTACTTTAACTGTGAGTGAATGAAGCCATTTTGTAGGTTACTGAATGTGCTTACTACAATAGGTCTGCTAATACCTACTTTGCTCTTTAAACACAACCTCTTCGGCTATAATAGTGTAACCATGTGGGACAATGCTGTCACTACAGTAATTACAGTATTACTACTTAGGTGGAAGGGCAACCTGCTTATAATGGTTGCTAAATTAGCTTATCTGTAAGGCATAATAGTGATCAAACACCTTGTAGCAATAGTAGACATTCATTATTGCAATGCCTTTACATGTTCCTGGTGCTAACCAGGTCAGCATGGAACATGAATAGTGGCTGTTATGTCTGGTGTGATATATTGGATCAGGCCAAGGCATGCTCTGTGCATATGCTTGGCTATATTTTTTATTGACACAGATAAGTTTGAGTAAAAGTGAAGTAATTATCATATTATGGTTCTATTACATGAAGCTGCTCACAGGCTATGATTAACCTATGCACCTCTCCTAGTTTAACAACTGGTCATTGAGTATCATATCAACTGCTTTTAATTAGGTTACTATGTTACTCTCTTCTAGATCCCTATTGGCTGCTTGGGGATAAAAGTAAACCGTTAATGCCTATTTTACGGCTATACATCTCCCTTTGTGCTAATTTAATATAATTGAGTTACAGGTGTCATGATACTTTAACTGTTGTGCAGTGAAGATGGGTGGAAACACAGGTCAGCATTGGTCTCTGTCAGCTGGAGATCATGAGGTAAATGTGAATGCGAAACATGTGAATGTTCTATTTCAAATTTTATTCTAATATGTCACCATTGCAATTACTCTTTTGCCATACATTCCCATGCAAACTGTATAAAGATTTAAGCTATAAACTCTACGACAGACAAAGAAGAAACATTAACTGAGTAAGGACATACACATCTCAATGTCTTGTCAGAAGCTGTTTCAGGCAGAGGAGAGCAGACATCAACGAATGTCTTTGGAAGCCAGCCGTTTAGACTGGACGGCAGGCTGCCCATCAGTGACAGGCCCCGGGCCAGTGTAAAAGTGGAGGACCCAATAGGAGCTGGCAGGTGAGACCTGGCCTGGAGTCAGATCATACAAGTCCAGCTGGGGCTAACACATCAGCAGACAGCAGCACGGTGCAGGTGGCCTGACACAGACGTAAATGTGACCTGCCACTGATGGACTCTGACTGAATTCGGCTTGATTTAAATCAGGTTTTATTTGTACGAAGAGGTATTGTGAGGAGGAATGCTGTCAAATGCTCACGGGCCCTGAAAGAAATGGCTGAAATTGAAAGATTAATACAAAAAAAAAAAATCCTTTATTTTCACTTAAAATGCACTATTCTAAACCAGTGGTAAAACTGAGCCAATTTCATAATGTAAAATTGAGATTTTCCCTCACTTTTATCTTCAGGTCTTTATAGAACACCAGCAAAGAGCCTTTTAATAATCCCCTCAATCAGCCGATGTTCTATTTATCCCCTCATCTCCTCCCAATATCCCAAAGTAGAGGGTACAAAAATGTAAAATCCTCCCTTTTTCTTGAGACCAGAAGGGTGTATTTTAATCAACATCATGTGCAAATGAAATGTCACGCCCTTTAATGTGAGAGCACTGTGGAAAATGTCGATAGAAATGTCAAGTGGTTGCAGGGATGTGGGACCAGAGGGGTTGATGTCATCTGTGGTACAGTAGACTGAGGGGCCACTGGGCACTCCCAACCTTAACACTGAGGACAGGAGAGTGAAGTCAGGATGCTCAACTGCAGCACATGTTTGAGAAAATACACCAAATTTAGGTCCAGTGAGGAGTTATGTTGATGTTAAACGTGTTAAATGTTGAGATATTAGATACAAATGAAAGAATTAGTGGGGCTTTGATTCAAGTTTGCAGTCCACAAACACACAACGAGAAGATACGCTTGTCATGTCACCATTTCTGTGTTTCAAAACTCAGTTAGGTTGATCAAAATCTCTTCGTAATGGATGAATACTGTTACCAATGCATGCATGTGTATACCTATCCATGTATACCCAGTCAGGTTCACCAAAATGGATTCTCAAAGTAACTGAAGGTAAACACCCATACAGTAGCTTCGCTTTGAAAAAGCAATCAGCTTTCTAAATAATGTATTTCATTAACCGATCAGAGCAGATTTAGGTAAGAGGCCTTTCTCTCCTGCTCACCAACCCAAGGGTTGAAATTTGCCGGTCTTAAAGTAGAGAGGGATTATTTTCTCTCGCAGATATAATGGTCCACCTGTCAGAGGGAGTTAGAGATGACGCCCTATCACTGACAGGTACACTATCACCCTGCCCAAAATTCAATATTTCTCAGTGGGAAATTAACTATAGGGAAAATAAGGACATGGAGTGAGCACCTACCAGGAGAGACATGGCTGCTCATATCTTGCTTACGACATAATTCTACTGCGAGAAAGAGCCAGAGAGAGAGAGAGAATAAGAGAGACAGAGATGGTGTCTGTGCATGTACCTATGCAGACAGATTGTGCTGTGTATAAGTATGGTGCGCTATGGTGGAAGGGACCTGGGCTCAGGCTCAAATTAACTGTGTGGCAGACTGGACTGTCAACTGCAATTACCTGCCTCACACTTCCTGGACCATACTGGTAATTTCTTTCGTTTCCCCCCTCCAAGCCATCCTCTCTCTCTCTCCCTGTTCTCTCCATTCCAAATATCAGCAGCAAATGTAAACAGGCCTTAGCCACCTTTCTGTCAACTTGGAAGGCCTAATAATGGAAGCCTTGCCTTGCACATTTAGAGGCTATTTTCGGTGAGGAGATGGGCCCTGACCCTATGCTCTCTGCCTCGCTCCCTCTCCCCCTTGCCCTCTCAACCACATTACAGGACAATTATCTCAGTCTAGTCAGACAGGGCATGGGGGGTTAGGTTGAATAGCCATTGGCTGTCGCTGATTGCTTTTTTAGATTTATTAGATTACGAATTAAATTGGAGGACTTGGCGTGCTGTGCTGTAAGTCAGGAGGCTTTCTCTGTGTGAAACTGTGAAACACTTTTTCACATATCTCTATGTACGTGTCTGTGTTGTCCACATTCCTCCATAGGTGAGTGTGGTTTCCTCTTTACAATGTACTAAGAATGACTTGTCCTGATTCAGCTATGTCAGACAGACTGAGTTTCTCATTAGACCCTATCAATGTGTATGTGTGAGTGTCAGGAGCCTTGACGGCTGCTATAAGGCAGAGAGTTATACATATACAGACATTCAGAGGAATACACACTTCTGTTCTTACACATTATTACTGACATTTCAGGCAACAAAGAGAAAAAGACACAAAGGGCAGAAACAAATACAAACAAAGACATAGGGATGAGCCTTTAGCTTCATATTAAATGGATGCATGTTCATGTGCACAAACTGCACATTCATGGCCATTTACAATACTTTACAATGGAACACAGCCTTGTCTATGAATCCAGTAATGAAATATGTGTATGCAGGGTAACGGCTGTATGTGCATCCTCTATGTCTACTCAAGCATATGTTCATGCATGCATCTGTATGCACCAATACACCTCTGCAAATGCATGCATGTGAATTCACTGTATATCTGTTGTGTGTACAGAGGTGATTTTAAGGCCAAGACACCCCTAAAGGCTCAAATCCACCTTGGTAACACGGCTATCGTTATGATCCCTTTACGCTAATGTTCCCGAGGGGAAAACAAACATTTAGCCATGATGAAAAATCATGTAAGAAAAGCCACTGCTTGGCTAAAGTGCATTTATGCGTATTCACACAGGCTCGCTCTGCTCTTTATCCGGTTGCATCATATCATCTCAGGGAGAGCGTGGCAGACTCGGCAATACAGCCATGCGGTCACACAGTTATTCGACTATGTGATTTAGCCCTGGGCCAGTGGCCAGATGCAGCAGTCAGTCTAATCATCTGCATTTCTCTGCTATCCCTGCTACCCTTTAACTTGTGGACACTTGCTGTCTCAGGGATGTAGTTATTCATACAATGGTTTTCATCCAATCCACATATTTACTGCATCTCTTCCCTCTACCACATTAGGTTACATTATCAGCAGATCCCCTGACATATTACACAAGACTTGAGCTGCATAGTTGAGACACCACTGACATTACTGATTCTCTCAATATATTAACACGTGTCATCTTTAGATCTCATTTATTTCTTACTGTATACTTGTATTCATTCTTTCTTAATCTGTCTTTTTCTCTGTCTGCATCCATTGTTTGATTTATCTTGCCCTTTTAATAGATCCAAATCCTTAGAAAGACGTGCAAAGAATTATGTTATTCCTTCATCTTTACGGAAATATAATTTAGGACAAGTGGACCCATAACTCGCAGGCTACCTTCTGGGTGATTTAAGAAAGTGCGATGGGAGAGTGGATCCATGGATTGAAAGAAAAAAAAAAAGTAGGAGTGGGGAAAGAGGGGAGAGAGAGAGAGAGAGAGAGAGAGAGAGAGAGAGAGAGAGAGAGAGAGAGAGAGAGAGAGAGAGAGAGAAGAGGAAGAGGGAGGAGAGGAAGGGGGAGGAGAGAGGAGCAGATAGGGGCATATTGCCTGTTCCACTCTATTTCCAGCCCAGTGTCAAAATGAATTTCACATCTTAATATGGAGAAAGTGCTTACTCTCTGAAATACCCCCCAAAAAGTGTTGGTGGTAGCAGCAGTAAAGGGAAGGGAGGAGATGGGCTCAAGAAAGGGGATGGAGAGGGGGATAACAATGAGAGGGGTATAATGCTGACAGTAAAATAAAGAGAAGTGAGAACTCAATTAAAGGCAGGGAGTCGACAGGGAGGGGGCTGGCCCTTAGGTGCATAGCGGGAGGGACGGATAGTAGGGGACTCTCCTGCCTAATGAGCTTAGCCCCAGGGCCTAACTCACTGGTTGACTGGCTAAAACTGAATGACCGAGTGGCTGCTCAGATGACTGTAACTCCACCACCAGTGTGAAGAGTGGCACAAACCTTGACAAGCTGAAGTAGGGATTAATTAAGGATGATTCCAACATGGTCATTTGTGAATTTATGTCTTGCCTGCATGCTTGTGTCTTTACTGTGGATCTCTGTGGGTATGTTTGACATGCGTGTTTGTGTGGTGCACATTCTTCTGTGTCACTAAGGCATATAAAGTCTATTCATTTGTGCAACATAAATCATTGCGCTGCTGCCTGTACTGACCATGACATCAGCACCAAATTCCAGAGAACATGGAACAAATTTCTAGCCAATTTAAGGGGGAAAATAACACTATGTGTGTCTGTTCTCAGCTCAGTTTTATCTTTATGTTGCTAAAAACAAATACCAAAACATTTCATAAACCTCCTTTTTTGTATTTAGATAATTATTATTAACCCCACTTGGCTAGAAAGTATCCAATTATTTTCTCCTTTTATTTCCATGCCCGGATGGGAACCATGTTTATTTATTTTTTTTCCTCACAATTTGTCCTCACCAACTCTGACTGGCTCTAACCTTTTTCCGTTGACGTTGCTCAGATGGAACATGAAGCACTTCATTTTACAAGCAGGGAAAAGTCTCTCCTCGTGATCCTGTATGTATTTTCTGTTCTCTTTATCACCACTTTAACAGCAGGAGTAAAACGAGAGACAAGCAGAAAAAATCTTTCGAGACTGCCAAGTGGCAAAGTTGAGCTAAAGCTGGAGCGTGGAATCACATGAACTAAAGCCCCTCGAGGGAGAGAGTAAAAGAGAAAGAGAAAGAAGAGAAAAGGAGATAGAGGCAGTGTGATGGGCTGCTGCTGTTCGGTGTTGGGGATGATAAAACAGTGGGGGTGAATAAGGGCCTTGAGCTATGATAAACACATGCACACACAAACACACACATACATATGCCCCCCACACACACACACACCACTGTGGCTCACCACTAAAGCACCTGCCTCTCCATGGATGGGGTTGATTGCACAGCCCTGACTCATCCTAGGCTACATGTCGAACCCCGGGGAGCCTCCGATTGGCATGGAGATACTAATGGAGTGGAGCAGGAGAGCTGCTGGGAATGGCAAATCTCCGGCTGTGGGGTTGCAGCGGAAGTCTATGCGGGATCAGGCTCTCGCCCGTCAGCCCTGAGTTTTGATCTACAGTGAGGCACAGCTTTTGATGTCTTAATCATCTCCCTCAATCGAGCTCAGGGAGGTTGGGGAAAGGAGAGCAGAGGGGAGGGGAGAGGAGAGGCAAAAGGGTATGGAGGGAGGCATCGGGGCAAGCCCAAGGATGTGAGCCCTGTGTGGGCAGAGGATCCAAGAGGCAGCCTGTTTGTCTCTGGATGACTAAGTCTCAGTTGGCTCTGTAGACCCTGAACCTGAGGTAACGTCTGTATATGTTGTAAACACATTCATATTCCCGACTTTATATTCAGGACTGCTCTAACCCACTTCTGGTTTGTGTAACAGAAAACTTTATAGGTAATTGATAAACTCATCTACACAGTATACCTGGAAAAACCTGCCTTTTCTGACTGATAGAAAAGTTCATAAGATGTTACAAAGTCAAACTTCACAGGAAGTCTGAGTCAAAGAGTCTCCTAGATGATCATAAGAGATGTAACAGAAGCCAGAGTTCAGCACAATCCAATTAAAGCAGCAACCACTGTCTTGAGCGAGGAGCAGAGGCCAGAAAGAGGTTCAGAGAGGAAGCAAACGAGAGATGGAGAAAGAAACAGAGAAAGAGAGAGACAAGATTAAACAGTCAGATGAAAGATGAGTGAGTCAGAGATGTATTCATTCATCAAAAGTTACAGACCCCCACCCACGGCTTCTCCTCAAGGCTAAGTGTTCCACAGAGAAGCCTGATGAACTGATGAGCTTAGGGAGGAGAGTGAAGGAAGAGAGAGAGAAAGAAGAAGAAGAAAAAACCCTTCCACCCACTACTGCAACCACTATCACCATCTAAAGAGAATATCCCAGCATGCCGTGTCATCGCCACACTCCTCAGTTAGAAAGACACAAGCAATTAATAAGTCAACAAAACCAGGGTTTTTCAAATACCATGTCATAGTGCCACAATCCACTGTAAGAGAACAAAAAATAGCATATGACTTCAGATAAAGAAAAGAGAAACACTGCAGCATCCACTCTTCATGTCAAGACGCAGGGGGTGGAATGATCTAATAAGACGTTTGAAGTTTAAACTGAGCTCTCAAATACAACAAAATACTGAATTAAAATGTAATTGCCATGGTGGGGATGGCACCCAGCAGGGGGTAATACGCACCCGCAGGTTAAGTGCAACAAGTGATGAGTCAACTGGGTGTTTCACTGAAGTGGTATGATCATTGATATGAAATAAGAAAGGACAAAGCCTTATTGTCTATTAACCATTTTTTATATATATATATATCTTTCATTTCCATTTGGAAAAAGTCCCAACTACTTTTATAGTAACCCATTGCAACCTGAATTTAATGTATCAGCTTCTTACAGTCAGTGTTTTGAGGGGAAGAAGCTGTAAATACTAAAATTAAAGCCTGTACCGTTGCTCAGAAATGGCACAAGTTAATGTGAATGAGAATGGCTACAAATAGACATATCTTGAAACATCTAAAATCTGATAACTTAGAGTGCAAGATGAGCCGTCTCTGTATCTTACACCTGCTTATGTGTTCGACATCTGGTTTTTTTTGGAAGTAGGTTGTCTCACAGAGTTCTGACAGGATTTACAAGAAATGTTTTGGATGGGTGGGTTTAAAAGATTAAAAAAAGTACATTTGCAATTGACCAACAAGGCCAGTGAGTTTTGGTGTGGCTCCATACAATAATGGAATCTAAACATTCAAACACCATTGACCTTTGTGAGCTGCAGGCTGTGATGGTTCATCAGAATCAGAATCAGAACCAGAACTGTTTATTTGCCACTATAGCAGACCATAGCATGTATTGATCAACTCCGAGGAGTACGTTTGTGTTGCCATTTCCCAAAATACTTAGGGAGCACTCCATCAGCCCCTCTCCAGTGGGTTAAGAAGTCCTAAATAATCTAGAATAACATATGTTACAGTGAATTGGCATTACAATCTTGAATGACTGCAAGTATTACCTTACTAACCCTACTTCTACATCAGATTATATGGCATATTGATATTTTGTCTTGCCTAGCCCTACTGTGACGGACACACAGTCTGCCCCTGGGAATATCCTACTAGACTTTACATTTTAAAAACACAACTCAATTACAGTAGATGTCTTGTAAATCCCATTTTAGCTCATTTTTACCCTCGACAAATGCAAAACGTGAGGTGCAAAGATTTTGAAGACGCTACCATCAAATGTGTGTAAAAGGCAGACAATGGCATGTAAGCCATGTAAATTATGGTGGTAGACTGAATGAGCACTGGTGGGTGCAATCATGAATCTACTTTCCTAATCCTGAATTCTGATTGGATGGCTACCTGATTTATAGGGAAACTTTCTACAGGGAATGGGGTGAATTTGAGTAAAACTATTTGCCTTAGAGTGGGAGGAGATCAGCTCCTGGACCACAGATATAGTATAAGCAGCTACTGCAGCTCTAGAAAACAGGCATAAAGAATCTGTCTGGTTGCGGCTCAATAAAATAATATTACACATATACTTACGATTTCAAAGGGGCCATATGCGCAAAAAACCCAGAGCCGGAGCACCACCCAGGCTCGCTTACACCCCTCATTTAGTCCTCATGTAATTCCAAGTCAATAAACAGATAGATGAACACCAACAATAGAGACCTCAACTGCCACCCTTGAGACACCTATACAAGCCCTGAAATGAGGTGTTCAGACATGACAGCGAAACGCATTTCCTTGAATACGAACCAAAATTTTCTTTTTCCTAAATTATGGCGCACATTAACTCCAACCTCTTAGCCACTGAATTTAATCCATCAATTACCCAGAGAGCTGTTGCGAATTCGTCTCATCGCCTGCAAATTGTGGCTTCTCACACACACTTACACACATACACAGTCTCACGGCAGATTTGCCGCTTGCTATATTTATCTGGTACCGATGCATATTTATTTCTAATTCTTACATGGCTGCAGGCTGTGCCGTGATTCGCCATCCTCAACCGGCATTAGTGGCCCTATAATAGGGCTTAGAATTACATGTGGAACCCTGTTGGAGTCTCATGGCTGGATTTAAGGTGGGATTTATCATGTTCAGAATTATTCACTGCTCAAGCGCCTTTCCAGGCTCTATGAAGAAAAGCGACTGGGTTGTGAGACCCAAAAAGGCCAATATGGAAAACGGGGAGGATGGGAAGGTGATAATAGAATGGGATATGGGAGGAGAGGAGGTACCGGGGAAAGTATAGTAGGGTGGAGGAATGGCAGGAGAAAGGGGAAATAAGGATTTTAGGAAAACTTAAGTTCAGCTGAGCGCACAAAATATCTCGATGATGAAGACGAGTGAAAGATCTACAAAGTTTCCCAGAAAAATTGTGGTTTGGGACAGTATTAATACCACAATTTCACTGCCTGCTGAAATTATATTTGATGCACATTTGAACGCTAAGTCAAATATTTATTTGAAATTGGTTTAATGATCTGCTTTTTTGGAGCATTCAAAACTAGTAATTATATTGGAATAACTAAGACACTAAAGAATAATGGTTGCCATGGTTATTCTGTGCACCCCTTAACCTTTCTTATTTTAACCACCATCTTATAGCCATACATCGAAGCACACACACGCACAAATACACAATTGTTTGGTGCAAAAACATGATGGAAAATGAAAAGTCCTGCAGGCTTGAGTATCTCTGTCTACACTGTTGACACACATCAGTCTTGGAGGGCAGAGGATGAAACGCACACACCTCAGGGCTAAAATAAGGACATACACACTGCAGACTGCAAAACAGTTACACAAATACTGCTAGAGACTGAAAAACAACTTGGACAAAGTTGGAGAGAGATGACCAACTAAAAACGGTCAAATAACACTGATCCTGTTCAGGTAAGAGGCAAGATACACATCGTCAGTCCATTGCAGTTTTTCACCAACACGGTTTAAATGGTCTACCAAATAAGCAAGTAAGTAAATAATAAGCAGTTATGTTAAGTCTGTACATTTTCAAACGAGGCTAAACAAAGCATATTTATTCAGTATTTAACAGTGCTTGTATAATATACAGGTTCATAACTAATTGACGGTGATCATTTTTTAATTAAATTGTTTCAGGCAGATGTTAACAAAAAAAAGAGACAGGACCAATTTGTTAGCATTAGGAATACTTGTTACACTTACAGTATATTGGTCACCGTGATAACAGAAGCAATCGCTTCCACAGTTGCCATCCACTTTATCTCGCTGAATTAGGCAGCACTGACATTTTTTTGTCTTTCAGTGTGCTACTTATAACAACATATATTCTGCAACTGGATCTTACACAAAGGCGCATTACTTACTTTGCTCAAAGTGTCAAACAATGGTCGCAACTGACCACAGAGGTTGAAAGTGGTCCATGAGCACTTATGTAAAAATCAAGTTTTACAAAACATCTATGCATTATATAATCCATTTCTTAGGTTTCCACTAACACCAAACACACACTAAAAAGCCTGTTGTGTCATTCTGAGATTAGATGAGATATTATTATTCACACTATTATCCTTGATGAAAACAAGCTACCTTAGTTGGCACCACATCATGAATATTTTATAGTCACATGACTTCAAGGACTGAATTAGGTCAAGCTACTGAACACTTTTGTGCTTGGGATCCATTGGGGTGAACATTTATTCACTTTCTGAAGCAAGCAACTTTCTTTTTTCCCCTTTGTCTCCTTTTTCATTAAAGTTAATAATTGATGACATGCGCCTAATAATATCTTTTTATTGCTCATTGTTTCACTTGGGACTTTTCTTAAGACTAATTAGTTCCCCCTAATTTCTAATCAGCAAAGCCATGTTTTGCTCTTTTTGGCAGCAAACTGATAACACCTTTATCTGAACACACCTGCTGTAAGGCTCTGTGAAATTATGTTATTTTTTAATATAGCTATTAAGATACAATTCAAAAAAGTCCCACTGTAAAGAGGGTAAATAAATTAGAACGTTATATAAGCAAAACAAATATAATAAAGCAACTAAAAACAAGCTTAAAAATGAAAATAAACAACTATCTACCAGATGCATCTCACACCACCGTTCCCACCTCTAGTGGTAATCATGAAACATGGGATTGCAGTGGAGAACAGCATACAACAGTGACTCTGAGGAAACAACAACAAAGAGCAGAGAGCAGCTTGACCTTTGCCACTGTTGGCAGCAAACCAATCACTAGCACCCATATCTGAACATGTGCCCCAGGCCAAACTCACTCCTCACACAGAGCTGGAGAGGAGAGGAGAGGAGAGGAGAGGAGAGGAGAGGGGGATTTGGTTCAACCACATGATGGTAGTGAGAATCAGCTGCCCTCGCTCCCCACTACTCACAACTCTCCTACCTCCCCCAGCCAGAGGGCTTTTCCTTACACCTCCACATTCATTCTCAGCTATCCATTCCTTTCTTTCTTCATCGTTTTTGAAATATAAAAAATGTGTTTTTTTACTCTCCATTGAAGAGAGATCTGCAGACTACCCTATGTGGTTTGGAAAGTTTATGTCTTTTTCTGTTATTGTAAACACTTAATGTAAGAAAGGAGGAGTCTGTTTTGTGTGTCTTTAGTAATTCTAAATCAGTTGTAGTCCTGAGACTGAGCTTTGACATGACTGTGAAGTTGTAAGAGGGTAGTTGGTAGTCTGGATCATGTTACTGGCCCAGCTGTCTCTCTGAAGTTGGAAACTCCAAGGGACAGATCAGAATAATAACAGGACAGCAAGCGTATTGCAACACGACCCTAATCTCATCCCTAATAAAATCAACTCCATCACCACTGTGTCTGTTGATTCTCCCAAATAGACAGACATATACACAATGCCAGGCATGCTTGTACACAGACAAGAGCGTGCGCAGGCTTGAGCACACACACAAATACCAATTGGGCCCAAAAAAATATAAATACTGTTGTGAATATACATGCGTTGCCCCTACACACACACACACACACACGCACACACACACACACACACACACACACACACACACACACACACACACACACACACACACACACACACACACCATCCAGAATACTTTTGGCTCTTATCCACAATGTAATATGTGCATGTCTACCAGATTGGTCAATTACCCTTGTGGAGAGAAGGACAAGGGTCAAAGTAAGGTTACCATGGGGGATGAAACATCATCAGCTTACATGGAACGCTCAAATCATCCCCTACAACATGTTAGGCTTTCCTGTGTTTGTATGAGCCTATGTAGGTTTTTCTTAGCTTTTCATCATCAGTGCCCTGGTGACAGATGGTGCGTTGGCTTTCAAGAAAGGAAATGGGATTCTCTCTTCGAGTAAAACACTCAGAAAGACATTGTTATCATTTTCATGTTGGGTTAGAGGGGAAAATATTGACAAGAGGCCACAGACTGATGCTGTATGAAAGAGAGCATTGGCTAAGACAGCATTAAATCTGCACACTTGTTCATCTGGTTGCAGGATTCAGCCATTGTCTATGGTCTTTAATCATTTATAGTGCATGAGGTGGACCATACATCTCTCTATGTCTCTCTCTTACCTCTGTCATGGAAGTAATCAGTTTAGCTGTGACATTCTGTTTTTCTGTGGTTTCGCTGGATTCCTTGTCAATATTTAATTAATTTGCTAAACGCAGAGGGTAAAGATTAAAGAAATGTAAATTGGATTATCAAAGGCACAGAGGAAAGCAGACTGAAAGGTTGACTCACTGCAAAAATCCAACCAATTACAGTGGATTACCAGACTTGTTTGGCTCACACTATGATTCTACATCTCATGCTATTATCACATATATTACAGTCTGGTGGCTGTAAAGACACAAATAACATTATAGAAATTGGCATTGCCATATCTGGAAAATGTTTAATAGACTATGAGCGATGCTAATCCAAGAAAATCCAGTAAAATGTGGAACAAAACAATAAATTCATAAATAAATGACAAGAGAGGAAGAGAGAGTGCATGAGGATATGCATACATATAAATCAACACAGCAATGTTAGAGTGGATAATATCAAATTATTTTTTTCACGCCAGCGGAACATACTAAGAGTAGTTCAATGACTATCCAACTCTTTCACACATTTTTATAGATTCAAACTTTTTGCAGTTCCCTGTAACTTTTCAGACCTTTATTGATTCAGTGCACTTTTAGTTATTTCACACTTTTTTTTACGCCCCCTCATTCCACCAATGTTCATTCACCTCTCATCCACCTCCCACTTGATGCTTTATTTTCCCCTCAGTCTCCACATATTTGTCCCACACGTACATGTTAGACATACAGTACACATGCACATACATGCATATATGCACACACACACACACACAGGACTTTTGGGTTCTTTGTGTCTGCATATGTCTGTCTTAAAAAGAATGTCACTGAGTACCCCAAGGTGAACCTGGACAGGATGTTAAGGATAGGTGCACGGTGTTCTGGAAGCAATGGAGGGGGTGGTGGGGGGTTGTAGACCCAATTAATCGGACACTTTGACTTCACTTCCGTCTCTTCCAATTTACCAAATCCGCCAGACAAACTATTAATGTGCACACTGCCAATGTGAAAACTTCTTTAACCCCCATTAAATTCAAGCAAGGTCATAGCAAGTGTATGCTTATGCTGGCGTGGGATCAAACTAGCCCTATTAAATGTGATTTGAGGCAGAAGGGGGGCTGAGGCGGCAAGAGTGTGGCTGGTATGGCAGGGATCTCGTGTAAACAGCCTGCATAAGGGCATCATTTTCTAAAATCCCACTTACTGAGGGCTTAAAGGTAACATTGAACAACATTACAGCAAAGTAGTATTGCTGTTTTTATGAGAGGGGTTCAAAAGTTCACACTGAGGTCCTTCCGGCCAAACCATGTTGTACAGTGACAATAGTCAGTAAACATGTCAAAAGTCCAATAACCTTCCTTCACTAGTAATTACAGTAAGAGAGACGGTGTGCAAATCTTTGGGTAGGCATGCACACCTATGTGTGTTGTTTGTTGAGAGGATTTTGGTGCATAATTTGATGATGTGTGTGTTTTCTTAAACGGTAAAAATGCTTTGAAAGCAAGGAGGATCACTTTGGGGTGAGGCAAACCTTGGCTGGGTAGAAAATTCTGGGACGCTATCTGTTTCCTTAGCCCTAAGGTCAGGGTTTGTTCACACATTCTCAACAAGGACAAAGACATATAACACACACACACATATTGGAATTCAGAAACAGGGATGTAAAACAACAATATAGCTACGAGCAAATTTATAGATGTGGGCCAACACACTGACAATCAACACACATCTACTATCTACAGACATACGTGTAACTCACACAAACCTCTGGTTAAAGATCATTAAGTACCACCCACCAATCTGTAGCATTAGCACAGTCTCATTTAGGTGTGACAGATATACAGGATGCATCATCAATAGCCACGCAGACTGCTTATGAGACAATAAAAAAAAAGGGTCATTGGCAACTAATTAAGGGATTTGAAGAAGTACTTGCAATGTCTTTTGTATCTTATTGCTTATAGGATTCCTATAAAATGCCTCGTGATGCAAAGATAAATCTTTTGCTTGAGCACTATTAGAAGTGTGAGATAGTAATTGTAATTGACCACAGTCACAAAAATCTGCTACAAAAGCCAGTGCATGATGTGTAAACTCAGACTCTTGAGCAGTCTGAAATCTGCTGAAGAGTCTGGGGATTATGGAGAGTGTTGTGTTTGGACGGCACCTATATTAGACCCCTTACGAGCAGCTGTGAGTAAAAGGAGGATTTATGCAGCTCTCTTTTCCTGGCTGCTTTCACTCCCAATTCCAACCTTTCATTGCTCCAGAGTTGGCACAGCATGGGCAAGCCAGAAAATCCAAAATTCTCACACTGATCCACCTTCTCTCTACTCATCTCAACATGATTCTCCTATTTGTTTGTTGTAACAAGTTTGCCACTCTCAAGAATATTCGACTCTTTTTTATATAGAAATGCAGTTGAACAGGGATACTCAGCATTCATGCCATCAAGGTAACTCTTAACCTCTTCATTTTTTAGCTTTCATACAGAGGTACAGAACTCCCTTTACAGGGTCAAATGATGGAAAGAGTAAAAAAAAAGTGATTTAAGGCTGAATAGAAGGAAGAAACATGAACAAATTGAGTCTCTAAAGACACATTTAATTGCAAACTTTTAAAAGAGTGAAAATGTAAAAGCAAAACATTCTGTAATTTGTATGGAATCCATGGAGGGCAAGTCATTTTCCTGTTCATAGCTAAGCGCCCTGACTGTCTGCCAATATGAACCAACTGTTAAGAAGAAGGGGTCCAATAGCCCGACACTGCTCTGAACAGACAAACAACACTAATGGCTTCCAAGAGAAATCAACAACTCACAACAGCAGTATCATCTGTGACTGCACGCAATCCCCTCAGATGACAAAAATATGCAGTTGAACTATGCATCGTGAAAGAGGCACATTTTAAAACTGTTAATTAAATATGTTATGGTACTATAGATATGTTTTTTTCAATTTAGCATTTTTTTAATACACTATGGTAGTATTTTGCATGACTATAGCTCATTTAAACAAACTGAGTCGCCCGGAAGGATGTTGGAATTCACAAGCGCGGTTGGTACTGTACTGCGGCATAAATCAGGCTGAGTTGTATGTATGATTGTTTGGTTCGTTTCCAAGTGGGATCATAGCTTGCTGACTGTGTGTGGGCTTTCTTTCTGGGCCACAGTCCACAGCTGTGGATGAACAATGTAGCTCTGGTCACAAGGCTACCCCTACACACAGCTACCACACACACGGTTAGATCACCCTAACCTAGAAACACAGCTAGAGGACTGAAAATAGAAAACAACAAGAAGCAAGCCATTAGGGGAATTATAGGAATTATAACCATAAAATATTTGCAACACAGTTGCAAGAATTAGGATTAAATCTAGAATAGGGGATGGTGGTTTTAAATCCGTCTGTGACCATTTAAATTGGTGCAGATGGCTTTTACAGTACATTTAGGGCTCTAAAAAACAGTGTAGTGGATTTTAGTTCGGTCTGGTTTCTGTGCTTAGATGTGAGGAGTACAGCCATTACTGTAACCCATTCAGCTCTAGTTAACCAGATTAGGAACCCTGGGTCGTACGTCATTGCCTCACTTCACCCAGTGACATTACCGCATTACTTTAAATTATCACACACACACACACACACACACACACACACACACACACACACACACACACACACACTAACAAGCACACATAGGCCAGATGGGCACCTGAGGACACTCTCCTAATCTCCCTCCGTCAGTCTGTCTCGTTGTCTCTCTGTCACACACACGTACTCACACAAACAAACATACAGCAATCTGCCACTGCCACAATCAAAAGCAAAGACCCAAAATGCACTTTACATCTCATAAGAATGCCTTTAGTTGTTTCAAATATACTCATGAACTTTGATTTCAAACAGATATTGATGAATTGCCAAACTCCAACAATTGTGTTAAAGTAAAATATCAAGAATATTGGGCTAGTTTGACAAGTGATTGTGTAATCATAGGGATTTTAGTAGAGCTGCAACAATTATTTGATTGATTAGTTGATCGACAGAAAATGAAGCAATTCTGATAAATTAATTACATTTCAAATAACTTCATATCCAACAATTCACTGGTATTGGTTTCTTAAAAGTAAGGATTTGCTTCTTACTGCTCTAGAGTGTTTATTTTGGTGTTGGACTGTTGGTTGGACAAAACAAGATGTTAACATTGGGAAATTACAATTACAGTTTTTTGTTGACGTTTTCTGACGTTTCATTGACCAAATAATGAATCCATTAAACGAGAAAATAATCAGTAGATTAATAAATAATGAAATTAAATGTTATAGATTTGAGTTTGGTGACATTCATGCCATTGTCCCGTATGCAAGATCCTCGCTGGGCACTATAAAATAAATTCCAATTGAAAACCTTCACTGATTTGACTTGGGAAATCAAACACCTAACACACCAAATATAGAGAATAAACACATGGATTACCGTATTAAAATTAGCTTCAGGTTTTGTTTTATCTGTGTCAAGTGGTTTCAATACATTTCTTTCTTATTATGTTGTCCAAGTGTCAAATGCAGTGTAATGTGATCTATAACAGACATTGAGGCCATCATGAAGGCACACATAGTCACTGGAAATACATTTACATCTATGACACATGGCTATTTTGTTTGGATTGTGTGAGCAAAAGAGGGGAACCTGTATTTGTTTCCTTAGCCACTGTTACAAGTGAAGGAAGGAAACACTCTGTTTTACATGCCATCACTTCCCATATTCATCACACAGCTCAAACATAGTGAAAGAATCTGTATCCTATGTTAACACGTACACGCGCTAAGGCACACGTACACACACACACACACACACACACACACACACACACACACACACACACACACACACACACTAAGGCACACAAACATATACTCACACAGACCGCTACATTTGAAATCAATTTCACTTGCCCCTTGTCATGCCTGTCCAGATGATGGCCCGCCCTCTTTTGTGTGAAGGGCCAATCATGTTTATTGTTGTTGCCTTGGGCATGTGGTGAGGTAGCGGGTGAAGTGAGGTAAGTGGGCTAGAATGAGAGTGTGAACGAGAGAGATGTCAGTGCTGAAAAATTTCACCATCAGAATTTGATACAGTGTCTCATATACAGTTTTACCCTATCATTACCACAGTGTATCAAGTCCACTCCAGTTCTGGAGTTCTGCCAAAGAATAGACTTGCTGTCTAGCTGTGCGTGTGTGTGTGTGAGTGTGTGTGGGCGCATGTGTCCTTTCTGTCCACTGGCATATCTCTTGCTGTGCATTACTGCATGACTCATGACGTTCCAGCATTCGACACAACAAATGTAGTGGGCTGCTAATTAAATTTACATCCATTGCAAACAAAAAAATGCCCTGCCTTGTTTAGTTCAACAGAAATTATATGGATTTTTCCCAAAACAGGAATGAGTCTTTTCCAAAACACTAGCAAATAAGGGGAGATTATGGTGCAGAGACAAAATGGGGGAAGAACTATTGGAAGAAACAAAAGACAAAAGAGAGAGAGAGTGGGCATGATGGGAGAGTTACTCACCCGGCACAGAGAACATTCTGGTTCAAGGCTGTCAATCAACCCCTCCCCATCCCTCCCTTAAACACACACTGCTGTTCTTCTCCAGAAGTCCACATGCACCTGGAGGAGTCCAAGCAACCCCAAAAAGCACAGAATCCCAAATGTATGAGTGTGTGTGTTTGAAAGAGAAAGAGAGAACCCAGATGTTTCCTCGCCCTTGCCTCTCTCCCTTACTACTCGCCTGGTGGGGTGTCTGAGGACCGTGGACGTGTGCACTCTGTTGTGACTAGTACCAGATGTGCTCCATTGACCCAAATCACCTAGGCAGTAGACATGCCACATAGGCCACAATCCTCAAGACCAACCACACAATCACACACACCTGTTTCCATTCATGAGCCATGCTGGGAGAGGTGCATCCTGGGAAACACTGTCAGCTTTTTTCAGCTGTTGTTTATGTCTTTCTCCCTGCTTTTCATTGTCTAGATTTCTTCTTATCCTTTTTTTTTTCTCTTGTCAAGCTCATCACTGAAATGTTTGCTTTGGGGAATAAGTAGGGGCCTAAGACAGATTTCAATGTTTTGAGAAAACAGGCCTAATGACATGGTGGATTGATATTAATTTAATTTCCAAACACAGAGCTGGTGCTTGGTAACCAGATATTCAGGGAGGAGGCCAGTTTGATTGGGGATCTTTTTTCATGTTACTGATTCTGAATTAGCTTAAGTAAATACACCTGCATGACCTTTGAGTACTCCAAAGGTCAAAGTCATTCAAACATTTAAAGAATGGTAATTAAATTACCCTTGGTGCTGAATAACTTTAATTTGTGGCCACACAA
Source organism: Cebidichthys violaceus (assembly GCF_023349555.1). Taxonomy (NCBI): domain Eukaryota; kingdom Metazoa; phylum Chordata; class Actinopteri; order Perciformes; family Stichaeidae; genus Cebidichthys; species Cebidichthys violaceus. Next base: position 10,361,290 of record NW_027176975.1, on the reverse strand, counting down.
ATTGCTTCCAGCTTTTGTCTTCTACGAAGCTCCCCCTTCAGCTGTGCTTTACTATTTTATCAGGCTCACTCATTTTTTAAATCTTAAGTAATCAAATTCCGATCATTTAGAAGTGCTCCTGGTTTCGGTTGTTTTTGCTGTAGGTGAACAACGAAGGCAGTTGTACCGAAGGAAGGAACTTTACGACAGGGGCTAAAGCTAACATAAGCTCTTCTACGCCAAATGAACTTCCTCGTCCTGCTGGCCTGATTTATGAAGTGAAATAAAAATGGGTCCCTGTGTGGTATTAGTGGGGTTTTCAGAAGGGGTGAAATGGGACTTAGGGCCTATATTTCACCTGCCTTGTGGGAAGGTTTTGGCCCAAGTGGGGCCCCTTAATATGGTTCGACTGAGGTCCATGTGAAGTGCAGCCACAATGCTCTACAATAACTCTTCATTTAGATCTTGGCCCATTGCCAGCATATCCACTACCTGAGTCTCTTTGAAGAGCGACACATTGGCCTGGGTATTTAACCATGCTGTTTGAGGTCCTGGCGCTGGGAGCAGAGAGAGAGAGAGAGATAGAGAGAGAGAGAGAGAGAGAGAGAGAGAGAGAGAGAGAGAGAGAGAGAGAGAGAGAGAGAGAGAGAGAGAAAGAGATAGAGAGATAGATGTAAAGGGGAGGGCAGAGAGTGAAAAAGACTGCAGTAGCAGAGGCAATAGAGGCTTGAACTCTGATGAAATAATCCAGTTTGTGAGCTGACAGAACAGACAGACAGAGAGATGAGCAAAAGCAACAGCACAGCAGCCCCTTGGCGACCTCAAGTTGTTTCATAACCGCCCCATCCTCCCTACACTGTTGATTACAAAGTAAACCTCTCTAGCTGCTCATTTTTCATCCTTTTGATTGATACTGTATCTTATCAATATATTGTACTTCATAATGTTACACGCCTGTGGCTGAAGTTGTTACAGATATTTGCAACCACACAAATTGACAACTCCAAAATGTAAGAGAGAAAAAAAGAAATGAGCCAAATCTAAACTCTGATTTGATGCTCCATACAGGGAGAAACTAATCATTTAAAAAAATACAGTATCAAGCTCAATAGGAAAATTGATTGTTCTTGCAAAGAATCCCCTCCTTTATTTAAGAAATAATTAAACAACTTTATCAAGTCTCATGACGGCAGCTTCAGTGTGTTTATGCCAGCCAGCTTGCTACAGAAGAGTACTGAAAGGGCTCTGCTGGATGAAGCTCTTGGCTTTGATATAGTTTCTGGGCTGGAACTTTGGCAGCATGTTAAATATTAATAGCGATTAACCCAGTTCAAGCTCTGCAGCAGAGAGTACAGACAGAGTTCAAAGAGCCTTCTGCTCTGTGCGGGCACTCTCTGCTCTCCAGCAGTTTAGCCCTGCTATCAGGAGGCTGCTGCTGCTGCACTGCACCACAGATCAGACTGGCCTTTCTCACTTCAGTTCAAATAGAGAGAGAGAGAGAGAGAGAGAGAGAGAGAGAGAGAGAGACACATGATAGAATACATACAACACGTGTGAACAGTGTGTACAGTGAAGTTCTCAGAGGCTTTAAAGACATAATTAGCCAATAATGAAAAGGCAGCCTGGTTAAACTCTGTCCCTCTCTCTCCTCTGTCTCTATCTCTCTCTCAAACTACAAGCCCCCCTCTTCCCCTCTTGTTCTCACTTGCTGAACTCCTGATAAACTCAGCCTTTCAGAGCTACAACATTCCTCAGCCTGGCACATTCCCCACTAAATAGGCCTGGACACCTCAGAGATCAAACACAATCTCCATTGTGCTGCAATTACCCAGACCTCTGTCTCAGTTCCCCTGCCCTTCACCCCCACCTAAACGCTTTCCTTCTCTCTCTGTGTGTGTCTGACTCTCTCCACCCACCACTACATCTCTCCTCCATATCCCTCTTTCCCTCTGGAGATGATGGTTCTGACGCACTGGGCCTCAACAAAAGCAGGCTTTGTTTACAAAGAGAGTCTTTGGAGAGGAGTCCAGGGCAACCGAGTGCTGTCAAAGGGGAAGTGTTGGCTGGATGCTTCGCAGAGTGCTGAGAACCAAGCATGTGTACATTCGTTAACACATGATCCTGTGACCCTTTCTGCTCAATTGCATCAATTTAGAACATGTTTACTCTTTGCTGGGTAGGTCAAAGTGTCACGCTTGTGTGAATATCTTTCTTAGATTACGTATTCATGGAGAATATGCTGTCAACATGTTGAGGTTTGAAGGACTGCATTGTTATTTATATCTGCTAAATCTAAGCTGAATTCAAAATGTGTGTCCAGATGTGGTTTTTAATTTGCGGTTGAAGACAGTGGATATTTTTTTTCTCTTATTGACATCACCACAGAATAGTGACTCAGAACATTATTCCTTCATCCTCTTTGCTTCACAGGCGCATAAATCTTCAATGTTCAGAACAAAGTGTCCTTTAGGACCTTGGGCACTTTGACCATCAGTTACACAAACATTCTGTTTGTTGGTTTTGACAAAATTGAAAGCATATGCTACAGGAACCATAACTCACTAACATCCACACGGATCCCTGCTGAATAAACTAATGCTGAATAATGCTTTCACTGTTCACAGTCCAGTGTGGTGACATCATTCCCAATGGCAGTTCCCTTTACTGCCCATTAATTGATGGACTCTATAAAGTTAAACAATTCAATTAAACAATAAAAAAAGATTAACTGAAAAAGGGAAAAATACAAACAGCAAACTACAAGCATATTTCAATCAATACAACTCTACTGAGAGTAATCCCAGGGCAAAGCAGGGGTAAAATCTCTGGCGTCTGGCTCTTTCTGCCTGACGATTCTGAAGCGGTGAGAGCTGCGGAGGGAATGCGAGGTCACGCTGTCTGCGTTCCGTCCCCCATGATGCATCTGCCAGAGAGTGCGGCCCCACTGTTAGCCATTATGTACCTATTAGCCTTGATTATCTTCTGATAGCCAAGCGCCAGTTGGTTTCACTCAGCCTGACAGTTGCAGCACTTTGTTTAACCTTTCGACTGCCGGGGCAGTCACCCCCAGCCCCATCCAACAGAAGAAATAATGACGGGATATCAAGCAATGGGATGGGATGGGCAATGGGAAAACACTGACAACATGGAAGTGTTTTAGATCCTCAAGAGTATATTGCTAAAACCAACACCATTTCAGTGATGTCACTGGATGTTGTACTCGCCTTTTTGAAAGATGCCGCACTGTTCCTTTGCTATACAGTATCTCACAACAAATGTAAATTTCATTTTAAGAAAAAAAAAAGGAGTGACGGAAACACAAGCCAAAAGCAGAATAACAAACCCCTCTTATCTTCTTCTACACATCCCTTTATGTATGTTGCCTGAGTGACACAACGTGGACAGTCTGTTTTTTCTCGCTAACATCCCCCATGAGTCTTCACAGATCTGCCTGCCAGACATATTCAATTTGCAGCTCTTCCAGGTCCCCAGTCTGCAGACGTGAGGAGTTATCTGAGACAGAATGAGAAGTGAGAGTAGAGATGGAGAGTGCGGCTGGGATAACATGGAGCCATGCGGAGCTCAGTTTCTCTGTCCCTGCCTTGTGTTAATCTCTCTGGAGAGACAGAGGTGGCCATGTTGGGTCAAAGCCTCTACATCAAGAGCCGCAGGCCTGGACAGCTGACCTTGGTCTGGGAGATGGGAGGTGACAAGAGAGGTGGGAGTTGGAAGAGTGTATGTTGGGTTACGGAGGGCAAGGGAAAGGGGAAAAGTGTGTGTGCGTGTGTGTGTGTGTGTCTCTGTGCTTTATCTGTTTGTAAATGCACACAGTGAAACACTAGACCCCCTGTTACAAGGTCTCTGCTATAGCATTGAGGAGTTATGCTAAGAAGTGTCCAGCATGTGGTCCGTATGTATGTATGTGTGTGTGTTCAAGTGTGTGTGCCCTTGCAGCACGTTGACCCTGTGATAAACCCAGTGGAGAGAGCTGGACCCCCACTCAGTGACAACCAGAGAGGGCAGGCAGAGGGCAGAGAGGGCCGATTCACCGCCCCTTAATGGACCCTGAGGTGACGGAGCTTGGAAAGAAGTGGTGGAAGTGGAGAAGAATAAATTATATTATTGTAATTTCATAACATTTTTAAGAGGTCTGGTTCTGTGCAACTTTTATGAAGCCCCCTCTTTTTTTTATCCGGAGAACATTGTGTATGGATGTTTGACTGGGAGGTGGTTATCCACTGAATTTACTAATACCAAGCTTTTTTTTTTCTTTTTGCGTAACAGGTATTCAGTAACGTACTGTAACACTGAAAATAAAAACACTACTTTCTGCATTTCGCAGTATAAAGGCCCAATCCATAATTGTATACACCAAAAAATATATATTGTAATGAGTAGAATGTCACATTAAATGTTCACAAGCGTGCGTTTAGTTTCAGCTTGAAGGACAGGACTGGTGTCAGTGGTCACCAATAAAAGGAAACCAACAACAATTCCACGAGGCCTTTGTTCTTGGATTTTATTTTCACCTCTGCACCTGTTAACCTTTGTGTACCACTTTGCCCTCACAAGTTGTACTTCTAACGCATCCATCAGAGGCAGTCAGGGTCGGGAAATAAGCATCTATTTTGGAGGAGAGTGCTGGCTAAATACAAGTTCCTATTAATACCTCACCATCCGCATAATAGGAATCTCTAAATGGCCAACCAGCTGTTAGCACTGGCTATCTTTGTTAATCCCTCTCTCTCCTTTTTCCACTCAGTTCCTCTCTCTCCTCTCCTTAGGTTAAATGGCAGTACGTGTGTGTCTGTCTGTCTGTGTGCGTTTGCGTGACCTGCATGGACCTTTTGCTGTGACGCAAAATGGGGTCATGCACTCTGAGCTTTCTCTACCCACCCCGCAAAGATCACTACACCATTTATTTACAAGCTTTAGAACGTGATGTTCTCTCTCAAGCACTTGCACACAGACATGCACACATGTGCTGTAGACCCACAAAGACAAGAGCATGCACACACACACACACACACACACACACACACACACACACACACACACACACACACACTCACAAACATGCACGGACACGTACTTGCACCCACTGCACAGTCTCTCCATCCTTTAATCCTTCTCGTTTAGTCAGCGGGGGGAGTTTGTGTGCAAGGTCCCTGCCCTTTGTATTGATCACATTGAACATGAGGAGGACTTCCATGCAAGGGTCTGTCCTCTGAGAGGAGACATGTATGAGGAGAATGAAAGGTCAATGGGAGCAGCAAATAGATTGGCAGAGGACACACTGGGACAAGGCGAGGCAACAACAGAAACCGAGAGAGTTTCAGAGGTACAGGAAATTATGAACTAAGAGACAAGGCAGCAGCCAAAGCCAATCCAGTTTTATTGTGTTTAAATGAATCAAACATTGTGGAGGTCAGAGCACTTCCACCTCAGTAGCGACCTTGCTGATCTTCTGAATCAAATGAAATTGAGGATAGCCCACGTGAAGCATCAGCATTAATCTGATAATCTATGATCACAAGGTGGCACAGGTGACAAGTACCCTGACACGGCCCGTGAACTCATCTAGCATCACATTCACCTTATCACACAGTGTCAGGTGTATTAAGGAGAGTAAGATACAGACAGAGTACAATTTCTTCAAACAGCTTTTCCCTTTATTTCACGGCACAGAAAATGCTCCCTTACATGCTTTGTTTGAATGAAATTCATTATCGCGAACAAATTTGTCTCTGTCTTTCATTAGCTGAGGTTACGTCTCTTAACCCCCATTACGAGATCAAGTCAATTATTCTATTAGTCTTCACAATTACAGCAAACAACAGGATTGGCCTATCTTGTCTCTCAAATGTTGTGCAGAGTGATCTTCTGCAGTCTGGTGTGATGAGCTGTTACAGTATGGAGAGTTATGTGCTATCTTTCACCTTTTTTAGGTTTTCTCTTATCTGCTTTAGGAATAATTGTATGCATGTGTAAAGTGGTCCAGTGTACTGAACATGTGGAAGTTATAACAATGCAGACAGATAACCAAATATATTCAGATAAAAAGTGAAAAGGGGTTCACTGGCTTATACAGTATGGAATCTACTTATGAAACCTTCAGAAAATAAATATTTACTATAAGAAACCCACAAGGTTTCTGTGTGTCACATAAATAATTGGTCACAAAGAAGTGGGACAGAAAAGAAGAAAATAAGAGGATGGTGAAGGAGTCAGGAAAAAGCACAGAGGTAAGAGAACTCCTTTTGGTATAGTTTGTTTTAATTAATCAGATTAAGTAAAATACCCTCAGCAAAAACCCACGTTATGCTTTCGAGTGGCAGCATCTTATGGGTCCCTGCATTCAGTTAAGCACTTTAGGCTGATCAGTGCCCCAGGAGGCCTATAAGTAGATTAGGACTGATTAAAGTCGTATCAGTGGAATTTGAGCAGGGGACCTGCCAGGACAGACACACTTGGTGGTGCACCCCTTCTTCCCCTCCCCTCGCCCCTCACCCCTAAATTCAACCCCCTGCTTGTTTATGACTCACCCTGGCACCAATCCAAATGCCATCAGCCCAAGTTTATCACTTGCTTCACCAATATACATTACATACGCACACAGCAGGATGTGTGAGACATCACACTACACATGCACATGTACATGCAGTGTGTGCACAGTGAGCGCATGCTTTGACCTCGAGGACTATAGTACAACTCAACTGCTTCTGCGTCACCAGTGTAAAACCAGGCAAAACAAGACTGTCACAGGATGTGTTCAATTTTCTCAGATGGGAGTCATGCCTCAGGGACTTATTACACCCACTCCCTATATATGCATTAATGCACATGACAGCCTCTTTCTGAAGACCTAAAACACCCTGTAACACTTCCACTTTTTAGCGGGAAGATCAATAAGAGAGAGAGAGAGAGAGCGTATGGAGGGGTGGTGAGAGGGTGGGTGAGAGAGGAGGAGCAGCAGCCAGAACGAGAGCAATAAACAAATTAGTACAGACTGATTTGTGGATTTGTGCCTTTTTTGCCTCATTTAGTGCAAAAAGGGTGGCTGGCTTAACAAGAGGTAACAGCAGGTTTCCTTTCTCTGGCTGCAGGACTGTAAATCACCGTCCTCTGACTGGCTGGTTGCCTGACAGGTTGACTAGCTGACTGACTAAGTACATGGAAAATGAAGTCTCATTAGCATGTTATACAACCACAGAGCCAGTTGGACAAAGTGAATTAAAGTTCTGACTTAAAACAAATGAAACACTTAAGTGAACATTATTCAATGATTTTATGCAAAATGTAATTGATAGCGTGTATCAGCATCTTCAACTTCCTCAGCTGGCAGGCTGTGTCCTGTCATAACAGAGGGCATGCCCAGTTGTCTTGTCTTTTACTGGGGGTGGAGACATCTCTTTGTGCCCGGCCATGAGAGCTCTCGGAGGATGCTGTTCCCATATCTAAACCACATGCTCCTTGTGCTGTGACAGTCCTCCATACAACAGAGCAGTAAAACCCTGGGGGTGAATTCTTAAGTACTGCCGGACCATCTGTGGAGGTGGGCTCAGAGCTGTAGACTGACAGAGTTTGGCCACTGGGGGTTGTCAGTGACAGCCATATTAGCACAATTCCACTGTACCACTGGCTCTGTGTGGGTTAGAAATAGGTTAAGACTTGACCAAGACCAAGCCAGATCAGACTAGAGTGGGCCAGATCTGACAGAAACCACCATCATTTCCCGAAAGTATAAATAACCCTCCTCTGTGTTTGTGTAACCTCCACAGGCCCCCTCTGACAGACTAGTCATACACATTATACACACTGAAACATATATTCCAAATGCAGCTGCACAGTCACCCTGTGCACATGGTCGCACACATACGCCAGAGTCTCTGGTCCATTTCTCATCCAGTGTGTTAGCCCTGCTGCCTGTTATCCTGACCACAGGAGAGAACGGGTCAGGTTTGGGGCCAGAGAAGGTGTTTCTGATGAACTGGGTGCTTGGCTTGAACAGACACTCAGAGTGATGTTCACATGTTGTCCTTAAGAAGGACGAGGTTGGGGAAATTGGGGGGGGGGGGGGGGGGTGATAGAGAAAGAAACATCTATTTATAATTTCTCGACCACTGCTTGCAGTTCAAATTTCTCTCTGTCCTTCTTACACCTTAATGATTGATGATTCTTAACATCTGTCAGTATCTGCCGTCTCTGTTCAGACCCAGATTCTTGTATCCAGAAAAAAAGAAATCTAGATTGTGTTTAAAGACAGATTGCTGCTCATATCTGGCATATTTATACAGCTCAAATTGCTCGAGTGACCAGATGTGATTCAATTTAGTTTCTCTGTTCAAATTTGATTTTAAACTGAGATCATTGCACATCGTTATCATAGCAGACCAGTTACGATAACTGTGGTTACTTTTGGATTCAATAGCACATCCCACTTGTGATCTGGTCACCCAAAGCACATTTTAGTGCTAAGATTGTTAAGCTATAGTTTCTTTTTCTCTCCCTCTCACTGGCAGATTGCCACGTGGGTGCTGTTGTTTATGCCTTAGCTTGAGCCCAGTAAAAGTGATGGCTGTGTGAGGATTGTTTGACAACTGTTTAGAGGAGTCCGTAGAGCTCATTAGCAGGATAGATAGCCGGCCTGGTGGCTAGGACAGGAGAGACGAATGAATGGCAAGAAAGATAGGAAGATAACAGAGATAGAAGATCGGGGGAGGAGAGAGAGACAGATAAGCATACAGTAGAAGTAGGGACAGTCAGTAGATGTGGTACATGTAAACCCGTCATCTGCTATGTGCAAAGTGGGAAACATATTTCTGAAAGAGAAGGTGGGTATATGTGTGTGTTGCAGATATGTGAGGTAAGAGAGAAATGTTTGCCAATTGGGGACCTGTAGGTAATTTATTCTAAGCATTAATTAGGGATCAAAGGCTACATCCCCTGTAGCCTTCACACATACTCACAGACAAGCTACAATCTACACCCTCTGGCACACCCTCACACACTAAGCCCCCCCATCCCACCCACCCACCCTTGTTCTGCCAGTGACCTGCAATTGACCGTTTGAACCCTAGTCTTGAGGTCAGGTGGGGTCCCACACTCCAGGGTCAGGAAGTGGTCATTGTGCATCCCACAGTTTTGTCTTCATACAAATCCTATTAATTACCCGGATTTATGTAATTTGCAGGTTGTGGAAAACTTAAGTTTAAAAAGAAGCTCTGATGGCAAAACACAGCCTGGCGTTCTCCCTCGTTTCCTTTATGGCAGTTCTAACACTTTTGCCATGCCCTGAGAATACAAACATACTCCCAGTATGCTGGAGAGAATAAATTCTAATAATCTACTGGGGTCCCAGCATTCCTGTCTCCCCTGCGATTTCAACCATGAAGTCATTTAGCTTTATAAAGTCTTTGGCACACACATTTACTCCCTCAGCCCCACACCTCTTTTGGGCTTCAGAAGAATGCAAGAAAGCCAGCTGATTCATTGTGGAGCCTCCAACGTTCATTGGCAATGAATTATTTTAATGATGGGAGACTCTTACAAAAACAAAGCTCCTAAATCACAAAGCTGCTCAAGACATTGTGAAGGGCCATTTTCATCCTGTCCAAAGCTCCATTTGGCTCCCATGACCCAAACCGACTCAGACAAAAGAAAATTTAAAAATAATATCCATTGCAAAAGCTTTTGTTGTAGAAACAACAACTTTTGAGTTATTATCATACTTGTTATAAGCTAGCAATGAGAGGGAATTGTTTTTTTTATTATTTGATAAAAGAACATTTTTCAACCCTTGAACTTAAAAATGAAACAAAACCCAAGTAAAATGCCATTTCTTTGACAGAGAGGTGATGATTCAACTCCTTTAGATCAGAGGGAAAACATTGAAAACCCCTTTCTGTATAATGTAGTACACAAAGAGTCCCAGCCAGGTAAATATTCCCAGACACCATTAGGAAATCAGCCATACAGACTATGGCAGTTTCATTACAATGTCAGTCAGGAGCTAATAAAAGTAGCTGAACCATTTTTTGTAGGATATATAGTTAGCCATAACAGGTGTTTCTTGATAGTTTATGTTTCCATGTCCTACTGCAATGGTTGCAAACTGGACTAAAAGCCAACGGTGAGAACATCCAGTTATTGTTTTAGTATAAAAAAAGTCTATGTTGGGAAGATCTTAAGGATCTCTGCCACTTATGCATTGATGCATATGTCCAAATCCACAAAGATAAGACCGGGTAAATGTGCACACAGATGCAGTTCAGTGGAGTGGCTGACCCACTAACATCCTCTAATCCATAGGCCACAGCCGCTCCAGATAGCATCTTCATGCCTGCTGTGGACAGCCCACACTTATTACCTGGGATATATTCATCTTCCGTTTTTTCCCCACTCTCCCTCTGGCTATACACAGGAGCACCTGTCAATCAAAGTGGCCACTAATGCACTCCATATGAGACCTGACGAGCAGAGAATTCTGGAAATCCCATAGTCTGCCCTTTTATTTACCCTCCTGATAGGTAGACAAATTTCTTTATTGACATGAGTAATGTGGTGATCGGAGGCAGAGGAAGGATATTCTCAGTTCTTGTCTTAAAAGACCAATTACCGCTTATTCAAAGTAGAGGTGATGGAATAATAGATAGGGCATCATGATGTTATGGATCTGCAGGGTCCAGTTGAGACTTCTTGTTTTGAAATAATTAAATCTCTCATGCCCTTGATCCTGGGGGGTAAAAGAACACAAGCAGGTGAAATGAACCACATAATTGAAAAATCCAGAGTGCAATCCAAAACTAAGTGGCCTTCTGAAACCATACCACTGTGGGCACAACAAATTTAATAAATAACTGCTGGGCACTCCAGGGGGGTTTAGGGGGGACCACTGCTGTCCCGTCAAAGGGGCCCAATGTTTCCAGGGGTCTCAGGGCGTCCGCCAGGAGCGGAGGTGACACCGAGTGTGTTGTCAAGCGTAAATCCCATTGCAGAAGGCCCTCACAAGATGGGTGTCCATATATCAAAGGTCTCACTGACTTGGGCTGCCATTTGATCTCCACTCAGGAAATTCAAAATTCCAGGCAGATGAGAGGTGAAACTGAGAGGCCCTTAAGCCCAGCTTGTGCTAGTGATTAGGGGCAGCTGTTTCGATTCACATTTCGAAGGACTTGAACTCTGCAACCTGCCACATTTTTACGCAGAAAGACAGCGACCATGGCCGTGGTAGTGGTAGTCTAAGGCCAACATGGGAGAATAGAGGGGTCATGGAAATGATCTGATGATTTTCCATGATTTTTTTTAAATCATGGAAAACCCTCAATATAATTTTCCTTCTTTCTTTTTTTCCACAGAGGAAACAATTCTTGATACAGCATGTAAATATGTTTCTTGGCATATTCCCCTTAAACAGTATTGCAGTGCATCAATAGAAGTATATATTCTTCTTTTTCCTCCAATAATTATTATATTTTGTGGATAAAAAACAAATACTTATGTAACTTACTGATGTACTAATGCTGAACTAATGTAAACAGCAATACTAATGTTAATGAATGTTAACATGTCTGGAGTTATTCCAAGGTGACCACAACATCATACTTTGAAACCACCCCCTTCTAGTAGCACAAGTCATTAGCCATTGGATAACAGAGGTAATGACACAAGTTTCACTAGTGTCATTGGTGAAAGGACTGAATAATAATAATGACGTGAAATGTGAAGGATGCATAGGGCAGTGGCAAAAATGAGTGGAATGATAAAAGGCAGGACATTGAGTTAAAGAGAGAAGGAGAGGTGTGTGACAGACACAGAGAGAATGAGGGGAACGGGTGCAGAGTGGTGCAGGCACATAAACGATTAGTCCCAAACATGAGCTGACAGCTGGATGCCTGACCTTGGCTGGATGTGAGCGCAACAACCCCCAGCGTTCATTTACATCCTTTCCATGCCAAGTCATTTAGGAACAATCCTTATTCCAGTGAAAAGGAGGAGGAAGAGGAGGGAACCTCAGGTCAACCCTTTCTAAAAGACCTCCACAACTCAGCCAAGTTCAGAGGCGTGGCATTGAATGAGGTGCTGTTGGCATTATGGACAACCTTCACACCCCTCAGAGTCCTTTTGGACAGACTGATACATTCACATTCAGAGTCATATTACTAAGTGTCAGTGATGGGATGCTTAAAGGTGTTAGCAAGGAGAGTGTAGGCATCCTATTTTTACTGCTATGTAAGTTGGGGAGATGCCCAGCTTATTAGACCATGATCTATCTGCTCTTAAACAGGCTTGGAGGTCATATAACTGTTATGATCTAGGTCAAGGGTGAGCAGCTGACATGTCAATCGGTGGATGACCACGCGAACTGATGGAGATAAATCATCAATATTGAAGAGCGTGTTTATGTTCCATACACTTTCAAGAGGTTAATCAAATAGACCAAGATTTCACTAAAACTTACCAAAAAAACAAATGTATCAATAGAGAGCAGCATGACACCAAATGGATGTCAATAGAAAAGTCTGTCTACTTTTTCTCTGAGTGACCTTTCACTCCTCTTTAACCTTTTAAACTCACCAATCTGCACCTGACTGTAGATAATCCTAATGATTCTCTTATCAGGGAGCAACAAGAAGGACCAGCAACCCCTTGACCTGCCTCAGATACCAGGAAAGTGATTGTTTGAGGATACTTCTGCGATTTCATTTAAGGATCTAAGGCTTGTTACTCACATCAGATGACATAGCCGTAGAACTGCCCTCAGGAATTGTACCGCTCTAATCTGAGGACTTTATGGTGTTAAGGGGCGAAACTACTACTAAAATCATAGGGATTATTCCACTCTTAATGTTAAGCCACCCTGTATCACATAGTAATAAACAGTGCCGTTCATAATTTGAACGAGTCTCTACTAGAAAGCAATGTATGTTGGGCGTCAGCACTTAATTGTACCAGCCATCGGGGCCCTGTGAACCCTGCTTTGCCATTCACCCAACTGAGAGGAACTCTCTGCCAGGCCTTTTTGCCACCCTTATGTGCTGTGGGCCGTGCCCTGGATTTATGGCACATTTCACACTCCACCACCATGCAGAGAGCCAGTGATCTGGACCTAGCACTGGGGCGCTAATTGGTCAACCTCTGCCAATAAGCAAGACAAATAACTCATGACTGCATGTGCTTTCCTGAGGTACTGTAGATAGCATCCATCATTTCCAAGGGTCACATTTACCAGCGTACGCGTATGACTTTTGTGTGGATTTGAACACACTCAAGCTGGCAGGTGGGGGAGATTTCCAAACTATCAGGAAATGAGAATGAGAGGAGTGTTTCAGATATTACCACTGCCGTGTTCCCATCCCCTGGGGCTGAGTTAGACTCACATCTGACTGAGCATAGTGCTGTCTGTGTGTGTGTGTGTGTGTGTGTGTGTGTGTGTGTGTGTGTGTGCATGTGTGTTGGTCAGTCAGCTTGTTCCTGCACCTGTCTGTGTGCAATATTGAAGTGTACATGTGTGGGATGTGGTTGAATTCGGAGGAGCAGAGCAAAAAGTAAGAGTAGTGTTTAAAGCTTAGCACTGACATGAGGAGTGTGTCAGACTGATACTACAGATACACTGTAGTGCGCAATGTTCTCTTCACCGAGCAGTGGACTTACTTTGGTTAGTACAAGTGCAAAAGCTGAAATAAATCCTGACTTGTTTCCACATGTTGTTTTCTACCTCCCTCTCTCTCTCTCTCTCTCTCTCTCTCTCTCTCTCTCTCTCTCTGTTGTGTCCATTTTCATTATATTTAACATAAACAAGGATAACTCATTTTACACCAGGTGAGGTAATTTGACTTTCTCTACTCTGCTGAGATGAACAAATAATATATTGCATACGTATCCCCACATTTTTTTATTTGCTTCCTCAGATGTCACAACAACATGTAATAGCACCCCACTGTGTAACAATGCACAATTCTGTCATTTGTGTCTGTAAGGGTGGACATTTTCTGAGCTTGGTTAACCCCAAATGTTTGCAGCTAATATCAAGAATGAGGCCTGACCGCTTTGAATTTCCTCCAACTTTAGTGTGTTAGGGCTAATTATTTTGAATGTGCTGTGTTGCAAACTATTACTTTAGGAAGACTATTCTAGTCACCCATGGGCTTGTTTATATAAACTGGTAAATTGGTTAACGACAGTGAGTCTCTTGCTCTCCTATTCATTTTGTCCCAGCCTAGTCAAAGAGTGTTTGTGCAGTTGCAGATGGGCAGTAAATCAAACTCACTGTACCATTAAAGCACAGCCAAGACTCCGGCTTTTGTTTCCGATTGAGACTATGTATGTGTTTGACCCTGAACAAATGAACCACAATCCACTTCAAAAGAGGTTGCCACCAAAGTTGATTTTACAATCACAAAATGTACATCATTCGATACCCTGGCGAAGCCACAGTTTAACTCAAACAAGCAACACATGTTAGGTTCTTTATTTGTATGAATGTTTGCGTCGTATGTCTGTGCACCCTTACAGATGCATGCGCGTGTGCGTGCATGTTTTGAGTGCAGGGAGAGACCAGATAAACTACAACTGAATCTAAAAATGTTTCCTTTGTCTCATTCTGGAAGTCTTGCTGCTACTCCATTGACACCAATGTAGTGGTGACAAAGAGAGCCATTGATATAATCTTCGACCATGACAGGCATTAAAGGGCCTAATTCAGCCTGCTTCTGTATTAAGCAACTCTAAAGCTGATTTCAATTGCCAGCTCCTCAGTGGGGGGGGGGGGGGGGGGAAGCAAGGAAGCAGACAAGAGAGGAAGGAAAGAAGCAAGCAGAATCTAGCTGGCAGGCAGAGTGGAGCACCCACCCTCAACCCAGAGCCTGTAAACTCAGATTAGGGGGTGGATCAAAGCCTGGATTTAATCTGGGCCACTGGGCAAGGGTGGGGATTATGGCACTGTGGCACTAAGGTTTGCCCTCACCACACACACGTGGAAGTGTGTATGAAAATGCACAATTTGAATCTCATTCATGTGCAAACAGAAATGGATGCATGTGCACACACATACAGATACAGTATGCTGCTTTGAGTCTATAACCAAGGAGGTGATCAAAGTTTAAACCCTGATCCATCTCTCAAGAATGGCCATAGGCAAAAGGAAGACACTAGGCGACTGTGACATTGAAGGAAGAGAAAGTGTAAAAGGCGAAGGAGGGCTTAAAATGAATGTGAATGGTTAACAAAAGGCAAAAAGCTCCATAACCTCCACTCTCCACCCACGACTCAATACAACCCCAAAAACATTCAATTTGACACACAAATTCTTTCTTACACAATCTTCCAAACACACCATTACAGACACAGTCCCAAACCCATACAGTAGTATACTGCTGTATGGGTGTGATCCTTATTATCACAACTACTGTTGTGAAAATAAGGATACGAACAGCCTTACCTAGTTCCCCTCCCTCTCTAGAAGACCTGAGCATTCATTTTACTGAGAGTGTAATTCTACCCTGTACACCCTCGCTGCCAGTAGGCCTGCCACATAAACAATGAATCCACCGTGAACTTCCATCTATGACACTAAGGGCATTCACTCTCGCCTTTTTAGACATTTTTTTGTCAACCTTGCTAATCAGCTTTTGGAATCCATTAACTTGATTGTAACGCTCTAAATTGGGTAATCTGCCTTTGTGGGCTTATTGCGATGCACCTGATACACTGTGTAATTATTAGGGGGCCACATAGTCACAGTAAACATAAGCATAGACACACATTAAAATAATTAAATAAATAAATATTAAATAAATTTGCACTATAACTGCTGTGTAGCTGAATACTGTATACTGAGGTTAATCATTAGCAAGTGTAGCTACGTGAAACAGATAATTTAACATTATGTATGGAAAAAATTATTCGTTTTTCTTCCAGACACTTTTGTCTCACTAAGACCTCCCCTTGTAAGAGGTGAACTTCACAACTTGTTTTGATCGCTGAGTCAGTTTGTAATGTGCCTTTGGGGTGTATCTGAATTCTGCCTTCCCCCAAATCTACCCACGTACCCCTAAGGCAAAGATCTGAATGTCTTTAAAGGAGTAATGGGGAGACGTGCCAGTGTAATGTAGTGTGCTGACTTCTCTTCTGTCCTCATAGACTTCTGCCGCTCCTGTCTCTTCTCTGTCTCCTCTTCTCTCACTCACACACACACACACACACACACACACACACACACACAGTACTTAGTAGTACATACGCACACACACAAAGTGATTGACTCGCACATAAAAGTAGACCCTTGCTTTGCTGGTTTTACTTGATTAAAGTGGGAGCATTGGGGTCTTGGCTGTGCTCTGTCTGAGACAAAGAGCAATATTTGTGGGGTCCGTTCTCCCTCAAAGACCCTCTTGTCAGGGGAGGCCCAGAGAGAGCGCTGAGGGAGCACAGACAAGCTAAAGGCCAGGCAATTTATCATAGTCCACCGAATGAAAGAACCTAAATGTCTCTTTCTTCCTCCCATCTCTTTCTCTCTTCCCATTTCTCTCTTTTGGCCTTCTCTCTTTTTTTTCCACTCTCCTTCCCCTCTTCTTCTTTCCTCCCCTTTGTCCAAATCCAATGGGAGTAGGGTAATAGCAGCTCGCTGGCGTTGCTTGTAACAGAGCGGAGATTGGAGGAGCTGCTTGGAACCGGGCCCCTCTCACGCTGGGGCCCTGGCGCTTTTTTTGTGTGTCGTGGGGTGATTTGTCAGGCTGTGGTGGCAGAAGTCGAGCCCCTGAGGTTGAAAGGCTATGACCCCAGGAGTGCTGTGTGTGTGTGTGTGTGTGTGTGTGTGTGTGTGTGTGTGTGTGTGTGTATGCCTGGAGTGCTGGAGATCCGCCCCAGGCTCAGGCCATAATAGACCTGAGCCCAAAAGAATGGGCATCCAGGCTGGGACAGGGGACCACAAAGGCCTCATCTCCATACTTCAGGTAGACACACTGTGATAGGAGCTGACAGGGGCGTGACAGACTCAATGCGGGGTATGGTGGAGGGGCGAGACTCTGCGTGAGTGTGTTTCTCTGTGTGTGAAGATGGCGACTGATGGGAACGTTTGCCACTTGCCTCGACTCTTCTTGGCCATGACTGAGAAAAATCAATAACTACTAATCTCTCCCAACATAATAAAAAACAAAACAGTAAACAATGGCTTTGTTTACCCATCTGTGTGTTTGCCCCCTCTGCGCCTTTGTGTAGGCTGCTTGCCTGCAAACGAACAGGGCAGAGGGCACACACACACACACACTCACACACAAACAAACACGCACACGCACACACACGCACACACACACACACACACACACACACACACACACAAACACACACGCACACACACACACACACACACACACACACAAACACACACACACACGCACACGCACACGCACACGCACACACACACACACACACACACACACACACACACACACACACACACACACACAGAGGCTGACAGCTGACACACTGGGCCAGCTAGTAGCCATGCGTCCCTCCTACCCTGCCTTTCTCTCTCAGCCTCTCCCTTTGTCATTAAAGAAGGAAACACTTTCTCACTCCGTTTGTTTGTTTACTGGTTCCCACCTCTCTTTAGGGAGTTAGGAACAGAAACAGAATTCGTTCTCAGCTGGCCGCCTGCCTCGTCCCTGAACACACCCCACTTCTCCTTCTCTTACTCTCCTCCTCTCTCGCTCAGCATCCTCTCAGCATGGATGAGTAGATTACATATGCTTCCTTTCTGAATGAGTTCACTCGTAAATAATGGATTGATTTATTGTGTGTCTGTACAACTCTCAAGGATTTTTTTCTTCTGTCGGAGTGTCACAGTGGTGGTTTAGTTTGTCTCTGAGGGAGACTTAAGTTAGGGCTAGATAAGCGCTCAGAGGAAGGGCAAGTGGCTGCTTTAAGTGTGTACGTAGTGTGTGCACACGCATACATGTGTGATGACGCACATGTTTAAGAAACCTGATGGACTTGATTCTCGAATTCAACAAGTTTTCTAACTCCTGAAGCTTTTGGAATGAACCTTCATCAAAATGCTCGGTTGAGTCATCAAGCTCTTTCTCCCGTCCCAAAAAAATCAGCAGCATTGGAAGCAGATGCTGCTTTCTATAAATACAGGACCAGAGGGTGGAGGGTGAAGGCCTCCCTGTACTGTCCTTCAGAATACTGTCTGGAAACATTTATGATCCGCCAACACAAGAAACTGAGCAAGTGACTGAGAAATGAGAATGTAAGAAAGAGTAACAAGCAGGAAGAGAAAATGAAAGAAAAAAAGAGAAAGAGAAAAAAGAATAATGGTTGCATAAAAACAGACGCAAAGAAAAACGGAAATAAGTCATCTTGCCAGTACAGGAATGCTGTAGTACTGCCAGGTTGGCCAAAGGCTAAATGACAGCGACCCCCTGGTTTCTGGTCTAAGGTCACACGGCACTCTGCAGCACCGAGTCTGTGACAGGGCCTGGATGTACTCAGAGAATGGGTCGCAGCAAAGGCTAAAGTCGATGCAATTATGAAGCAATTACTGTAATGATCTCCAATGAAACCTGTTATGGCATTGTTAAGGGAGGAACAAAAGGATGGACACTTCCAATTGTTACACAGAATACAGTCTTTTCAGATTACACCGGACAAGGACGGAGAGATGGGGGGGGGGGGGGGGGGGGGGGGGGGGTGAGAGAAGGTGAAGGACCGAATGAGGGATGATAGAGTTAGTGCTGAGAAAAGGACAGATTCTGTTCTTAAATTGTGTCCGTTTTAGTCTGCGTTTGTGTATGCGTGTGGTGTAACTAGACAGAGAAGGACTTTGATACAGTGTTTTGCAAAACGGGACAGAAGGATCTAGAAAAGGAGAAGGGGGTGGGGGGTTATAGGAAGATGAATGGCCTCTAAGATAAATGCATGCAGGCCAGAGAGGGCCGACCCCCACTCTATACCGCCCAACTACCATGACATCAAAACAGAAGGGGAAAGCATCTCGCCTTTGTGGACGAGCCTAATTTAATTTGTACCTTCCAACGAGGGGTAAATATGTTTGAACTGTCTCACTGAGCTCGCAGTGGCCCGATCAGGTTCTCACGGGAAACTGCTCCGAGCAGGATATCAAGCCTGCTGCATCACAACTTCACTTTCTAAACTAATCTAATTTCTGGGCTCTTCTTTTCTTTCACTCCCCTCCCTCGCTCCATCTGTTCCTATACTCCTCTCCTCTCGCGAGGCTGTCACTCCCTGCTGTCCATGCTTCGTGTCATTCCGGCTCCCGGCGTTCCCCGGGGATGATCCCTGTGACCTTCTCCCTGTCTTACTGGAATTTAACGTCAAAGGTCTTGTTGCTAAGAATGGAGTTTTGTTTGGTAACAAATATGACCCTTTGCCTTTGCTTCTACTTGGTCTTGTACTCACTCTTTCTCTCACTCTGACTTTATAACTTGCTTATTCACTCTCGCACTTTTTCCCTCTCATTTTCTCTCTCTTTCTCTCTCTATCTGTCACTTTCTATCTCTTCTTCCCTTGCATCAATGGATCTTCCTTTCTCTGCCTCTGTGCCCCCTGGTCTCGCCTCTCGTCTCTCCCTGGCTATCTCATGTATTATTTCAGTCTACAGGGGCTCAGGGTGGAAATGAAATATGGCGGCCAAGCCTCAACGGGCATGCTCATATTCTGTGTAATTACCTTGGGCTGAGGACCGGGGCTCAGCTCAGTATCTATAAATCTGTGCCTCTCACTAGTCCCAGCAGCCTTTTGAAACCCTACCCTGCCGACGCATCGTGGTGAGACTATGACCCATGACCTTTCACACCGCCAGGGCTGCTGGGGGTGACCTGTGACCCAGCGTTGGGCTCTCTCAGAGTCTGCTCAGTCTGACCCCTCCGAGCCTCATGACCTCCCAAGTCACAGCTGTGCCTGATCTGTCCTTAGGGGCCGGAAAGGAACACGTCAAATGGGTTTTCTTTGGTGCTAGTGTGTGTTGGTGTGCATGTGTGTGCTCATGTGTACGGGTGGGAGTGGGTTGTGGGTGTCTGACTGTGTTTGTGTAAGTGTCTGTATATCCTCACATATCTTCGCCTCTTCCCTCTGCAAGGACACTCACAGGGGAGTGTATACATAGAGATTGGTGGGTTACCAAAACAACGTGTCTCTTACAGCCAGGGCCACGACATGTAGACAGGGTCAGACAATCTATCAATCACGCATACAAAGGTCATGGAACCCTAATGGCAGTGTGTCTGTAAGCAATGCTAATGTCATCTGTTAAAAACATATACTCAGATGATTTATTGCAATGTATTGATCCGTAAAGATACATCCAATTAAAAATTATGGAGAAAGTCTCAGAAATGTAGATGTCTGATGGCATTGATATTTAATGAGGCACATGGGTACGGATCACTTAGTGTATGCTGTTATTAGCTGTGTTTTGATTCTGACCCCAGGATGTAGACGGCATTTCAATGTCTAAGTCATTATCTCTCCCTATCTCTGTCTCCATTTTCATTTACACCTTATTTTTCTAATCTGAGATCTCCTCTCTCATCCTTCCCTGGTTTTCTCCAATTCTTTCTTCATCTCTCTCTTTGTCTTTGGAGTAACATGTTTGACCACAGAAACGTTTCACTACCTCTGCCTTCCTGCCCTTCCTTCCACCTCCTAGTGTCAGCCTAGTAGAGGGGTACGTGCTGGACCAAAAATGAGTCTCCTCTCCTTCCTAACCATTTCTCCTTCCTTTTCAGTGCTCTGTAGTTCCACCTTCTCTTTCCTGCATTCATGCTCCCTGTATGCTCTCTCCCCCATTGGCCTTCAGAGCCCCGTGTCCGACCAGAGCGGGGCCTCTGTGACCTGCAGCTGTGTTTACTGTCAACACAAACCAGTGTTAGGACAGCTGGGAGAACAAGAGAAGGCCAGACAGTAGAGAGCATGAGCGCACATAGGCTGGACAGCACATGCACACCCAGAAACCCACACACATGCAAAACAGGCACTTGCACAAGTGAGTAAAAACTTGCACAAACATAAACATGTGTGGAATTTATCTTATAAACACATACTTTCAGATGCACATACTCAAATAAATGAGCAATTCAGTTTCATGAATATTCACAGGGACCTAAAGGCACTCAGTAAGCAGTGTTTGTGTGGGCATGTGATGGAGTGGTGTCACTGTCAACTTTTTCCTGTTTCAGTTTTGTAGTGGTGTTGACAGCATCATAGCTCTGGTGACACACCTTAGGAAGGTTATGCCCTGCTCCATTACACCAAAATCAGCAGAATAAACGTGGGCGCCTTCTTATGTTTGTTCACACACACACACACACACACACACACACACACACACACACACACACACACACACACACACACACACACACACACGGAACAGTGACGAAATGTTGCATACTCAAATACTCCTCTTCCTGAACACCAGCTGAATCAGTGGGACAGACTCTGGTTCACACACTCCGCATCCTGTCCTGCACTGACACACCATCATGAACACGCACACACAGACTTCATACCAGTGCTTTAATACATTTCCCTGGGATTTAAGCTTTCATGGGAGCCTGCAAACCCCACCATAGTTGTGGTATGACTCTTCCCATGTGTCCTGTTAGGCCTGGGAGCTCCATTAGTTAGCATCATGTTGGAAATTCCCCTTGCTAGCATCGAGTGCCGTATCGCATCACAAATAACTCCATGGATGATACCATTAATGATCTCACTAATGATGACAAAAAAACTTAAAATATGTTCACATTGGTAACTGCTTACTGGTGGCACATAGTCAGTGAATTCCTCCTCATAAGGCATCTAATCATCCTCATCTATATCATCTATCCATGTGACTAACTCTATCACACTCCACTCCTAAAAAAGTATTGACACTTCCTCATTGCTATTGACACAACTTATCAGGCGTCTAGGAGACCATCCTGAGAGGATATTGACATCCTGCTTTTAGTCCCATTGATGAGTTGTCGCGCATGCTGACGACACCTGAACATTTTTCCTCATCGTTCACCGCAGACATACATCCAACTTGGCAGCAGACAGCCACAAATAAGTGAACTTACATGCACCCTCATCACCTGTAAACCAGACCTGTTGTGTTTTTCCTCTCCTTTTTTATGCATCTATACTCTCTCCATCTATTTCCCTATGGTATGGTTGCCATGGAAACAGATATTGTGAAAAAAATATGTATACTTTATCAAGAGTGAGTGAGGTATTTTCTTCCAATTTCTCTCTCTCACTCTTTTTCTGCATCTCCCTCTCCCTCCCTCGTTCACTGAAAGTCAAGCAGTGTGTGGAGCGATCAATATCATTAATCAACACAACTCAACAGCACTCAGCTCTGCGGGGAGAGATGAAGAGGCACGGGGGAATGTCAACATGCCGGCCTGGAGTAGTCTTAACCAATGATACATATCACACATCACATGGATGAGAGCAGGGGCGAGGAAGGAGAGACAGAGAGGGACCGGAGAAGCAGACAGAGAGAGACAGATAACTGAGGAATGGAAGTATGCTTTCGAGGTAGAGGTGGAAGGAAGCGAGCAAGCGAGCAAAAGAAAAGAGAGAGATGGAGGTGGAGAGATAGAGGAGTTATTACTTGGTTGTCACCTACAGTCTAAAATCCCATATGACATCAGCAGTGAAGTGGTGACGGAGGTGGAACATTCATTTATCTGACTCACTCTGAGGTATGAGTACAGTCAATAAGTACAGTCACTATTACCCCATCTACTGGAGCTGCTACCAGCTGCTGAAACAAATACCTTTCCATCACTGTCCACTGACCAAGATGCCATGACAAAATATTTAGGTATTTGTCAATCATAAATACCCTAATTTGAAACAAAACACTTCAATACGTAATATATAGTTACAATGTAAATATACTGGAATATCTATAGCGACAAAAAAACCTTTTACTGACTGGTGTCAAGATAAAGAGGTTTTAAAAGGTAACAACAATCTTAGCAGCTAATCATACTTATGGATTCATACTTATGGATAGGCATGTAACAAACTGTTATTTTCCATATTAATTCATATTAATTATGTTTTTTATAAATAGTTGGACAATAAATAAAGTGAAAATAGTGAAAGCCACTCACAATTTCCAAGAGCCCAAGTTGAGATATATAAAGAGATTGTTTTGTTTAATGAAACATTTTAAATGTCATGGACTAGTATTATTTTATTATTTAATATTTTTATATTTCTTTTTTTCAATCAATCAACTAATCAATTCAGCTCTATTTTGACCTTAATACATAACATCTCCAACTTAATGCTTGCACATACACTTATGTCTTTCTTCATAAACTTGACCCCTACTGGCACAAGAATCTGTGAGACAATACCTACACATTATTACACATTATTATTAAACGTGACGACCTGTACCAAATAATAATGTACATAAAAACAAAACAAAAACAAAAACAAAACCTTTTAAAATATGAAAATGACCTTTTGTCCGGGGAACTTAAATCGAGAATCAATAGCAATGCTAATAACCAGCACACTACACTTCTTTCTGATTCATAAATAGCTAACTTTATTCCTATTTGACCAGTGTAGCACATTTTCATCACATTTGTCCCTGCAGTATCCTCTAGGAAACAAGTCAGAACACACTCTGTTGATAGCTCACTCTCGCTTCTTGACATAACAGCACCTGGTAAAGGGGCACTGTATCGTCTCAAGTTGGTGTTGGGCCAAAGTAGACAGCAGAGTGACTATAACATTATGCTGGAGGGCAGTACAATAACAATCTTTTTTTCTGTTTTTATATTGGTTGATACTGTTTCAGAGATACAGAAATTGCTCACACACATACCTTGCGAAAACATGATTTAGTCTTTACTTACTTTTTAAAAGTGGGGGAAATAGGTAAAGCATTGAATGTTACGTTCTTCTATGTTCCAAAGGGTTGAGATTTGAATGGTAAGGAAATTATAATGCCTTATTTTCCCAGTGAACCCAAGTCCTGCCTCACAGAGTCAGCTTATAATGATGGGAGAAGTGTAGAGGCGGAAGGAGACATTTCTGTGCTGGTGAGGAAACAAAGGAGCACTTTCTTACAGTCAGCCTCACCCAGTCAGCTTTCATATCACTTTTTCTCCACAGCCTTTAACTGACAAGTTCCCATAATAAACATGGTGAGAAGAAAAAAGTTGATTTGAGTAACAGTGGTTGGGAGTCAAACAGGATAATGTTCAAATCGACACATTCATCAATATGCTGTATTAAGTCAAGAAAGCCATTTCCATTTATAAAGTCAAAATAAAGAAGAGTCGAATGTGATTTCTTGCTCGTAGCTCACTCACCCACTCACTCACTCGCTCCCTCATTATCTCACTCTTCCTTCATTCCCTCTTTACAGTTGTTTTAGTTACTGAATAACTTATCCCTCACTTTATCTCTCCATCTAACTTAGTTCTCCTCCCTCTCTGAGTGTAGGAGAGATAACTACTGTGGAGTTGACAGCCTTAGTGGTCCTGTACTGTGGGCCTGGGGTGGGAGGTGAGTGGGAGGCTTGGTGTAGCATGTCAGCCATGCTGTTGGCAGTGGGACTTGCCAGCTCAACTTAACGCTGCCCTAGAGTTGCGCTAAAGAACTCCAACAACTTTGAGGTAAAAGTTGATTTTCTCTCTTCAGTCATACAATGGCTCCAAGCCAAGAATGACTCCATGCAATTTACTTTTTCCATTCTGGCTCATTAATTTTTTTCAAATTTCCATATAACAATGTTCAGATAAGTGTAAGGAACATACTGTAATAGATTAATTTAAAAATGAATAGCACATTTAAAAAAAAGTCACGTTCATATTTTCCAAATAATAATAACAAGCAGCTATATAAAAAAACATGTTAACAAATAGTTTCAAATTATTATTTTTATTCAGATTGTTGTTCTCCATTTGTTAGTAACCTCTCAGAAGGCAGGGCCCAGAATGTAATGTCAGCATTGCTGTGTGAATCGCTGGCTCTTTAGCTCAAAGCCGAGTGTTCAGGTCTGTGGGATTGGGCTGTGCACGGTACACATGCTCCAAGGGAGCACAGCAGACCCAGGCAGATTTAGACTCTTGTTTGTTTATTTCCTCTAAGTGTGTGAGACAGAATGCTTTCTCGCATTAATATTCAACATCAACTCATACACAACAAGGCAAGGAAAAGATAGAGAGCAGGAGAGAGAAAGAGAGAGATGGAGGTATGGAGGCGGACCTCCTTGCGCTGCTGCTCCGTGAGGAGGCAGATTATTTAAAGACTGATTGAGACGCCAACGTCAGACGGATTGGGAGCATGAAGGCAATCAGCGAACAGATAAGGAGCTGTTACCTGAAGACGCAGCACTGTGCTGGCTGGTTGGGTAGTCCTCCCTGCACTGTCTGATAACAGCCTACTTTTAATGACCAGTGAAAGCTGGCAGGAGACGGACACTAAACAGATCAACCTCTCCTCCCCTCCGGCTGCGCCTGGCTCATCTCACTAGATATACTAACTCCCCCTTCTTTCATTCCATCCATCCATTCCTCCTGTAGACTATCTCTCCATCCTGCCATTCCACCATCCACCTATCCCTCAAGCGATGCTAGAAGCAATGCTGCCAACATCCTCTGCAGCCAAGAGCCATAACACATGCAAATACAGGAACGCATATCGATGTGCACAGATATCCACACTCAGGATTAATTAATTCGCAAGGAAACAATACTCATATCTTCCCTTTTAGATGCTTCTTTTTATTTGTGTAACCAGTAGAATTCATGAAAGAAGACACACTCACACGCACTTAATACACACAATAATTCACACAAAAGCATTCTCCTAAATCTCTTCACTTTAAAAAGGTAGGCACTTCTTGCGTTAGCTCCGTCTTGGTGGATTACAATTAGCCAGGGATTCTCCTGCAGGGCATAAATGTGTTGCTTTCAGATACAGGGATCCATTTGACTCTAATGTAATTATTGTACAGAGGCTCCTAGTGCCCTCGCCAGCCACAGATTAAGGGCGCTCTCGCCCACCACTTGCTCTCACCTTTGGCTCCTCAGCTGAAACCATGCTAAACAGTCTTGCTCGTTCTCCTTCTCTCTCTCTCTCTCTCTGACTCCATTTCTTTCCAAGCTCTCTTCCAATAACATAACCCTCCCCGACGCCTCTGCCTTTGTCTCTTTGCTCTCAGCCTCCAGGCCAAGTAAGCTGATAGGCTGTCAGGGGTCAGCTGCTTGTGAGTGATTGGCCTAATGGGCAAGGCCAGAGCCTCTGCCTGGGAGCCAATGAGTAACAGCAGCCTGGCCTGTACCCCCTTGTTGACCTCCGCTAGCCCACAGCAACAGCGACACACCTCTGCAAACACAGCCTCGGGTGGAAGCACCTACCATCAGGGGTACCCCACACACACATACACACACACACAATAATGTACAAGCAGTCACGTGCAAAATCACACACAATTGCTCACACACACTCACACTATGAGATTATATATCTGGCTGCCAAGTGAGGATTCCTCACATCTCTGCCACCTTTTCACTTTCCTTTTCTCTGTCTCTTTATCCCTCTTTTTTTTCATCCCCTCTGTCTTATCCCTTCTCTGCCCATCGCCCCCTCATCCTAACTCTGTCTTTGTGGAACACAGTTCTCGCATCAAAGTGGAAGAAATATTAATCCTACCAGAAGTATCTGCTCCGAGTGTAGGGATCAAGAACCAGGTCGAGGATAGGTGGAGGGGGAGAAGCACTGGGGGAATGGCAGACAGAAAGACAGAAAAGAGGAAAATGGATGGGGGATGTAAAGCAGCACATTTCGCAGCCTGAGTTGAAGGCCCTACAGAACAATTATGGTTCACTAATCTCCAAGTATAATACAGGTCTCACACTATGGCTTTCTGCCTTGCAATTAGCATAATCGTACATCACGCCACCATACAAATGTGTTTAAAACACACAATAATTGCCCAAACACTACATACATTTAGACATAAAAAAGAGAAAACAACAAACGGCAATCAATTGTGTCTATTATGAAAGGTTTTTATATAGATTCCCAATAGCTTTAATGCTCAATCAATGCTGTTTTTCTCATTTTGTCAATTTCTCTCCTTCTCCGTCTGTCTTCACCTCCCTCCCTTGTCCTTTACAAAATACATGCAAGGCATTCCGCTAGAATAAATGAAAGAAAGAAACAAGTACATTATTTTTACCCCTACATATTTAACTTGTCTATGAAAAAGAATCATCCGCCAGTTGTGTGAAATAATGCGATGCAGAGATGGGTAACAGCGACGGCGACACCTGTGTCTATACCGTCACACATAGCATTTAGCCAATGAATAGTACGTTTATTAAGGTTATGGCAGACATTGCCAGGCATTCCATATGTTACGAGTGGGTGTACGTGTTAATGAGCACAGGGACACATGGAACGACACAACAGGTCCATTCAAATATTTTTTCTATGAGGCACCATATACTATGTGTAAGTGGCCAATGTGTTTTCACATGCCACTGCTAAGGTACAAGTATGACCAAAGATGCAAATTGTAAGTACAACCAAACTCTAACCAACATTCTCAACCATCTGTGATTCGCATGAGCTGTCAGTTAGCACTGACATTCATTAATCTAAACATCAACTAATACCACACTTAACCCCAGGGAAAACACATGGCTGGTCAGTGTGCAGAGAAAGGCATTACAGTGAGTGTCAAAATAATATCTGAACCTCCCACTTCCTCTCGTCAGGGCTGACCTTGTGTAAACACTGGAGGAACGGGTAATGCTCCTCAGATGTGATCTAATTGCAGTGTGCAAATGTGTGGGTGCGTGTCCCTGTTTAGCAAGGGGTGGGTTGTGCACTAATGGTTTAGGCACTAAAGTGTTCAAACCAGTATAGAAGTGATGAGGGTCAGGCAAGGCAATGCATAATACAAATGGGCAATAGAAAAATTTTGAATTTAAAGTCTTTGATGATCTTGTGTACTTTTTCTGAAATGGCTTAGCAAACTTACTTTCCAATTAAAAAAAAAACTATTTACACTAACCAACTGTTAGATTTGCAGAGTGTAAACATGATTTCATAAGCAAAACAAAGCAGCTTAAATCTTCGTAAATGCCCGTATTGATATAGAATTGTGTGGATTTAGAATTTCTGAAGTAAATTCTAGATATTTAGTGCAATAAAAAATAAATTTGTAATTTAATTAAATGTTTGTCTGGTCTGTTTTCCATGGAAACTTCGCCACACAGAATTATTTGAAATTATAATATTAAACATCGTTTTACAAATTATTATTTTATTATTATAATTTCTGGTGTACATATGTTGGGAAGTTAAAATAAACATTACTATAATAAACACAATATTTTGGACTGTAATACAGCCTCATAAGTTGTCAATGATCAGAACCTCTGAATCACCAATTGGTGTTAGTTTCCTCATTCTTCTGAAACATTCGCAGGATTGTTCTTTGCCTGTTTTTCACAAAAAAACATCAAAACACGTTGATATTAATCACCGTCGTTCACATGTCTTTTTCTGCCTGTGCCCGCTGAGACAACAAAAATGGAGCCCCAGTCAAATTGGGAAAACTCAGCAAGGATGGAACAGTAAATCGAGAGTGCTTTATCTACACACACACACACACACACACACACACACACACACACACACACACACACACACACACACACACACGCACATACACAAACAATAACTACAACCAGCAGAGTCACAACAACCCATGGAAGCCTGATGACATGATTTGTTTTCACTTGATGAAAAAGAAAACATTTTATTTTTTTACAACTAAAAATATCTTTCTCATTTAATGCAATATACCAAAAGAAAATGTGTGCATTGTGCAGCATGCGCTTGCCTATACTGAAACTGTGAAACCTGAAACTACTACTATTCAGTAGTCGCCAATTTAGTGTGGCATTGGTACTGCATATGGCACAACCTGCATACAAGTAAATAGATAAATACAAAAACAAATCAATCAATTAACTATAATGGTAGACAAATCTCATATATTCAGTAAATCACTCAACAACACAGGCCAACATGTGCAAATGAGTGTGTTATGCATGCTTAGTTGTATTTTTCTTATTCACACCAAGTACCATGTAACCTATCAACCTCCAAAAACTCCCTCATTCCTGAAGTGATCCAAACAGGCCCTCTCGTCCACACAAGTATAATTAATAGAACAAATACACCTCACTGAGTCGCAGAGAAACTAAACACAATTAGCTGTTTTTTGTTGGAATTGCTGCAAGAGATTAGTAGGATCCATAATAAGTTTACACATCGTGGTGCCAGCGAAGCTGCAGTGCAATAAAACCTAAGCACGAAACCAAAAGAACAAATAAATCCCTTGTAAGGTAAACAACCAAGCATGTTAGAATGGACAAACCAGACTAAATATTAAACTGGGTAAACAATGCTTGCACAATGCTCAGCTCCAAGTTTTGAAATATTAAAAAAAAACATGTGATTTCTATTGTAGATTTGATATGCTACCATTGGGTATAAATTTTGTATTTGTTTTGTGCATGCCTACTTTGGCATCAATGTGCTGTGTCTGTGTTTGTGTTTCATATTGTGTTTGCATACTGACTGAAGATTTTCCCCATCTGCTTATAAAAAAATGTTGCTCAGATATGTATCACACCCATCTTAAAAAAGCAAAGCAAAGGAGAAATAATTATATAACAAACAAAGACTAACAGTACAACTTGTTACTTACACTAGTTCTATTGCAGTCTGGCCAGATTGTTGATTTAATTTGATGAGTTTGAACTAGGCTGTGCTAGAATGGCCTGGACCTGGTCCATCGGCTTCTCTAAGGGGAAGACCATAGATGGCTGGATGTGTTTAGAACAAAGGTACACTGAAGTAAGATAACATGTTTTTTGCAGAACTGAGAGGAAGCTTTTGAACTGCACAGGGTATTCTGAATGCATTGGGAGTGACAGAGGAGTCAGCCGCCAAAAGGAAAGTAGTGGGCTGTGGCAAGATGAGACCAAGGCAAAGACACAGGATACTCCTCATGAGGCTCAGCAGACCTCTCGACAAATCAAATTGCAAACACACTTTCCAAACACATTGTATGCTCAAATCGACATTATGATAAAATGTCTATATATGACAACACTGATTTTAACTTGTTTTAGGTTATCTTTTTTTATCCAAGCCACAGTCCATTTGTCATAAAACGAGAGAAAGATATTTGTCTCTTTTACCTTTCTCAGGGCACCAAGAAGGCAATGACATAAACTATATAAAAGACAATTTTATATAGTTTGTGTCACAGTTTATGGCATGTCAAAAACAGAGAAGGGAGTACTGTGTGGCTTGTATACATGAGTATCTCATAATGCAGTTCTGTACTATAAATTTGCACCAAAGAAAAGTTATGGACTGGGCTCACGAGTGCATGGTTAAATGTGGCCGTATCAAATGCATGGGAATACATTCCCTCCCAAGAAATGTGACACAACAGGAAATGGCTTAACAGATTTTTCTTCTGGGCTAGAGGGGCCAATAACTGTCACTTTAGTTTAGGCCCACAGACTCTCAACTCCCTGTGTCTGGTCAGTAATTTGTAGGGGTAGAGCTCTGTATTAAAATACTGTTTTGCGATACTGAAAAAATCTTTCCAGACCTGGTCCGGTCTCCTCAGAGCCCCGCCCTGGGTCTCTGAGCGGCACCTGTGTGAGTGTGAAGGAGAGGTAAGAGGTGTCTAAGATTGGCAGTATAAGGTATCATAAGAGCCGCTCTGGGTTTTTGGTGAAAGGGTGGGTTAGGTTTGTGGGGTCTCACATCTCTCAGCTTTTTCTTGCTCTCTTTACTGGTTTTGGCATTTATTGGGTTTTATGCTATGCACTTAATCTTTATTGGGATTTGCACTATGAACTGACCCAGACTGAATATCAGCCTTGGGATACGAAATACTGTTCCATTGCTTTTTTACCACTACCAACAACTCTTACTGTTTATTCAGTGAAATATATATAGTCATATGGGGTATAATGATCTATTGTGAAAACACAATATAAGAAATTCTTTGAGACATTGTGAATACAATCAGTTACAACACTACACATTTGGTGCTGTTTCTCAGGAAGGATAGAGAAACAACAATAACCAAAACACTAACATTCTGGAGCATGTACTGTATGGAGGTCATTTAATGGCTGCATGTCTGAGGATGGGTGTATTTGAGTACACGATATCATGGATTAAGTTTTAAGGTAGAGATTGTTTCCCCTACTTTTCAGAAGCCTTACAGTCTTCTCATTTTGTTCTGTCATTGTCATTTTGCTCATGTGTAATCGTGTGAAAAGCATTGATATGAAAAAGCAAAGCAAAGGAAAAACAAACAGTGGGGATGAGAAGCAGGCGGAAGCCTGTAAAGCCTGGTGACCAGGGTCAACTCTCTCAGATACA
Organism: Cebidichthys violaceus; assembly: GCF_023349555.1. Lineage (NCBI taxonomy): Eukaryota > Metazoa > Chordata > Actinopteri > Perciformes > Stichaeidae > Cebidichthys > Cebidichthys violaceus. The sequence continues at coordinate 10,329,835 of NW_027176975.1, read as the reverse complement.
CATCACTAAGAGGAGCTATAAAAGTTCAAGAGGAGGTGTCTCTGTCGATCCAGAGAAAATAAACCCAAGCCTGACAAGCCTATACAAGGACATCAGCATGGAACACACGGAGGCCCTGCCTGAGTAACAACAACAAGCAACAAGGACAAAATCTACATCCATCATTCAAGGGCAGATACAGTACATCTTACATGGAGGAGCGCAATTTGTCACACGTATTTTAAGCAGATGCGCGCGCGCGCGCACACACACACAAACACACACATAATAACTTTCACTCATTCACCCTCACACATTGGAGAAAGGATGTTTGCGCTGGGATTTCAGAGTGGGAGGTACCTGGATCTTACTGTAAGTTTCTGAGATCTGGGTCATAATAAGAGGTTAACCAGACATTACTTCTCTTTGGTCTACAGGGGGTAGACCAGCACACTTCATGCTACACACACCAAAACCCATACCCATAAACACACAGGCCAACAAGTACACAAACACATAGACATTAAAAACCATATGACCGCATCCTTACAGGAAACAGCTGGGACTCCCCCATACAGCCAGCATAAATAACCAACAACACAGGCTGTTCATCATCACTTATTGGTGTATGTACATGCCGGGGTTTTGCAGAAACATGATTGGTCGGTGCATTCATCAACCTGATAGTGATCAGTCCCATATAGGGGAGATTAATCATTAGCTCTGCAGGGGCAAATGCATGGCACGGCAGATAGTGATTATTGATGGGTTAATCCCAACTCCATGGCTTTGCATTCAGGCAACAGCCTCAGGGTCTAGCATGCTAAATATTTTGTTAGCGCTTTCGTATTAAGGCATTAGGATATATTGGTAATATGCAGAGTAGTAAATCTGCGGTGGGAAAATTAGGCCCATTATGGTTAATGCACCATATTCATGTCAATATATTAATGCAGTTACCTGGTGCCGACTACAAATCTGCAATTTTCAATATAATATGAGAAGGATAGCTAATTTCAATACAACACAACAGTTTCACAGATGGAATCCTCAAATCCTATCAAATCTTTTATGTCTCTCCAAACTTCCTTCCATTTCCTTCTCTCCCTCTCTTTCCTAGTAGTGATGTTTTGCAGAAGTGCTTTTTAAAAGCCTCAGAGGGTAAATAGTGCTCTAAAAGTAAACAGAAATGAGCTGACCTTGCCAGAGTTTGGGCTCTTGACAGCAGAGTTGCTTTAAGACTTCAAGCAGCAAGGGTCACAACTATAAACAAATCCATTCCAATGCCAGCAATGGATACACACAGAGAAAAAGCAAACAAGTTCCTGGCAAAGGAACATAATTAATGAAAACTCCAGGGAGAGAATGTGAAAGAGAAAGAGAGAAGGATACTGACAGTGGGAAAAATTGATGATAAGAGGGAGTGGTCTTCACATGGCTATGGAGAACGACACACAGAAACACAGGAGGAGGAGGAGATGAAGCAATAACACTGCGGAGAACATTGTACAAAATTCCTCAAAAGTGTATTTAAAGCCGGATGTGAGTCATCTCACCTGGCATCTGTTTTTGTTTTAGCCCAACGGTCAAAGTTCATGGCTCTTAGGTTCTGAGCAGCCAGGCTTTCACCCAGCAAATCAAGGAACAGTATCAGCGTTACCTTTATACAGTAAAACACTCAGCATCTAACAGCTCAGTAGGATGGCTGAAATCTGTTTCATTACCTTGCATGGTCTTAATGAATGTTAAATAATTGTATTAAAACCCTGTCTGCACTAAGAATATACAGAATAAGAAAATCAGCAGAGACGAAATTTAAGAGTTAAGAAGCAGACTATTTAGACTATTAATCCTACGACTGACCAGCACCCTTCAGTGCCTAAATTTAATCTCTTAAGGCTTGACCTTGACTCTTCCCCTTCTCTATCACCCACTGAGGGAGGCAGCAAGAGTCAGCATCTAACAGAAAGGTCATAAGGCACATAGTGCTGTCAACAGCATATCTTTGACCTACAGCACAATCTTGCAAGTAAGGAAAAGAAAACTAATCCTTGATCCAACCTCCTGGAAAACAATTTTCTGTAAATCATTTTCTCAGTCTTGTATAGTGCATCAGAGTTAATATGTAACAATATTATGGTTTAAAGAGAACATTTGACAAAAATGACAAAAATTAACAAAGTTCATGGGGCGTCTATATTAAATTTCAATACAGAAAGAGATAGATAAGTAATTTAACATGTGAAATATTACTGTTTTGGCATTTGACTCTTTGGCTTGGGAATGCTATATCTCGTTCTGCATAGCACCATTCTCATTTCAAGCAGTTGAACATGCATGAAAGTGAGGTGTTTGGGTATTGTTCCAAAAGAGAGATTATAGGTCACAAAGTGAGCATGTAAGTCAGAAATGTCAGCACCTGGCAAAGCAATTGTAGAAGCACTGACAGTGACAAACAACCCTCTCAAAAACTTTGACGATATATTATGTTCCTGTTGTGCTATTGGATAGTAAAATGTCATTGCACTTATAACATTTATCAGTGTGCATACTACATCTCATCTTGTGACAAGACACAAACATGCACCTTCTTGATTCTCAGAAGCACCTCCACTTGTGTTACAGTCCTGGGAGAATCCTCCGTTTCCAGTCCTGGATGGCCTGGTTTGGAGCCGTCTACAGAGTGTGGTGTTTGTCTCCTCAGGGCAGTGTTTGTCATGTCGGAGAATCTTGTTATATACTCCATGTTCCTCAGCCCTGTGATAAGTCATCGTTATAGCTGGCCAACCTGGCAACCCAGTGATAAGGGAGCCATGTTCAATCACTACGCCAGCTAATATTTCAAATTCCATATTGTTTGCCTGCGGTGGAAGTTCCCTCCCTCCAGCACATACACACACATACACACACACACACACACACACACCCACACCCACACCCACACACACACACACACACACACACACACACACGTAAAGGACAGTTTCTCCGTTTCTTCTGTCTTTTTCTGTTTCTGCCATTCTCTCCCTCTCCCTGTCTTTCTATCTGTCTGTCTCTCCCATGAGATAGTGTGAGTATGAGTGGTGTCTGTAACCCTGTTAGAAAGGAAGAGGTCAAATTAACACAGTGTAGTGTCGCTGTCATGCTCGACATAATGTCCTTTACTTGTGTGGAGGAATGGGGATTATTCGAAAGAAAGAAAAACACTGCTCAAACTCAACTTACTAGATGTAAACACCGGCTCAAAAGTTATTTCATTGTTAACCACCTTAATATGGAAGAAAATTACAACTAAACACTTGCTTGAACATGTGTTATGTCTTTGTTAACACACATATGTCTTTAGTGTACAAAACATCATTAACAGAAAAATAAACCAAAACAGGGACTCCTTGAGCTCTCTGTGAAACAGACGAAGTAAAGTAGCCTGCTTCTCTGAACCTACACTATGAGGATATGTGAGCATGCTCACAGACCTTGTGTAAACACTCTGCACACAGGCTCTCCTCTGTTTAATGGTCTTGAGGTTCCTCTCCAGTCTACCAACAACCACATGCTTCAGGTGAGGTCTGACCACATCCGACAGGAGAGCGAGAGGGGCCTTGAGCATCATCCCATCAATACGGTGTCCTCTAAACTTCTTGTGAGCTCTCTCCCTCTCTCTAACTCTCATAAAAAAGCTGATGGGTTCGGCTTGGGAAGGCAATGGCTCCTGCGGCTGTGTTTATACAGCTTTAAGAGAAGGCAGTTTAGCAGGTGCATGGCGCTGTAAGTACAACCGCAATCCACCGCTAAGAGGATTAAAAGCTAGGATGATATCTTTCTAGTAAATAACGTTTCTCTGGAAAGAAAATACAGCAATAATGGAGCTCTTCTCATTCCCCTGGCTTCATCCTCTTTGCATTGGAAGACAAAAAGTAAGCGAGAGGGAGGGAGAGAATGAGTTTATACGGGCTGGGAAAAAAAACAAACAGGTGTTAAGCCTCTCCAAACTGGCCCATGTAATGGGGTTCTGTTTGGAGGGTGTGGAGCCAGCGGATAAACAGAATGCTGTTCGATATATTTGCCTCCTTCTACTCTATAATCCCAACAGCGTTACCCAAAGAGTATGCATTATAAGCATCAGAAACGTTCAAACATATACTAACTTCTCTCACAGAGCCCCATTCAGGGACAAGCTAAGCTCCTGTGCTATATCGCTTTCCAAACTGGCAGGGATAGGATACTCATAGCTAAGTAAATGGAGATGAATCATTGAGGGCTGAATTTCCATCATCTGAATGGGCCCTAGAATCACCACAGGAGCCTCCCCATCCTGGTGTTGCCAGAGCCAGAGAATGCCATTATTTATCCCTATCTCAGCTTCTGCTTTAAGTTGTGTTGTGTTGCAGCCGTCCTGCTATAGGACAGTGATCTCAGATTCAGTTGTCAATAAAGAGGTTATCTGCCACTCACAGCAGGGCTGAGGCAACTCATATCAGAACAGCAGAGCACCTGGACCCGAGTCTACCATGTATCCAGTCTGGTCTGTGATCCTTCTTGGATCTCTGTCCCTTTTCACTTTGCTTTTAATTTCTCAATTCCTCCAGGGCAGCGCTCCGTGACTATCTGGGGGTCCCTCTTTCACTGCCCACTCATAAAGAGAGAAGTACTGAATGTTTACACCTGCTAGGCCCCACTCAAAGCCTAGGGGTGGAGTTAGTGACCTGCCCACTCTCTCCTCCCCGTTCCTCCCTGTCCCAAAGGAAACAATCAGCCTGTTACGAAGGCATCAATGGCTCTCCCAGCTGGAGTTTCCCTTTGGTTATTGAGTGCGGATAGGACGCTACTGCGCGTTTGTGTGCGAGTGTGTTTTCATGTGCATAACCAGTGTTGTGATGAGCACTGTTCAAAACACACTCCAAGACCCAAGTGGATGGGTGGGGCAGTGGACTCTTTTCCACCTCATATCACACAATACAGCCAATTCTGTTGCCCGCTGAAGTGGAGAGAGAAGGAGGGTAAAGTCCTGGCCTCGAGTGGGTATGAACCCCTAGATCAGTGACCTGGTAGGACAATAGGCCCTCTCACAAGCAGACCCCTTCACTAACCCTCCAACACGACTAAGTTAATCCCCTCAGCAGACAGTCTTACCATTAATACTGAAGCACTGAGTTAGCCTAATTGTGTACAAAGAAAAAGGCATGTTTCAAGTAGCAGCTAACCAGTAATGGAGCAATACTTAAGTACAATGTTGTTACAGCTGTGATTTGTAATTGCAAAGTTACTCCGCAGAGAAGTTCCGCATGGGAAAAACATGCAAAAACCTTTTTAAAAAAATCCACTGTTGCTTGCGAAAATACAAAATGGGACATTTAAAAAAAAAAAAGCAAAACCTGTTATGAATTGACCTAGGGGTGTAAAGCACCATACCTTAATTGGTATGGAGTGGTATTAACATCAAATATTGTATCTGGAAATATTACTTTGAAATTGGTGAAAACACACTGTATGTGCATGCAAAACCACAATCATTTACTGTATTGATTATAGCTTTTCTAAAGAAATCTGAGTTAAAAATGTATTCCCAATCTATAGAAATTCATTCAACACATAAACACTTTATATAGCATTATATTTCCTACAGAAATCTAGCTGCAGTGCTTAATCATGAATACTGAAACATGATCCATAGTAAGAAAAAAGTAAGGAGAAAAACATTACAGTTAGAAAAGCAATAATCTTATCAAATCCATGGAGGGCCATTATGAGGCATCAGAACCTCTGCCAGCAGGGATATAGTTCGTACCAAGAGATCACAACGCTTCTTCTCTAGCCAAAGGGAAATATTCAAAGCAGTGCTACTGGGCTTTTTTCAATTTTAAAGAAGCATAAACTTATTGCAGAAATGTCCTGAAACCAAGTGTGGTCTGAACTTACTCCGCAAGGAAATGATCACAATGAAAAAAATAACGTCAGAAGCTAGCAAGCACCTCCTCATTCCAAAAACAACAGTGTCACATTCCTGAAGTGCCCCTCCCTCACATCAGTTATCACGTCAGACTGTCAACGGAATCATTTTGAAATGGAAAGGAAGGGAAATGATCAAGAACAGAGGGATGCTGTTAGACTTTTTACTTGATCGTTTCTGGTTAAACACATGAAAATCTCTCACACTTTTTGAGAAAGCAGAACCAGTATATGTTTATTATATTTATCAGAAAATGTATTATTGTTTAATTCATTTAGAATGTTAAAATATATATATAAGCTTAACAAAAAAGCAGTTATTTCTTACAATGTTATGTTTATCTATTTGACAGATTTGAAAGGACAGAGTTCTTAAGACCCTTAACAATCCAAAGCTCATCAGCAAGTGCAGAACTTTGCCCATCCTTGTTAACATTTATCAATTATTCCTCCCAGTGGAGGTTAGTGCTTAATTCAGTTTAGCCTCGTGAAACGGCACAACAAAGTGCACCCTTTTCTTCCCCTCTCCTGCACCCTCTTAGTCCTCCTCCCTCCTTTACCTTCCAGACTGACACCACGCCGCTCTTTTATCCCAAAGGTTCTCTTCTCCCTGAATACAAAACACTACTGCCTCTTGAACTTTTGATGGTGGCTGAAAAGCAAAAGAAAGTTAGAAACACCTCTCTATAAAGACATCACAGGCAGGGTTCAGGTGTAGTTCACCTGAACTCCATCCATATTCAAAGGGTATTGCCTCTTCTCTTTTTCCCTCTAGCTAGCTTTTCCTGTCCAGCTATTGCTACTGAAGAGAAAAACCTTATTCAAAGGTAAAACTCATAAACACATGACAGAGCTGTTCAAGGTCCTGGCTTCCTGGAAGATGGGTAGTGAGGCTTACACTGGACAAGCTAGCCAAAGGCCTGAGGGCTCCGCAGCCCTGGTGAAATCAAATTAATCAGCAGCTTTTCTCCTTTCGTTCTTAACTACTGATCTAAGAGGACAGGAGATAAAAGTAACATGGGTGGACCCTATGGATGGTGTCTTTCCATTCCTCAGTGCTTATGGGGCAGAAAGGCAAAAGCTACAAGGAAAGGATAGTGTTCAAGGGTCTTAGGATAAGCCATTGATTACTGTTTCCCACGTACTTTAATCAGCCTGCACTGACATTCTACCACTGTCGGAGAAGGACACCCCATTGTCTTGGTGATAGAAAACACAGAGTTTAGGGGGTCCATATGCCACGCTAATTGTTTATTGACTGTTCACAGCAAGAAGGAAGATAATTAGGGTCATTAACTAGTGTAACTAAGCAGACACAAGTTGTCAATTCCAGATCCCACCAGGCTCGTTTCTTCTATTGTAACAAGCTGTGTAGGCTAACCGGTGCCTTTCCATGGGAAAACAGCTGGAGAAAGCATGGAAACACTTCTTTTCTGTTTTTATTATTCCTCCGCCTCCTCTGTTCTTCCTCCTCTTCATTCCGTTTTTGTTTATTTTTCCTCCTACGGAGTGGGTCATATACATCCCCTCATCGGCCATCAAGCAAAACACACACACAAGTTCCATGTGAAATGTGAGGGAGATGACACAAAAAACATACGACATATGGTTCCAGGGCGTTAAGTAATACAACATAAATGTTAAAAGCTGATGCGATTTGCCTAGACAGAAGGGCTACAATCACAGCTTAATGCAATAAAACAGGCACTCTCTTAAACTTCATGTCCTTCCTCGCCCCCTCCCGTTCTCACTGCAACACTCTCAGTTTATGTAACAATATGTAAATGTTCTGCAAAGGAGGTTCCTGTGAATTTGGAGGGAAGAGATCTTCATCACGCCATCAGCCTTGGATAAACATATTCCCCTCTTAGTTTTATGTTGTCTCTTGGAATCTCAGGACCGGCCGTTCTGATGCCTTGATAACCTTGAGTCATTTGGAGGTCAGGGCAGTCATAAAATATCTCAAAAGCAACAGCGTCCAATGTTGTGTTTCACCTCACTCCCCCTTTCTTCTGCTCTAGATCATATTTTTCACAATTTTAAAGCCCTAATGACAAGTAAGAATTTATCAAATAATTAGGCATGTAATTTATTTAATGTTTACAAAAAGTTTAGATTTAACAAATGTGTTAAAATGTCACTGTATCCTCTAATTAAGGGGGGAATCTTAAGTGAAAGCAATTTTAACATTGGAAAATATTTTCAAAGCAAGCGCTCATTCAATTTGCATGTATCTTGATGAGGATGCAGATCAAACACATCAACATGGAAAGTGGTCTTCTAGGTTCACCGCTCTTTCACCTTGGCTTGTCTCTCACACACAGTGACAAGAACTTCCACTTCAAAGATCACGAGAAATAGGCCTAGAGGCATACTTTTTAATAAAACACAGAGCATGTTTGGATTTTCACGGGTGGAATTTGTATTAAGCGGGTGTCGAGGAGGTGTTGAAAGGGTCCAAGGGATACGGGCCTGTGCGAGGACGCCCGCGGGGTCCTGAGGCTCCGGAGCATGTGGGCAAAACCATCAGTTACTCCCAGATGTTATCAGGTCACTACAGCAGCTATGCCTGGACTCCCTAGGGACACACAAACGCACAGCTGGGGAAGGCATTAGGGCATAGAATAAGAACCACAACCAGAAAGAATAGACTACAGGGATTTTCTCCTGCGTGTCAAGTGTGTGCTAGTGAGACTAAATATGTGGGTGAGTGAGAGCGCACAAGTAGTGAATAGTGGTGTTTGTGTGTATGTACATGTGCATGTGCTCCTCCATGTACTCATCTGTAGAGTTATCTCTGTATACACAGTCGGCCTGCTTTATTCTGTCCCATGAAACACTAGCAAGAAGGGGGGGGGGGGGACACAGTTCTGGGAAGTGCAGATGAAAAAGACAGAAGAAAAGGAAGAAGAAGCAGACACCGAATCGAGGAAGGGGGTCTGGAACTGCAGAGATAGGACTTTTAACTTCTGCATCACAGCACAGAGACGTTTGACTAAAAAGAAAAGAAAACAAACTTTGCTACTCGCTGTAACCCCCATACCTTCCTCCACGGGTTGGGTAGCAGTGAGACTCTTGAATTTGCATAACAGCAAAGGGCAATCAATGGAAGAGGGGCCCTTTGTTAGGAACTGTCAACGGAGGCAGGGGCCGCAAGCCTGGAGCCCCGTGTCAAAAGTGCTTATTTGGGGTGCCACTCGGACATGACAGGGCCCCAAGGACAGGGGCGAGGGGTTAAACTGCTAACAACATTAAATGTCACCCTAGCCCTGCTTTACTATGAAAGACATGCAAAGGGGCTTACATCAAGCACCATCACCAAGGTTACATGATATATTACACTTCCTTACTCAACTCCCCCCAAAAACTCAACTGACTGTTAGAGTTATACACATCCATTTAAATTCAAACTGGTCAAATCTTTATGAAATATAATGTTTCTTGTAACTATTTTAAAATACAGAATATAACATTTCTTTTTGACAAAGTAGGCTGATTTCATATTTTGGTCATGGTATACAATTAGAAAAGCCTGCAGGTACTAAACTAATATATAACATTAAACCAGACTTGTGTATAATCGAGGGAGCTGACAGAAAGTTGATGTTTACTAACAGTGTGTCTGCGTTTCTTCCCTTTCCAAGTTCTTAAATAATACTGCTCATTCAAAATTGCCTTTGTCATCCATTATGGATCAATACCATATTTGATTTTGTTTGTTCTTTGCCAAGTGTCAATGTGCACAAGTCAAAGGGAAGCAGCCCTTTGTTTCATCCCGTTAATAAACACTAAAGCATTTAATATTTCATCTCCTCTACCGACAGGCTTCTGAGACGTCCCTGTGTTTAACACCCGGTGTCTCTTTTTCTCTTCTCTCTTTCTGTCGCTCCCTCTCCCCTTTTTGTCGTTCGGGTTTGTTTGCAACTCAGACGTCTGCGCAGGACTGTGTTCTGTAACTTATTTAACAAGGGTTCATTCTCTTGAAAGCAGTTCTACCCGCAGGACCAGCCAAGGCTTTGACTCGACTTTGTGTACGTCTATTAATAAATTAACTATTCTGTCACAATCTGAAGGAAAGATTCAATTATTCACAAATTGCAATGCATAATTCCATCAACCATGTTTTAAGCAGGGCTATGAATAATTTTTGCCATTTTACTTTGGATAATTAAAGCAGTAAATCTCTTTGTGAGGCACGTAACGGCCTTTACTGACTCTATGGTTCATGTTGCAATGAAAAAGAAAACAATACACATTTTCTGCTATGGTGAAGCTAGCATTAATCAACAGCTTCAGGTATGAATATGCATGCAGCGGTTTAGTTAACATCTCTTATCGGAATATAAATCACTCATTTATTGGCAATCTTTCAACTGTGGAGGATGGGAACGGCCGGGCAAGAATAAAGGGTGAAGAAAGGAAATAGAAACATATTGAAAGGGTGAGGATTGAAGAGAGATGTTGGAGAGGGTGGGTGTGAGAGAGCTGGAAAGACAAAGGATGCAACGTGTGTGTGTGTGTGTGTGTGTGTGTGTGTGTGTGTGTGTGTGTGTGGGTGCGCACACATGTTAGATAGAGATACGGATAGGGAGATCAGTTTACCACAGCAAGTGTGTCCTCTGGCTCTTTTTCACTCAATTTGGGGATACCACATTAATTTGGGGAAACATGCATCTCTCTCTCTCTGCCTCTCTCGTTCTCACACCCTCTTCATTCGCTCCCTCCAGATGAAGACTCACAGCTCACAGCTCCTCTGCCATATGTCTCAGCTGAGACAAAAGTGCCTCTTAGGGTTTTTCTCACAGTATTTTTCTCCAGTCACACGGTTTGCTCCTGGTCGCTGCACTAACCCAATTAACAGGAAGCCCATGGCTCCCCCAGGTCAGATAAAGACACCCCCCTCCTCTCCTCTCACACACAAACACACACACACACACACACACACACACACACACACACACACAGAGAGAGAGAGAGAGAGAGAGAGCCACACAAACCCCGTTACTGTGCTCTCTGCTGCCCCTGCTGACCTCTCTGAAGCTTACAAAGATAACAGCTGCTCACCACCCACTTACATTGAGACAATGGCCTCTTTAAAACAATAGTAAATGATAACTGGGTTATAAAGGTATGTGGACTCGCCTGGTAAACACAAAGTAGGAAATCCATCTGACTGAATGGCTTTTATGACTAAGGTCTGCTTATGTAACACCACAGAAATTCCTCAAAATTCAATATATATTTCACAATATTTCACTAAATATTATATTCTACTTAAAAACAATTTGTGTCCAGAAATCTTTGCCAAGAGCTTGAAAGAAAAAAGAAAGCCCGAACACATTTTTTTGTACATAGGTCAGGTATAATCACCCCCTTGTGTCTCTAAAGTCAAACAGCCAGGCAATGTGTGACCAATACATTCTGGTGTGGCAACTGACCAGAGAAGACAGAGACAGAGCAAAAAAAGGGGGGGGAGAGAGAGAGAGAGAGAGAGAGAGAGAGAGAGAGAGAGAGAGAGAGAGAGAGAGAGAGAGAGAGAGAGAGAGAGAGAGAGAGAGAGAGAGAGAGAGAGAGAGAGAGAGAGAGCGAGAGAGCGAGAGAGCGTAGAGGCCGAGAAAACAGGATGACTTCTAAGGCCACAAACACATCAATCAACCTACTGCCCATCCTCCCTCCTTCTCTCCCTCTCTGGCCCTCTTTCTCTATCTGTCATACACATACACACACACGCATGCACGCACACACACACACACACACTTCCACCCTGGCTGTCTCAATTAACCCATGGTTAATCTTGGACCTCCCGTAGCAACTTTTAAAAGGGATCCGGGTAGAACGGGAGATGGTATCTGCCAGGAAGATTACAGTGCGACAGGCAGATCAAAGAAGGCCGGACTTTGGGCCCCAGCGATTAGCAGTAATTAAATAAAGTATGTCTGTTTAAACTTCATTAGCAGCTGGGCGTTTGCTCCACCAGAGTGGGCACAACTCAACCGTCCTTAATTAAAAGATAATCCACAGGATCGCCCCCTAATCTCCTTCCAAAATATGCTCTCCTCTACCCCCATGACGGAGGTTTTCAGTCCGCTGCTTCTACAGAACAGGATGGTGGGTGGAGGTGAGCACTAAAGCCGCCAACAGTCTGAACAGCAGCCAGGCAAGTGGGTTGCTCCTCTCTCCCCTCTCCCAACCCCCCGACCTGGAGAGGAGTAGAGAGGAAAAAACCTGCCCCCGATAACATCAATTTAGCATGCTATTATCTCCAATGGTGGAAAACTACACTCCGGCAAAGTCTGACATAAATCTTGGAGAGCTGGGGGGACATTGAATATGCATGAGCTGAAACAGATATGACACTGCTGGCACATTAATATTCTTGTCACTGGAGGTTTTCAAACTTTCAAGTCGATGACTTGAGCGAATCCAGTCTGGAGTTTCCATAAAACAGGGCAAAAGAATATTATACATAATTAAAGACCTACAAGCTTCTGAACTCTGAGGGCAAAAAAAAGAGAAAGAGAAATGTGTTGCTGTAGATTCCATAGAATTTAGATGAATCCACAGTTTGAATAAGGGTGAAGGAATACGACTGCATGGATCAAATAAATTCTCTATCATTGTCAGTTTCTTGATACTTAGGGCCAGGGAGCACATGCTCGACACTTAACTACTTCGTAAAAATAATGTGTGCGTGGGAGAGCCCACTATGCTGCCACTTGAGTGAAAGAAAGACAAGTTATTTTTGAAGAACTGGGCACACATACAGTTTAGTAATCAAAGTCACTCAGTCACATGTAAGTAAAGGGAGGGAGTAGGACTGATGGTTAGATTGTAGTTTTGTTATGCAAATGAGTGGATATTGATCCTTGATCTGTAATGATTACATGTTCATGGCTCTCGGGTTAGACATCTTCAAAGGCCTTATTTACATCACTCACAAAATGCTAATTAACAGTTGGACCTTCCATGGCCAAGTTGTTCCTCTCTGCAATAGTTTCCCTTCCCCACTGCTTAGTACCCATGTCATATGCTCTTTCCATCAAACTCACCCTCACTCTGTAATCAAAGGTCATCTTGGAGTCATTTCATTTCTTAATCTTGCATTTGGGGGGATTAGTTGTCCCCACACTCTGTTTGTATTTATGTCTATAAATTGTTGGGCCCTGAGCAATCCAAAACAAACCGGCCGCCCTGCATTTTCCTCTGGTTGCTCTTTCGCAAACTGTTTACTCACCCCCTGTCACCCTTATGCTCGCCCCAAAACCCCTTCACAACACCACATCTAAAACACACATACGCACACAAACATACACAAACCAGCTGCCCCTGAGCCCTGGTTGTCCCAGATTAACTTAAGTTCACTTAAGGGAAGCAATGCAATGTAACTAACCTCCATCAAAGCACCTTATTAAACTCAGATGTGCGACCACGTTCCGAACAACATGCTCTTATACTCTTTCGTTCTGGTTAAACCACAGGTTAAAAAGCGATCCACTGGATGGTATCTTCACACTGATCAGATGTGCTTTGGGGTGTGACCGTAACTGTGTGAACACTGAGCTTTCTAACATGAGGACGGAGAGATGGATAGAGAGATAGATGGCCCACCGATCCTGCTCTGGTTTGCTGACCAAGGAAAGGGCCGCAGGGCCTGGTGGCGGCAGTGATCCAGGCCACAGTCTGCCTGGCTTGCCAGACAGTTAGAATTAGATGAGACTGAGCAACAAGCGCAACGACCGTCTACGGAAAGCATGTAATAAACAGGAGAGATCATACATTGTAGAGTATATTTATAAACTGTAGAGTATATCTAAGCATGAATTAGGCTCCAGCTCAGGGCAGATTTAACATACGCAAATTGACATGGTGGTGTGGTTATGTTGGTCATGGTGCTGGATTGTCTAGAACCTGCCAGTAACAGTTGAGGAAGAAGATTTTACAACTGATGACACATTTAGTAGAAAAGAAAAAAATACCATACATAGTGTTGATAGACATAACACATCACACTGGAGACTGGCTAACAGATCCATCAAATCACGAGGGCCCTTTACTGTCATTTGGTTCATTGTGTTATGTGAATTTGACTCTAAACCAATGACCTGTCATACTAAAAGCAAACACAAATAGGGGGCACATAAATTATGTGAATTTCCAATATGCATATTGCATAAATACAATGCACAGTCGTGTATGCACAGTAACACATTACTTTAAAAGGTGGTAGTCAATCACATGGTGCAGTACAGCAATACAGAATGAATATAATGGATGAGCCTTTGATGTAGAATAGTAATATAATACACGACTTTCAATGGGGTTACAAAATAAACTCGCCTCTCTTTGTGCCAATAAACAATAAATAACCTTCCGCTTAAACACACTGATACTGCAATCACAGCTGACAGAGCCTCACTTGAAGAGAATTTCATTCGTCACGTTCACTTCTTCAAGGACATAATGTGTTGACCTCTTCATCCTACAACACTGTTGCAAAAGCAGCTTCAACTATAGAGAGGAGGTTACCATGGTCACTGCAGGAGTAGCAGCAACAGCAGGAGCAGAAAAAGTAGAAAAGGTGAAGGGAGAGTGGAAAGAGTGCGTGTGGGGGAAAGAGAGAGAGATTACATCGGCAGCATTGTTAACAGACATATTTCATAAATTGATCCAGCTCACATAACAAAGCTGGGGAGCAGACACATAGCCTGACCTTCACCATCTCTTAAGCAGACCAACAATAAATAAATAAAACCTTGCTCCTTTGACAGCCGCTATCCGTAAGCCTGAGCCAGCAACAGCCAGGCCAGACCCCCCTCTACTCTTCTCTCGCTTCCTCCCATCATCTCACCTCTCTTCATCTTTTGTGTGTAGTATCTGTGCTCCTTCGGGTTATTCATCATTCGCCGTAATTTATCCCTTCTCTGCTCTCTTTCTCTCCCCCTCTACCTTTCTCCCTCCAACAAATTCATTTTGCCCTTGACAGGGCCCAGCCTGGGTTGTGACACTGGACACCTCGTGTGTAGCCGCTTCTATGACAGTGGGCGACAGGCATTTAAAGCCTGCCCGTTCCCTACTGAATGGAGCTTTAGATAGAGGACCCAGTCTGGTAGGAAAAGAAGAGTAGGGCTAGTAGTGAGGAAGGGGGAAGGAGGGGAGTCAAGAGGTGTGCAAGGACAGCTCCGCCTTGTCACACCATTTTAACCGGCTGTGGCTGTATTGCTGTCTCCCTCCTGAAGGTGTTTTTCGGCTCCAGCTGATAAAAAGCCCCTGGGCAAGGTGCTTAGGTCAGGTCCTTAAACACAAGGGGAAATCTATCCCGCCTTTCGGGCTCCTCCTGGCCAATGCCACCGCTCTCATTTCCCCACTCGTTGCCTTAATTTGGCGGCAAGGCCAGATCCTGTTGGTGTCAGCGAGCTTGGTGAATGGGCAAATGTCACGGAGTCACAATGGCCCAGGGAATTGTCAAGCACCTTGTATCGTACATGGCAGCTGCACGGGAAGATAATAGATTAATTTCATGACTGTCTGAGCCCTACAGGACAATATTGCTTTTTCTTTCACTGATTCCATTCTCACCGGATTGTCGTCTCACGCTGATACACACATTTACCGTACATACTGTAAACACATTTTCCTGTCGATACACACATACCCACATGCTCGCCTTATTTTCTCTCTGAATTTATATTGTGATACAAATTTCTCACTTTTTTACACTGAAAAGGTTTGAGTGTGCTGGAGGCAGAAAAAGACAACTAGAGCAGGAGAAGAAAACTCCACAGACAGGTGTGTGTGTGTGTGTGTGTGTGTGTGTGTGTGTGTGGTTTCAAAATAGTGTCTATATTTGGACTAGAGGTAGATCTCCAGCACTTGAACAATTGTCACCATTATTACCCAGCACTTGGGGAAGGAAACCTGTCTGTCCTTCTCACCATTGCAGCCCACAACAAGTGGACCTGCAGAGGATGAAGCCACATGAAAAAATATGACCCAACTGGGAAAAATGCTGAAGAGGGTTTTCGGGTTAAAGAGCAGTCTGTCTCTCTGGGCCCCTCTAGTTCACAGAGAAAAGTATGAGATGATGGACTGGTAGGCAATCACCTGGGCTTTACATGAGCATATGCGCTCAACAAGAATCACCAGAGCAGAGCATAGCTTCTCTGGTATGTGTGCATGTACAAAGTAGACAGCAATTAGGCAGAGTGACAGCCCCACTGCAGTACAATCCATGCATTTACAAAGACTGAGAATGCATACTTGTTACATTTTACGTAAATGTGATCCTGTCGGCAGAAACATGGATACATAATTTGAATGAATTCACATGTGTTGGTTTTGACAATGAAATAATGAGACAGCATCTATTGCTTGGTTAAGACAGCCACATTTGACCTCAGTAAGCTTGGAACCAGCCTATCGTGTGTCTTGTTGTGGAAGTGTATGTCAAATTGGTGTCTCAACTGTCATCTTGTATGCATCTCTATGGGTTGCTATGATGCTGCCCATTCTCAATGAGGAACATCAGTTTGGAGCTGGAATGACGCTGCCCAGCCAGGGCATTTTCCCGGGCACTGAGCTCTTGGCCTCATTCCACAACCCGCAGCGGCACACACTCGATCTGCACTTCAATGAAATCTTTTCATGCCATTAGAAAAGAAATTAAATCTGAAGGCCTGCTTGCTATTTTTTTTTCTTCCAGACTGCTTCACAAAGGAGGGCAGGAACAATGGAGGCATTGGGTTGTAGCACTCGATTGAGACGTAATGCTGAAACGCACAGCATTATTAGAAGGGTCGGCTGTGGTCCAATCTTCTCAGAATGATCCACATAGTTATCATTACTGATCTCGCCGCTTACTGATAGGAGTAAATGTCTGGAATTCCAGGCCGCCTACAACAAGATGCCATGCTAGCCAGCAGATATTAGCATCTGTGATGCCACCAAGCTGCAAAAAGTGAGGCAGAGAAAGGGTGAACAAGGGAGACACTCTGGACAGTTATTTGGGCTTTCCATAAGAATCCTGCATATGCCATACAGTCACACACTAATTAAGCTAAGCATAATCAAGTAATACATTTCAGAGGAAAAACAAAAGAATTTCTGCACATTTAAGCTGGAGTGCAGGATTTGTATGCATAAATGAATGTCCGCTACATTCAAGCCCTTGTCAAACGAGTTCACAGAATGCTTATCAAGCCTATTGCCGCCAGGCAAAGCTCTTTGTATTTTCCAGTATACCAGAGTTGTGGTGTCTGATAGCCGGAGCTAAAGAGGGCAGGAAGAGGGGAGCGACCATAGCGACGGAGCAGCAGCTAGAAGTATGGCAGAAGCTATAGCCGGAAATCCCAAGAATCGTTCAAGAAAGGTTTTTGGATTGGATGCTCCAAATAAAAGGGTAAGGGTTAGTTAAAAAAAAATGGATTATGATAAAATAAAAGAAAGTGATTGACGGCAAGGACAAACATCCCTGGTGACCAGGAAGATGCGGCGAGCTCACGTCAGTATTTGTGTAATTATTTTCTCTGCTAGAAGGGGGTGACAAAAGTTCCACAGTCCAGCGTTACGACTATTTGATTAATTCACATTTAGTGACTGTGCTCACTAAATGCACTTTTATTTATGATGAAATCAACACAAGACCTAATAATTTAGTTTGTAGGTGTGTAAATTAAGTGAGCCTGGGAGAGAGAAATAAAAAAAACATGTTTCACTCATTTAGTGGATTAACTCAAGCCTGTTTGGCCACACAGGTTGTCTAAGAAGACTAGTCTAGTCCTACACTGGCCCCAACGGCAGACTTGTCTGCTGGGGCTAGCAGGGTTGCTGTGAATGCTAGCTAGCTATCAGACAGCCTGTCTGTGTCTGAGAGGGCCTTCACCAGTGGCATCCTGCAAATGACACAGTCAGAACCAGGAAAAATGAGCAAGACAAAAGTCTTTTCAGGCCTGGGCCCATCCCCCTCTTAAGATGCAAAAAAAAGGGAAAAAGAAGAGGATCAAAATTGAATGACTAATGAAATGGAATGGAAGCGATTTATTGGTCTCCATTGCACAAATCAAATGAGACGGTGATTGACATCTGGCCTTCATGAGTGTGGTATTCTTCATTATCTTCTTTTTTTCTAAGGTAGTTTTGATTTCTCTGAAGCTGAGTAAATTGGTGTTTGTTTGTGAGCATGTGTATGTGTGTGTATGCACGTGCTTGTGTGTGATAGATGTGTGATTGGGGGACTGGTACATTAGCTGTTTGGCTTGCTTTGCCACAGGGTGTCATGACACAGAATTGATCCTCATCACAGTGGTCTCAAAGTTGTTGCCATTATTGTTATAATGCTGCTGCTGAGTTGAGTGGAAACAGAACAGTTTTTACAGAGACAAAAACAGCCCTAAATGTACAAAAAAACAAACTAATCAGTTGCGCAGAGTCATTTTCTACTAATATCAGACACAATTATTTAATTTCTTCTTTTCCTTTACAAGTCAATCACAGCCCCCGGCTCTACACAGCACCCTCTCCTATTCTCTCTGTATAAACAAACTAGGCTCAACTGTGCCCCCTAACTCGCGGCCTTTGACATAACCCTCACCCCTGTCCTATGGTAATGAATTTGTTCACCTTAAACAAGAGTTGCCAAAAAGCAAAAAACTGACTTTAAGAGGCAGTCTTAACATCATCACTTACACTTTTATTGAATGAGCCCTCTGTCAAGAAACAAAAAAGGCAGAACAAAAAAAATACAAAAAATCCAGTACAAGTATGCAGGGGGAATGTGTAATACCCTCCTCTCTTGCTCTGTGTTGTCTGAGCTGCTGTGAGGTCAGACTCACAAGTGAGACACCACATCCTGGACATCCGTGCTTGGACTCATTTCCAGTCTCTAGCCACCTGAAGATAGTGGAACACTGCCTGCTTCCGCCTCTGGTCTCTGACAGTTATTGTTCCTCAGCAGCTCATAAATCTGCAGCACCGGGATGTTTTCAAAAAGGGGGATCTGGGTCAAAGGTCGGTGAGCCCTGTCCTTTGGCCCCCTCACGCCAGATGGCACCTCAAGGTTTCTCAGGCTGTCAAGAGAGCATACACTCTCTCTCTCTCTCTCTCTCTCTCTCTCTCTCTCTCTCTCTCTCTCTCTCTCTCTCTCTCCCTTTACTTCTTGCTTGTCATGTCTTCCTACTCTTTTTCTCTCTGACAATTCCACCCATTTTCTCTTCTCACCCTTAGGCTCGCGGCCCACCTCCTCATCATCCTCTCTCTCTGCAGAGATTCCACTCCTTTTCTGGTGATAGGAGATTCCAGTAAAGGGTAAACAGGAAGTGAAACCTGAGCAGATACTGGGAAATGGCTGTAGAACTACAGTCAAATACCTACAATTATGGTTGGGGAAGCACACTGCAAGCACTGGGATTATCATCCACTAATTACCACATTTTGAATGATTGTTCATGTTTTCTTTTTTTAACCCATACTTCAGTTCCCCTTCCTCCCCTCCATTTTGTTTAGCAAATAGCTTTTTATAATCCTCATTGAATTGAATTTCCAGTGTCAAAATGAATAAATTAGCTTGCTTTATTTTGGAATCAACCATTAATACAGGAATGCCTGGTAATTAATTTCCTGTAATTGCCCCACTGGGATTGGTATCAGTTACACCCACTCCAATGCTGTATATTAGCTTACACATGGCTCTTACTGTGCCTCTGTGTTATTTGGGTTCCAGTTTTGGTAAAAGGAGGAGCGACTTTGGGGCAGGGGGAGGACTATCATCGGGTGAGTACAGAGCTGTTTGATCTGGTCTAAAATACAAATATACCACTGTCACTCATCTCATACATGACCAAATTAAGTCTAGAGATTATATATATTTCTAAAGACTGGCAACCAATGTATGTTTTTGTATGTTGTCAATTCCACTTGAGCATATTAGATGTAGTTAATACTTGAACTTAAGCCTAAGCCTGAGCTTATAGCATGGCTGCTTGTAGTAATAACTCTTTGTACATAACTCTACCCAAAATGCTTCTTTAGTTGTAATACCCACACCAGACTGTTTAACATCTCTAATATGTCATTTCCAGCGGACGGACGGGAGAGCAGACTGAATTGCCTTCTCTTGACTAAGCTCCTTATGTTCACTTATACATATTGGAGGATTTGTGTGAGCGAACTCAGTGGGTCCAGGTAAAGTAGTCCCACTCCTCTGGCTGTGTAAACAAAGGATATGAAGGAGCCGCTGCCTTGTAGCTTCACTCTGCAAGAGTCTGTGGCTCCAACTCTACTACTTTAAGACCTGGAGACAGCACATTAACATCCGTCTCCCCGGCAGCCTGATTTAGGAGTCTTCTCCAACAGGTTCCCTCTGCACCCAGTGCCCCCATTCAGAGGCAGAGTGCGGCTTTCCTGCGGCGTCAGGGCAAGGTGGCAGAATGTTGGCTGGTAAGTGTGTCACCCTGGCTGAGGTTGGGGCACAGTGGCGCAACGGGAGTGTTTCTATTCCCCTCCTCCATCTTTCTCTATCGCTTCCCTTCTCTCTCCCCCCATCACTCCCGCCACAACAGCACACATGAAACCAGGGCATGCCCCCAGTGAACAGCGGAATAGGCAGCTGCCACCAGTGGGCCTGGAAGGGCCTGACTTAAAAAGAAATGCGGAGAAATAGCTGTAACCCAAAAACAGCCTCAGTGAGCCGCAAGCCTCCATCGGTGCCCCTATTTTCCTATTTGAGATGAAGTGTTGATAACTGCGGTGAGGGAGGGCAGCGGTTAAGGAGCCTGCCAAAAGGCAGACAGATCCTTCCCCCAGGTCAGGAACCATGGGGAATGGGCAGGATACTGAATCATGGGACTACTCAAAGTTCCATTGTCAGTCTTTTCTTATGTCAAAAACACACATCTTCATACACATGTTCTGTGTTTATGCACATACTCGGCAGGCACAAGTTCCCACACACAAAAAGACACACATACATTTATGGAATAGAATTTCCAGATATCTTAGGTTCCAGTCAATTGACACACAGCTAAAGAAGCATATGTTTTACGGCCTCTGTAAGAAATAGTTGTAATTAAATACACACATTTATTCCACTTTCAGCGTGCATTGTGAAAATGGCTCAATAAAGAAAACAAACAGTGGCACCCTTTTAAGAAATATACTGGGAATGTATTAAGGAAATAGACATGAGGTAATCTCCACCAGGGGAAGTAAAGTTTAGAAGGTTTAAAAAAACAAACAAACGTGGAAACCAAACCATTCTCTGCAAGCTCCTTATTCTCTCCACAACTTTGTGGGAGGATTATTCACAGCTGTAAAACTAGCATATAGCCATCTGCTTTTCTGTCTTGTTACAGGCAAAACGATGGATGCCGCTCAGTAACACAGTTGAAGTAGAGGACAATGTTACTGCCTTAAAGCTGGGGAAATATTATAAACCAGGAATACCAAAATGTTAAGTGAAACCAGAGTTATCAAAACTAGAGAAAAAGAGCAGTTGACTACACAGCATGTTTTACACTGGCAAAAACAAAATGCCTGAATGACTGCTTTGTTTAAATTTCCTCCTGCCTCACAGTCACACAAAGACTGCACAATTGTGATTTACTGAACAGTTGAAGCTCACATGTTGAATTTCATAAATGCATCTTACAGTATGTGATGTTACAGCCAAACTAAAAGGGGTGAAAAGCTATTCCTCCTAATTGTGCAACTCACAAACAGACACTAAGATTGATGAGGAGATAATCCATGTAAGATGTGTCTTGTTGGAAGTCTACCCTCGAACAGAGACACTCTATCAGGATTTGAAGTTGAGAAATAAGGTGAGGTCTAAAGTGAATCAATACCTTGGCTGTGGAGTGGTGGCCACCTGCCAAAGAGACTGGCATATCGAATGTGTCTTCTTCTGGACATCAAGGATGAGTAGTGGGTCCCCTTTAAAGCAGAGGATTCCTCATACTACATGCCCTCTAAATCTGGGGCACTTTACCCTGTCCTGTATTTATGTACATAACGCACACATATTATTCTGTTACTCTTCTCTTACCAACTACAAAAAAACATTCACAAAAGATTCAGAATTTACTATTTGAAATCTCATCCATGACAAAAATACACAAATGTAATTTGGCTACACTCTGAAACAAAAGGTTTTAGAGGTCTCATTTCAAATCATTAGTTCTGAATGACCTCAGAACAATCTTGGGAACTCTCCTGAAAGTCTGAGACAAATAAATCCAGCATGGCGGAAATCGAGATAAGGAAACAGAGAGCGATAGCGAGAGCAGGAGTGTGAGATCTCTAAGCCATGTTGAAGTGGTGGGGTAGGGCACTGTCATGGCTGTGTGTCTGAGAGGGCTTCAGCCTTTGGCTCTCTGTGCATTTTAACACACCATAAATCACTCTCTGAACACAGCCCTGCATTACGTGAATGATATATTTTATTTACACTATAGAGGAAAACACACATGGTCCTTATTAATCATCTCCCACCTTTAATAATGAGTCAACTTCCACTCATTCATCACCACTTCCAAAGCCGTGCCTGCAGAGAAACGCAGGGGGGGAAGCGGAAGGAAAAACAAACATATAGTTGGCTAACAAGGTGGCTGCTTGAGAAAGGATATGTAAAAATGCTTCAAAATGCGATTGTCACATTCTTAAGGCATTAGAAGCCAATACTGTAATGTGGTAGAGCGTGGAGATTTTTAGCCCAAGGGATTTTAGCTATTTAGTTTGTCACTCTTTGAGTGTAAAATACCTAGATGACATGAGAACTTTTCTGCTCCTTGACATGTTTATACAAGCTCGCTTCAGCACCATTACTCATTCTCACTTGTCTCTCTTAGAAGTCGCCTCTAATGATCGAGCAGAAGCATAACCACAGCCCTATGACATGGGTGTCATAGAAATCTGCTACATTTGCCAATGTGGCTGCATTACTGTCAAAGCTCATCAAAATGAGCCATTTAAAACCTCAACATTTCTCCACCCCCTCACCCAGTAGAAAAGATGTGCACTTAACGATAGCTGATTTCCTGTCTTTGTGCTTAAAATAGATTGTGTCTTGCTATTAGAACTCAAGTCAGACACAGTGAAATATTTTGGAGTGATTCCTCCTGTTTGAAATGGTTTTGAAAGCAATCCGTCTTAACAGCCGCCTTAGAAAGTTGTACTTGACTATTTTAAGAGTCTTTGGAACTATTCCAAATCACACTAGAGAGGGCAAGAAAGCTGTTGAACACATCTCCACTGGTCTCTGCTGTGGGAAATATAATATGACACTGAGATAATAAATGACAGCAGACAACTGTAACTAAATTATTATATGAAGAAACATAAAGGCTTTGCCGTGTGAGCAGCTAGAGGAAAACCAGTGACAACATATAGCTACTGCAGGATTATTGATGTTTATTAAGGATTCTTGGCATGCTACAATTCTGAAAGTAAAACAGAACTATACATCAACTAACTTCAGAAAGAGATAGTCAACCTCCTCGAGCTAAAAACAAAAGACAATCGTACAAACTGAAAATAACAGCACATGTTTTGGGTGCGTTCTCCCACAATGTAAATCCACATTTGAAGGCACACAACATACAGATTGTTTGTAAATGTGTGTGGGTTGTCTTTCTCTCTGACATATTGTGTATGTATATGTATCTGTTTATAACCATCATTTATGAAAAACCTGTTGTTATTTTTTCTTGCCATTTTATCTAAATGTGCCAGTTGTCCTGTAAAGCCCACTGTGATAATCACTTACACATATTGCTTGTCATTCTTAGTTTCTTTGTTTCCCTCTGCATACAAAAGTGGAAATATTGTACTGTAAATGTGTAGGCGATGGTGGCTCTGAAATCGCGTAAATATTAGTAACAAATAATTGGAAAGCAAAAAATTGTTTCCTTTGCATTATTTTGAAGAGCAGTCTGTCATTCAGTAATGGCTTAGATCTTCTCAACACTGAGTCTATGTTTGTGCTTAATGAACCAAGAAGAAGGTCATTACAAAATAGCAATATCAATTTTTTGAGAGTGCTATAGCTATCATAAAGGGAGTGGAAAAGTAATAGAAATAAGATTTAACACCGGGTCCTGCTAATGTGTGCAAAAGAGGTTAACTGCTGTGTTTAGTAACAAGCAAATGCTGCTCCTCCCATTAAAGGTGGCGACCTCTTTTATTGTTTTGCTTTAGTGAATCGTCACAGCTTGGCACTGGCTATATAGCATCAATAAACATAATTTTACGAAGTAGCATATAAGCAATAGCAGGTTCAGAGATTAAAGTGATTTTGTATTTAGCCCTACGATATAACCACAAAATAACTAATACGTTTTGATATGTCGTGGTTATCATCCTTTCGTCCTGCATGTCTTTTGTAAAAAAGTTAATTGCCGCATGTCAACCCAATTCTGCCTTACGAAAACATATTTCTTTTGGCCAAATCACATTCTCACCTCCTAGTGCTACGGATTCAATAAATTACTCTTAACAAATTCTTGTTCTCCTCTCACCTTCTTTTCTGTATTCCCTGACATTTTCACTCCCTTTTCGAACCAATGATATATCGAAATCTATGAACCCATAATCCTATTAATAAAGCTCTCTTGTCCGTGTTACATTTATTTTCCCCCTAATCTCCTTCTCTTCCACTTTTCTCTGCTCTCTCTTTTTCTCCCTCTCTCACACTCAGTATCTCTCTCTATGTCCCTTGGCTGACCCGTGTGAACATTTTACCCTTGAAAGCCAAGAGAAAAATTCTGATTTATACCAAATATAATGCCTGTTGTGGGTTTTGCACGTAACAAAGTGGCTGATGGCATGATCAAGGATGGTTTAGGCTGACTGCCAAAGCCAGCCATCTTCACTTGGTCCAGGAGGTATCCCTGTACTGTGTTGCATGCTGACACGTTGAAATACAACTGATTCTGCTGTATTGAAAGTACAGCACACACACACAAATGCAGTGATGTACCTAAAAAGAAGAAGGTCCCTGTTTCTGAAAACATGTCTGTTCCCTTTTTCTTTTTTAAATTAATACAATTTGCTCATACCTTTAAAAATCTTAACACAAAAATGATACGATAATTTGAAGCAGAAATGTAAGAATAGTGTTTATCCTGGTGTCTGCCTGTGTGTCTGTATCTTTTCTCACAAGATTAAGTATGGTGGCTCCATACATATATAATCCTGATGAAAATCCTTGTCATGCATGTGCTCCAGTAATGGTTTATGGTGCCGACCATAAGCACCCCAGCACTGCCATCCTCATGGGGTGACCAATCCAGCGGGCACCGGGGATGCTCACATCTGCAGTCAGACCTACATCCCCTAGTCAGTATTAAATCCATCAGTTCCACAGCCAAAGCCAAATGATTCAATCCCAAACTGACTTCCAAAGCCTTGCAATTCATTCTCACCATCCTCTCCATTCCTCCCAGCAAACAGGTTGTGAAACAATGGGGATCTCACAAGTCCATGGTTATATCTCCAGCAAGCTTTCACTACAACGTCAAATCAGGATGTTTTATGATCATAAAAAGTTATTTTTTTAAAGCAAATCGGATTATCTTTTTTTATAATGTTGCATGACAAAGAAGGCAATGACTTTGGGATTTTTTTTTCACAACTGCATTTTTGTGCATGTCATATGTGTCATACTGTTGACACAATGTTCAGTTTCATGAAAAGTATCTTAATCAATCAGATGTTTGTTTTTTCTCATCAAATGCAATGAGGGGTAACAGTCCCAGAGGCTGCATAAACTACCCGTGTACGTGTCTTAACCACAGGAACACAGCAATATTTATTTTCATATTTCAGACCCAAGGAATACAATAATTGAAGGAAACATTCTGAGCTGTTAAACTCTCCAGTGGACCCGTGGTTGCGGATTTGTCGGCAGGCGTGCTGGACAATAAAAGTGAAGCAATGATGGAGTAAGTGAAAAGTTTAATGTGGCTCTCACTCGGCTGCATAATGTGTCGTGACCGATGAAACATTTCCCAACGGTTCACACGGCTTTCTGTCAGCGCTGATGTAAAAGCCCTGGAGGCAGGGACCCGGGTCTGCCCTTTAAACTGGCGCCTCACTCTTTCAATTTGGTCCTCACCACAAAGGAAAAAAAAGCAGGACAGAACAGAGACAGAGACCAAGGGGAGTATAGAACAACTACGAAAATGTATTCCTAAGTTGAGTTGTCATGATAAATGAGGATCAAGGGGTGAAATGAGCAAAAAATATGCTAAAACACTACATCATGGTAATCCCAATTCATATTCAATGTATATTTGTGAACTGTGTGAAAAATAAATATCTGTTAGTATATACAAACTATGTGGGCTGCTTCATTGAATTTAATGTACACATATATTAAAACAGTACTATTTAAAGTATTCTAAAATATAATGAAATAACATATACAGCAGAGAACATTAGCACTATTTCACACTGTTGATTTAACTTAATAGAGATAATAGCATGCCTTGAAATACATGTTTTAATGTGTAAATATACTGAGGACCTACCAAATTATTTCTTCTGCTCATGACATACATAGGACATCTGTGGTCCATATATTTCAAACTTTGTTTTTGTGTGGCAGTCTTTATCCTCCACCTGTTCAATATATTTCAAATGAACAAGCAATTTCAGAATATTAGTACATTGGCTCCATTGCACATAATTGACTCATTGTTATATTCATGGGACGTGAACGGATGTCACAGCCACAAAGGAGGATAGAGATGCTTTACATGTAAAATCTAATAGGCAATTTACATTTAAATTTCTACTGTCTCTGTTATGGGTGGATTTAAAAGAGCAAGGGCCTGCTTTTAATGCCTCCATGCTGTCTCCATACCACCTCTTCATCTCCTCTCCTTCTACAGCAACCCTTTTCAACCCCATGTGTCTCCCACAAGGGCTTTCATCCTCACCTTTAAGGGTACCCAATCAACCGTGGGCTTGGCATAGCTTCCACGGTGATCGCACAGAGGCAACCTGAACCCCAAACAAAAGCCGTTCATTAAAATATCTCCAGCAGAAAGGGGTTCAAACTACTACATTAGCCTCTCTGCTAACACACGGCAGAGATCAAACCACAGGTATACAACAGAGAGAGATAGGTGCCTTATTCTGAAAAACCTGAGACCTCCAGCAAGGAGATTGTCAAGGCTCACACAGCCTCTGCAGTCAGCGGCTAGACAGACTGGTCTTTTGGGTCAGAACACTAATGAAGATGTTAGGTGGATGATCATCTGTTCAGAACAATGAGTGGGTGGCCAGATGTGGCCTTTGATGGTTTGCGTGTCACAGTCCAATCAAACAAGTCCCAGTCCCCATTATTAATATGGCTGCTAATGATAGTGGCTCACCTCAGCTTGTAGCCTTTCCAGTGAACACTGGGGTTTTGCTCAGTACCAGCATATTGAAAGGCCAGTGTGCAGTGTAAAGGTATGGCTTTCAGGGGATATAAGATGATGAGATATCAAGGTGTCAAAAGTAGATGTTTCAGATGACAGTGTGGCTAACAAAATTTTCCAAACTCTTAAGTTTTATTGGCGAGTTCATTTAAAAGTCAACAGAAATACATTTCAAAATCATTTCCTTTGCTATATTGAAAAGTATCTTTTTTGAGCACTAATACATACACTGCACACATTAAAGTTTTGAAAGTGTAACTTCCATGATCTTGAACGATGTTAATTGTTAAAATGTTTTGAAGGTTGTTTCATCAGACGTTGTCTGATCTGCTAAACAAATGTTAATCCTGAGGAAAAAGGCAATACTTTTCTCAAATAATTCAAAAGATAACGGATTAGCAACTCAATTTAATGCAACAACAATAGTTCTCATATTACAATGGATTAATTTCTTCTTCTGTGGCCCGAGAATGGAGGGTGAAAAGCTACAGTTCCATGGAAATCCAACTTTACTGCATATAGAATTATACACCGTATGTGCATCATAAATGGTGGGTAATTCATCCATATAAATAATAAACCATGGAATATGGATGGCATATATTCTACCTAACAATGTACTTCAGCAGGGAGGAAGTAAATATGTTGGTGTGATTTACAGTACAAAGTACACTCATAAATAATCGGAAACAAGTTAAACATTGCATGGAGCGATGCACTGGAGCTATATTGCACTGTGGTTGTCATTTGAAAGGATAATAGTGACTATGGCATGGCATTATGAACGTCTGACACCTCTTGGACATGCTCTGCCTCGTGGAGACACTGTGCACTGTATCATCCCCATTCTTAATAAAAGGAGATGGCGCCTTCTGAGCATAAGGAAAGTTATGGAAAATATCTCTCACCCAAGGACACAGTGCCAGATGTGCTAAGACTTATGGGAGCAATCATAGGTGGCCAAGGCTCTGGTGTGGGCCTTATTAAGTTAGGCTGCAACCCAGCACCTTCAACTTATTAAGCTGTCAAGAGTTGCAATGATTAAAACCAAAGAAAGGTCAGTTGCAGACCTTCAGCATTGTGCAGATCCTGATATTTGCTTTTAGGCCCCAGACCTAATGAAGACATTTTACTTGATACATGCAAGGAAGGACTAAAATAAATAGTTCTTTTGTGGCACCTTTTTTCAAGTCCCCTTATTCATCTTAGATGGCTTGTAAAAATGTCCAATATTAGTATTTTTTCTTTCCCCAAAACTCTATCCTTCTTCTCTTCTTCCTCCCTTCTCTATCTTCACAGACGCCTTTGAAATTAATTTAATCCATGACAAAGAAGCAGATAAATAGAGAGAGATAGAGAGTAAAAGAAGAGGAGAATAAGTGAGGAAATCAGAACCATGGGTAACTGTGTGCTGTTTTGCACTATCCTAGTCTCTCTATTCAGCAGTTTTGCATAATATCAGCATGTGTGGGGATCAAAGGGAGTAGGTTAATGGGAAAGGGGCTTGGGGATAATTACAGGGAGGGGACAGGTCGGGGAGCGGTGGGTCCAGGTGGGGCCAACCTTGCTAATATGCCCACGTTATGCTGACAGTAGGATTCCAATGTCTGCTGTCGGAGATTAAAAAGGAAGGAGGAATAAAAAAATAAAATAAAAAAAAAACAATCTTGGGGAGTTTATTGAGAGCTGTCATGGGCGTCCCTCAGAAGCTAGGAGACCGCTCACAGATTTATTCTCTTGTCGTAGCTGATGCCAACCAGAGAGTGGGAAACTGGCAGATGCTGGGGGAAGGTATGGTGGAGAGAGAAAAGAGGAGAGGAGAGACAGGGTCCACTAGAGGAGTAGGGTTCAGGGATTACAGCCCCTGGGCAGAGAATCAATCATGGTGGAGCAAGGTGGGGTAAATGAGGAGATATAGTATGTAGTGGAGATGGGGATGCCGTAATGATGTCATCTTCAACAAGCGCCACTCAGTCACACCATTTCAATTTTAGTCCTCAAGGAGAGATTTGGTATGTCAGCTGTGTCATTGTCATCTCTTCCACGTGTGGACATCTCCCTGCCTCTTTCTATATACAGTATACATGGCCGCAACAGCTGTATCCACTTGCCCAAGTAGATATAAATGTGACAGTGCCAGTGGCCAAACTATTAATGTAGAGGCCTAATTCTGACATGCCTTTGACACCCTGTGAAATCTGTATCATTAGCAGGGATACAGGGATGAGGCTATAAATGATGGAGAGAGGGCAGTGGGAGAGAAATAAATGAAAAAGGACGATAGGGTAGAAAAAAGTGAATGTGTTTGAGTTCAAAGCATGCCCCTGACTTCAGAGGGGGAAAATTGGGAGGGAATGAGAGATATCTGTCTGTTTCGGTAGCGCTCTTCAGGACAACCTGTGAGAGGTAAATTGTAAATGACATATGTAAAACCAAGGGGTCAGATAAAGTCCTGTTTGGTCTCTGAGGGGTTAAAGGAAGCTAGTTAGCTAATTGACACTGCAAAGATAGCACCTACATTAGTGCAATGTTTTATTTCACAGAGGTGATATAGTGGGTAAAATATGTTATTCCACAACAACAAGCTTAGTATGTTTTGTTTCGAATTATAATGTTGAAATGATTTTAAAGTATTTTCTCATTTGTATATGTATAAAGTCCTATGTGAAAAAAAAAACAAGTTCAAGGACATTTTAGTGACACAAGGCTACCGGCAGATCCACAGGTCTGAGATCAGCCTTTCCTACGGATACCGTTACCATGGCCGTAATTACCTCAATGACAGACCTAGCCTCAGATCTGCTCCTGGGACCAACATCCTGATCTATTCCTACCATGACTGCTGGCAAAGTCTGTTTTAAACCTGCCCACCTGTCCGAGCTGTAGGCCCCCCCAACAGTTTTAGTCACGTCAGTCAGTCTAAACTCATTACCATATGTCCTCTAAACCTAAGACATCAGAGTGTGATGACTGTCTCAGTCGACCAGACGACTGGAGGCTAAATGAGAGCTGTCTGCATAAGAAAAACATGTTCCAACCTCTTGTCTCTCCGATGCCCTCCGTGGAATCCATGCCCTAAATAGTGATGTTTTACCTGGGGCCTCGTCCTCTCTCTTATGCCAGCATACCGGTATCCCAATAGGCAACAGAAAGTGTTTAAAATACCTAGGTGAGGGGGTGATCATGTGCACTTTGCCAATGAGAAAAAAAAGTCCAAATCACAGAAGTCAAATTGAACAAACTTAAAATGCAGACAATGAACATAGACGTATGCACGGACAGAAACTTGTCGACACAGTTTAAAGAGGATCCTTACAAAATTTAATGTTTAGCTGTTCTTGCTTAGAGCTTACAGTATGCTGACTGTGCACTGATTCAATTCAAAGATTTCTGGCAGGAAAAAAAAAAAAGACTTTACAGCCTGTAGCTATCCCAACAGGAGCAGTAAGTGAATAACAATGTGCCATTGAGAGCATCTTTAGCATCCCATCTATACTGCTGGTTAGCATTGTGTTTGGCTGCCTTCTCTCCTGCATGGCAGTGCACTGTTCCTGAGGAAAGAAAAAAATCTTATCTGCCTATCTTTGTGATCAGTTACATGCTCATTATGTTGGATCCATCAACATTTTGAAAAGCTTGAACACTCTCTTTTTTTCCTTAATAGTTCCCAGGATACACTCAACTGCAGTTGAAAGCTCCAGTTACCTGAAACAAATTGCCTCAAGAAATCTGAACCGCTGCTAGTCTGCAAACGTAACGAGAGAGACATACAAGAGCTTCAAAACATCTAAGCATACAATACTCCTGTGTTTTCAGTCGTTTTTGAATTGTCCGCTTAAAAAAAGAAATAAATAAAGAATAAAAAAGGAACCTTGTAGTCTGTGTGTGCATTCACGTAGAGTTTGTGCTTTGGGCAAAACGTTGTGTTTCACCACATCCCCCCCACATTCCCGCAGTATAAAAAGAGCTTTGACACAGCGGTAAGATAGAGTTTCACAGTGTGTTTGAGTGAATGTAATATGTTAAGATGTTACCAACATGGTTTCCATTACAGTAGAATAACAGATTCACATTTTGTAGAGATAAGCACTGAGGGGGCGTTCGGAGCATAGCCTGCTGTGACATACTGAGTATTTATGTCGACTGATGATGGGGGACAAAGAAAAAAAATCAACATGAGTAAGCAAGGCCTTGTGTATGATATATGATCAAACCAGAAATAAAGTATTGACAGGAAAAAGAGGAGCTTTGGAGTGCATGTACATTAGCACAAAAGAACCCCTGAATGGACTAAATCCCATTTTTGAATCCTGAGGCAACAACACACAAGCACAAGCAGACCACCCTGTTATGCCATACCAATGTGATAAATGTATCCTCTCTCTCTCTCTCTCTCTCTCTCTCTCTCTCTCTCTCTCTCTCTCTCTCTCTCTCTCTCCCTCTCTCCCTCTCTCTCCCTCTCTGGCCCTTTGGCCTGTGCCATTTGAGGGCTTATCAAAGGCTGCGAGGCCCAGGTTGGGTTTGGCTGCAGACTGCTCCCCACTGGGATAAGAAGATGGAGGGCCTCTGCCAAGACCACTGCTTACATCGACCCAGAGCGCCTGTGCACACAAAGACGTCTCAATCTGAGAGACACCAACACACAAACAAAGGCACACACAGAAACACATGTGTTCTTTAACATGTAAGAATGAAATCAAAATAATAGGTCTGCCAGAAGATGTTCAAAACCAATACTTTATTCGAAGTTTGGGGATTTCTTCAGGTAACAATGTGAAGCTACTCAATTTTTAACAACTGTGTGTGCCAAGTCTTGTCCATTTTGGCTGTGTGGCCTTGAGCAATTGTCAGGAAACTGAAAATTTATCATCATCTTTTTCCAAGAATATATCTTTTGTGGAGCATCAAATTCAGTTGGTCAAACCATATTCTCCAAGGTTGTTACAAAAGTTTGGCAGATGTATCCTCTGCTGAAGAGAATAGCATAGCAGAGCAAAACAGATGAGAACAATAAAATACTGAGAACTAAAATACAGTGCAGCCTGTAAGTATTTGGACAGTGACACATGTTCTGTCTTGAAATATAAAGCAATGACTTTTAGGTCCTGACTTTCAGCCTCAATTTCATCAGACGGACTGTGTGGGAATCAACGATTGTCTGAACAGAAGTCAGCATATCCTACATGGTTCATCTGATGTGAGTGGAAACACCCTGAGATTAAACATGAAAGTTAGCAATCTAACTGCACTGCCATTGTTTCTTGTAAAATCCAATAAGTTGAAGTACAAAGTCAAAACAACCCAAAAATGTCAATGTCCAAATAAGGGAGTGCACTGTAAATTCACTGAAAACCTTCATTTGAGGTAATTAATAACAAATGTCAGAGTTCATCATAAGTTCAGCAGTCGAACTCTAGCATAAAGATGGGGGGTAAAATAAAGATCCATTTATTTTTCTCGCTCCCCTTTTTTTCCAGGCACCTTCTTCCCTCCCTGACTCCACTCATTCTCTTCCTCCACCTCCCCTGAACTTCCTTGCTACTAGGTATTGCTAAAATGATTAGCTGCCAGCATCAGCCCCTGGCCAAATCAGCTTTGAACTGGTCAGGGCAGACTTATCACATGACAGCCAGTCCCCCAGCTGGCCTTGCGCTGTGCGTTGGCAGGTGAGACCTGCATTACAGCTTGCATAATTCCCCAGATGGGTGCGATGAGTTCACAGCAGCTTTAGCAGGAACCAAATTGTGGGGATTGCTGACATATAATCGTTTTAGAGGGGTGAGAGAGAGTGTGTGTGTGTGTGTGTGTGTGTGTGTGTGTGTGTGTGTGTGTGTGTGTGTGTGTGTGTGAGAGAGAGAGCGAGTGGAGGCAGCCTCAATACAAATTGTGCTGTTCTTCGAATTCACACACACACACACACACACACACACACACACACACACACACACACACACACACACACACACACACACACACACACATACACACATACACACACACACATCATGTATTGCATACACAAACACGCCCATGAAGTGAATTATATACTCTTGAACCACACATGCATTCACACACACACACAGAGGTGAGGAAGACAGAACGAGGTCAAACACAGAGGCAATAAAAGCTGTGGTGTCCGACTGTTGATCTCATCCCGGGTCCATCACTTTAAACAGGCTGAAACAGCAGGAGAAGGATCTGCTGCCGAGCAGAGACCTTCCCAATTAGGATGAGTCATGCACAATGGCAGGGCCCTACACACACACACTCTTTGGCCCTCACTCTGGGAGACAGACTGTCCTATCAGAGTTGAGCATGGCTTGGGCAGCTCAGAGGGCGATGATAAGGAGAGGATGGTTGGGGCGAGCAAAGGAAGAGTATGATGGGAGATGTTACTCTATGTGCCCCCCCCCCACCCCTTCCACCTTTATTTTAGCACGCGGCTGTTTTTTGTGGTCTAACACAAGGCTTCGACCGCAGACACCCACTCCCAGTGGGACGGCTGAACTGAGCACCAACCTCACAGCCCGGTCTGATGTGTCAATACGCAGAATCACCGCTAACTATGAACCTTCTCGCTCTCTGTCTCTTCTTTGCCTCCCTGCACCTTCCTACCCCCCTCGGCTCTGCAGCCCAAACACCCCTAGAGCAGCAGTCAACCGCGCTCTGCTCCTGGAATCATGTGTACCTTTTCTTTCTCTTTCCACATTCTCTGACAGCTCCTCTACAGTAGGTAACATAAACTGGAGAGAAGGGGAATGACAGGGGAATAGTTTTCGTTTAAAAAGAGAAGAAGAAAAATGATAAGCATTGGGGTTGTAACTGTAGACCAATTTTCACTGTTGAGGTCTGAAATCAAGTACTCAAACCCTAATCAAATATTTCACAACATCAAAGCTTGTAATATGTGGAGGAAATGTTTCAAACTCCATCCCGTCTCTACTTCGATTTTGCCTTTCCAGTTCCTAATGCTCTGTGTCACATCAGCCTATGAGTGTGTAAGTCTTGTTTTGGTCTGCTGTCAGAATGAGTCTCCTGCTAAATAGACATATTCGTAGTGGCACATTATTGGGCCTGGGGGGTCTTAGAGTGGAGGAAGTCCCTTTCAGTATTTAACCACTATTTTCACATTAAATGCACCCTCCCTCCTGTCCTCCTCCTTCTCTCTCTCTCTCTCTCTCTCTCTCTCTCTCTCTCTCTCTCTCTCTCTCTCTCTCTCTCTCTCTCACGCACACACCTTTACACACATATAGTTGCGCACACACCTGATTCTGACAATCATCATGCCACTACTGATCTGCAGTCCGTTGAGGTCACGGCAGAATGACAGCTGTCACAGAGTCCCCATTACCCCCACGCAGCAGGGAATTAAAGACAAACAAACCTGCGGCCATAGGAAGAGGAGTTGAAATTGTGTGTGTGTTCACTTTGTATGTCCTTGTGTCCCTGTAGTAGAGTTACAGTGTGAGTAGAGGGGATGCCATCATTCTTTTATGTTTGAGGGAAGTAATAAGGGGAGAACTCTGCTGTTTTTTCATTTCCTCTCATGTCTTTCTTTGCTAGCATGATCGGTGCTGTAAAACTACTCCCATGAAGTATCAAGTGCCTTTTGTCTGTGTATGATTTAAAGGAAATAGCGTTGGTATATGACAAAATGTGCAGTCTTATGCTGGAGCCAAATTTCTGTCATTTTAATGGGTTTTATTGAGCTATCGAAGCACTACATGTGAGTTAAGCTATGCTGAATAAAACTCTTCGAGGAAAAAGAATTTGCTTCAGTTCACTTTTCACTAATAAAAGCTCAAATTCAATATTATACTGCCACCAATGGACCATAGCAAACCTTGTCCCAATTCTTCATCATATGAATCTTAAAAGCACCCTGTTTCTCTGCCATTTACACTAGAAGTTTACTACATGAACAATCCTTCCCGGAGATATCACCTTGAGTTTGTGACTCAATGCTAACAGCGAAGCCGCTCTGTAGCTTACATGTGTTCCACATTGTTTAGCATGCAGCCCAGACACAGTGCCACCATGGCTTTTAACGCCTGCTCGGGGGTTTAATTGGTCTGCAGCCCCCTCCAGGGAGACCATCTCTCTAATAGTAATTTAAGTGTAAAATCTGGTCCCTGGGAAAAAGGTCATTGAATCTGCATAAGCCCCTTGAGCCAGGCTTAGGACCCTGTCGGGTCAGCCTTGAAGGGGAGAGACGCAGATAGAGACAAGCTCCCCTATCCCGCTTTCTTTCCATCTCTCTCTCTCTCTCTCTCTCTCTCTCTCTCCTTCACTATGAAAACCCCCATTTCCCTTTTCAGCCCCCCCCCCCCCCCCCCCATGCAAGTCCCTTGGCTCCCCAGTTCCACTTGGTGCTTGATCTGTGTCTCTGAACAATAATTAAAGATTCAATGGAGGTGGGGCCAGGGGAAGACAGGATGAGAGCCTCGGTTGTTCTTCCTCGACTGCCCTCTGCATCCTAAGAGGGGACTCAACACTGAGAAGATCGATACTTTAACCATGTGTACTTCCCAAAAGCATGACATACACGCCAACATCCTTGTTCCCAACATGTCCAACCATAAAAACGCACACATACTAGTGCATGCACAATGACTGGATCGTCTTATCCTCATGTAATGAATCCAGACTATTTGCTGGCAGATGGGGAAAGTGCAGCTCAAACAAAACAATGTCAGTCATCTGTGGCACCGCATATTAGAGAGAAACTTCTGCTCAAACTGCAAGAGTATAAGCATATGTTGTTTTGTCTTTTTGATTAGGGTTAGTCTTCTTTCACTGTGTTGCTCTACTTGAACTGCTGTGAGACTCTGAGGGGGAGCTTTTCTGTCAACAGATGGCAATATTAGCTTAGGGCAAATCACGTTGTGGTTCTTATCTACTAGTAAATATAAAGGCATGTAGAATGAAATGCAGTATCTGCAAATTAAACACCATACACTAAAACAGCTTGTATGTAGTCACAAATATGCTCATGTAATTATCCACTTGTGGCACTAAGCAGAGAAAGCTCAAACACTTGCAAAATAAATACATTGTAGCATTGCTTAGGCTGATTAACCACATTTTTTACTGAAGCAGAATGGAATTGCACAACAACAAAATGCCTTTTAATTAAAAAGAAACATAAACAGTCATTTTTAGAGAGAGCCAGCAAGCCAGAGAGACAGACATGAAGAAATATGGGGAAGTGAGGAAGAAATTAGGGGTGTGCTGTTACAGGAGGAAGGCAGTTAAGTTGAACCTTGAGTATGAGCATGCAACACTTTTAAGAACTATGATAATCGTTAGGGCAGGGAGTGTCCGGATGGTGTTTTTAAAATCAAAATAGTGTCAGGCTTCATTTCCTCCTCCGCTGCCACTTAACAAAGAAGTATTTTGAAGTTGTACAGGAGGCAGCCATGACAGTTCATCCCTGGAGCATTTCCCCCATATTTGAAAACATGTGGGAATGCTTTCTCTCAAACATAAAAGGATCAAGACTCCCTATATTCTAAAGGGAAACAGAGCTGCCTTGGCACAGTGTTAATTTTAACAACTTCTCCCTTTATTTGGTACAGCATTAACCTTGAGGCCGCTGGACCCCTTTTGAAGTGCTCACTGCCTAGCATGAGAGTATCCAGAGTGAGGTCAGTAAGTCTGTTATTAACAGTTATTAATGCATAGTGGGCTCTGACTTTGAGTTATGACCCTAACGTTTTTAGCAGAATTCAGTTCAATATACCATACAAATGTACGGGTAAGCATGGCAGAGCACTAACATACTTTAGCAATACTAGCCAATTATTGGTCAATAAAGTGATTCAATAAATGTAGGTTTTGAGGCAAGATTTAAAGACAGAGACAGTGCCATGAGACCTAATTCTAACTGCAAGTTTGTTCCAGAGCCTGGCTGCCAGTACAGCACATATGACCTAAACTGACAAACCTGAGGTCTCTGAGCATATAGGTAGTTAAAAGTTAGAGCTCAGATTAGAAACATACCTCATCTCTTCAGTGCAGACCAAAGCATACAAACAACAAAATAATATAATACACAATAAAGGAAAACATGTACTAAGGTCACTGAGGTTTTTCCAGTAAATACTTAGTATGCCCTTATTATCACACCTGTCTCCACATGCTTGTTGAAAAGAAATAGAGTTTGGGACCGCAGTACACAGAGCAGGATAAAACATTCTCCACCACCCACAACCGGTAGGGAAAAGTCAATGTGGGTGAGATCAATGCAACATTTGTAATGGATGACGATGGATCACTAGTTTAATATTACACCAGTGGCGTTGTAGGCCTTACGATATCTCCAACAAATACATGTTAACTTGTTATCTGTTCCTTAAAGAACACTGCCATTGTTTGTCGTCTCTCCCTCCAGCCGAACCCCGCTATTGATTGGGCCTTTATTGAATGCTCAAACATTGCATGCAACGATGGATGACTCCCAATTAAATGTGCACTGGATGTTTCCTTTCATACCAACACCCATGAATACCTCATCCTCATGGATACCTTTTTGACAGAATTATTGATAGAACTCAGCACAGAATGTTGTGATGTTAGAAACTAAAGGCAACCCCAGCCAAATTAATTTGGGATTTAATTTCGGTGTAATTTTTCCTCCTCTATCTACTTCTGTCTCTTTTCTCTTCTTATTTCTCTGTAATGCTGTGCTGTTGTTGGCTTGACCTCTGCTCCCCACCCCTGACCCTTGACCCTGAGACATCTGACCAGTCACCACTCTGGGGGAACCAAATTAATAGAAGCGTTGCTCGTTAATTGCATAAGGGGGCAGCTAAGAGATTCATCACCTCAGTCATTGCCATTGCTTTACTTTGACCCCCCCTTCTCTGGTTTCCCAGAGGGCATTTGGGGGCAGGCCCAGCTGTGTTTTTCCTATAACCCTCCCTGTGTTTGCTGGGTAATTATTCAGCATCAGCCCTTATTAATCAAGTCGATGCCCTTACGTTTTAAATGGAAATTGCGGGGATTAATACAAGCATTCATTTTGTCCAGGAAATCTTGATGGCTTTAGTCCACTAATCGAATTGGAATAAAGAGGCCACGGCAATGGGAGGGACTTGATTGAATTAAGAGAGAAGAAAAAGAACACATTATACTGTATCCACCAGCAGGGTCCTGAGCCTGACGCTAACATACATACACAAACATAAAGGTCGCAGAGCATGGCTCGCCATGACATGTTGATGAGTCATAAGTGCATCATGCATAAAAGTATAATTTGGCCTGATTAGGATGGGCGATTAAGAATATAAATGCAATGATTGCTGGAGGGTTTTCTAAAAGAAGCAAAGTAAATTTTGGGCATTTATCTGCACTCAAAATTACATGTTTCCTTTTTTTTCTTGCCGCACACATTTTCAGTCATACAAGTACATTTGTGCATGCACACTCATGTGTGTTCATGTGCTGCGACTAATGGTGCAGGTGCCTGCAACACTTGCAGATTCACGTCGACACAAGTGCATACTCTCTCTCTCTCACACACACACACACACACACAATAAAACACGCACATGCATCATCATATTCATATCCCCACTCATAGACTCATAAATAAATAAATAAACCCCATGTTCCTGTATTATATATGCACTCAGTCTTTCTGCCTTAGGTTACACTAAGTCCCTCTGTCTCTCTGTCTCTCGCTCTCTCTCTCTCTCTCTCTCTCTCTCTCTCTCTCTCTCTCTCTCTCTCTCTCTCTCTCTCTCACTTTGTTGCAGCTCTTGGGTCAGCTCAGACTGCTGAGAGTCTGACCATGATGCCAATTATCCACCGGCTTCACTGCTAGATACATGACACCCAACCCTGCACAGTGCAATACAGTTTATACACAAGCGCATGCACACACACAACCAAGTATGGACAGCCCACAAATACATGCATATGTATACAAATGTGAATATAAGAAAGTGACACTGAGGACAGAGAAAAAAACATACTAGAACATCTTTAAAATCACTTAAACACAGAGCATGCACATAAGTAAAGCAGTTAATTATCTAAAAAAAGGTTTAGCTAGCTTTATATATACATGTAGATAACGGATTATAACTATGGAGCAGAAAACAGCAAAAAACATTAGTTTAATCGGGACCATATACGTTAACATATTGCCACATCTTTAGTATCAAATCCACCTTTTCTCTCCCTTTCCACCATTCCACCTCTCAATCATCCCTTTTTAACCATGCCCTGACTCCCTGCAACCCAGATTGACAGACAGATTAGATTGGACACAGTTGACAGGGGTGGAAGCAATCACATCCGGTGTTTGGCAGAGGTTTTGTTTGTGTAAAATGACACACAGGCCTGGCTCTCTCTCCCCCCTCTCTCTCCCTCTCTCCATAAGATACGCCATTGGCACAATCTCACAGGGCGATTACTATCAGGCCTGGTGGAGGTGTTCCAACATGTCATTTGTCTGTCATTTGTTTGTCAACTGACGACAGCTCCATGTCTCTCCAGTGTATTTGTGTGTGTGTGTGTGTGTGTGTTCGTGTGCATGTGTACACTGGTGAAAATGCACATTGTTGTAGATTTCCTCTCCTTTTTCCTCCCTCCAGCACCTCTCCTTCAGGTATCGTCTTCTCTATTTGATATGGCAGTGACATTTTTTGACAGCATGTAGATAGATAAGATTTGTTGCGCCTATGAGCCATCTAGGGATTAGAAATGCACACTCCTTTTGGCAGGCACTGTCTAGATAGCTTTCTCTTGGCAATGTGAGATTTAACCAAACAGCTCTTGTGATTGTGATCTATGTACTGCTCCTCAGTTTTGCATTGACTGTGACGGGGGGGAAAAAAGCCACACACCACTTACTGTGCAGCTCTACAAAGCTAAATGCATTTCCAATTAGAAGTATAAGAGAGAGGATTTTTTTTTTTACAGGAGTGTTATGTTTTCAATGAGCAGTAA
Source organism: Cebidichthys violaceus (assembly GCF_023349555.1). Classification (NCBI taxonomy): domain Eukaryota; kingdom Metazoa; phylum Chordata; class Actinopteri; order Perciformes; family Stichaeidae; genus Cebidichthys; species Cebidichthys violaceus. The sequence continues at coordinate 10,289,534 of NW_027176975.1, read as the reverse complement.
TTCCATTTTACACTACATGGTCATTAGTAGATTATATATTTGGAGCATACTTGAGTACTTGAACAAAAATCACAGCAACAGCTCAACTAACAGCCTGCACAGTGTTATATATGAACAATTTTTGCGTGTGAAAGTTCACATTGACTCAAAACAGAACATCTTAATTCCTGCAATCCAAGCTAATTGAGGTAGAATTACACTAGCTGACCCTTAGAAATACTAAACATCTGTTCGACCTTTCCCCCTCTTTTCAAACATACAAATGGGCAGCAGTGTTTGCTTAGCCCATCCCTACTGTATGAAGATTTCAGGGCCTTTCTAGTCATGGTGCATTGGCCGATGAACTGTTATCTCATTGCCTATGTCAAATCAATCATGTCAGATTTGTTTAGATTCTGGCCCAGAGTGGGCTTGTGTGTTTATGTGAGCGGACTATCACAGCGACGAATGAGGGATGTGCAGCAGAGAATCATGGCATTCACATATCCACAGAGAGCAGCTTATCAGTTGTGTTTGGCCCAAGTCTTTGATGCTGCTGAAGTACAAATGTTACCATGTGGCTGTTGAATATAGAGAAAGAAAGTGATCCTATGTTACAAATCAGCCGTATTTCCACTATATTTTTAAAGAGGACAAATAGCAATGCTTTTTTTTATTGTTTCTTTCCCTGTACACTAAGTGTACAACATTCTGGACAAAATATGATCATGTAGCTCTTGTCTAACATATCTCATGCATATTAAAAACAGCTTAGCTTCGGTTTTCTTGGCTCTGGCATAGCTCTGCTTCAAACCTCTTTTTTTTATTATCTCAAGGGGCTAGTTAACCCCCTCATAATCTTGCATTCCAAAAGACTCTTCACTTTCCTCATCCTCCTCAATGACCGCCATCTCTGTAGCGGCCCTGAAACATTACCAAAAACCCCAGCGTCACTTGGCCTGATTTATGGTGTCATTAATGTCAGGCTATCAGTGGACATGAGCGCATGAGACAACAGACGAGCCGCCCCAAAAACAAATAGTTTTGATTAAAGTCAAGGACATTCCGTACAGCTTTTCCGTAGAAAGGCATTCATCACATTTGATGTCGACCCTCCCTTCCAGCCTGCTTTTCTCTCTCCCTCTGTCTGTCTGCCTGTTTGGTGGTGGAGGTGATGGTAAAGGCTGCAAAAACCAAGGGCTGAGCTAACATAGATACAGACAGCTTATGTGAGAGGGGTTATACAAATCGGTGTGTAATACAAAGTTGGAACAGCAGTGAGTGGATTAATTGAACACTAAAGGGATTACAGCGTAGAGGTTTACGCGGACAAACAGTGGGTCATAGATAGAGGGCCTGATTTTTACATGTCTCTTTGGAATCAGGTAGTCAACCACATAGTTTGCCGTCACTATATCTGCAGCAATCTATCTTATTTAACATGACTTGACAACAAAACTCCCCCTAGTGACGTCTCCTCTGAGGTCAGCCTTGCTGTGTTGCTTGTAACACACACTACACTGTTTTGTGTTTGGCTTGTCAGCAGATCCACAGTCCATGCCAAGTCGTTAATATGACACTCGGAGAGTTACAGTAATAAGATGATAACAGAAATTGAAATGCAGACATCGTTTACAGTTTTCTAAAGCAAACATCTGTTAAAGTAACAGGAGATGTGAGGCGGAGTCCAGAGACGATGGGAAAAGCACTCCAATGCTGTTACTAACTTTTATCTCCCACCAAAAAGTTTCCCGTTTGTGTAAACAGATCCCAAAGAGTCTATGTAGCCTTTCCTCTTTCCTGCCTCTCTGGCCTGGCCACCCAGCCTGCACTCAAGCCCACAGGACTCGACAATAACTCAGGGGGTCAAGGTTTAAGAGGCAAGTTTAAGATGAAATTATGAGAATCAAAAAAGTCCACAAACAAATTAGCTAAAGAGGGGAGAAGAAAACAAAACTTGCTTAGCTATTGAGGTGGCATGTAACACGCAGGCTAAACAGACATCACAGTCTCAGCTGAACCTGAGCCAAGTTCTATTGGTGCTTACCTTTATCTAATAAAAGAGAGACTTAAGTTGTATTATTCTAATACGTGAGTGTGTTATTCTAAAGCTGGCTGTTTTCAAGTGTCATTTTGTCACAGCTCGGGAGGAAAAGTGTGATTTTAATCAGGGTAGCTTTAGGTGTTTTCCTGCACTCCAGATGTTCTGGCCCCCGCCTGAGAAAGCTTTTTTTTTGCTTTTATTTCTTCCCTTCCAACGGAGACATAAGTGGAGGGTTATTGTGCTGCTCTCAAGGTCTCTCTTAAAAGTCTCTTCTACTCAAATATTTTGACAGCCACAAGAGGAGAGAAATGTATCAGGTGCAAACAAAAAAAAGATGTTAGTTGTAGGTGGCTGTGCAGATTTTCAGAGACATTTTGGACATGCACATGTCCAGTGTGCCCACACAGACACACACATAATATACTGTAAAGAGACACACATAAAGAGAAAATCATATAGGATGCCTACTGTACATATGTTCCTATATTTATACAGCAAATGTTTGATTCCTTGATCATTCTCTGCAAAGTAATAGCATCATGACATCTTTACTACATCATTGAGTATTTCCAGAGCGTATTTCTCATTATGACCACCATGCTTGAACAATGGAAGCATTGGATGGTTGACATAAGGTTAAAAAATGACACCACTATGCAGAGGCTCCCCTCTATAAAACAGTGTGAGCATGGAAGCATTTGTTTGTGTGCGCGCGTGTACGTTTAGGTCTGCCCCTGATTTAACCAGCCGCACATGTGACACTCAAAGAGGGTCTGATCCCCACACTCCTGCTGGGATCCATACACTCCTGGTTCTCATTGACTCTGGTTTCATGCTCACAGGGCAAATGCAAAATGGCAATAGAAAAAAGAAGAGAGAAAAAAAAACAGAGAAAAAGAAAATAAACATTTAACAGAGGACAGTTCAGAAAAATTCAAGCCATGTGGTTCTCTTGCCAGTAAACAAAAAACTTCCCTGGTTAGAAAAAAAAGGCGTCCAAGGGACACAATCCTGCAAATGATGTGTGTCTCTAAATGTTGCTAGCCCTGTGAGGAACTAGAGACTAGAGCATTTAGGGGAAGTTATGCTTGTCTCCAAGAGAAAATAATGAGTCTCAAAGGTCCATCACAGGTCCACAGTGCTAAAAATATTGTGGCAAACTTTCTTCTTGTTCTTTGATGAAAACAGGTTTGTAAAAATCATGAAACAAACTGTTTAGTTTAAGTAGATATCTACAATGAACATTAGACAACAACATTATACTCCCTTGGAAATCCTCCATAACTATTAGATATGGCTGGTTGTACTTAGATCCTGAGTGAAAGACTTGGCTGCGATTCATTCTGAAATGTGTACCAGCCACCAAAGCAGTGGCATAAATCTTGAGATCAGCCTGTATTGATAGGGGCTTGGCTACCGATTTGGTAACACGTGTGCATATCCATTTCACTGACAGAGACTGATTGCAAATGACTGGGGAGGTAATAGAATTGTCTTTAAGGGGCCGGATGTCATTTATTACCAGCAGAAGGTAGGCTACACCTGTGGTGCATCCCATTACTCCAAATATCAGTCCTCCTTTTGTCAAGTACATCCTCCTTTTTTACCTGACTTATGGAAATAATGCAGAAGAGGTTAATTACATTGCCAAAGCTGATCAAAACTGCGGGATCACGTACATTTCAAGTGCATATAAATCAATGTATCCATATACATTGATTCATTTATTGCATCTTAAATACTATGTGTTAAATTGGCTGGTAGCTATGTCATATCTAGTCATATTTACTCATGAAAAGCTTGAAAAGTCATTTTTTTTTAAATGCAATACTTGGATATACCCAAACAGATCAAACAATTCATTACATTAACAGGTTTTAGTCAGCATTTTGTTTATCTCACCTGTCATGTTATGGATGTTATTCTAAGTCATTTAAAAAAGTCACTACAAGCATATACACAATACTCACAATTTCACGACACATGTAGCACTTAATTTTGTAGAGCAATACATCTGCTTTCTTCAACACCTCGTGCAGTCAGTTCATGACCTTGCAATCTAAGTTTCAGTTGCTGTCTATTCTGTTGTCTGACAGCAGAGCAGACAACAGAAACGGTATAAAACAGATGTTGCATTGAATTTTCAACAAGGAATGAAATATGTTATTGTTTGGAGTGTGCTGTGCAAGACTTCAACAACTGTCCTACTGAGATAGCCAAATATTTGAAATGTAATGACAACTCATTGAATAAAAGCTCTTTTTATTTAATTTACTTGAAATTCTTCATCCATTGAGTTCTCATCATTAATACTGACGTGCAGTGTGTTCCGATTTTTTCCTTCCTCTCATCATGCTCTCTTTTCCTCTCTTCTGTTCTTTTCTTTCCTTATCTCTTAAAAGTTTCCGACTGGGAGGAACACAGCAGTAATAAAGTCGTTGGAAGTACCCCAGGGAACTTATTATGTCGAGAGAACTAACAGCACAATGTCTCATGCATTCTGTCTACCTGTTGGACTGTCTGCCATTGATCTGGGAGGCAAGTGTCAATATAGAAAAAGAAGCCAAGAAATCATTATAATTATAAAACTATTGCAACACATGCATGCAGAGTACTGACATCGGTTGTGCTGTGAATTTAATTTTTGACAATCATTTCATGAATTTTAGGAAGAAGTGGGTATTGCATAACCAGAATTACAAGATAGAAAACTCTAGAGAACAATAACTCCTTGCAACTTTGATTGAATGACAAAATCATTTGAACTTTAAGTCCAAAATGTAAATTAGCTGTCGATATTAGAATGCTGTGAAAATGCTGTGAAAATATCTAGTGGAGTGACAAAATATGCAAAATTAAAAATTGGCATCTATTCTATTATAGAGAAAAAACTCATGCAGTGCGTGTTATTTACTGTTGTTTGTTATGTACATTTAAAAGTAGGTATTATATTACACAATATGAACAATCACAGTTTTTATGCAATATGTCCCTCTAAAAGAATAAAGGAATACATGTAAAAGTCTGAACTGGAGAGTCATATGCCACCAAATAATTAATAAGAGGCATTATTACTGTAGTGAGTGCAGTGTGTGCATGTTCTCCAGCACTGAGGGCCCCTCTTAAAATGAACCCCAATGCTTGCTAAGCTATGTCTTCTTTTATTCTTTTTTTCCATGTGGTGCACCCCCATTATTACACTGCTGACATTCCCTTCTTGTCCCTAAATCAGCATCTTACAGCCTATTAACCAAAGCTTTGGGGGACAATAGTGCCAGTCAACAGCCTTGCATTTTACAATGCATACATACGTAGCACTTTGCATACCAGCGTGGAGACAGAGGATCATTCAGTCCTGATAGCGATACCTGGGCTTTGGGTATCTGCAGATACAGAGTACTGATCCGATACACAGTGTTTAATTAATACGTTATTTGCCTCGCTGTTTGGAAGAGACTAGGTTCATTCTTCAATGTGTAAGGCAACATCAGGCCTGACTTAAACATTGCTTTCCTAACTCTGAAAAATAAAATATGAAAAATATATTCATAGACATACATTCACTGAAAGGTTATTAATTAAAATAATTGTATCCAACACCCGATCAGCCTGTTGTCACCAATACCCGATCCAGCTTTGGTTCAGTGTCAGGCCGATATCAGATCTTCGCTCTATTTCTATGATGACTTCCAAGTTTAGCAAAGCAAATGTAAGGGAAGTGTAAAAGTTGTAAAAATGATAAGCATGATTATGATGTGTGTGGTTTTAAATGTCTGGTGTCTGTCTACAGTAAATGAACCGTGATCATATCTGCAATATTGAAGTCTACCTTCCACCCTACATGGAAACCATCAGGAATCTAGTGAGTAGCAACTTCCTCCAAGAGATATTTTTAGAAACAAATAAACCTGTAGTTTGACAATTAAACATTACAAATCACCAGAATAATGTTCAGCTCATTTACACACCATTCAATCCTCTCCCGCACTGTGTTGTGATCATGCTGAATAAAACATAATACCCTTGTGAAGCCACAGGGGGGGTTTTGAGATAGAGACATCATTTCAGCAGTCAACCACAAATGTGTACATGTACACGCACACACAGTGACCGCTCTCAGGCCATTTTCCTTCTTAATGAGGCTTTGTCTTTGAGGGGGTTTGGAGGACAGGAGGTCACACCGGGTCAGACTGAGACAAGGTCAGCCTACTCATCAGAGTTGTGTAAGGAAGTCTGGAGCCAATGTCAGTCCAAATCATATCTTTTAGACGGAGGCAGGAAAAAACAATGTGTGTATGTGTGTGCGCCCACAGAACTTAGTGTAATATCTAAGCAGCTGAATGCAATATAACTCTCCTATACATATAATACTTATACCTGTCTGTCTCATCTCCACCTTGACAGTCACATGTTAATTCTTTAATCCAGTAGCTCACATCGGTTAAAAATGCGAAAGGAAACGGCGGCCTAATCACTCACTAATAGTAACGACAAATACCTGTTCCTGTCACCCAACGGAGAGGGGGTGGAGATGGGAGGCAGTTGCTGAGACTGGTAGTCAAACACATGGTTGAACACACACATACGCCCACACACAAACACACACACACACACACACACATTCTCCTAATTACCCAGGTCACTGGCTCAGTGCAAGAACACACACCGACGTGCCTTTTTCTCTTCACTGTGCTGACACTGAGGCTCCTGGCTGTGCCCTGAAAATACACTAACTTTGTGTTCCTGTCCTGTCTCGTTTGGCTACCGGGGACCCACACGAATCGCTATTCTGGGAGTGTCATTCAGCAAGGGTAGAAAGGGGAAAGAGGTTTATTTGGAGAAGTTCCCTATGCTGTGCTGTGTTGCACTGCGCGGTCAGACCAGTCAGTGTCTCTAGCTTCAATAATTGTGATTTATGCCCCAGCCTTCGGTAGCGCGTGTGTGTTGCTGAGTCCTTGCGCTACATCGTCGAGTGACATATATTTTGTGTGCTCTGAGTGACCCAATATGTCTACGACACACTGACATTCTGGTCCCTCCCCGTACATCTGCAGCTGTCTCTCTTTCACACACACACACACACACACACACACACACACACACACACCCACACACACAAGATCCCTGAACAAACTGATACGTGTGTCTCCTTATTTGCCAACGTGTAAGGCAAAGTGAGATATCAAACACACTTGTGAGAGCAACAAAGTAGAGATGGAAGCTTATAATAACTTGAAGTACACCTCAAAAGAGAAACTAGGACATCAGATGCCCCTGTTTTTTGATACAGGCAATGGCAACACAATTTTTTTTCCCTGTGTTGATTTTGTCCTTGCTGCAGGATGCCTTGGAAAAGAGTGTTGTATTCTCAAAGGAGGACAATTTTAGCTAGTCTAAACCTATTGGCCCACAGTGAAACAATGAGTATAATGACCATGAGGATGGGAACATGAGCGACCCAGACAAATAGTAGAATATATTTTGAATAAAAAATAAATAAATGTGATGTATTGCTTGATACGTGATGCTCGCATTTTTGAGGAAGGGCAATGATAGAGGAATTAGAAATAGTAATATAGAAATAAAATGTCCAGTGCCAAATGAAATTATTTTAAATCAGATCAGTATGAAAAAAAAACTCTTCTCATTTAGAATTTAGAATATCAGATTATGTTAAAATAGAGAGCTTGGGCTGCAACATACAATAATGCATATGAATTAAGATGAGCTCTTCAAGAACAAGTAGAACTTCTCTATCTTATTCTGTGCTGCATCTTTATTGGTTTATTCACATTTATATGATTTCTAATCAAATGTGTTCAATTACAGCCTACTCAATTCATAATGTTTTTATCTATATAAATTAAATTGTTATAATTCTATTTTATATTCACATGTATTTGAAGGGTTTGATTTAATAATCATCTGACCACTATCTAAAATATAAGCTATTCTACTCCAACCAATGAACAATATTAAAAAAAAATATCAGTCAAGGTGGGTACTGCAGAAAAATATCTGTCAATCTTGGGATGATAGCAATTTTTTTTTACTCCAAATTACAGATTTTACCTTTAAATTATACCATTAAAAATGTTGTTCTTTCCTTGCTTTATGAGAAAGACATATATTTAAAATGTGGTATGCAGTACAATGAGATGCACTGCATACAAATAAAGTGGTATTTCTGTTATAATTTTTTTCTGTAAGGAAGACACACAATCCAAACAATGCCTAACCTACATTAGAATTTATTCAGAGCGTAATGTGTGTACTTGGAAAACTCAGATGCTGGGAGCCATCACTTTTATCCACATGCTAGCACGACAAAACATGCCCCTAAATCAAATGAGGGGATTATTCATGTTATCTACCTGCAGCACATAAGAATGACAAACCAAAAGACACATGACACATATGGCAGGTGAGGAGGGTAAGGCTGATTGATCCCCTCTTCATCTCTAAAACGACTGTTTTCCTCTGACAACATTCGAAGGAGACAACATTCAAACTTGTACAAAGCTCTGTCTCCTCACCTTGCATAAACAGCTTTAGGGAGTAAAGAAGGGACAAGAAAAGGTGTTAGGTTTGTGACACAAAGTGTGCATGCGAGCGCACATGCACACAGACGTGCAAAATACAAACCCCATACCCCCACACACCTCTTTGTAGATCTGATTGAATACAGAATCAAAACAAGAGCGCTTTTAAAATGGTGTCTCTCAGACAGCATGTCCTACATCACAAAGAGGGAGGCAACACAAAAAGAAAGGAAACGCTAAATTGAGTTTGAGTCCAAGGTCAGTGTGAAGCTGTCTGAACAAAAGTCGGAGATCTCCCAAAAAATACAGAATCTATCAACTTAGGGGGAAGGCGCCCTTGTCCCGACCCCTGCAGAGTTGCTGGAAAGATGGTTTCCTGTAAAAAGTTTATCCGAGGGTATGGAAGATTAACGAGGTAGTTTTCATTGGCTGCTCTCTAGTTGTCTTGCAGTACTTAAGGTGATAAGATCAGAATATTTATCGAGCCTCTTCTTCAGGTCATTTGCTATGTTAATTTTATGAGCTTGATGGTTGCTTTGTTTCGCAGTCATGTGTTATTCCTCCTGAACCCTGGAGCATGGGGAAGAAAGGGGATTTGTATACTTAGCATGCAGTGTCTTCAAATTAGTCATCCATGCATAATTATTTATGCTGTGCAGGGGGTTGCAGTGGAACAACTAATTCTTCTTACTCCCTTTGAAAATTAAGATCTATTATTTTTCAATCAGATCAGTCTCTTGTTTTCACACCTTGTTGTATTTGTTTGGGATAATCTATCATTATGAGACAAAAGTGTTCCCTTCCTGATTTCTCAGTGCAAAGAGATGCTATGTGTTGTCTTTTAGGTCGAGACAAAATCTGGATCAACATGGGCCAATGAGGAGATTAACCAACGCTTGCATCGCAGTTATCCTTATAAAAATATGTAACTGCAAGGTAAATTGCCTTTGCTCTTCCATGTTGTTAACTATGTAATAGTTCTGTAGATGCTGCAGTAAATGGTTTCAATCAGAAAGAAAGATTAATAAAGTTCACTGAATGCTTTATCTCTGCACTTGTTCCGACTACTGTCAAGTTCATTAACTGATTGAGCTGAATGGATTGAAGCCCATCGAGTCTTGGCGGACTCCTATGATCATAAATCAACCAGGGAGGGTCAGGACATCAGGACATCAGGACAGGTCCAGCGGTATAAGCCAGAGCATCGCAACCATTACCTCATCTAAGCTCCCTATGAAATGTCCATAAAAAGCAAACATTTAGCCAAAGACAAGGCGTTATGATGAGGTGAACTTGGATGGATGCGGATAACTATGATGAAGCTGTATGTGTGAGAGAATCCCCTTACGTGACATCTGTGGGTTATTCATGTGAAATTACATAAATCTTTCAAACAGTTTTAAATCTCACCCTCCCTCCTTCTCTCTCTATCCGCAAGCACTCACCATTAATGCCTATATCAACCGCAGGAGCCAATTGTTAAAGAGAGGTTCTAAGTGCACAGCCAGATCGATATTGATAATGTTGAAAATGTGGTAGGAAAGAGAGTGAGAGTGGGGGAGAAAGAGAAAAAAAAGAGAAAGGAAAACATAAATCTGTATGCGGTGAATAGGGGAGAGCAGCTGTGGTGGCCTCTGAGCTGTCCCCTTCACCTCTTTGGAAACATCATCAGCACTAATCAGGGCCCTGCTAAAGAAAACGGTCCGCCTTGATTTACACTTACTACCCTCTGCTGTGTAAATGAGAGAGACAGAAAGAGAGAAAAAAAACAAAAGAGACAGAGGCTGCATGGAAAAATGACTAAAAAGGACAAGGGGGGACAAAAACATGAGTTGGAGGGCACTAATAATAGCAGACATATAAATGCAGAGAGACACATTCCATCAAGGTCAACCTCAGGTGAAGCAAAAGGTTGTATAAAGGTCATACTGGATGAGGGTCATGTAGGCCTCAATGAGAGTCAATAACACCTCCCAGTCTGCGGTAGACGTGTGGGGGTCGCCCCTGCTCTCACATCAATTCGCTAGGCATAGACCACAGCAATAAAAGAGATGGAGAGAGACTTAGCCAGAGAGAAAGGGTGAGAAAAAAGAAAATGTACAGGCAGATTGTGAAACAGCTCGCCTTTCAACTACTAACTGCTTTTCATGTAAATGTCTTGGACTGACACTTCTTACACATCCCAGCCCCTACCCGCTATCCCCCCTCGCACTTGCGCACACACACACACACACACACACATACACACACACACTCCCTCTCTCTCTCCATCTCTTTTACTCCAGTATACTCTCTGTCAGCAGAAGAATAAAAAAGAAGGGGAAGGCGAGGGAAGGGGCAGGAGAAGAGAGTGAGAAGGGAGTGAAGGAGGAGGGAGAAAAAAAACAGAGAAACAGGAGAAATCAGACTCTCGCCGGGGTTGGCGAAAGGTCAGTCCTGACAGGCTCGGAGGTTAAACTGCCGAGCTAAAATACTGTTCATTATCCTCTGCAGCCTTTTCCCAAATTCCCCTCTTTTGTGTCACAGCCAGTGCCCAGCATCAATGTTCCCCACCCCAGGATTTATTAGACATTGTTGAGCAGCGAGAAAGGGGACCTTTTCTGTACAATTGTAGCAGTGATCCTATGGCAAGGACAATACTGCTGCCAACACAATTACAGAGCCTGGCTTGAGTTATAAGGGTTGTAGAGACTGACACTCTGGTGTGTATGTGTGTGTCTTCTTGTGTGAAAGTACAGTATGAAGATAAATACAACCAGCATGTGGTACATTAAAATTACTGTTTGTTTATGTTGACCTGATCTGCAAAAAGCATTGTGAAAATTAATCCCCAAAATAATTTACATAAATTTCTGCATATTTTAAGCAACATTATTCCAGTGCAGGAAATTTAATTAGTACACATGAAGAGAAAAAAGCAGGGGAATATCCATAACATGAATTAGGCTGAATCACATCATTCATTACTCACCAGAGAGCAATGAGATGTGACACATGGCAACAGAACCCTGCCTGAACCGGACAAATTAAAAACACTAGTAATTAGCGCTATGCAAAACATGTTGTAAGTTTATTACCTGATTTATGTGGCTTCCTGTTTATAAGGGCACAGTGAGCTAGCTATTCGTCTTCCGCCTAGCATGCTTACGATTCAGAATGGGTTTAAATGATTTATTAAATGAATAAACAAATAAATCACCTCACACCTAATTTCCCTAATGATATTAGAAAAGACTTACTGTACAAATTGTGCAAAATATAAGCTACTATTAACCTGGAGCCCCTTTCATTTCAAGGGTTCAAAATGTCCATCCATTTTCATTTGAGCAAAAACAAAAACGTGATTAAAGATTTGACTCCTGACATGGATTCCACAAATAAACACTCCACTCTCTCTCTGCTTAATAAAAGAGGGTCACAGACCCAGTGTTGTCAGCAATATGTCAAAGCTGCCTTAAAGAAGAGTCACTTCATGTGATCCAGAGAGAAGTTTACTCCAACAAAACAAACCACCTAAAGCTGGCACGCTTCCCCCAACTCCAAACTTTCTTTTAATTCTTTCTCTTGGAGTGCTCATTCTGAATCACCCCGACCACCATCTGAATTGTATATCTCTATTTAAAGAGACATACTGTTTTCATCTTTTGCCCCTCTACTCCCGAGGGGAATGAATGGAATATAAAAAGCTAGACTTTAAATAACAAGAGACTGCCATCAGTTCCCCTGCTAGTCCGCACATTAGCCTCGTCTGTGAGCGAGCGTCTGACACCTACTAAAATGTTTCAGCTCTATGTGCGTATAAGAGCATAAATAATTCAAAATTAATCCCCGCTGAGGGGGACTATGGGAATCATAAATTATCTGAGTGTAGTCCCTAATGCAGTCTCAGGATTGGAACACCTATGGTAACAATCGAGCAGAGGTGCTCATTACACCTTGTGAAGAAATATCTTAACCTTTGAATATTAATTTCTTTGAATAGACGGGGATGGTTGCTCGCATTAGTTGCTGAATATGTGAGTGACTGAATATTAAACACGACAAAAAAGCTTACACTGTACTATATACACAGTATGGAGCAAAGTCTCACAGGGTAATTCCAGATTGTAAATATTTGCATAGTAAACTATATAATTACCATCATACACCGTGTATCAGATCAAATGGAAACCAACTAAAAGACTAAATGGACTTCATGTGAGCGTCTACGAATCACAGACTGATAGAGCCATCAGCTCACGTAAATCTTTTCAAATCTTTTTAAAAGAACACAAGTGTGAAAACAAAGAGAAACCTGGGCACCCATGGGGATGTTTTGTTGACATTTACAACAAGTTCCTCAAAAGGTTTGCCCATCACTCTGCGGCAAGTCCAGGCTGCACAGGAGACAGTGATGGATGGCAGGCAGACAACACTGTTAATCAACCCCAGCAGGGATGGAAATATTAATGCCAGGTGATTGAGAACACAATAGCTAGCACTATCATAGAAAGAATGTACATTTAGACCTGCTGACATCTGAATACTGAGACATGAAAAGAGGTGGTTAAAAGTTGTACAGTGGGTCTGATATTAACTTATCAGCAGTGACTGATTATGTGAAGAAAAAAACCTCCACTTTCAGATGGATGCAGCAATGGTTACAGATATCCTCCTTGAATTAAAAGCTGGTAGTGCATAAGTAAACTGGCAATGAATCACCTTGTATATGTTTATAATATGAAAGACTTGAAAGACTAACACAACTGCAAGTAGAGATGAAAATGCCAGTCTAAAGCATATCAAAGCTATATTAGACGTGTCGACTCGTGTAGAAGGAAGATGTGAAAACACAAACTGATCCTCAATAAAAAGGACTACTGTAGCGGGTAAAAGAGAGTGGCATTTGGTGAGGGGAGGGGAAAAATATCCGATTTAGAAAGTGGTTGGAAATATACATATCAAAGGAAAGACATGGAGATTTCCTTTGCCTGTGCATCCTATCCATGTACCCCCCCCCCCCCCCCTTCTCCCCTGAGCTGAGAGGGGTCTGTTGCAAATTCTCAGGTAAGAGAGCCAGAAACCTACTTATGAAGCTATGCTGTTCATAATCCATAGGTTCTATCAGCAGATTACCAGAAATAAAGTGTTGGGAGAGACGTAAAGCAAGACTCAGTATGCCAGATGAGACAATGCTGGTTTCATTCTTCACTCCTATATGTACATAATTAACAGCTGGTGTTCAGCTAAGGCAAAGACAGAAACACATGTGAAGGGGGAACAGTTTAAATATTTCCAGCACCATACAGTAATAAGCAATTTATGTTGCAACATTTCATAAATATCCCTCGCATCCAGTGTGGAACCTATACAGGAAAACAGAAACACTAAAATACTGTATGATTATAGAATAAATCTATGAATGTACATGAAAAGAATATCACCACATGTAATAGCTTGATCTCTCCCACTCTGTCTCTAATTTCCTTTCACTCTGTTTTCTTGACTTTCCACCCTTTTTAGCACACCACTGGATGTGTGTAGGGCAATTCATTCGTCACACGGCTTTACCCATTAGAAGCGGACTGCTAAATGCTTCACCTTTTGATTTTGAGGAGGAGTACAGGATTTGTCAGGGGAAAAGGGAAGGGTCTTTATTGCTCCAAATTTCATCACAATAAAGGCTTATGGCGAAGGTGGCACAATCGTTGCCCTATAAATGTCTCTGTGTAGATTACATGCTTCTTGCCCGGCTAATCCCGGTAATTGATGAACTTTAAAAAAACTCGTCACCCTTGTGACGAGTTTTTTTTTAATATTATTTTGTAATTTGTTTATTAATTAAGATAACACTTATTTTGGGACCTCAACCAAGTAAACACGATTATGTGCTCTGCGGGGTGAGTGTTCAATGCGCTGACGTTCCCAAAGCAGCGAGCTGGCTGGCTGGCAGGCTGCTGCTGCCAGGGAATGTCTAATAGTCTTCCACTGAGAAGTTTAATTCATTTGCCATAAAGCTAAAAATAAACACAGTCACACTTAATTGGGCTCTGAATGTGAGCATTATTGAGTTGTTGAAAAAAAGCAAGACCACAAATTAGAACCAAGGACTCCACATTTAAACAGCTGAAACCCTGTGTTGAGCACATGGATTTCAATTTTGTGACCATTATTATATATATTTTTTATTAAAAACAGAAGATATAGTGCTATAAATACTGCACAGAAATAATAATTAGGCTTTAAACGTTGTGATTAATTCCCAATATCTAGTGAAAAGCAATAACTCATTTACCAATATAGCTAATGATAAATAAAGTTATGTAGTACAGTACATTGCATGTATTGTGTTTGTTCAATTACTAATAACAGATAATTAAAAACAGTGTGTAAACATTAACAATGTCCATATATGTTGAGTATTTGTCGACAGGAAAAACTAAGACATCATATTGAAGTATATTTCATGAGATGGTTCAAAAGGTTTTCTCTCTTGGAAGTATTCTATCATGGGTTACAGTCCTGGGATGAAACATTTGTGTATCATTCAAGTTTATGATGCAGAGAGACTTTGAGGCAGGACGGGGGAGGGTTAGGATAAGAGAGAGAAAAAAATCAAAAAGATTTCCATAAAAAAGTGGAATAAATAAGTGCCTGAGATACAACAATTTGGATTTACATACATTATCCAGCTCTATCTCTTTGGGATATTTTACAGTCCTGATATGCGAGGGGGAGCTGAGAGATAAACTAAATATGACCTATGCTCTGCAGGCTCAGCCAGAAAGAGCAGACGTCTGTAAGAATACTCAAGGAGCAGAGGAAAGGTTGAGAGGATGAGGACAAAAAGCCAGGGGAAGGAAGAAAAATGACACTAAAAGGCAGTCACAAACTGATTGATGCTCTGCTGTATTTGAAGATCAGTAGCAGCCTTGTGGTGGCAAGCACAGAGGTCAGCGAGTGTATGTGTGAGTGTCTGTGTGTGTGTGTCCGTGCCTGCTTATTAGGGCGTGTGGCTTTCTTTGTCGGGTGCACTGTCTGGAGTGTCCACGTGCGTGTGTGTGCAGGAACGTGTGTCCAGATCTGTTCTCCCATTCTCCCTCTCCCTCTTTTTCGCTCTCTCCCTCTCTCTCTCTATTGTAGGAGAAGAGAATCCTCAGTCACTGGGTGGCTGGGGGAAATCAGATGTGAGCAGAGAATAACATGCTCGATTTGGCCCGGGAGTGGAGCCGGGGCTGGAGGAGAGGAGAGCACCATGATGTATCGAGCCGTTTGCCAGCCGGATGAGGCACTTGGTGGCGGTCCTCTCTCTGCCTGTCAGCAAATACACATTTTTCACCCAGCAGGAGTACTGGGAGTCCTGTGTATGTCTGCGTGTGTGCGTTTGTGTGGTGGGTGGTGGGGAACATGTGCATGTTTTTCTACAAAAAGAGCATTTTATTGTGGGATGTACTTGTGATGTTTACTTTCTTTTTGCTGTGAAAATACAAATTTCCATGCATAGACTGTGTGTGTGTGTATGTGTGTGAGAGTGTGAGTGTTAGTGTGTGTGACCGTGTGTGTAGGTGTGTGTGTGTGTGTGTGTGTGTGTGTGTATATTAACTATTTGGGGGGGTATGAGCAGCCCATTGCAGGCACAGCTGTTGCATCACATGGAGGCACAGAAGCAGGCCGTTTCATTTTGTCACGGCAAACGCCCAAGCTTCTGCCTCTAACAAACAGTTCCACACAATGCCCAATTTGCTCTAACAAGAATCATTACACTAAGTTTGGGCGTGTGTGTCAACGTATGCATTTTTCTCAGCTGTTGCGTGTGTCCTGGATTTCTTTGGTGCAGGGGTTCAACGCCATGTGTGTGGGACCCACCCACTGCAGATTTAACTCTGTTCACCCTCATCGAAAGCAAAAGGACAACATGGAACTCGTCCAAATATGCCACATTGCTTTCTAACCTTTAACCTCTTACATCAATTAACTTGCAGTATGTTTAATGAACAACAGTGAGCTGGCACTGCTTTAAAAACCTACAGTTGTATTTGCTAATATAGAAATTTAGGGAGAGAAATGAATCTGAGGAAAAGAACACAAGTGAAAAAGCATATTTCTAAAGGAATTGCACAAAATATTATTACTCTCTCCACTCCCTTTGTAGCACAGAGGGTTTCAGTTGAAGCCCAAAAACCTGGTATTGCCATCTACTACCACATATTGGCAGCATACAAGGCAGCCTGAAGGTTTCAGCACAACACATTCACTCACACACACAAGCCGCCGCACTAAAGAGCTCTTTTCAGCTCGCGTCGAGGGAAGTGGGCTGGGGAGGCCCTTTGATGTGGGAACACCGAGGTCAGAGAGAACAGTCTGTGCAGCGCTAAATTCCATCCCCCACAACAGTTCCTTTTTCACTTTGCTACTGGCTTCGGTTTGTGAAGCCTATCTTCAAAACAAGTTTTAAAAAAAAGAATTTAGCACAGGCTGAATATGTAGGAGTGCAAAATGGATAAATGCCATGTTTCAGGCTGTAGTCACCACATTTCCCTTAAAAGTCTGCAGTCTGTATTGCATTTAAGATTTACCCCCTCATACACTTATTGGCCTTTTGTTTCTGGAACCAAGGGAAAAGGCAAAAGGTCTAACCAGCACATAAACTAATTTCAAATGTCATGTCTTATTAGACGCAAATGGAAGGAAACGTTTGGCTCGCTCAGCCTGCAGAGTCAATGAATTTGTCAAAATTTTATGATAATTCATTCAATTACTCTTTAGACATTTAAATGATGTAAGGAGTGAGAGGGGAGGCAATGAGGGTCAGTTGAAGAGAGAAGAGAAGGAGAATAAGAGGGGGAGTTAAGGAGGGGGAGGAGAAGAGGGATTGGGAATAATCCTGCTCTTGATATTACACTCCCTCCAGAGGCCTTTTAAGGGCTCCATATCACAGTGTGAGGCCTCCTAAACTCCTCTCCCCCTACTTAGAAACTCAGCAGCCAGTCTACCCCCCTCTCACCAAACACCTCTGTTCATAACTTATTCACCTTATGCATACTCTACAAATACAAATCTATTGCTTAACCCATGTACATAGTAGTTAAAACATAACATATGTGTATGCATTCGAAATTGTATTCTGGATTTAACACATCTGAAAAGATTCATCAGTGATGTCTGTGGACACAATATTATGACTTTTAGTCTGTTTCTCTCTGACACACACACACACACACACACACACACACACACACACACACACACACACACACGATCCTACATGCACATACATGCACGCTCACACACAAACACTTTCCCCTTTCGTTCCTGAGAGAATGACAATAAAAAGGCCCGCCGCTCTTCTCGACCCTTGACCTCTGATCCCTGGAGGTCTCCCGCTGCCTGTGCTTGAGGTGGAGGAGGGAGAGACGGAGGAATGGAGGGGTGATAAAAGGCGTGGATGTGATGGGGCCCTGAGAACAGCTCAGACCAGCACACAGGCTGCATCATGGGTAAGCTCCCCCTCTAGTGTTCACTGGCCTCTCTCTCTCTCTCTCTCTCTCTCTCTCTCTCTCTCTCTCTCTCTCTCTCTCTCTCTCTCTCTCTCTCTCTTGTGCTCCCACTAAAACACGTTTCCATTTACTGTCTAACTATTTTGTTAATTGAAATATAGACCTATTGTGAGTTGATGTACAGATACCTGGTCCACAAGATCAGCTTTCATTTTATTGAAATGCCATGTGCAACAGTGCTTATATGATACCCCACTGTGCACCCCTCAGTTGGGTCATTTTGTTTCAAACAAAGCTACAAATGTCTTATCCTCCAGCCAAGATTAACAGAAATAAAATATTATATTTTCTGTAAAACGCATAATTTCTCCGGCTCCTCCATCACATTTTCTTCTGTAACTTAAGGCAATATATATGATCATCATGTACTATTATGTAACCTCAGAATAACTAACAAGCAACAAGAAAACCACTGATGAATTAATTTCAGACATTTGACATCAAACACTAGGCATCCAGTTGCAATTATATTTGCCTATGTGACGTTGCCTTGGCAGCTTCTTTCTGTCACAGGATTGGCTTTAGTGAGCACAGCATCTGGTTGTTATTGCCACAAAACCAAGCATGGTGTTTCCCATTCACATCTAAGCTATACTAGGTGCCTCCTATTCTAGCCTAGCCATGCCTGAGGGCATGTTAATTACCTTCTCTCTCGCTCTAAATTAACAGACTTTCACTGGGACTCTGTCACCACTTTCAATCCAGCATTGATAGCAGACAGAGAGGAGGGAGTGAGTTAGAGGGAGAGGGAGGGAGGAGCAAAGGGTGAAAATAGAAACAAACTAATAATCTTCTACACTGCCTCCTAAACGAGAGCCACTCTGTCCCTAATGTAGACAAGTCATTTTGTACAAGCCGTTAAAGCCCACTGGGCCAGGCGAGCATGCAGTGTAGGGCCGCCTGTTTCAAAGATCTTTTGCAATCAGTTACACAATGGACCCCCTCATTTTATGCTGCTACATCATAAAAGTGCTCCTTTTGTTACATTTCCATCCTTAAAAGGGTCTTAATCCCCAGCCTTTCAGGACGGTCTATGGCAAATTCCTAAGGGACATCCCATTCGCTGCAAGGGCTGGAGTGACCCACTCAGAAACCAGCATGCAGGGCTTTGAGCTTTTCTTCTGCTGCCACTCTCCAGAGAACATTAAATCGTACTTTTCATCCCCCTCACCATAGGGGGAAGCCCCTTAATGATGACAGAGAAAGAGAAATTCCTCCACTCGGTCCTATGACACCATTCTGCTGTCAAGCAGGCGTCTCGGCGGACAGAGAATCAAACATGGCTTCCTGCAGGTGGAACGCCAATCAAGGTCACGGTACAGTCCAAAGAGGAAAGAAGGAGAGAAGCACGGAAGGAGGGAGAGAAAGAAAGGGAGAGGGAGGGAGGTAGCACTTTAGAGGCAGTCTGGCTTTTGCTGTGCAAATTAAGTCATCTTCTCAAAATAGGAGGAAAAAAAACACTTGCAGCTTTCATTCTATCATACTTGTGTGTGTTAGTGTGTGTGTGTGTGTGTGTGTGTGTGTTATTCAACCATTTGATTTTTACATTGCAGATGTTTCTAGATTTCAAACTGTTTTATTCTTTGCCGGTGCTCCACATAATAGAGTCCTCTAATCCAGCACTTTAAGAGATAGATATTTTTATGTGGTGGTGTATCCCCTCAGAACCTTTATTTTACCTGGGATTGTTTTTTTTTCTGTTTTAAGTTGTCTCCCTGCTTCCAGCTGTTGGGAGTCTGCCTGCATTTCTGAAGCCATCTCTCAGAGGAGGGTGCATTTAATCAGGTTGAATCCCTGCCTTCCAACCCCCCAGGCCTGCTTCACACTGGACCCCTCAATGAGAACATTGTACCAAAATAAAACGTGTCAATCAAGGGCCAAAGATTCACATCAGCCAGCCGTTATTTAGCTGCACTCCCCGTTATTTCCCCAATACATTCTTCCAATGTTAACACAGTTTGAGGAGCTTTTCAGTCTGTTTTTAGTAGCTTTACTTGAATGCTCAACATGGAATATGGAGATCATTCATTGCTACAAATCAATGACTCCCTGTGCAGGCCAAAGCTACCTGCTGTACATCAATGAGTACAACTTTTTGAAGAATTAGAATATTACACAAGTGAATAATATATACATAATTCATGTAAATAATTACATTAGATAATGCACATTAAAAAAAATAATATGACCACCATATCAAATAAGGCAACATGTTAAAAAAAAACAAGATACACGTTATCAATTGTCCAATCATGGTAATTGTAGCCAAAACAGAGAGCTCTTTTGTTGGCTGTGAAGCATGTTGTAATCTGTAGCTTGGTGGCGTCTGTGTCTCCGTCAGTGCCCTTGTTGTACGAGCAGGTCAGTCAGTTGAGAGACTAATGCAGTGGGATTTGAGCAGGTGAAGATGTCACTGATAGTTTCCAGCATGAGACGAACATATACTTCAATAGTCCATAATCCTCCAGCTACAAGCCTTACCCCTCTGTAATGGCTTTTCTGACCACTCGGCTTAGGCCAACACAAAAGTCATGGAAATGTGTACATGGAGGTACAAAGAAACCTCAAATACGCAGCACAGTTGTGTGGCTCTTTGTGCTGCGTTTTTACCTCAGGTCTACAAATTAAGTCCTTACTGTGTTGCATTTTCACTTTCTTGTACTACCAAAAATAATAATAATGTTGAGAATACATGTGCAAGGTATGTTTCACAGTTTGCACTGATGTAAATGGAGCATTTCTCCTGGCTCAAAGAAACTCAAAGAAAAACACCAAAACACAGGAGAAGCCATCAAAAGCAATAATTACATGCAGAGTCAGGGAGGGGCAAGTATGAACCAATAATCACAACCAGCACTGACGCTAGATTCTGATTAAACTGCTAATGACCTGTCACTCAAGAGCGGGGCAGATGTTTATAGATGCCCAGTACCAACCGCACAGCTCATCAGTCAGAGTCAGAACCTTGGCAGCCATGTCACCTACCACACCCACTCACTTAGCATTACCACCGAGCAGCACTGGAGAAAACTCTAGAGCAGCAGTTCCTTTCAGGTTACTGATGGAGGGTGTTGAGTGGTTGCCATGCGCTTTCACACAATCAGAAGAGAGGGCAGCTGTGTGTTTATTTATTTATTAGTTTCATTCTCACTGTCTAGTTTTGGCCATGGTACAACACCGCCGCCACTATTGCCCCTTCTCTTCCCCCATTTGTGATATGGAAGCAGCCATTTTCTTGTGGTGACTTCCTCAGCTCTCACCCTGACGCGTGACACTCATGACAAATTGGGTGTGGAAGTGAAGGTGATGGGCTGTGAAAGCAATGCCCCTGCCCCCACTATACACACTGTGGACATGTACACGAAGGCAGCCAGACACACAAATACACGGATATCGCTCATGTGTGTACAATACTCTAAGCCACTCAGCCTTGCCCTGAGACAAAGCAAGAGGGTGTGGCAAAAAGGGTGGTGACCTGGATGTAAAACACAATGAAAAGAAAACAGGAAATGGAAATCTTTACTTCCTTCAACTCCAACTTCGACTCCAACAAATGTTTCTCCTCATCTATTCAAACTGCAGCACAATTCAATAATCTGCAATATGGCTCTTTGCATGCACATATTTGCTCATCATTCTGTTTTTCTTCATCTTTGAAAAAAAAGATCCCGATTTTTTTTTTTTTTACAACGGATAATGTGGAACAGATGGATTTCCGCATTTCCAATATGATACACCAACAACATTCCTCTGATTACTAATATTTTCAAATAATTCACAAACAAATTAAAATCCTCACATTACCCACCTTTATGGTGAAAAATTTAGTAATTTCAACCGGGGGAAAAATTATTTTATGGAATTGTATAGCAATTATCATAACATTACACTAATTCCCATAGAAGTATTTAAATTATATGGTCGGTTGATTGCATGATGAATTAAAGAGCCATTTTTTTTATTACTAAGAACCTCATCCAACAGCGATCAGGATGGGGGCTCTAAGGCACATTCAAGACCAGACAGGCTGGAACAAGTCTAACCTATTATAGAAATCATATTATTATCATCATCACCTCTGGGGACTTAGTCCAACCTGTAACCTCAGCCTGATCCACAAGTACTTCAGGAACATACGGGAACATATCATTACCATAGTAATGCAATAAGATGTTACAACTTAATGTTAAACAACCTGATTTTCTACGATCACCTTAAGTTGTTTTAATTACTACCACTGAAATGTGACACCTCCAGGCCATGAGTTTGCTTGAATGAATAGGCTGACACAGACCCAGTCCCATGGACAATAGTAATCTGTGTCTTTTTAAGTCTCAGGGCAACATTACAAACACAGACATCCATGATGAATATTTGTCTAGATGTCATTTAGATGGTGAGAGGTTCCCAACAGAGAGGATACAAACCAAAGAAAGACACTCTTTAGTTCTGTTGAGCTCATTTGAGCTTGCTTGTATTGATTGCCATGAAGTCAAAATAAATGTGTGATTTAGATTTTAACTATGACAGTTAATATATTTATAAGTAGGGTGCAAAATGTACGGGTATTTTATAATTTAGTTTAGTAACTGCTCCATCAGTTCATCCACAACAAGATGGAGACAGCCATTTAACATCCAAAGCAGCAGACACATGACTGCAACATGCCAAATCCCGACACAACAATCCCCTTACTTATATGTATCTTGATCAATTCAGTTAGAAGAGATAGTTTGAAAATGTATATAGTAATCAAAACATGCAATCTGGCAGAGAGACAGGAGACAAAAAATACTTAATTGCATCTCAATGTACATGTTACCATGGACAACGGTTTACCAGAGATATTGGTAGGCACACTTGTTGTGCACACATGTACATGCTCACACCTCACTCACCCAAAAATACACACACAGATAAAACATGTTCGACAAATGAACATTAGGTAAGTACTGTATATATGGTACATTTTAGGGATGGTTACAAACTAAACATGGTGAGAAACAGATGGAATTCCATAGGGTGGCCAGCTGTGTACTGTAGTACTCGATGAAAGTACATCAAGACATTATCAACCCACAAACTAAAATGCATCTGTTTAAACTCACTTTAGGACCTAGGTGTGTGGGAGAATATTCACAGCTTTGTAATGTGTGGACCCAACAGAAACAGCCGCAAGACACATGGGAAAAAAATGAAGCTCTTAGTAATCGACATACACATGAGCGTATGAACGTATGACCATCAATGGGTCTGGTTATCCAGACTATTAAAGTCCCCAGCTGAAAAGGCCATTCATAACGTGATTAAAACATTGCTGAGCTCAGCAGAAACTAATCTCCTGAATATATCCCAACTATATGACAATTTTACACTTACAGTACTTTTTTACACTGTAACAAGGCCATCACCTGGCAAAGACTTCAATACATACTAATGAGAGGGATGGAGTTATTATTAGATAACTAAGGTGAATGTGATTAGCAAGAACTATAGCTTTGCTTCTTGAAAACATAATTGTACTGCGCATTAAGCTGGAGGCTCACATTATCAAAGTTGTATCAGGCAATTGACAAGGCTTTTATAATTAGATGTGCAAGAAATCTCTGCCACACAATGCACAGCAGGCTATATATTCACTTACAACCCCTACAGGCAGCAGAAAACAGCATTTTGCCTTTGATCCTTCCACCCAATTGTTTAGAGAGGGTGTTGAGGTCCTAAACCCTTTTGTAATTGGCATTACAATCAATTGCTCAGCTGAGATGTTAGTAAGGGAAAGTGGTAGCAAAATATCCAGGACGCTTGGTTCCTCAGCAAACAATTTAGTTGGTGTAAATGTATTCATTATAATCTGCCTGTGTTTGAGTGCAGGGTTTATTTTTGTGATAATTGTTCTTCCTTTTTTCAGTTCATGCACCCATCCATTCATTTATTTATCCATGTTTTCAGTTCAGGGTTACAGGGAGCTGAAGCCTATTGCAACATCCTCGACAGGTCAGGGGACTTGCACAGGAAAAATATTTTACCAAATTTACATTTATGTTATATTGCTAATTTGTCTTTAATTAGTTTACAGCTATTTCTACTAATATTATTTCTACAAAGTGGCATGATCTTGAGTCATAAAGTTATATTTTTCTGCTAAAAGGTGACAAACTGGATCAATTTGATTTCAGTCGGTTTACTCCCCACTGCAGATGTGCATTATAATCATGAATACTAAAATTAATAATATCCAAATCAATCCTGAGAAGAAATTTCTCTTAATCTATATCATCGATACTGCCAATTCTAAAGTGCCTCTATATCATGTTTACAGATACATTTATTCTAAGACACTGGGCATCACAAAGCTATAGGCCCCGTCTGTGCATGGTGGCCATTGTGCACACGTCAGTTGAGAGCTTTTTGTCCCATTGTGTTCAGTGACAGGCTGAATGAGAGGGAGTGTTTATCAGTACCAGGATGTGTGGGAGACACCTGCTGGGCCGGGCTGCACCGGCTTGCTCTGCTCCGCCATTAAAACGTGTAGCGCTGGGGGCTCTTTTGTTAGGCAGGAGCTGTTGGTGGCGACATGTTTGAAGTGTCACAAGTGTCAGTCTTTATTAGATTCAGAATGATATTAGGGGATGGAGGAGTATGTTTAGTCAAGGAAGGGGAAAGATAGATTGAGCAAGATAGATAGAGAGCATCCCTCTTATGTCATCATCTCTGAATACTGAATACCCTGGCAGTCTAAGAAATTGGCAAGGCTACCTGGTATTCTACTTTTCCAGGGGTTATAATACTCGGGAACAGACACCAACGTCGAACTTTATGGCTGAATCTCTGCTCAAGTGAAAAGAGACATATTTATGCTATTTTATAGCTCAGATGATGGAAGGTGGAATCATCAGGTGCCAACTAGAATCAGCAACGCATCAATGGTTAGACAAAAAAAAAACATTTACACAAATCAGTGGCAGTAAATATCAAAACCTAGGTGAAAGTGTACATTATATATAGTCTATATTGTATGCTGCTGCCAGTACAAGTCATCACATAATCTACTGAGGTAATGAAGCATCTCCTTACTATTGTTTTCATTAGCATACTTTCTCACTGATTGGCAAAACTTTCACTGTGTTTATGCACACCCGTGTCTGCATGCATTTCCAAAATAAGAATACAGGAGAGATAATTTAGGGTTTTGCTGCAGTACAAATACGGAGGTTGCTGGAAGCACACATCGATTGACATCTGCTCAAATGTTCATCGACAAAAGGAGAAACACTGAGAAAACGAGTACGAGGGAGAGAGAGAGGGCTCCTGAGAGGGGGAGAAAAATCCATAATTGCTCTCATCGCCATATGATTTTCTGCCGGCAATTTTCAGGGAGCACACACTGACCTTTGCCTACTTAATTCCTGTGCAGTAAAGAAACAGAGAGATGATCACTGAGGCACATAATTACACCCTCATCGATACATGGATCTATGGGTTGGGCAATGAATGCAACCCAGGGATAAAAGGACAATACACATTATCCTCACACACAAGCATGTACTCTGACCTACATGCACACACTTGGAAGAAAACACATGCTACCCCCCCCAACAAACACATCATCATGGCGGTGGCATATATTATATTTATCTGGATGCAAAGTCAATGTGAAATGCATGGTGGGTAATGATGATGTGAAGGATTGAGGCTGCAAGCTGGATGGAGGAGCCCCATATGGCTCTCTCCGTCCGTGTCATTACCTTGTTACGCCTCTGACTTCCATTCAGGGAGAGAAAAAGAGAGAAAGAGAGAGAGAGAGAGAGAGAAAGACGGAGAGCGAAAGAGAGAGAAGAGAGAGATAGAGAGAGAAAGAGAAAGACGGAGAGAGAGAGAGGATCGCCCAAGACTAAGCTACAACTGAAATTGTCTGGGGTCAACAGTGCCATAATTACTTTAAAATGTCAGCCTGCAATAAAATACAACAGTTCATCTGGCAGAAAGCAAATTAGCTTTGACCATGCCGTAATTACCCTTTCCTGCAGAACCATTAGAAGAGATCAAATCTTCACATTCTCTGTTTGAGGAAAGGCCATCAGAGTACACTCCACCTGACAAGGATGCACATTTGCCATTTGGCAGGGGTAATTAATTGTCCTTATAATAGAAATTTTATATTGGACTTCGAAATGGAAAAAAGTGTAATAACCTGCCAGTTTTATCTTAACCATTTGCTGACACCCTTTGCCTCTTGCTCTCTCGTCATATCTTCTTCCTTTTATTTGACTTTAGCAGCTGACTGATTTGTATGCTCAAATCCTCGAACAGAGAATTTCTTGCTCCAGCATCTTTCACTAATGGTAACATATCTTATGTAAAGACACTGATCTTCAGCAAGAGGTGCATTCTAAAAACTAAAACAGGATGATGGAATGAAGCTGAATTTTTTGGGGTAAAATGCTAATGAAAGACAGGGTTTTTTAATCATGATGTGCAAATAGCAGTGCCTGCCCTATATATGTTTAACACACACATTTTGCTTGCATACCATAAATACTCCTAAAACTAATTTACAACCTTCTTTATGAAATGCAGATGACAATCCTCCATCTTTTAAGCTACAACGTGTACTCCTCCCAAGAGTTGGGTAAACGTTTCTATTTTTGATATCGTCAAAATGGCTCAACTCTGACAGAGCTTTGAAATAGAACCTTTGAGCTTTTTGCAAACAATACAGTTTAAGTCACATGAACAAACGTTTGTGAAAGAGTGTATGTATTTTATTTAAAATATCTAAACATCTAAAAGAAATCAATGTGTCCTTTATTAAATAAAATAAAATATGAGGTAGGACATTCAATGCTTCATTTGATCACCTAAATCAAAGCTTTGAATTTAAATAAACAACATTCAATACAGCCCTATCTGTCTAATCTCACAATCTCAATCATGTCCATTATGTTAACTCCTCTTATGGAGTGCAGAGCAAAGTTTTGTTGAGCAGGCATGTGTAAAACGGAAATACGGGGTGTCAGATCCATGGAAAAGAGATGGAAAATTGGTTTGTAATTAATGATTTAAAATGAATTTGTCACTCGTGCTGATTATTGGGGCTCAGAAGGCGGACATGCTGCTCCACCAGAAACATCTCTAAATGCACATTAGGGCGCATATTCTAGAGATTATTTGTATAACATAAGGCTTTAATAGTAGGCTGCATTTGTTAAACTTGCAATAATATTGGAGTAGGAAAATCTTTGATCATCCCTTCATTCCTCGATACACGATCTGATCGCCAAATGACACAAGCCTACCTCATAGTTTATTTCCTTGCAGTTCTGCGCACAAGCCCTGATTGCACTCCTTATGCACAAGATACAAAGGAACTGTAGTAAATCAAAATGTTGAAAACCTGATCATCTTCATTATTAATTAGAAATGTATACAGTAAAATCATTAACTAATGTGTTGCTCACCCCTAAAACGTTCATAGGTCAATGTGATTAACATTTGAACAATTCATAGAATGTAAAATCCCTGCTCCATGCCCTTAGAGGTTGTGCTGCTCTTCAGACCCAATCGGACCAAGCGGTTTGACCTGCCAAAGCAACCCACACACCGCCCTACTTACAGTATAGCCCTTCCGTAGCCTCTCCCTTGTGGGGCTACAAACTCAAATTTCTCAGACACAACTGACACACCATTACAGTATGGCTATGGAAGGAACAGCAAATTTATAGAACTTAACTTTTGAATTGCTGAACATTGAACAATTGCTTGTCATCCCTAAAGCTACACAACCTTACTAACACAACAGCAATGGTGTGCACTATTGTTGTGGTCCAATAATGCAACAGAATTAAGGAAGCGCATAGAAAAGATTCCAGATTTTGTCACCAAATAATTAACATATCACACTGCTAGGTATGGCAAAAAAACTGTTTATGAAGGGGGGCTTTTAGCTTGTCATCTCACATGCTGAATTATCATAAAGAACCTTCGCAACATACACGGCCCACAAGCAATCTTTGTCTACTATACTGTACCTGAACAGATACTACATTTACTGACATGCTAGTGAATTAAAGGCGGGAAAGAGATTAAAACGTGACCTGTTTTACAACAATATATTGAAGCAATGTGCCGCCAAGCTCCATGTTATGGTGATCAATGCCATTATGATCGATTTCTGTAAGCCCCTGTGTGTTCCATGAGGCACAGGTACTGGTTTTGTGGAAGATTATTATCATGTTAAACTCCATTCCTTTTTTGAGCCCCCCCATTTTACGCTTTTAGCAATTACTGTTTAAAACAGAAGGAGATGTTTCCTATGCAGCCAAGCTATCTAAATAGGGATTAGGTATGGAATAGCTGGGCGTGGACGGAAGCCCAAAGTAGTCAGTTGGGACTGTATCTCAGGTAGCTGAGCAAAATGCTGTACTATCGCTGCTGCGCTGCTACTGCTGCTGAATCTAAATTTTAGCTTGAGAGCATTGTAACCTTATCAAATTAGCTTTGGGCCCAGTCTGTCAGCCAGTGCTGCTGGGTTGGCAGCCACCACCATGATTAGTCATATTGAATTATACATTCAGAGCATGCACGACACCTTCCACATCAACACAATACATAGAGAGACTCACACACACACATACGAAGCAAGAGAGTTACTGTAGTCAGAAATACATACAAAATCTCGCACAGTGATGGAAACAAGCACACATATATGAATGCACACGCAAGCGCGCACACACACACATGCACACGGACAAAAAACACACTTAGGTTTCTGTTTTGGAACAGGGTGATGCGGATGTGCGTAAACAGGATTAGGAGAGACGGTTCCACTGTCACACAGACCTCCAGATTGTAATTCTCATGCCTCTCTGACAGCTTGGCACAGCACTAAGTCACCTAACGTTTGCCTTGACATGAAATCCAGACCTGGGCACAGATGAGGTTATCAGTGGGGGGAGAGGAGTGGGAGGAAACGCGTCTAGTCCTATTGGGAGAATTGTTTGGGACTAATGCCTGGGCTTGGTTGACCGTGGGGACTGAGGGGGCAGAAAGAGAATGGTGCAGGGTACAAAAAATATCCAGCATGACTGCCTTTGGCGTAGATACTCCGATGCCTGAGATTTAGATTGTGTTCTCCTCATACATGTGTGAAACCTATCAAAAAGTAGCTGAAAGATTACAATCCTCTTCATTAAATTTATCTCTTGCGACATTAACTGTTAATACGCATCCAAGCAGTGTGTATGGGACTTCCAGGGCAGCTTAGATGACTGCAACCTGTAATTACTGTTCCAGCACTTGATTAGAATAATCTGATTGCAATTATTCAGTGACTTTAAAATACAAGCCTCGAGCTACAGAACAATAATTCAAGGGCAGTGATTGGGAGCGTGTTTCTTTTTTGGCTGTAAAATGACGTTTTAATCGACACAGAGTGAAAGAGGTTCCCTGCTAAGGAGCCAGTTCCCTCAATTAAAGCCCATTTATGAAGTGAGGGGGAAGACGTTGTGCTGCGATGTGGAGTTAATCACCAGGCAGACACTTACAGAGTTCTCATGGATCAAGGAAATAACCCCTCTAACGGGTAAACAGGCAGAAACACAGCACTACAGCAAAGCCACCATGAACACACACACACACACACACACACACACACACACACACACACACACACACACACACACACACACACACACACACACACACACACACACACACACACACATACCAACACTCATGCTACCAGTTAATGTATTATGATGTTTCTTTTCTTATCGAATTATCTGAAAAAATCTAAAAATGAAGCTTAAAATTCCAAGCCAATAGGAAAATGTTTTGTTAATATGATCACTTGACTAAAAGACACAAACTCAAAAATCTAAATTCTAAATCAAAATGCACTTACAGTCCGTCAGAACATGAGAAAGTCAATGATCTTCCATATATATTCTGCAGCAACAAAGCTAGATAATTGATTGCATTTAACAGTCAACTCTAATGTATCTCATCACTCTAAGGAGTCTGTGGTGGATTAATTAAAAAAGTAATACAACAAGAGGGAGACGCATTGCCCAGCTGGCACTGATTCCATGTCAAAGTGAGGACAAAGATGGTGACTGAAATCTTTTTCTAGGCCTCGAATTTGCAGGACTTTTATTTCCTGGATCTGATTTACCTGAGGAGACATGTTTTTTGTCCCTGCCTGCCTTACAAGCTTACCCAAACTGGGTGATTAAAAAAGCAGATTTTTTTCAACACACAGACGCACGCACACACTCAAACTTCTTCTAGTCCTTCAGCGGACGCACACCCTATGGGTACAATGTGTGCTCACACACAGTACATGTGCACATAATGATGTGAATGAAGGGCCAGTGGGTGCTTGCACTTATAGCGACTTAGAATAAAATCTAAATTGATGTCCATTGTATTTATGACAGCTTAATTGTAACCATCCTTGATTATTCTGTTTCATAATGGACTGTATAGTACTAACAAAAACGTGCCACCAAGATCGCATTAATCAGTATTACTCTGCCTTAACCTCAGTAAGTGGCACAATAAGAGACGTGCCCTCTCTAATCAGCTTCATTGTGTTATATCACCTCCGCTCTAACTATATCACAGAGAGTTCAAAGACCTCACACTACATGTTATTGCTGAAACCATCTTTAATCAGCGGCATTGGTCTTTGTTAGATCATGGAGGTCTACGTTGTAATGAAAACGCCAGCTAACTCTGATAGCAGCCTAATTGGGAGATAATGAGCCAATAACATCAATGGCTAATGACACACCGCGTCTAAGTCACACCCCCCTCAGGCCACACAGAGGCTCATTCACCACTGATGGAGTGCATAGCTGGGAAGTCTGACAGAGCTAGACCATTCTCTGTACAAACAGGCTGTCTTGATGGCTTCATTAGGCTAATGAAAGGAGGTGCCTGGCGCTTAAAGATGGTTGTAGTGGACTCTACCTAAAAGAAACAAATACAGACATCTAGGGGTGCAGGATCACAAAACTCACTCTTCATATTTTATGGTTTTGAGTCACAGATCGGTTCAGCATGGAAAACAAAAAAAGCTCCCGGTCACATTTTTTTTTACATCGGTACCAATTGCTGATTGTCGATAAATCCTCTCAGCCAATAGAGATCGTTTTTGCAGTTCTTGTCTTAGCAGCTGGTATACAAGGCTCCTTTGTATTGCCTTTAAACAAAAAAAAAACTGGGCCAAAAATGTTGGGCTGTTGCTGTACTATGTTGATGTGAATATTATGTGTAGTTTGTTTGTTTGTGTGTCAGAGTCTGCATGTAGGGGGGGACAGCTTAAGCACTGTATGACTGTGTGGGCGTGGGCACCAGTAAGTGGGTTGAAGGGGGCTGAACTTTTGTCAGGTCTCAACAATGAACTAGCTAACAGTAAACAAGCCTGATGATGCATAATCACATTAAGAGAGGCACCAAGCATGGAGGAACGACCCTGCTAATCCACACTGTGCTAGCTCTGTAACCTGCACATAATCCTTGAGAGAAGGAGCGGGTTGAGAGGAAGAGAGTGCAGAGAAGAGGAGAGTAGGACCAATAGAGGCTTTGGAATTGAATTACTGTACGTACAAAGCTTTAGGCCAATTAACCAGGTGTCTCAATTCTCTACCTTGTTGTAGCCTGCATTTATATGACAGGGTGATGGTGTTTTGCATCTCCAGTATGGGGCTCAATGATGTAGGCAGTTTAATGAAGCATAAAAGCATATGACATGCCAGTGAGAAAACACCTTAGTGGTGGTGGGAGAGGTCTGAGCAAAAACATCCGAAGGTGGCAGCAGCTATAGTTTACGTGCACATTATGCTCAAAACACCCTGAAATATATTATTTAACAGAACAATGTTGATGGCACGAAACAATGAATGCTGGAAATCAACTGGTGTCTGATTCTCTTGATATTTATTTGTATTTCTCGATAGGTCAAGATTTACCAGTCTGTCATAACCACAGAGGCAAAAGAAAGGGAGGTTAAAGGCCAAAAAAAGGAACTACGCTGATGAACTCAAGTCTTCCACAACTGAAAAACTTGGTACACTTTTGTTCAGAGCAAATGATCAGAGCTTCAAGGTGAATTAGAATCCCTAAAAGAAGCATTGACTTTGCACAATCTGCCTATTCCTTTAAGGTCACAAAATAATGTACTAATGTTTGAATATGGTCCCTGACAAATAAACTAAACTAAACTAAACTCTGACTCCAGCTGCCTGCTGCATTATGGATATAAAACACATAGAACAAGCACACAAGCAAGAGGACCTGCATGCCTATTTGACAAGATTGTATATTCAGTTCTGTGATCAGGTGCAAAGTCGAGGAATGTTTGCATTTCTATTCGTGTCTGCATGGCTTACACACAGAAGAATGAGCAGATGCTACATTTCCATTGTGGTCTGAGGCCTTATTGCATATTGTCCCTGGCTAACACATAACAGTGGATTCCACATAATAGCTAGCAATGGGCTCTGTATCTAATGAGGCTTTGGGTGGAAAGTTTATCATCGTATTTGTATTATTATTATCTCCACTGGGAGTGATGAAGGTACAGCCTAAATGCAAAATATTAACTGTATACACTCTGTAACCACATTATAAAAACAGTTACCAACCCAGGTTGTGCTTATAGCGGGTATCTATCTACACAACCAACATGTAAAATGCATGGTAAAAAATTGGTTAAACATGTCTTTTGTGTAATGCATGATGTTTGGGTTTAAAATAGACATGCTTTTCCCTAGATATGTTGTGTATGAATCACAGAGAATTACTGGTTCAGATGCATCTGAATCAAGGTGTTAAGAAACATCATCACTGTCATTTCATGTGCATTGCACTGTACTTGACTCCAAGCTTCTTTTATTTTTAGTTTCTGCTGAATTGGGGACATCATCAGGGAACTTTTCAATGAAAATAACCTCAGCTGAAATCACAACCTCAATGCCAGGCAACATAAAATGGTGTATGGGTTACCTAAAATGGCAAATTGATTAAAACATGACAACAGTAGGTTTCCATAGAAATCTTATTGAACAAAAAGCAAAGGAGATGTTAAATCAGGATAGATGGCTTTGTGTTACGGTGTGGTATGGTGTTGAACTTGCACTGATATCATACGCCGCACTATCTGCGCTTTACTTTCAAAACTTTGCTGAGCAAACTTTTTCTGCCAACTTCTGTACAGCTGAGGGAAATTCATCATTGTCAGCCGGTGGATCAAAAATGGAGAGGGGATGAAAATGACAGATACAGGAAAAGTAAAGAAGGGGAAGGTGGGTGGAGATGATGTGGGGAGTGAGGATATAGATAAATTGGAGCCAGACAATGAGCAATGGTGGGGAGAGTTATCATGCATGTTTGCGTGTGAGTGGGTGGGTGTAGTAGGCGTGTGTGTGTGTTTATTAGAGAGAGAGAGAGAGTGGGAGAGAGGGAGAGAGAGAGAGAGAGAGAGAGAGAGAGAGAGAGAGAGAGAGAGAGAAAGAGAAAGAAAGAGGTCCTTGACAGACCCTGGGAGTCGGGGACCAGCTGGACTTTGAGTACTGCCTGCTGATTCTGCCTGCCCTCCTGATCCTTCGGTCCCTTACCTCCTTTTCCACAAAACCTTCCCTCTCCTCCCCACCCTGACGCGCTTCTTCTATTCTTCCAACTTTATTGCATCCTCAAGTTTACTAATCTTCTGCATCTGCATCTTTAACTGATTGATATTTCCCATATAAAACATCCATCTACAATTACAGGAACATACCTTACATTTCTGGACCCATCATCTCATGTAGACACTGATGTTTCCATTGCAGCTTAAGTGGAGTTTGAGGAAAATAGCGGTCTCAAATGTCAAATATCAGTTCCTCAAACCTGGTTCCTGACATTCCATTGTGAAATGAAATATCATCATTATTCTGCCTACTTTGAAAATGTTTGATCCTTTCTGGTTCATTTTTCATCCACATCTCTAAACCCTCTCCTTTGTTTATCCAACAGCAGAACATATCTATAGCTGGATCCTCCTCCAGGTCTAGCACGGATTAGTAAGTGAACACTGAACCATGTGGATGTACACCCTGGGGAGGTGAAGACCTGCCACTGGTCTCTGGCCCACAGTTTAGCCTGCATAGACTCATACAGGTGCAACCAAACACACACACAAAGCAACTTACCACACAATCTCATCCAGCTAACACAGCTGAGTTTGACCTCTTTGTGGCAGCTGCTAATGTGTTACAACAGTCCTCTGGCCCCAATTTGCTGTGTCTGAACACAGTGTCTAGTAGCTCATGTAGTATTTCCATACAGTGATGTTTGTTTATACAACCATCCACATTCAAAACAATAATCAACACAAAAGTGATGCACAGTAATATGTTGCTTGACTGTGGGCTTGATGGGTCTCGGCTGCAGTGGATTCTTGTTTTTGTCTAAGTGAGTTTAATAGAACCAATGTGATCAAATAAATGACATAATGAATGGTGACAGATAACTAGTGTGTTTACAAACTAGTCTTGTCCACCCACGGTAAGCAGGGGGTAATCAAGTCTTAACTGTTTCTGTGAAGTTTGTCTCACAGGCAATGTAGAGTACAATTTCTCTTCCAGTGGTTTCTATTCATCTACCCTAACTATCCGACCCTGACTGAAAAACATATACTGTACACTAAAATCTGTATGTAAAGAAAGGGCAGTAGCAGGTCAGTGACAGTACAGTAATGTTGCACAGCACTTTAGCTAGCACCAGATACTTTATTGTTTTCTGAACTAAGATGTAAAACAAACAAAATTATCATATAATTGGATTTTTATATTTATGATTTTTGCATAAATATAAAAATCCAATTATATGATACATTTTTTTGTAGCTTCAGGTCCCAATAATTTTGTGTTTCTGCACAAATGAACAGCATCAAACACCAGAGTTGTTTAGACAGAAATGGCCTTTTGGCTTTTGGTACCTTTGTGTTGCAATTCAGATCTCAGTAGCTTTAAATACTTAGCATGAAGTGTTCTAACGAACGTTTTGCTTGGAATCCCTAGTTTGCAGAATTACATGTACCAGTTGAATGATTGGATATTATGTGTTGTGGATCAACATTTAGCTTGTCTTGGTCTTTTTAGGGATGTATAATCCAGCCTGAAGACAACAAGTGTGTCAACCAGCCTTGCTTTCTTAAGCATAATCCATGTCAGGGACAGTGCAGAGGAAGAAAGAGGAATACTCCTCAATGAGTCATTTTCAAATGTTCATATTTCTGCTTTTGTATACTCAAAATCTAAACAATCGACCAGATCTATGAATAAAATGAATGCTAAAAGCCATGTGTGGGGAGGACATTATTGAACTCATTGCCAAATGTTTGAATTCCATACACCCTTGTTGTGCACATATATAGCATTGAGTGTGACATTCATGGAGTTATATATATTTCAATTATGTAATTTTATGATGGATACATCACTGCAACAGAAAAAAATTAAATAAACCTGAAGCAAGAGTTTTCTCTTGTATTTTTAATTTCAACCAGTTGGTGAATGAGAGAAAAATAGTAAAACAAAAAATAAAACTGCATGCTTCTATGGTAAAGTTTAAAAACAGAAAGTGAAAAGTGTCCGTTTCAGGGAAATAAGGAGCATGATACGGTGAGAAGAAAGAGAAAAAAGAGGAGGAAGAGAAGAAAATAGGGTCTTGAATCAAAGCCAATCACTTCAAGGGTCTGAACTTGGCCACTGAATTATTTGAAACATTTTCTCATACACACAGGGAGGAGAAAAGAGTGCTGGTTAAAAAACAAAGAGAGAGAAGAGGAGGTAAAGAAACAGACTGAGAAGTAAGGAGAAATAAAATTGATGAAGCAATGAATGTGAAGTTATGAAAAAAGAAACTGGAGGGTGGAGTTTTAGCCTCCACACCCAACTGACCTGTTTCCAAATAATTACCAAGAAAAAAAATTAAGTCCCTGAGAACAAGAACAGTTTTCACACTCTAGCACACAAAGAGAAGGACCGGCTCAAAGATGAGACGCTTGGCTGCATTCTACTGCCCCACTTAAATCTTACTTTCAATTCACTAAATGTGCTATTTGACTTGGCAAAGGAGCTGGTATGTCCCATGGAGCAGCAGGGAGTCTTACCAGGACTTTGCCAAGTTTGCTGCAGCCCTGCTGAACAGCCTTCACCTTGGCTAGCTAGTGACCTTAGACATAGTGGGTGGTTCAACTCAGTGGAGAAAGGAAAAAATAAAATAAAATAACCATAACCATAACCTGTGGTTGAAGTTCAGCTTTTAATTTTAAAACTCTCCTTGTGAGCACAACACAGGAGGAAAAATAGACAAGAAGACAAGAGATATGTTCTTCCATGGATGTAGAGGAAAGAGAGAAACTGCGTGTAACACCCAGAAGTCCAAGCTACAGTAGTTAACAATGACCTGGCCTGGTCTAGAGAACTGCCGGTATAATGTGACTAACAGGAATGGAAAATATTTTTTGTTTGCCTTGTGAATGATGTAAATTAAGACCACGAGAACAACTTAGTAGTATATACGGTGCTGTGAAACCAAAATAATGCAAAGTTATTGGAGAAGTGGAAAAATCCAATAAAACCTCTCAGTGATTGGCCTCAGAAAGAAAGCCTATTATTTCACTTTTCTAAGACAATAAATCAGCGGTTATTATGGGGACTTGTCAACTGAAATGAATTTCTAAACTCAAAAGCTATATATTCAACACAAGCAATTAAAGTTGGATACAGCTGATCCCACATTTGGCTTTAAGATATTCAAACCATAAACTGCTTCATCTAAATAAAGCATGGCTTTACATTTTTGAGATATGTGCCAATCCCATTGGAAACATAATTTATTACTTTCCATTTTGTACAGTGCAGCTTACAAAATTATTGTGTCTCCAAAATGTCATTATCTTTCCATTAAATAAAAAATGATGTGATTGCGTGTTGTTTCATTTACAGTGTAGTTCAGGATGAGGTCAGGAGTACATAAAAACACTCAGTGTAAGCTCTGAACAATTAAACTTCTATGTTGATGGCTTTATTTGTGCAAAGGGTTTCATTGCCATGCCACTGTGTCTCAGAGGTCCAGACTCAGAGGAGGACAACTCATGACACCCCTAAAAAAGGAGCAATCCATGGTTGCCAACATGATAAACCTGTATGGAGGAGCCCCAGACACCCAGCTCCATGAAACACTCAAAAACAAGTCTTACCATCTTAAACTCACAGGAATTTGAAAGATGAGGCACACCACACCATCCTCCCCATGGCCCACATTGTGAAAATAAAAGAGAAGTGAAGTGAAGTGAAGTGAAGCATGGAGACAGAGAGAGATGTTGTGAGGAGGACAGGAAGAGAGGATGAGAAATTATGCCAGGGTCTGAAGATTTATTTTGAGGTTGGATTTAGAAAAATGGTGTTTGGCAGCATGGACAGGGTCAAGGCCTACAGGCCTGGAGCTCAAGCAGCCATCTTGGCAGTGACTCCTTTAGTAAGAGGGGGATTGTTTTACAAGATACATCAGTATGCCAGAAACACTCCATTTCCTCTTTCCCACTGTTGCACTAATGCAACTTAATTTTTTTTCATTCAGACAGTTTATCTTTGATCGGAAATGTATTGCTCTGTCAATGACCAATGTAAACATTCACATCACTTGGAGCAGAAATCATGACTTCCTGTAGTTATATTTACGATTAGGATGAGGATACTTAGGATGAGGATACTCAGAAGGGTAATCAAGGCTTCAGATGGTGTATGTCGTCCCCCAACAAGGAGAGAAAGAGCTCTTTTTCCTTCCTCCCGGTTCTTGTGAATATATTTGGAATGTAAAGGATCAACCTTGGATTCAGTCATTTTCAATAAACAAGGGAATTCAAATAATCATTGTGACATATTACACTCTCCTTCCCTCTTTTTCTTTGTCTCTCTGTCTCGTTCACACATATCACACACACATGCACGGTGAACTCCCCCACCACAGGGCCTCCTACATGGGAAGAGTACGAGCCATGAAAGGCATACAGTGTTGATCCAGCTGATAAGCTGACCAATTGGGTCAATTTATCAAGGAAAACCTTTGCTAAAATGTGATCCCTGTGTGTGATGGAAAGCCTTCAGACAACTCTATTCCATCCACGTCGCTGTGGTTCTTGGCGTGGTCGCCTTGCAGAAACTCTAGCTGTGTTATTACAGATATTTAGTGGCCTACAACAGGACATTAGTTAAAACAAATATGTAAATCTGGGTCAGAGAGAGACTAGTGGGGGAGAGTCTGAATGATGTATGCCAGATAAAACTATGTCTAGGAAGACAGAGAAATGACCTTAACGCTCATCACGCTGCAAAACACAGTTAGATGTGATAAATTAAGCAAACCAGTGGCTGATCAGTGAGACACAGAGACAGTAAATAAAACCCATCTGGAATGGCTTTCTGTTTCTGTTCTGTTCAAGCTGAAACCCAAAACTCATATCAGATCTGAATGCTGTGCAGCGATAATAGCTGAATATTCATTTTGGTGCAAGCGGAAGACAAACATTCCCGTTCTTAATGACATCTCCAGGGAGGAAGTTCATTACACAAGGTTGTTACGCAACAAAACCCTGTCACTCGAGAGGTCAGAGAAGGTTCACACTGCTAACATTAGCAAAAAACCCATTGGCAACTAGGTTAGTGACACTTCCTGCATGAAATTACAACTTTGAAAAAACTGGGATACAAGTAACATCAGGTCTCCAAGTAGACATGTAAGACTTCACTATAGTGGCCTACTTTGTGTCAGGCAGCAACAAGGCAAATGAACACTTTATGTAGGTTCAAGCAGAAAAGGTATATCAGAATGTCAATCTCTCAGGCCAATTATTCAAACTCAATTGATTAGTGTTGTACTTTTTGGTTCAATACACACGGGTGATTCCCCATATTAGTCTAATTTGGGTTTAAAGAAGAACAACAACATGAAAAATATCTGTCGTAAATGGTAATCCAAGCTATTTCAATTTTAGAGGATATAAGCAATCATTGCTATCATGTTTTATTCTGAAAAACAAAAGTTGCAATTGTTGAGAAAAAATGTTCTGTCTGTAGATAATATATTTTTCTGATTTGTTTTGTATGTTCATTAATACTGTAAATGCACAGCTGTCCTCCATTTGTTGTAAACACTCTGCAACAAACAACATCAATTCCTTCTTCTCCTATGCTAGAATAAGTTATGCAATAATAAAAAAAACATTACTATATAATAGCAAGCGTACACATTTTTGTGAACTGGCTTTATGTTAAATCACTACTGAGTGATATCAATTACCAACAGGGTGCATTAAATAAATACTTTTCTATACAAATGTTACAGAGCATTCAATCTGAAAAACGTTTGAACAAAATTTGTATTTCATTCCACTGGCAGTTAATAAAATAATTTGACTAGTGGTGTATACGCACACTGGATATGCAAATCTGTGGACTGGATTTCATGGAGAACACATTAAAAACAGAGTTGGTCTATATGGAAATAAAAAATGAGCAAAAAATTTCTGATAAGGCTTGTCAAAGCATCTCACACTGTAACAGGCATGTGTATTGTATGTCTGTTTTACAGGTAGGTAGGTGTGTGTGTGGAAGGTGTGTGTGTGTGCGTGTACTGTATCTGTATGTGTGTGTGTGTGTGTGTGTGTGTGTCTCTAGGAAAAACACTGTAGCTGTAGTTGCACACTGTTCTGTACACTGATTGATGGTTGCTGTCCATGCAGGCCTACATTTTTGAGTGGATTGGAGTCATAGCACATGAGCAAACGCAAGATGGAAGACTGTGGAACTCTCCACTACAAAGAATAGCAAGACTCTCTGCACCGCATACACAGTCTGCAGAGAAACACAAACTCTCACACACACACCACACCCACAGATCCACTTCCCCACCTCCAGTGCTTGAAGATCTACCTGCCAGCTGCTGCCAGTCGCAGCGAAAGATGGGCTTTGTTGGTTTTGTGAAGCCCACCGACAAGACCCCCCTGGAGACTGCAGGTCTCCAGTAAAACACAAGCCTCAGCCTTATCCACTCTGCCGCACAGGCAATCTGTTTTCTATATTGCCAGCCTGTATCACTGTACTATGCACTATAGAACAGCAATTGAGCAGGAAATTAAGTTAGGGGATCGGTATTTGGCGGAGGAGAACGAGCTGGTGTGGTCTTCCCTCTCCACATACAAGGATCATTAAATATCACACGACTTTCTTGATAAATTCCCTCTTCTCCTCTCTCTGCTGCTCCCATCAACTCATTCCCCTCTTCATACTCTCTTCTCTGTCTTTCCGTCTCTTTTCTTTCCTCCTCAATTTCTCTCTCATCATCTGCCCGTTTCTGTCTTGTCTTGTAGTGTATGAAACAAAACATCCTAATGGATGTTTGAACAGCTTGAGACGTGTCGGCCTGGGAACTACATCCCTGTGACAGGGAGCTCTGGCAGGGAATTGAGACCTTTACGAAAGGAAATAGGGGACATATTTCTTTCTGTTCTTCTTTGTATATTTATTCTCTCTCTTATTTCTCTGCACATACAAACAGAACTAAGTTTTATTTTTTTGACTAGTAAATGTTGAGGATACATTTTTTGACTCCTCTTCTTCCCCTCTGTTCGCTTCTGCCTTTCTCATATACTTGTAACTGTTTTCATTGAGTGACTTTGTGTGCAAGTGTAAGAAGTTAGTGAGGCGAGGGAAAGGAGGGACAGCGAGCTAAGTCAGGACGTCACTATTCAAAACCGTTATACTTAACTTTCATTGGAGCAGTGGCAGTTCTGGTGAGACGAATGAACCATCAGCGAGTGCACGCACACACAACCACGCACACTCCGATGTGAATTCTTGGTTTTATTTTCTGGCACAAAAAAGGACTTTTTGTTTCTTTTATTAACTTCTTAATCATAAACCTCATTATCAAACTAATAATTAACTTTTATTTCAAATTACTTTTAGGTTAATTTTGGGTATTCAAGTGCCCTAGATCTATGTATATTCATAGAAGACATTGATTCCATTGCTTCCTATTCAAACGTTGCATGTTTGAGTGGACTTGAGTGGAGCGCAGCACATTTTGTGCTGGATACATTGATATGATTTTAAAAAATTGTAACACTAACATTCTAAAATATCTATATTTGATGAATATTTAATGAGGCTTACAACTGAAAATGCTTGTCCTCATGTAAAGATGTGGATCATGTGGAAACAGTTATCCCCTATAATTGACTGACATTTTGAGTTTCTTACACAAACCTAAAAGCAGACACTGGCTTCCCTGCATCCATTCAGAAAGACAGCAGCAGATATTAGAAACACGCTCACGGGGACAAAGAGCTCTTACTGCTACAATCTTAGGTCAATCAGTAGTGTTGACAGCTAAATTAACAAGTGCTACAAGCCCCATTACATTTGGCTCCTGCTTGTGTTACAATGGATAGATATACCAATACACTCTCAGACAGATAATCACAAACAAATCAATATCTATAAATAAGCGAATGAAAAGGAAAAATATTGCTCTAGAGGTGAATTTATGACCACCATTGGCCACCTGGAACACACATACACACACACACACACACACACACACACACACACACACACACACACACACACACACACAGAGTACTCAAGGCCTGTGCAGTGGTCAAGTTAGTGGGAGGCAGTCAGAGAGATAAGGCGCCAAACCAGGTCTAAATCCCTCCTGAAGCAGTCTTGATGGACAGACAGGCCACCATTAACAATGCGGTGGCTTGTGAGAGCAGCAGCTGATGGAAAGATACCCTGGCATTTGCTGTGTTAAGAAGTGGCCCTTAAAGATTTCACACTTCCAATTTCTTTGAATTATCTGCCATCTCCAGCCTGTCACTCAGCCTGACAATCTCAGATTCTTGTTCACTCAGACACCAGGCTAGTTATTGGCAAAGCAATCCGCTGTGATACAGCAAAGTCTGATAAAAACATTAGTCAAACAACACAACGTACAAATCTAGACCCCAACCTAGCACATGGGTGCTAGATTGGGGTCTCACGCTCTTCGTTTACCCTTATAAGTCTAATAAAACATACTGCGATTCACGTAATATATTGAGTATAGTTTTAAGATAGTAAAGTGGTGTTCTCAAACATTACATTACACTCACATGTGCCTGTGTCTTTGCGCAATTGCACACATCAATGATTTGGTGTGACATGAAACTTTGTGCCAACATAGCAGAGTAACTCTGCCATGTATCATTATTTGCTAGATTGCAGCGTACAGAGCACAATAGATTTGTTAAGTTCCGCCTAAGGCAGTGATGACAGCCAATGCCGGTATGACACTGAACAGACTGCTTATCAGATCTGTAATGGTTTGATTTGCTTGCTGTTCCAGACAGGCCATGATAGAAATATCACAACATCCCCATTACCCTCAGCATTCAGAACATAGTGCACAGCCTGTGCTTTCTATGAATTATTAAAAGCAGACAGATTACGCTGCAAGGCTGGAAGTCCAGAGGCATGCTACAGATGCTGCTGAGCAAAACGGTAACATCAGAAGTGTGTTTTTGTTCTTTTTTTTTTAAAGAAAGGGGGCTTTTTTTAAGAGGCCTGTATGAGATAAGGAGGGTGGCTATTCCGTGGAAAAAGGAAAAAGTAGGTGTGGTTTGGACATGTGTGTGTGTGTGTGTGTGTGTGTGTGTGTGTGTGTGTGTGTGTGTGTGTGTGTGTGTGTGTGTGTGTTTGTTGCAAAGGATGATGAGGGTGAAGGGCATAGTGTCAGGGCTTGTCTGACATGTGGCCTGGTGGGTTGGTTTACTGTCTAGATGGCTGGGTGGGTGCAGCCCAGCACAAGCCAGGCAACTCTCTCTTTCTCTTGCTCTCTCTCTCTGTCTCTTTCTCTCCCCTGGAGTGACGGGCTGAGACATTAAGACAGGCGTTTTAATTAACTGTGCCACTCTTCCACCTGCTGCCCTCAATATGCTCCGGCCCAGGCAAGCTGTCTCTCATTCCACTGACTCGCTTGCTCTCCTTTTGCTCTATCTTTCCCATCATTTTCCTACACTTTTTTCTGTTCTTTCTTTCCTTTTCTTTACATTTTTCAAATCTGACCCTCAATCACTCCGACTTGTTCTCCCTAACCTCTCTCTTGTGCATCCCTCCGCAGTTTGACCCCAATAAATGAAAACTCTTACCAATAGATAAGGCAATTCCATGAGGCTCATATGACAGAATTAGCCAATTTCTTTTTTTGAACTTGCAGAAAATTAATTTCTACATGTGTCCTGTTCTACTGACCCTCTTACTACCCCCCCGCCCACACATACAGTGCACGCACTCTCACGCTTTTCAAATCTATCTGGTAATTCAGTTCTGCCCAACACTCATCAGGCTATTCATTACGGCCTGATTGGAGATGGATATTTCTGTTCCCTCATGACAGAATGGAGCTAGGGATCAAACTGGGGACATTACAGGATTTAGAAGAGCCGATGTAACACACAGCTGCTTGTGTGTGTGTCTGTACACTTGGACATGTGTGTGTGTGTGTGTGTGTGTGTGTGTGTGTGTGTGTGTGAATGTGTGCTCATAAATGTTTGTATTAATATGTGTAAATGTATACCGGGCCATTTAAGACTTTCCATTTAGTGCTGTGACTCCCATAGTTTAATCATTTAGATCATAAATTGAGAATTAATTCAAACAGAACGGAGCAACAAATGATCCACTTTTAGCACTCTACTTAAATTGTATTACACTTTTAATGGGGTTAATAATAGACGGCATTGGCAACACAGGAAAACGACTCTACAAAGTGTTGTATTAAAAGGATTAATGTCCTCCCTTCAAAATTAAAGCCAGTTCTTGAAGATACAGCTAAAATTAACAAATGGCCGAGCACTGGCTCCAAGATGGGGCCTCAGTCACAGCCATACTACAGTAAGAAGATAGCCACTGGGGCCAATACATCAGCCAGGCAGACAGGGAGCATTCATCTGCTGTGTGAGGACAAGTGACTTTGAAGTTCTCTGCAGTGAGGTGAAAGAGCAGCCGTGGCCTCAACCTCTGTGTTTATGTAGCCGCACTAGCCCTGGGAGAGCTCTTAATGAATGATGCGAATAGATGGACACCACAGCTACAAGCACACACTCACACGTCTGTGTGAGGGCCAAGACACACACCAAGGATTTACACATACTTTACGTTGAGGTCGTGGACATGTCAATGTGTACAGTACTTCCAAGCATGTAAAGTACTCTATGTCTGCATGCACTAAGGCACTGATGGATTTAGTAAATGTTAAAAAAGTCTGTATTACAGTGTGCTAAACGAATAAGTTTAAAATATAAGCAGAGACTAACCTGTTAGAAGCAGGCTATGCCAACATCCTCCAGCAATGTCTCTCAATGGCGAGCTTGGTAGCGACACTTCCTCTGGGAGAAGGATGTTCCTCTTTATGTTTCCACATGCCCGTCCACAGCCCCACTGAAACAACCTGCCATCACCTGCATGTCATCAAGGAGGTAATCAATAAAGTTTCCAATATGAGCAAAAAGTAACCAGGTGATCAAGAGATTAGTTCTGCTAACTAATAAATACAGTACTGTT
The DNA here is from genome assembly GCF_023349555.1 of Cebidichthys violaceus. NCBI lineage: Eukaryota > Metazoa > Chordata > Actinopteri > Perciformes > Stichaeidae > Cebidichthys > Cebidichthys violaceus. Next base: position 10,244,776 of record NW_027176975.1, on the reverse strand, counting down.
TCAATGTAACATTTAAGATAGCTTAAAGTATCTTAGCTTAGACTTCTTATTTCCAAAACAAATGAATTACATAAAGGTATTGTCATGAAAAATGACAGGTATATGATACCAACTGATAGAAGATGTTTTGGACTCCGTTAATTGCAAAGTATAGCAGGGGCCTCTAACCCCCTGAAGTTCATCTTGCATTCTTCTTCAGCACGCCTCTAGGAGCATGTTGTCCTTGTTGTGCTGCTGCTGCTGCTGCTGCATGGGGCCTCTGGTGATAAATTATGGATGCAACGCAAAAGCTGTAAAATTTGTTGTATCTTCCATTATCTTCATGTTAAAGGCCACAAAAGCTCTTCAGTGAAGTCAGCCATTAAGAAATGACAGGTATTGCTATCAGGCTTCTTTATAGCCTATTACCTGCAATGACAGCAGCTGCTGCTGCACCACTGTACGGCCTATCACATTATTTGCAGCTAAAGTCAGCTACTGTGTCATTTCGCCTCATTTTCTTGACAGTGCTATCATAAATCCATTGAGCTGCAGGGGAAACTGTCGACTACCTCGATTATCTTCATAGCCTGAATGAATTCTGAAATGTATGTAACAGGCAATGACTGTTATGGATCAGGAGCCAGGGCCATATTCCCGCTAACTCTGTCTCTCTCCCTCCTTGTCTCTCTCTCAGGAGATGTGCCGATCGAGGGCTTGAGGGCTCTGATATTTGCATAAAATTGAGTAAAGTAGGTGAACTTTGATGCACACAGTGACAGCTCATGAGAAGTGACGTCCATGTCTTGCTGGTTCCTTTTACGGAATAAGAAATCTAGTGTAATAGGTGAAGGGTCAACAACAGGATCCACTTCTTGTATGTTAAAGATATTAAAGAAAGAGAACAAATTGGAAAGGGGCAACTAGATATCCTCAATCATTATCCATTGTAATGTTAATATGTTGATTGAATGGCGTGTATCATAGCAGGGCTGCACAGTGCATTATTGTACCTGTCAGTGCAAGATTGTGGTTTGCCCCACAAGCGACCTTCGACACATGGTCCACAAACTCAACAAAGCGAGGGACGACCACATTTTCATCAGAACCACTGCCAAGTTGTCCATAATCATTTTGCCTGTTGGGAGAAGAGCATAAGCACATAATTAAAAACATAATTAATTACCTGTAGGCATCATTCTCATACTGTTTTATCACATTTTAAACAATATGCAACATCATTTCAAAGCATGAAAATATTGCACACCTTTCAATTTCTATAGGGTAAAATAAATAATTAAATCAATTACACTATAGCAGTGAGCAGCTTCCACTGGGGACTGTGGAACATATGCGTTTCCTCCCATTTCTACGAATTCTCTTTGTGACAATAACGAGACACAGCCCTATCAGAAGTGAAACACCTCACTAACTAATTAGACTCTCAGGCTGAAGTCTGACAAAATAAAAAGAGAAAAGTGCTTGAAGGAAGACTTGCTCTCCCGCAATTTGCATCTGCCACTTTTTACTGCATCTGTTCCAAGTGCCATTCAACGTTCTCTTCCTCCTTTTGTTGGGGAGTGTTGAGCCCCAACTATTTAAGCTCACCTCCTACCTACCCAGAGCTTTGTTCCTGCTCCTCTGCAGACCAGTAATGAGCCAACCGCCACAAAACCGCGAGGAAATTAATGACTCATTACGGATGGGGCCTAGACCGCTCCACAGCCTCTCCTCCTCCTCCGCTCCACCCCACATGCCCGCATGTAATCCTCTCTCTCTCCCCCTCTTTCTCTCTCTTACTCTCATCCCTTCAGCCCATACAGAAAGACCCCAACACCTCCCTATCAATTAGAGCCTATTACAGGGCTCCCATGCTAGCAGGGCAAATAAAGAAGGCCTTCACAGCTCAAGAGTGTGTGCAGCAGAGATTGGGAGCGTTGAATGAGGAGCCTTAAGGTGCTCCTTTCACACCCTTGCCCTTATCCATTATGCCAGTCTGTAGAGCCCCCTAGGAGAAACGTGCAGCCCCAAAAAGACTTTGGGATGAAAATAAGTCAAGGGAGGGATTCTTAGTCACACCTTTTTCCCTTTCCTTCTACTACATCGTCAAATTATATCATAACTAGTCCTTAAGGAAAGCAACATGGTCACTGTGGTCCTCCTTAAAATAGAGTGTCAGAAAAAGATGGCAGGATCTGAATGGTATGTAGTAATCATACCATCTGTGTCTGTATTCATGGAAGGACAGACCGAGACAGATATTAACAAGATAAAGCAAATGGTGGACAAGCACCTACACATGAAAATTCATGTGGTTATTGATTTCTCTTAGTTTCACTCGGTTTTACCCTCGGTTGCATTCCCCCAGGCAATACCTACTTATTCACTGTTGGTCTTTGTTCAGAGCAAAAAAATACTGTTCTACATTGCCAGCATTTTAGAATATCTTTCTTTCTTTTTTTCCCTGATAGGATATGTATCAGCTTTTCATTCAAGCATGCTATGCTCATTGGCTTTTGAAGCTATGGTGCATTTCAAGGCAATCCCTCTGAGAGTGAATGGGTGAGATCACATGGGTTTGAGGTGGTTTAGAATGGCAAATCCTGCTGAAAGTGTCATTTCCAGTCGGAGACATCAATTTGGTGTGTGAAACAGGGCCCCAGGAGAGCCCGATAGCCTGGGAGATTCCTGACAAGAGCAAAGGGTCTGGGGATCAACTCATACTCACCTGGATAAGACAGGAATTTCACAAAGTGCTTCAAATACATGGAGCAAAGAGTGAAAGGAGGAGTAGAGGCAGAAACATGATAGACAATGAAAAAAAAGTGCAGGGAGAATGTAAAAAAAGAGGAGCTCTTTAGTATAACTTGCCGTTATATGATAGCCTTTGTACACAGCATACAGTAAATTACAGTTATGCCATTAGACTCAATAGTTCTATTAGGTTATTACAAAATTAAATTAAATATTTCTATTTATGCCTCCCAAAAAAACTCCCAGCAAAACTAAAGCACATCAGATTAGAACCAAGGTAACTGCTTGTCCTTTTTGACTTTGATATTATTGTATATAATAGTTGTTTGCATTTAAAAAATACACTGAACAGGAGTTGATCAACGGCCTCCATCTGGGGAGGATTGTCAAACCTCATAAGTATGGTTAATAGGGAGACATTAAAACACTGACATGAACAATTTCAAAATCTAAATTACTGACAGCACTATTTCTGGCCAAACATTTTGGTAACTGTAAAACAGTGTACATAGGAAGAGGTATTAACTCTAATATAAAGCCTCAATTAGCTAAGTGAGAGCAAAATGGCTGATAATTATTGTGCCAGCTCATTAGACTTGTTTTGACACTAAAACCACTTAAATCACTACACAGCCATATAAACAAGCACAGATGCAAACTCACACATGCAGATGTTAAGCGTGTATTCCCATCATAATGAGGCAGACACTGTACAGGTCGGGTTTTACTTGTTTAGATAAAAACTAAACATTTCTAACCTTGATTAAATAGGGTCTTACTATGATATAAGTAATTTATAAATCTGTCTATGGGTGGTAAATGTAATGACCTCTATAAATGGCAAAGGATTGTCATGTCACAGTACAACATAGGACTAGTTACCAACACGTACGTTTCAATATTTTTTCTTTTTTTAACTCCCAAGGGCAGAATACAACAGCACAAAACACACTCAAGTAATTTTGAGTCTTAAGAAGGTCTCAGTATAAAAACTGATAATACAGAAAGGAATAACTTTGTTGACGCTATTGATCCATGAAAATATTGTCTATGAAATGAATACAAAAGCAAGGCAACATTCTGCTGTACCTGTTATATAGCTTGGCTAATAATGATACAGACTCCTAAAGAATAAAATCCTTGGGGCCTGCCATGAAAGTTTAAGATTCAATGTGGTAAAATACAATGTGCTGTAAAATATTAATGTGTGTGGTAAAATTATGCTGGTGGTAATATTTTAGATTGCTGTTGTCTGTAAAATAGGCATATCTGTATTTATTTACAAGCAAGGGTAGTGAATGGGGGGCTTTGTTTGAAGCCACGTTTATGAATATCGACTCAGGCTCCAAGGTAAGTGGCTATAAATCTGTGAGAGGATCTTTGTAAAGTTCCCTTGGAGGACATAACTTCAGGTCTAACCGCCTCCTTCCTTCACTTGACTTTTAAACATTTAGATGTAGCCCGGCCAACTGCATTTAGAGCAGCTTCTAAATTATGAAGGGTTCCATTTTGTGAGTCCAAGTGTTAACCAATCAAAGTTGATAAATTGTGGCAATAGATTTCTCTAGGATAGAAACAGAGGCATGCTTGGCCCTTGATCTACACTGTGTATGAGTCTGGGGAATTCTGAAATGGATCCCTGCACAACCTTCTATGTTCCAGATGTTGACGTGGATGTACTCAGCGGAATATGCTCTCAAACCCTTGAGATCCACACCATACACCCACACACCTTTAAATATGCTTACACCACATACTATGCTACACTATTCATAATTTTTCCTCTGCATAGAGTATATCATTTGACTTTTCAACCCGGCCTTTTCATGCTAGTCTCTTTGGGTAAGATGATGAAAAGTGTGAACTACTTGAAGCCGAGAGCATGACCTGTGCTAATGAGAGAAGCATTACTTGTATGATTAAAAGATCCTGTATCACATAACTCATATCACCTTAGGCTATCGAGACCAGCTGGAAGAGTTCTATAGGTCCACATTGGATGAACCTTTAGCGAATGACTCATTCACACCTTCTCTTTCTTCAGCGCCATATCTTAGACATGTTTATCTATTTATTTTGGCTCGTGGTTCTGAAGTTCAGATCACAGGGGTGATTGCATTAGTACTGGTGCAGCAGTTGGCTGACCTGGAGATGATGGACACAGAGGTCTGTATCCTCCAGCTATGATGATCACATCATCATAGCTGATGTGAGCCGGGATTAAGAGAACTGATTTCTTTCCTGGTTGAGTTCAAAGGGCTCAATCAAAGTGTTTCACTGCTGAACTCTTGCCCCCCACTTTAAATGCATAATAAACTGACAAGTGGTAATAAGGTTGTGCCCTTTAAAAATATTGTGTTGCTTGGTTTTGGGTTTTTTCTTTTTTTTTCTGCCTGGTGATGAACGCAGCAGTTGATGTCACCACGCAATAATAAATGCCTGGAAAGCTGCATTGATCCAGCCATCTAATTCCAAGAAAATAGCTTCCTCCTGAGCTAAATTGGATAAAATTGACAACCTACCATTAAAGCCCCATCTCTCTCTTTCTCTCTCCTCTCTTTCTTTCTTTATTTCTTCCCATATCCGTTTCTTTCTCCCCAGTGTGCTTTCTGCTTTCTCAGGGCTAATCCCCGTAGCCTCTTCGTTTATGTAGACCTCAGCTATCTCCCTCTTGCCACTGCTAGGTATCAGTTCACACCCTGAACACACAGAGAGAGGTGCTAAACAGGGACTTCAGGACATGTCACATCACACTTAAAGGGATTCACAGTGATTCAGAAGGAGTTCAGACATGGCAGAGCGAACAGTGCATGTTCACTAACACACATACGGTATACTGCACACAATCAATTCCGTTTTGTCTTGGATTAAAGAATATGACATTATATGGTATGACTTAAAGGGACACATCATTTAAAGATATAAATAACACCTCTGCCTTTTACCCAAATAACAACTTTAGTTTTCACATTGCCCAATGAAGATTTCGTGACCTTATGTTTGAGTTTAGAATTTAAAATGTACAATCATAAGCCTCTCTCTAGCTACTGAAGATTTAAATACTTTCTCTTATGATATGTTAACTGTTTTTTTTCAGAGAGACCATGTGTGTTTGCAGTGAAGGTGGTTATAGCGTGCTTCTGATATCTAATGCAATTAGGCTACTTTGAGTGCTTAATCAGTCTTGATTACCTGTTGAACATTGCAAATAGGCAGCCTCCTGGCTCTCTGAGACATGGAGGTTGAGTTGCACTAATTAAAAGTGATGCAGAAATGAGAGAAAGAAACTAAACAAAATGCGTGATTATAAAATGAAAATATATATTTATATATTATATATTTACTGTACATATTCACTTATCGTATAATCTGTTCTCATACCCAAACAGAACCACCCTGTGATCTATTTCTGTAGCATGACTATTGTTTAATTTCTTATCTGGAGTGACAAGGATTTAAACAGTTTCTGTCTAAGCTGACCCTGAGTGTTGAACCCATCTGAAAATACTGTATAGTGGCTCTCTAAACATAAGGACCCATGGGTAGATACTCAGGTAGCAATCCAAGTCTGTGACATGTGCCAATAAGAAAACTGTTACCATCTCAAGTGTTGAATAGATTGCCCCATCGATAACTGCTAAGAAAGTGGTCCATGTCCCTGAAGTTAGTGCAATCGCACAGTGTATGTTTTTTTCCCTTCACTTCCTGTTTTGTGACTAAAAATCACATGGAGCCCACACCACTTTAAGCCAGTATTTACAGTTACGATCTGGCTGTTGTTTTCCAAGGAGCCGAGCTGTGCTTTGCCTGTTTTTTTTAAATTCATTTAGCTGTAAGGCAGAGTGTGATAAGACAGAACGAAGACTTCCCTCATAACGAGGCACATGCCAAGTCTGACATAATCCAATCTGGTCCATTTTCATCAGCTTTTGTCTTGTGTTTTTTGCTTCTCTTTTGGACTTTCCTTTGGTTCCAATGATGGCTCAAAAACCTGAAATGACACAATTCGGTCGCACTTGTATGGCGGTGAGGCTGCAATCCAAACGGCTTTTCTGCAGAGAAATCCTTGAAGACCCACACACATTTAAATCTGGCCCTGGGGGCAACAGGCTCTAAACCACTGAGATAAAAAAACATCCAGGCCAAAAGCAGAAATATATATTTTAAGGGAGGGCTTACCATGGCAACAAAAAGGCATGTCAAACTTGTGGAAAGAAGGCATTCTGACTGAGGAGTAAACACAGACCAGTGTGCCCGTAGGAAAGCCTAGGAAAAGCTCTCCGCATATTAAAGGGCCCAGCCTCACACATGTATACAGCAGAAAGAGAAACAATGGCAGTAATAACAGGCGAGGCGTCAGGGTGCAGAAAAGAAGGTTTAACGGTCATTTGTGAGAAGAAACGCAACAGGGCCTAATAAAGGCTGTGCCATAGGCAGGATCTTGCAGAAAGAGACAAACAATGTCCTCTTAAGTGTGTTATTGAGCCTCAACAAGAAACATTTCCTCTGGACCACTGGTCTGCAGTGAGTCAAAACATTATCCATTTACTAAGGAAGCTTATTTGTTATATCAACACCTGGTTCAACAGAGACTCCAGATGTTCCTGTGTAATGTCAAGTAACAGATACAGTATCACACCAAAATATTTAACTGAATATGAGGAGGAAGTGAGTATTGGTAACAGCAGCTTTCAAGAATAAACAGAAGCAAAAGTGACCAGGCATGATGGTACAGTCATTCAGGATATTTCGTAAAAACGTCCACGTGTCTATAAAGAAATACTATCCTTCGCCTCAAATTAGCGACAGGGAGGAGAAGCCCAGCACCCCACTGCTCTGTGCCGTGCTGTGTCATCTTCATGGCAAGCCGGCAATACGCCATGAGGATATTCTCAATCCTCAATAATATCTGACGACAGCAGTACAAATTCAACAGAGAAGCCCTGCCATATTCTTTTTTTTGTATTCACACTCGTGCCCTGAATGCTTACATTTTCAGTGTAAACACAATCATTGCTGTGCGAGAATGATGAAAAGCCGTTACTCTTATTATAGGAGAAAATAACAAGCTCTCATGAAGGGATTGATTGTTTTCAAATCGTAGATCTTTGTAAGAGGAGTGTAAAGTAGAGCTAAGTCTCCATTATAGGACGCTGCCGCTACATTGCTTTTGATTTTCTGTCAACATCCCTCTTACCAACCAGGCACTGTATTTACTAAATGCATCGGGGCCAAGAAATGGATTGAATATATTGTTCGTCTTCTGCAATCCAAATTGTGTCAACCAGTTGAAGCTATTGCAGGTCTTTTATTCAGTGTGTCTCACTCTGCCAATGTTTATAGATACCGTAGGACTCTCCTGAATAGTTGACTGCACAATATGGGTGTAGTTACTGTAACAAAACCAAACATAAATTAACCGTGAACCAAGCAAGCAGGCAACTCCTGCAAAGCTCTTTTTCTCTGATGCGAGGATTATGCACAGAAAAACGAGTCCCAAACTAAGTGGAAACTGCTCCACGAGCTTGTCCCTACACAAATGAATGCCTGCTGAATAAACATGTTTTTGTTTTTTCTGTTTGTAAGTCTCATGTTTTAATGGTTTTACACCCAAACAGTGTTTTATGATGGTAATGATTAATGAAATGTTTTCAACAAATTAAGTACATCAAACATGACTTTGAAAAGTAGACAGGCATGGTGTATCATATTAATGTTTAGAATAAAATTTAAGGTGGCACTATATTTTAATGCCTTGTTCCGTGTTGTGTTGATATTGTACTGTCTATTTACAGGAATGTAATAATTCAATATACAAACACAAGGCTAACATTACAATCCTACAGCAATGGAGCCTATATAAAAGAGCTGAGGATAAAAACAACAGGATCAATGCAGACTATTTATCTCCTAAACTCCGACCACATTTTTTCTAATACTTAAACATATGTGCACAAAAATACAGTAGATACACTCAGCTCTATGTAAGCATATACACATACCAAAAGCACTGAACTTGCATCCTTCTCTGGTTGCAGTATATATTATATTATATATCTTTGGTTGCTAAGTTGCTTTACTCCATTGTCTATTATAAGTCAGTCATCTGCACCCTTCCCCTCTCCCTTAGAGTCATGGCCCCTCTGTCCCCTCTAAGTACCCCAATAAATTCAAATGTAATGCTCCTAAATGAGATCACTTACATGTGCCATTTCTCTTCAACCATATTTATCATCTAACACGTTGGCCTTCATTAACAAATGGCACTCAAGGGTGTGGTGGTGGTCGGTGATTCCTCATCCCTGCCACCGGAGAGAGAGAGAGAGAGAGAGAGAGAGAAGGAGAGAGAGAGAGAGAGGGAAGGCTATCACCAAATGACACAAATTGCACTGGGTGGGGGTTAACACTTCACTTTGTGACGTAAGTCTTGGTACAAAGTCACTAAGTGTTTCACGAGGTCAACTAAATTGCTGGCCAACAGATCTGGATAGATACTGTAAGCAACAGTCGCAAAGACAAAGCCACACATTTTGTGCCATTTAACGTCTAAACGCAAATATTATTTTGTTTCCACTTAAATATACTGTGCAAACACTGTTGCAGCCACCCAGGATGCCAAGGATACAAAGATGACTCACTCTGTTCACCAAAACATAATTTCAACCTGGAGCAACACACACACACACACACGCCCCTCCTTCACAACGCTATCAACTGCTAAATGTAAAAATCCAGAGGCCACCCACTGTCCAATGAGCATCAGCCAGCTAGATCAACATTTACATCGATGGATTTAATTGGCTGTGGTCTCCAGCATGGTGTGAGGCCGTGGGGTGCATTTGCTTGGGACTACTCCTGTAATATTACATACCGTTCATCACTTAAGGTTAAGCCTATTGTTAAATTTATAGTCCAACTGTTCTTCCTGCTCTGGCACTCTCTCCTCATCTGCATTGGCAAGGAAAGCGTTCACTTTAGCTATTAATTATCACAACAATGGAAAGATGCACAAAGCAAGGGTAACCCCTTTTTTATTTCCTTTAATAAACATTTTAAAACAGCTTCATTATAATAATGTATTTTGATTAACGATGTTTACCACAGTGCTGGTAGTGAAAATTGCTTTCCCATAAATTAAACCAATAAAAGTTAGCTGATGAATTATTGCCTAAATATAAAATGTTACAGTCTAATTCATTCACAGCAGCTTCACTTTGTACAGTATCTACAAAATCTACATATTCATAGAATAATAAACATAATTAATTAATTTGATTTACCTAGAACTATACTGAAAATATTTTTTTCAAATATTCATTATTTCAATTTTGGATGAATACAAAATGGAATATTAAGATTCAGTGTTGTATCATATGCAGTTATTGATTTAAAAAAATCTTAAGGAAAGTTTGAATGATATGCTTATGTGCAGACACAGCAATAAGGAGCAACTTTAAGCATTACAAAAGTAAATTCAAGGTGTCCAGTTTGAGTTAATGTATAGTATGTATATATTTAATTTATGTATGTAATACATGGATGCATATAATATACACACACAAACATACGGTATATAGGCATGCATTTATTTATAATTACTGTTAATTAATTCATAACACACGTATGGTGTAATCTAATAATTAACCTTTATTCAACTCTTGCATTAAAATGTATTTAAACCAGATCTTCTTTTAAATATTGAGCATTTACTGTAACAAATAATAATGGAAACCAAGTGAGTTGTACTGTAGTCAGAGTCAAAGTGAGGAAAAGAAAATCTGTGAAAAATCTTGACAAAACAACAGAATAGCTTGCTGAGTGGTTAGACATGAGCCCTTTGTCAAAAGCAGATATTGGTTGTTGATAAGAACTTTTCAGAATTATGACAATTCAGAATATGTCATACTCACACAGCTTAGTCTGAGGGACTGCACCACATAATGCACTTTCACATGCTGAAATCAATTTTTACTCCTGACTCTAATATACTTTTTTTTTGCAGGGGGGGGGGGTATTCGAATTACATTAAAATAACATAAATACATTTTTATCTTAGCCACTTTAATTTCTTCTCTGATAACTACTTGTTCAAGCCGATTTCAAACAAATCTGTGCGAGTCTCTTGTATATAACAGAGCAAAAGGCTGTGTACCCTCAAGGTAAATTTAATATCGCTCTCAAAAAATAAAAAAGCAAGAAAAAGGGGAAGCTTTGTGGGGCAAGTCTAACATTTTAACATCTCTGTGTTTCATTTAAATCACTGACAACAAAATAGCCTCGAGCACGATTCTCTCCCTCTCTCAAAGTTAACTATGACATCTGGCATGGGCTCTGAACACCATGACAACAGACACCAGACTACAGACACCACGGCAGCATACAACTGTAGTGCAAGAAAAGAGACAGTGAGGAAGAGAGGGGGAGATACACAGCTTGTTAATGGGGGAGAATGCAATGTAAAGAGATCAGTAATTACCATTATTTAAACAACTCCCAATAACAAGTGGATTATGTAGAGCCTAGCTATTGTGAAGACAAGCGTCGCTCTATGTTTCTGATGCAAATCCCTTTTATTTTTTTATTTTCAAAACCTAGGAGCCATTGTCTTGACAAGGAACATATGCTAGTGATGATATAGTAAAATACATAATTTGTGCTAAGCAATTAACTGAGGACACACACTTGTTTTACAGTGAATATTTGTATGCATTATTCATTTAAGCATAAAGTATCCAGAGGAGATGGTACATGAGCCCCTCTGTGTGCCCTGGGGCTATTGTCATGGTGGGCATAATGGGAGGGGATTGTAGTGCAAATGCTATCATCTGTATATCCTAATGCTGCAATTTAGGATAGAACTCTATGTGAATCATGACAAGAGGTCTAAAATGTTGTGCAGATGAAGACAGAAGGAGAGAGATGACTTAGTGAAAAAGAGAGAAAGAAGGGAGATAGTCGTGTCTTTGGTGAAGTGAGGAACACTGTGGCAGGTAATACTCTGGACACTGCCACTCACTTTCCCAATCAGGCAGAAATTATCATTTTAATAGACATTCAATTAGATTCATTATTTCACATTTCTTCCTTGTGTCGGTCAAGACCCCTCTCTATTTAGATTTATCTCTGGAACACATTTTTGTTCAGGCAAAACGATGGATTGACAATGCAAGGGAAGAGTGAAGTCAATTTTGCTTGATGTCACTGACGGCTTAGCATGTAATTACTGTCACACATTCACAATAGCAGTACTTAGAGAAGTGCAAAGAAAATCAATTTAGTTTTCAGGACCGCAACTTAAGTACAAGTACATAACTTTATTTGAAAGATTACGAGTGGAGGTTGTTTAAATGTGAATACATATAAATGTATTTGGTGTTTTGGAAGTTCTTTCTCTCTTCCTTTTAAAGATATGAGATGGATTGTCCAGCAGCACCCTCTTGTGGAACCTAAGTAAAATGCAACCTATGTTCAGCACTGCAGCCTCTCTCTGCTCCGTTCTACTCTCTGCATCCTGCTGCGGCACTCCTCCTCTGGCTGGATCTTCCTGTCAGCCTCTTCCTGTCGAAGACGCCCAGCCTCTTCCCCTTTCTCTTGCAACTTCGTCTTTATTTCTCGCTAGGGCCTGCCGCGATCTCAGTGACCTCTTAGTCAAATATTTAGATGGTCGATTTCAACCCCTTTAACGAACTGCCTCACAACCTCTCGCCATAAAAGAAATCGATGTGATGAGTTCAAATGCCAGTGGGAATGTTCAAACATAAACAGGTTCATTGGGAGGCTATTGGGAGGAGTGTTGGCAGAAGTAGGAGTGTTGGTAGAAGGAGGTGGGGGGTGGGGGTGGTTGGCGGCAAAAGGGGGCACTGATGCAAATGTATGCACAACCATAGAGCAGCTATGCATATGCATATGGCTAGAGAAGGATTACACTGAGGGATGAGCAGAGATACTGAGAGGGTTTAAAAAGAGGGTGAACGCTCGGAACACAATGAGGCAAGGCGGGGCATTTATGTTTACCAACGAAGGAAAGGAGAAGAGAGGAGAGGAATGTATTTGGAACATCGTGGCTAAAATAGGCCTCGCCTCTTGTGCTTAACAGAGTGACCTCTAGTCGGGGCCTTGGGGTAAGAGAGTGTGGAGGGGGTAGAGTAGTTAGAGCAGCATACTCTCACTGTTCCCTTCAGGGAGCGACACTGCACCAAATAGCATGGACAAACCAGCGCATTAATATCCTCACACTAACCCCCTGACAATACCCCATTATGTATGTACGCCTCTGTGCATTACACACCTTGAACTAGAAACAATCGTGCCCTTTATCTTTCTTTCCCCTTAGCACTTGAACCACAGCCAGGAAATGCAGTGAGCCCATTTTATTATATATTTCTTATTTCATTGGCAAAAAAAGAGGTGTGCGGAAGCACACACAAACACACACACACACACACACACACACACACACACACACACACACACACACACACACAAACACACACACACACACACACACACACACACACACACACACACACACACACACACACACACACACACACACACACCACTGAACACCTTCACTGTGTTCTTTACATAATCAGTTACCTTGTGACACCTACCTTTGCTGCAAATGACTGTTTGCCTTTTATTCTGCTCTGTGTATTCTCTCTATCTCTCCCTTCCAGCCATGTGTATCATCTATAATTACAATTCACACTGATTCCAGCCTGCCATGCTAAAACCCAGCCTACAGTATAAAATAAGAAAGCAGCTTGTAAGGTGCAATGAGGGAACATGACAACCAAGACACAAGGGAGGGGGTAAAGAAGAAAAAAATAATCTAAACAGAAGCTCTGGCCGTGGGGTAACAGCATCAGCACAGTATTATGATGTTTCTAAATGGGGAGCGTGTCTCGTGACACAGGTCCCTGTCCAGATATCGATTGCTCCTGTGGCTGCAACACTAACAGCAGTGGAGAGCCATTGAACTTTAAAGCAAATAGTCCTTCTCCCCCGCTCAGCGTCCTCTTACAGGCGATCAATATAGGTCGGCCCAGAACGGCTAACACCTCTATCCTGAATAATGGCCTTCCTCCTATTACTGACGAGGAAGATATACAGGCTGGAACAAGTTGGGAAGGGGGATTAAAAACAATAAAGAAGAATATGTACAGAAGATGAAGTTCAAACATTTACATTACTCATTTTAACTAATAATGCAATAGCTGAGTTAAAACAATACAAACACAGTGATAGTGGCTAAACTATGGAGAAGACTAGGGCTGCTGATACTATTACTCAAATAGTGAGTTTTAAATTAGGGACCGCAATGTATCTATGAATGTCGAAATACTAAATTCTATTTTAAAATAACAAAAAATGTTGTATGATACAGACCAACAGCAAGCACTGCAAAATTATGACATTTCATGAGCAGCTCAGACAGCAGTAAAACCACTGTTGCTTGGACACCCCCTGCATATTGTCCGTTAAGAGTCTTTCATTTACTTCCATGCTTAAGATAGAGGTGGGCTGGGCGTCTGTTTGATCCCCATTAGCCCTGTATTAGCCACTGTGACCCTAATGTTCCCCACTCCATTACTCTGCTGCATGGAGAGAAGTGGAGATGATGGCCCTGAGAAGAGACGAAGGCTGAGGGGTTCAGCATGGCTGGGCAGAGATCAAGTGTGAACGGGGAGAAACGCCCATCGCCCATTCTGGATCACCCTGGAACCTCTCGGGACCCACAAAGGGTTACACCCTGTATTCATGTCGGCCCTGTCCAACACTCCGCAAAACATGATATGAACTACCCTCCTCATGTACAACACATGTTATCATAATAGAGCTATCGTTGGCATGTATGTAAAAGTATTATTTCACAAAGAAACAATTATCTTGAATGATGTGGATCTTACAGCTGTTCACAGTAAGCAAAACGAGGGTCTCATAAGTGCAGAATATGTATATTTTTTATTTTATTTTATGAACTTATTTTTTGTTTGTTTGTTTTTGTTTTTTTAAATACCATTTTTATGAGTCAGACAATACAAAAGAAAAAAAAAACATTATTTTCTGGGTGACACCTAATCACTGAACTGGGATATTTTCTTAATTAAGTACTGTTGGACCAGAAACAACCGTCATAGTCTTTCTGTTATATGGGTATCACTGTAAAACAGACAACTGGATACTAGCGGGGTTCAAAGCAATATGCAAAATGAATGCAGTTTTTCCAGTTGAAATCATCTGATCCCTTCCATGCCTGAATCAGACTCAGCTGTGAGCCAGATCGCTGAGGAGGAACACAAAGGGGAAAAGCAAATGAAAGAGAGAGCGCAAAAAAGTGAATGTGAGAGAAAAGACAGACAGGAAAAAGAGAAATTTGAGAGACTGCAGCGCAGTGCAAAGTGTTTAAAGATGGTTGATGTCAGAAGTCAGAGGAAGACAGTTCTTGGCAACAGGAGTTAGCAGTGTAGCAAATCATGTGGCCAAGGCAGAGGCCAGTCTGAACATGGAATGTGACAGAAGCCTCAAATATGGCGACGTTGTAACTCAAAAATCTCTTGGCTAGTGGATTTCTGCAGCAGCAAGCTTCTGTGTAGGGAAGTGCTGACTGCTGACTGCAGAAATTTCACTTCTCACCGAGGATCAGATGCAGAGCCATCGTGACAAAAAGGCCCTCATTAAAGGCTCAGGCAGACTGTGACCAAGATTACAGCAAACTTGTTTGTTAGAAAGTGTATGCATTCATCTAGCCATGCAAGAACTGAACTTTGCTCACATTGCATAGCATTGCACTGTATAAAGTATGATACACCATATTCATAGAATGTCAGCACACACAAGGCTCACATTCCCTCAGAGCATAAAAAGTCAGATTGAGTGATGTGTCAGCCACAAAAATGAAGAGCATATTTGAATTTCAAAAGGATAGCTCCAAAGGTTCAGCCTTCCCACTTCTTAATCGTGGCTTAACTGCCCTAGCCTATTTTAATGGGTAGAGGTGGGCTGGTCCTCTATCTGAACTCCATTAGCTCAGTATTAGCCATAGTGACCGTAATGGTCCCCACTTCATTACTCTGTCGCTGGGAGACACAAGATGATGGCCTAGAGAAGAGATGAAGGCCGGGGGGTTCAGCATGGCTAGGCAGAGCTCAAGTGTGAACAGAGGAAACGCCCCTTTGCCCATTCTACATGTCTCAAGGTCCGTCTGAGACCCACAGACGGGTACCAGCCTGCATTCAACGCACCCCCCATCCTACACAGATCCCTTGCACAAAAGGATCAGCAGTTATGAATAACTCTTTTGCTAGTAACCACTCCCCTCTCACGCATCAGAGCATTTCAGGAAACTTCGGGGGGAAATGAATGGCTCACGCTAACAAATGGCACTGAAGCTGCAACAGACAGCGATCCTTAATATACATGCATTTACATTCACATCATTCATTCATTGAGAAAGTTTTCAAAGGATGTGTACCTAAATACTCCAACATGTGTTTGGCGCCCTACAGATTTTGTTACTGACCCCTCCCCTCCTGTTTTTCTAGTAATTCCCAAAGTTATTAGGTCCAATTGCACTAATTGCTACGAGGAGTGGCCATAGGGCATCTCTAACAGGCTGCCTTTGACAGCAGTGAACTGTGCGTGTGTGAAGTCAGAAACAAGTGGCACTGTCCTATTGCTGAACCCAGGAACTGCTCTTACACATGTCTCACCTTTCATCCCATGACCCCATTATTTCTCCTTCCATAGAAACATCACCAAACAGAACATTTTTGATTGCCCCGGCCCTCCGATCTCTTTCCCTCTCATAATGTTATCTTAAGAAATGTGGAAACGATTGAACCTCTATTTGATTTTGGCGGCTAAAATGACTACCACATTTGGCGTCCTACGTGAACGTGTGTGTGTGTGTGTGTGTGTGTGTGTGTGTGTGTGTGTGTGTGTGTGTGTGTGTGTGTGTGTGTGTGTGTGTTGAGAGGAGTTCCCCCCAGGGATTCCACTGAGAGATTCCAGGGGTTGTGTGAGCCAGTTCCTCTCATCATGGCAAATTGACCATGTGCACTTGACGGCCAGCTGAGTAATCTCCCGACACGTCGGATTTAACACACCGCTCCGCAATCACAGAAAGAAAAATAACTTTGGGGAAGAAAAGTCATAAATAACCTGGCAGAGAGGGAGCTTCACTCTCTACTTGCCCTCTGAACCTGGTTGAGAAAACAGTCAATAAGAGAGGAGCCACACGTATTCATGTGGATGCAATCATTAAGAGAGCCATTATATGCCCCGGAGTGTGATACTAACCTTGAATTCTGAAATGAGTCAATAGAAAAAAATAGTTAGTTTTGCTAATAAAGGCTATAGTGAACATTGAAGTTCTAAAGGGGGTTTGTTATTGATAAAAAATCAAATGAAAGATCAAGTCAACAACAGTATATAACTGATGCAAATTCATGACAATTCAAATCAATATACAGTATATACGGAAACAAGCGTTATGCAAAATCAGCTTTGCTATAGAACGGTTTAAATCGGGGAAAAAAATGTACCCCTGAGAAAAAAAGGAATGCCAATTGCCTGGATAGAGAGTGGCAAAGAAAAACTATTCAAGTGACATTAAGTGTTGCTGCACCAATGTCACTTGCTAAATGAAACTGTAAAAATAAAAAGAGAGTGGGAGTAAGAGAGACACAGTAAGAGACCATGAGAGCGTGAGGAAAATGACAAAGACAGAGACTAAAACAGACATAGCCAGAAAATATTGTTCCACACTGACGGTGTGAGCAGAAAGTGGTTTGAAGCCAGGGAGATGTAGGCCATGTTCTTTAGAAGGGAGGATTACGCTTGGCTCTTGTATGACAGCTGACTTTTCATCACACAGCCACACTGAGCCACCACTGGCCTCCCAAATCTGTCACCAGACTCCATCAGAAGTGGCCTTCCAAATTGAAAAATTCTGCTACCATCAGAGGAGTATAAGGGGGGATAGGTAGGATGGAGGTTGAAAGGTGTGTGCGTGTTGACCCAACCACAGACTTGTCTAAGAGTGCATTTGTCTGTGTGTAACAGTGTGTATATCAGAAGAGAGGTTGGGAGGAACAGAGAGGTGGGGAGGGAGAGAGCAAGAGAGGGAGGGAGGGCAGTTGAAGGGTTTAGGGGAAAAATGTGGTCATCAATTGCTGGCAGCAGACCCAGGGAGAAGATTATTGGATGGTAACCCAGCGGCAGATGTCTGATGAGTGTCTATTAACCTGCTTCCTACATCTCGTACGCCGTGTCGCTGATGAATTCAGACCAGGAGGCCTTGTCCCGCCCAATAGGAGGGGTCGGTAATCCCTCTCCAGGAAATAGCTGCCAGAGACCTCAGGACCTGATTGGCTGTGTCTGTGCCGCTCTGGCACAACTAACAGGAGAGGGATGCTATTGAGGAGATATGAGTTAACCCCTGCTGCTTCTTGTCTGTTGCTTCACTATCAGCATATCACTCTGCTTTTTTATTCCCCTTTTTGTTTCCCTTCTCCGTCTATCTTGTTCCTGTGTTTACATTCATACATCCACTCATTTACAATTTATTCTGTTCGTCCCTCTAACCATGTGCAAATGCCTCCGTTGATACTTCCAATCTTCACTTTAACCTAGACAACCTGAAAGGCTAGAAGAAGATGACAGACCAAACATGCCTAGTCTTGGTTTGGCCACACAGAAAAACTCAGAGGGGCATTAGCTCACTGACACAGCAGCTGGAGGTACAACATCCCTGTGACAAACTACAATCACCAGGGTCTTGGCCCTGGCTCATCTGAATCCCATATATGAGGTCTGGATATGGGGTTACCCGACTGGGGTATGGCACAGTCCCTGTCCCTAGTTGCCACTGGTTCAGGTCCAACAAATTACTACACGGACATGGCAGAGTCTCTCCCACCTGCTCCCCACCACAGACTCCTACATGGATGTGCCCATAGTTGAGATTGTCTGGGACCATTAGTAATTCTCTAGGAAAGGGCGTCCCACCACTGTTGTTCAACACATCTTTAGACAGCATCCTTTCGGCCTATGGAGTTTATTTTGGCTACAGTTATCATTACTGACTGTATAAATATACCAAACATTACTTGATAAGTGATGAGATATGATCTGACATATTTCTCTAAACCATTTTTGGTCCATTTGGTGTGTTTGTAAAAGAAATCATGCCCCAAACCGCTTGATGACGTACGAGTTTGGTATCATCTGCCAACAATTCATTTTTCTGTCATCGCCTCTTGGACTTTTGCTTTCATCCCCTTTTCTCTGTGCAGAACAAAACAAAGACAGTTCTGGAGGAAGGCCATCTGAAATAAAAATCATCTCCACCCAACCATCTAAGCATGCCAGTTAGTTCCCATTAAACCTGTTTAACTAGCGGCCCACTAAGCATGGCCCAGGACAACATGACTGGCTTGAGGCAGTGTGTAGGGCAGAAGGAGGTAATAAGGGGAGTGAGAGCTCAGGGTCTGTGCTCCACATCTGTTCCTGTATTAAAGGCATATGGGCCGGGCCAGGCCAACCGCTCATGAGCATGCACGGACCCCCGTCCTGAGCCCAATCAGTGTTGATGGGGGTGATGTAATGGACCTGCTTTGGCCTCCCTTGTCCTCTCAAGCACAGTGCAACCGCACAATCCTGCATCGTAAGCCTGACAACATGCCAGCTTGCTGTCAACACCTGCCCCTCAAACACTGGTGGGATGAAGGGACACATGCAGGGGGAGTGAAGGGATGGAGAGGGGGATGGACTGGGTAGCAAGAGCGAGGGATGAAAAGGTGGCCTGTAGGAGCACTGGAGTCACAGAAGGTTAAAGAGACAAAGGGATAAATGGAGAAGAAAGGTATAAAAAAAAGAAGTTGTTTGTTTTTGAGCCCCCTACCACCATTTTGAACAGAAACAACCACATCATATACACTTTATTTTAATGTAGTTGTGTTTTAAACACACTATACACTGTATTGTATTGTTGTTGTGTGCCAAAGCACACAATGGTGCTCAACTTCAAGAAATATATTGTGTTGCCTTTAAAAAGCAATAATTTACATTATTTAGTACATCGACTTGTATAACATTACACTATCAAAGCAGAGCCTACTACCAGATCCCATGCAACTTGTGTTTGTCTTTAAGCACAGTATGTAAGGCCAGACAGAGAAGGGAACACACAGTACAGAGTGTGGTGTGTGTTGTCTGTGTGTAAATGTATGCGTGGCTATATGGTAATTGGGAAGAGGCCTGCTGCTCTTAACTCCCTATGTCAGAAAATTAGAAACCTGTGTCCCTTCCACATTTATCAGTGACACCGCCATGCCTGGACCCACACAATTGTGTTTTCATCTGCACCCACAAACGACCATTCATCTTGGCAGTGGTGTAATGGAGGAGAAGTTAAGGGAAGTGAACAGGATCAAGGGATATTACGCTTTGGTGGACAGGTATGGCGATGAGGAAAGGGTGGCCTGGATGCCTGACTTGGTTGACTGAGTATCATCTCGGGTAGGGAGCTTGTGTGCTGCTTGGCTTCTCAGAAGGATAAGGTATAGTCACTCTGTGGTGACCCAGGAGCTTGTCACAAGGGATGTAATGAGGTCAGATTACAGGCTAGTCCACAGACTGGCTGCAAAAGGTTGGCCCATAATCCCACCGTCATTAAAGGAATGCTTTGTTAAAAGTGGATGGAAGAGAGGAAAAAAAGTGATGGAGAGACCGAAAAAGAGGGGGGAATATAAGAGGTGTGTGGGGAAACTCAATAACACTTGATTCGATATGAAAAGCCTCTTGTTGCCACCCAGGAGAAGCCCAGCTAGGAAGGATGTGAGGGAAGCCAGCCGAGAGACTCCTACAACCAGGAAACAAGACATGCCTTGTTCCGGGTTTAAGGAGCAAACAGATTAAGATGAATTGATGCAAGCTTAGTGACTTTGGAGAATGGGGGAGAAAAAACGCCCACAGATCAATAAGGCTTAGGAAGCAAGCAACCAAAGACAGAATCTCCACTCACATTCAGGGGGATAACATTCAATGAAGGAATGGGTCTCATATATCCCTACTTTGTGTGGTTTAGGTGTAGAAAAACAGAATTAACAAATCAGAAAAAATTTGATTTTAAACAATAAGGTTTTCAGAAAAAATGGCATCTTGTATCCTGACATTTTACAGCATGGTGGAGATCAGAAAATTATTTCTGAAAGTATGCAAGGCATAATACATTTTAAAACAAGAACAATGAAGAAGATTCCACAGTTCACACAGGCCTTTCATATAAATATTTGCATATTTTTTTTAGAATTTACATTTCTGGGGTTTGAAAATGTAAGCGCCTGAACTGTGTGAACTAAAACACACAAGGGGTTTAAAATAAAGTATATGCAGATCACACCAAGTCCTATTGCTAGCAAGCTAACATACATCCAGTGTCCCACAGTGCACTGTGACAGATCCGTGCCTAAGCCGGCCTGGCGGGGCCTGCGCCCTGATGTTTGCAGAGATCAGAAAGAATCATCTGGGTTAACATGGTAATTATACGGCAAAGCCCTGCTATCTCTGGCTGGATCTGATACTGTTTTTCTCCTCTACTCAGACATCTCAGGCCTCCAGTCAGGAGTGACAGCCGTCTTCCAAAGCTAATCCCTCAAGAGGTGTTCCACCAGTGTCATTTTAAAGAAAATGAACATCCTGAGAATGCATGTATTTGATTTCACATATACAAATCAAATATCAGCATCCTAACTTGGTCTTACCCCTGTATGGCCAAAGCTACTGTGTCAATATTGACAGACTTGAATGAATATCAAAATGACTTTCCTATGTCTTGAATTAATAGTAGATAGATTCATCAATCGTGTTGATTATTGTTGATAATTGATTGAATTAGAAGTCAAACTGAAGACTGAATTTGAAGTTGTACTGCACAGAATGTAAAGTTATGCTCCGTCTGTTCACTCTGACTTGCTTGCTGAACTTTTATGAGAATATCTGAAAACATTCATGTAGAATACCATAGTGCTTGGTGACCTCAACATCTGTTAAAACTAAACCCACGGGTGTTCCTGGGCCTAGGTCAGTTGATTTGGACCAACCCAGTATGCTGATTAGGTTACAATTTTTTTTAAAAAAGGAAGAAATAAGCCGACCCCTTGCTATTGTCTGCAACAATTATGAAAAGGGCACTAAGATATATAATTTAGCTGCTTTACATAACATGGTGAACTATGAGGACAATGTTATGATGTTTTGTTGAAGTAAAACATTTTAAATAAAATATAGCTGACCTTTCTACGGCACTGAAATTTGTATTTTCTTTGCCTCTTATATGATGTTGAAAACACAACCTACTCCTGACGTTCAATCAATTTCAATTTGGAAAAAATTATCTGAAATGATATTGCTTGACCTATAATACAAAGAATGATCAAATATAACAATATTATCACTGTATTTATCACAGTTTCAGCTAACCAAAAACCTATGTGGGTGGAAGGAGCATTGTATGGCTGTGGCAGTTATTTCCCAGTATGTTTGTTTATGTTTCCTGTATTTATTGTATTGTGTTTTGTTTGTGACCGCAGGTGTGCCCTTTAACCCCAAAGTCATTAACCTTTGCAGTCTGGGTCTCTAAACTACACCATACTGGTGCAAAACACGTACAGGGAAAGAGAGAGAGAGAGCGAGAGAGAGAGAGAGAGAGAGAGAGAGAGAGGCGGAGAGAGTGAGAAGGGGAAGAAGGCTCCAGGGCCAATTACGGCCCAGAGAAAACAAAGGGCTATATTTCAATGATTCCTCCAGCTGTGCTGTTTATGAGCTGTGTGCTTAGTCTCTCTGTGACCTTCACCTCCACACTTGCCCTCTCTGAGGGAAAACAAGCTAAAATGGCCCGATGCTCAATCTTTCATTTCCCCGTGTTTTTCCACTATTTCCGCTGAAAACATATTGTTTATTTGATTCAGGGTTCTGTTAATATTTGTTATTTCACAGTTTTTCATGGCGTAGCACTTTTAGTGCCACCTCGACATCATATTGTGCCATGTATGAAATAGCCTTAGATATAAAAGTAAAAAAAAAATATGGACTAATCTAAGGCTTAATGGCAAGGTGTGAGTCATACGTAACCTTTATAACTTTGCTTGTCAGTCAGCCCCCCCCCCCCCCCCCCGCCCCACCACACATACACACACGTGCACACCCATTACGGACCTCATAAGCAGGGTCCAGGTATTAGTCACTGCGGCCCTTTGACAGGTCTAACCTTCCCAAGCGGCAAAATACACTATCTTCTCTGCAGTCCTATTGACAAAAGCAATAAGCCATTCTATATGGTGTATTAAAGTCATTTTCCACATGCTACCTCAGCACGATCCATTGTTCATGCAAGCTCCTCTTGACCATAAAGAGAGGTGCTAGGGAGAAAAAAATCTTCCCTGTGCTCCCAGACCAAATTGCAACACTTTGCACGGTTTACATCATTTAAGAAATAAGTCCTCTGCCGGAAATGATTTTGTCCTTCCTGGCTTAAAAAGGTGCAGTCATTATCATGGTAACTCATGTGGCAATTTTGGACTGTTAAAGAGAGACAGAGGTTCCAGAAATGGCTCCACACATGGAGGCACATGTCCTACCCGGAGAGTATGTTCCATTTATGTTCTCAATCCAGTCTCCCATTTCATTCCCCTTACATTTGCAAGCCAGATAGGGACAAGGAGAGGCTCTGTTGTTTGCAAGCAGTGGCTGTATAATATGTTGAGGCCATCTGCGTAGTCCGGTGGCTGCTCTCCCCTGCTCCCTGTGTCAGAGGTGGCGTTGGAACCGCTGTGTACCTCACCCTGGCCTCTGCTGAAATCAGCTCCAGTCCGGGACCATGTGACAAATGATTCCAATCTAGGCTGAGCGCCCTTGACTTGACCCTGACCGCTGTAGACAATAAGGGCAAGCTCAGTCACTGGAAAAGATGTTCTGCGCTAATAAACCCGAGTGTGGACCAGCGGTTGCAGTAAGCGGAGGCACGGCTAAGGGGAGGGAGGGGGTGGACAGGGAGTGAGAGAGGAGAAAGGTTCAGGTTCTGACCTCTCAGGTGCAGGTTGATAATGAGTCTCCCTGTTTGCTCTGTGAAAATGACCTCAGAGAGATGAAAGGCACAGAGCACAACAAAGAGCCCCATTCTCTGCTCCTCTGAAATGGGATCATTCTTGAGGATTGGCTTATGAATGCACTTTCTATTTCATTGCTTTTAAAGGGCACTTAAGCCAAAATACAAACATGTAAAAGTAGTTGGGCTGGATGCCGCCACACAAGCCACTGAAACCGAGCACACCGCCTCTCAGACCCCACACATCCAAACAAAACAGCCAAACACACACATAAAAGCAGACGCTCACTTGCTCACACACGCATGCAAGTGCAAACACATAAACACACACACAGACAATATCCCAAATCCTGCTTGTGCCTCCCCTTGTCTCCTTAATAAACCCTATAAAATGAGTGTGCTCTTGCCAAGCTTGGTGTCGTAAACATGCCACTCCAGAAAGGTTCTGGGCATCCCGCTAGTTATGCTAATGAAACCCCCACTCCTGTTTTTCATTCTCTCTTATCCTGCTGGCACAGCCTTCAGTCTTCCACAGTACACCACTCCATTGTCATCCCCTGCCCCTGTTCTGCTGGCATCAGACTAGATAATACACAGCAAAACGAAGATCCAAGAACCCTTGTAAAAAAAACATGGCAAGAAAATAATATGGTTATTATTTCTTTGAACTCAAAACCAGGCCATTGTTCTTCATTTTTGTGCCCCAATTTGTAGCAAAATATGGTACAAAATATGATTATCTTAACAACTTGCATGCATGGACGGCTAATTAGAACAATGTAAACAACGTCTCCAAGGTAAGCAATAGAAAAGACACGAGAGGAGGTCAATATTGAACGAAATAACCCACACTTCTGTCTGTTGAGCTTTGAGTATTCAAAGTTGTTCATGGCCAGGAAGTAGAAGCAGGACTTCTTGTAGTGCCGATTGTGGCATAGTAGAGAGTATCAGCAGGTTATTTGTCATGGGGACTTTGAGGAACTTAGTGTTAAGAGGGAAAGTGCTGGGCACGACAGGAACCACTGAAGTCTGCTGAACTCTGCTGAGTGTCAATGTGGCAGCCAGGATTATACCCTCCCTCCTTTGGCTCCAAAAAACAAAACCCTCTGCAGCACAAAGTTTTGTTTGTGTGAATCTAAGTGTGAGAATGCAAATTTGTGTGTCTGTGAGGGCAATCATGCATCTTCAAGGCCCTGTGTGCATGTGGCTTTCTCAGAGTTGTTCAGTAAGCCAGGCCTCTGACGTGGATTTGTGGCTTGACTGCAGAGGAGTTTATCACAGATAATTACGAAAGAATGTGCTGGAAAAGGAACAAACCACGGACGTTCTGGGCTGGCAGATGCTGAGCCTCGGCCTACACAGTGCCCCGTGCTCCCTGCACTCCAGCCTCACACACTCCAGCCCCCACCGGGCCTCTCTAAGCTTGAAAGGGCAGCAGAGAAAACATTGAAACACTGGAGAGCCCAAATCAGCTTCTCTTTTATTGCTCACCCTACAGCCCCCTTACAACTCTTTCATCCACCGTATATTCAACACAGTACAGTTTACTGTGCACACAAGTGAAAGTCTGATTTTTCAATCTCTTGTTACAAATGAGTTACTTTAAATATGATAAATGTAAATTATTCTACAATCACTATCACTAAAATAGGTGGACAATATGGAATTATCAGTTACAAACTATTGATAAAATGTATATTAAAATGTATATTGACCATATATCAACATTGTGTGAAAAGCTTAAAAATCATATAGATTTAACTTATATTTCTAGAGGAAAAAAAGACAATTTTTTTTTGTCACCCGACACTACTGGATGAGTGGACTATGATGCCAGGGAAACATGACCAGTGATCTAACAGATAGACTAAACTGTATACATTTTGGAGATGGTGAGCATAAACCTATAGTGTGGGAAATATGATGTGACAGCAAAATCTTTTTACAGGTATCCATGAGGCCACTGCATAGAATCATCTTAAAGTGTTGACATGTTTGCTTACTTGCTGGAATAATAAAATAGTCTTTTACAGCAACCCAAAATGGTACAGTAGAGTACAAAAGTACAATAGAGTAAGAAAGAGGTGCAGTACGACCGTAAACACATGATTGAATGATCTGTCACCAAGATAAGAAGCACAAGATAAACTCAGTTTTGTTGTATGGCACACTAACTCATACATAAAGACGACCACTACCACTAAATTCCCTCCTGGGGAAGTGTGCAGTACAGCAGCAGGTATAGGAAGCAGTTGTGGGTTTAATGGTTTATTCTGTATTATGAAGGAAACCAAGAGCCCAGGGATCATTGAGACGCCTTTCGCCAGGTTCCGTCTCTTCTACTCCACCATTAGATGGAAATTATTTCAAATCACTACCTAGCAGCCCCTGAATCAAATGAGTGACCCCAAGGTGAACATGGTACTATATAGCCCTATTGCAGGCTCATTCAGCCATTCATCCACTGTAGAATCATTACTTCCATATTTTACAGGTGTCAAAAGTGATATGGCTATACTGTGTGTGTGTGTGTGTGTGTGTGTGTGTGTGTGTGTGTGTGTGTGTGTGTGTGTGTGTGTGTGTGTGTGTGTGTGTGTGTGTGTGTGTTTGTGTGTGAGAGAGAGACAGAGAGCAAGAGAGAGCAAGATTGTGCGACGGAGAGGAAAGAGGGAGATGAGCTGTAAAACGAGGCATCTATCATCTGAAAACTGCTATCAGTTATCTTTTTAATTCATATATCGTCCTCACATGTATTTGTATGGTGGAAGGCCCTAAGAACAATACTGGTACATATGCATGGCTGCAGAAGCTCCCATACTCTGTTAATAGAGAGTATCTTAACTCTAAGATAGTATTTACATAACCAGTCACTTTATTACACAATCAATTGATCCTGGTCCCATTATATTGTATGGTACTATATTATTAAAAAATACAGTTATAAATAATTGACAATTGAGAGTTATCAGAGGCTAAAATGCAGTGTCTCTGGGTTTTTTTTTAATTGTCACTTTTTGCACGATATGAAGGTTGCCTTCAGTAGGAGTGTGAGTATGATGTGTGTATGGGAGGGGGCATGTCTCTGTTGCAGATGGTGTGGTGTGTGCGTGGGCATATATGTGCTGGAATACTGAATTGGAAATGGAAGTTTATAAGGTCGTTGGCAAAAAGCTCTCCTCTGCCCTCTTAAGATAATGAAAACAGCAAAGCGAGAACTAAAATCTGACCATTGCAAAACTGAAACTGCACCGAGGTAGGGAGATGAATAACCTTGTGCATCAGCCCACGGAATTCTAGATATCAATGCCTTTTCAATTCACTTACTTTTTGTAATCATCAAGGTCAAAAGGCAATTTCTGCAACCATAGAAATAAATAAAACAGGTTGGCAGCAAATTAAATAGAAAGGGGAACAAAGCCATGCCTCCAGCTAGTAACGGAAAAAACAAGGGTAGAAAATCTCACATGAAAGCTAATTTACAGATAACATCAAGCTTTGCCATTTGACTAATTGGAATACACTTCACTCTTCATACAGAAATGCCATTAGCACTTAAAAACATTTTGCGTGAAAGATTTTTGTTGTGCAAAGCATTATTTTCCCATCCATGACAGCATCCAAAAGCTGTTGATGGTGAGTATAGTAGATTATTCCAGTTGTTTGTTATAATTACAATACCTTAACAGAATCCTGTTTGTAACAGTTTTATTTTCTTCTGCTGAGATTTACTTTGTCTATTAAAAGCCCAAATGCCATCACTTATGCATTACAACACATTTTAAATGATATATAAATGGCCTGTATCTTTATTTCCCTTCACCTACTTTTAAAACAGAGCAACGTACACAAGTACATGAGTGTTTGTAACAAGTTTGTCATGCATCTTTATGACTGACATTTATGGCTGGTCATTGCATTGTGCTGCACTTAAGAGTATGTGTACAATAAATTAATGTTTATTTATCTGTCCTGGAATGACCGTTTACATAATTTCTGTGGGCTTTTTTTAATGTTAAAGGTTTTGTTTTTCAATATAGATTGTAATAATGTATGTGTTCATTTAGGATTTAGGACTCAAAACCTTTATTATTGAGAAACTAACTCAATTGGTAGGCAAAAAGATTTCTCTGATATTATTAAGACTCCTCAAGAGGCACAATTTTAAACTCATTAACTCAAGGTTGAGTTAGCAAGGTAGAAAATTGCTGACAATATTGCGGCTTCATAATGCAAAACTACAATTACTGCCTTGTGGTTGTATGCCTCCGCCATGTTGCAAATTACATCCATGTTCAAAATGTCATCACTTCCCCAAAATTTGACCACCAAATTCTAATCAGTTCATCCTTTATTGCAAGTAGATGTGTGTGGCAAATTTGAAGAAATCCGCTCAAGGTGTTCCTGAGATATCACAAGAACGGTACGGACATGGAGTCACAGTGACTGTGAGCTTTGACTTCAAAAATCGAATCAGTTCATCCTTGAGTCCAGGTGGACGTTTGTTACAAATTTGAAGAACTTCCCTACAGGCGTTCCTGAGATATCACGTTCATGACAATGGACCGGACGGACGGATGGACAACCCAAATACATAATGCAGGAATTAAAACTATTAGCAGTACTATACTCTGTAGTATCCTGGTGGACCAGCTGAACTTCTAAACTCACCTGCATTTGATAAGTATCTTGTTCTTGCTCTTTAAACTGTACTTAGGCCTGTTTTAAAGTAACCTGCTTTGAACTGTCTCGATAGCTGTACTTAGGCCTGTCTCAGTGGCCTCAGTTGTGAAGTGCTATCTGAGTTTCTGCTTGTTTGAAACGGCTTGTTTGATCAAGCCTGGTCCACTGATTGCAAAGGAGGAGCTTCCACTCCTGGCAGACAATGAGCAATCAGTAGATAGCTGTACTTAACCACTGCTGGAAGCGTCAGCTTTCAAGCGTCTGGCAAACTAAGGCTAGGGCAAACAAAGGCAACAGGCCGACTTTTTCAAGCCCGACTTCGTCAAGCTAAGACTTCTCGAGCGTGTACTACCATGTGTTTGCATCCTATCTCTGTCCGGTCCTCTGCCCGGCGGTCACGTAGACATTGGGCAGCTTTCAAGAGCCGCGACCCCACTAACCTCATCTATCCTACTCTCTCAGCTCGGGGCGAGCGAGTGGTGGCGGGGGGGCTCTGGAACTGCCAGTCGGCAGTGCCGAAAGCTGAGTTCATCTCAGGCTACGCTTCCTTGCTCTCCCTTAACTTTCTTGCTCTAACTGAGACCTGGATCACACCAGAAAACACCACCACACCGCAGCTCTGTCAGATGTGTACTCTTTCTCTCACACTCCCAGAGCTGCGAGGCGGGGTGGTGGTACTGGCCTGCTAATTTCCCCAAAATGGAAATACTCTCTTGTCTCTGTTCCTCAGTTCTCCCCGTCCTCTTATGAATTTCATGCTGTTACTGTCACTTATCCAGTCAAGCTCACCATTGCTGTTGTGTATCGCCCACCAGGGCCTCTTGGTGAGTTCCTGGAGGAGCTTGACACATTAGTCTCGCACTTCCATGACGATGGCTCGGCACTCATCCTGCTCGGTGACTTCAACATCCAGGCCGATAAGCTTGAACCTCTTCTTTCATTCCTCTCCTCCTTTGACCTTTACCACTCTTCTTCTCCTCCTACCCACAAGGCCGGCAACCAGCTGGATCTCATCTTCACTAGGCACTGTTCTACTGCTAACCTCTCTGTCACTCCCCTCCAGCTCTCCGACCACTATTTCATGTCCTACTCCCTCTCCCTATCCTCTGCTCCATCACTTCCTCCACCTACCCACATGGTTTCTACCCGGAGTCATCTCCGCTCCCTCTCCCCTGCTGATCTTTCCGCTTCTGTCACCTCTCTCTCTCCCTGACCCTGAATCCTTCTCTCTCCTATCCCCTGATACTGCTACTGATCTTCTCCTCTCCACCCTTACTTCTTCTTTGGACAAACTCTGTCCCTTCACCTCCAGGCCTGCACGCCCAACTCCACCTGCCCCGTGGCTGTCGGACTCAGTGCGTACTGATAGACGGAGCCTAAGAGAGGCTGAGCGTAAATGGAGAAAAGGCAAACTCCCGGAGGACCTTCTTAACTTCCAAGCTCTTCTTTCCACTTAATCCTCCTCTCTATCTACTGCTAAAGCTGCGTTCTTCCGCTCTAAAATCCTAACCTCTGCTTCCAATCCTAAAAAACTCTTTGAAACTTTCACTTCACTCCTCCAACCCCCACCCCCTCCTCCTACTTCCTCCCTTCTCCCTGATGATTTCGCCAACTTCTTTGACAAGAAGGTAAACGATATCAGATCCTCCTTCTCTCAGCCCCTCTCTCCCTGTCCAATCCTGCCCCCACAGCTCTCCCTCCCATCTCCACGCCCCATCTTACCCTTTCTGGCTCCTCTCTCCCCTAACAAGGTCCTCAACCTTGTTACATCTAACCGCCCCACCACGTGCTCCCTTGACCCGATCCCTTCCCCTCTTCTTCAGTCTATTGCGACTGAACTCCTTCCTTTCCTCACCCACCTCATCAACACATCTCTTGTTTCAGGATGCTTTCCCACGGCCTTCAAGGCCGCCAGAGTCACCCCCCTTCTGAAGAAACCATCACTTGACCCCTCTGATGTCAAGAACTTCAGACCGGTTTCTCTTCTACCCTTTCTATCCAAAACACTTGAACGTGCTGTCTTTAACCAACTGTCTTCCTATCTCCACCAAAACAGCTTTTTGGACCCTCACCAGTCTGGGTTCACAGTGGGTCACTCAACAGAGACGGCCCTCCTTGTGGTGACAGAGTCGCTTCACGCCGCGAGAGCTAACTCTCTCTCCTCTGTCCTGATTCTCCTGGACTTGTCTGCGGCGTTTGACACTGTGAACCATCAAATCCTCCTCTCATCCCTCGAGGGGATGGGCGTCTCAGGCTCTGCACTCTCCCTGTTTGCATCCTACCTGACGGGTCGATCCTACCAGGTGACCTGGAGGGGGGCCGTGTCGGAACCACGCACGCTGACTACGGGGGTTCCGCAAGGGTCAGTTCTGGGCCCCCTTCTCTTCTCGCTCTACACAACATCTCTGGGTTCTGTTACTCGCTCGCATGACTTCTCCTACCATTGTTATGCCGATGACACCCAGCTGGTCCTGTCATTTCCCCCCGGTGACACCCAAGTGGAGACGCGCATCGCTGCGTGTTTGGCTGACATCTCGAAGTGGATGACGACACACCACCTCAAGCTCAACCTAGAAAAAACTGAGCTACTGTTCCTCCCGGGGAAGGGTTGCCCGCACCGGGACCTGTCCATCACCATTGATGATACCGTGGTGACGCCAACTCGGACTGCGAGGAACCTGGGTGTGACCCTGGATGACTAACTGTCATTCTCGGCAAACATTTCATCCATTACACGCTCCTGCAGATTCCTGCTCTACAACATCAGGAGGATTCGTCCCTTCCTGACTGACGAGACGGCGCAGGTTCTCATCCAGGCTCTTGTCATCTCCCGCCTGGACTACTGCAACTCTCTACTCGCCGGAGCCCCGGCGTCGGCCATCAGACCTCTGGAGCTTGTCCAGAAAGCCGCAGCTCGCCTGGTGTTCAATCGCCCCAAGTTCTCCCACACAACTTCCTTTCTCCGTTCTCTACACTGGCTACCTGTAAGAGCTCGCATCCAGTTTAAGACTCTGGTGCTAGCCTACAGGGCAGTGAAAGGAACAGCTCCTTCCTATCTCCAGGCCATGGTCAAGCCCTACACCCCCGCCCGACCACTTCGCTCTGCTGCCTCGGGGCGATTGGTTGCCCCGTCGCTCAGAGGTCCTGGCAGCCGATCGACCCGGTCACGGCTGTTTTCTGTCCTGGCCCCACAGTGGTGGAATGAACTTCCCACTGACGTCAGGACAGCGGAGTCGCTGCCCATCTTTTGGCGCAGGCTGAAAACCCACCTCTTCAGGAAGTGCTACCCTGAGCCTTCCACTTAGCGCTTATTGTTTTCATACTAGCTTGTTGCACTTATTGTATTCGTATTACTTATAGCACTAACTGTTTTTCTTGTTTCTGCCCTGTACTTTGGCTCTGAGTTATGCTCTGCTTCATGCTTTTAGATGCTTGTTTGGAAAAGGAAATGTACTTATGACTTCTGGTGACTAGTAGTTCTTTTGATTACCAATGTTGAATGCACTTATTGTAAGTCGCTTTGGATAAAAGCGTCTGCTAAATGACTGTAATGTAATGTAATGTAGTAACAGGCTCACTCAGTAACAGCCAGTCCTCACTCCATTCAAAAAGGAACATCTGCTGTTGTGAAACGTACATGTCTAGTGTACAAGTGTAATATAAACACTTTGAAATATGTGTAAATAAATAACATTTTAACAGAGCCATTGTGTACTTAATTTTGCACGGCTTTCTATCTTTAGTGCAGATTTAGATCAAAGAAATAAATCAATAAAAACTGATAAAAGATCTTGGTTTGTGAGCCCTTGGGTATTTATAGAATGTAAAATATACACAGTGTGAAAATGGGCTCAGTCATGTTTTAAAATCTCAGCAGGGTTTCTTAGTTTCTCATTCAGCTAGCAGATAAGTGAACTTTATTAACTTGTAAGAGTGTGACACAGAGTGCTGTCGGCCACAGCTCCAGCTTACCGTCTCTGCCTGTTTTGAATGCCCCTGATTCTGTTCTCTCAGCACATGACAGCGTTTTTGTTCTGTTCTGACAAACTATAGTATACATATACTCTATATACATTTTGTTCAAGGAGCCGGCGTAGTTTGTCGAAATACAAAAAAGGGTGAGAACAGTTTATTACTGTTTAAAAGCGTACTTCGGAGAGAGCAAAGCAAGCACATATGAGAAAGAGAGTAATGATGTGCTTTAGGTCAATATTTTACACAATGATGCATTTTGGGAGGCACACCTCTACAGGGCATGTGTGAAACAATGGGTGTCATAACTGCCCTGTGCAGCTTATTAATCTTCCCTCGCCCTCTAATCAATCTGTTTCTCCTCTTGCAAACACCGGTTACATTCCCACGTTAAACGAGAGACCATCTTTCACTGTGGCACAAAAGGGTGGCTCCAGGATGGTGATGTCTCTCTTATACGAGGCAGCCAGGAGTAACAGTACAAAACGACTTCCTCAGGATGTTTTTAAATCAATGACAGCAAGATTAAGCAGGGAAAATGTTAGCTGACGTGTTGTCAAGCTTGTGTAGCAGGGATTGAGAGGACATACAATTTTTCTTTCCATGACTGATGAATTATGTTTGAATCAGCTGGAAAAGTGAAGTCATTTATTATCAAGAGATTTGCTTTTTTTTTCTCAAAGACAAAAGAAAAATAATGAGCTATTACGTATTTACTACCTGAAAAATTGTTTTTAATGACAAAGTCAGACAGATTTCCAAAGCTGTGACCTCACAGTATGTTTTGTCATCATAGGATTTCAAAAGCCATTTCCAATGAAACAAATGGTGTCATGGCTACAACTGGGAACTATTTAGGAGGTATGTTGTGAAGTCATACTGTAGTGCTCAGTTAAATTATTCTATAGATGACAGGAAGGGGAAGCAGCAACTATTCTTGTTATTCCCCATTGTATAGTCATACTGCAGCAATTATTTAAAATCTTTGATTATCCTCAGAGAGACGATGCAATCATGGCTGAAAATCAATTTCAGGGACATCAGGAAAAATCAAAAAGCTTGCACAGTGCCAACAGGGCCAAGGGCTTGTGCAAGAGAAGAGAAGGGATTTTTTTCTCATCATCGTTTCGGTTTTCCCTTTGCTAAGGGTAATCAGCCAGCAACACCAGAGAGCTTGCTGTAAGTCAGAGCCAGATCCTGATCCTGTTCAGAGCTGCTAGTGATGTAGAGCCAGGTAGCATCCAATTAGTGCTTAGTGTAACTTAATGCAAAGTGCTGGCACTCAGCTCACCGAATCCAACTAGTTGTCATAGAATTTCCACGCTTCTGCTGTCAAATTCATGAACATTTGCTGATTTGCTTTGCCTTTTCAAGGCACCATGAAGTTGAAATGAGACATTTCCATCAATGCCGCGCCATGTATGGCCATTTTCTGCTAAAACAGATTGGCCTGATTACTGATGAGACAGCAGGAACGTCAGCGGCGGGTGCTTGATGCTTATTGACAACTGTGTTGCTTTAGAACCATATTTACTCCTTTTACATATAGAGCAATTTGTAATGGCACAGGTTCCAAAGCTCTGTAATGGATGTAAATCCAATAAAAAAAATCATCATTCATGATAAACCAAGAGCATGTACCATTTTTAGTAAACAAAGCTGGATATAAAATTCCACCCTTTCTTTATGTTCAATCAAGGCGTGCCTCTTTATAGTCAATCAGTCTGGAATTGTCCAGATGCTGGACTTGTCTCACACAGCTGAGAGCAGATTAAGTCTGATAATTACATATTTAAAGACACAGCATAAAAAAGGCAATCCCCCACGATGCTGTTTTATTCATAGCACACTGATTTGGTAGATGAGAGACCGAATGATATGATATCACAAATGGGTGATATGTTATCCGTCCCCATTTCATGTATTTCATCCCCCTCCATCTTTATTTGCAAACTTTTTGCTTTCCTTTTCCTTTCCTCTCCCGAGTGTAGACCGCTGCAAGGAGCGTCTCAACAGATTGTGGTCTCTGGCAGAATGCAGACAATTGAGTTTTGGAAGTGGCATGGAACGAGACATAGGAGTTTGAGGTGGCTGCCTCCCCCTGCCTTCCTCTCTGTCAAGGCTCCATGGGCAAATTGCCCAATCTTTCATAACAGCATTAGCAGAGACTAGGCAGCAACACAGTGGAAAATCCACTCCACCATGTTTCCTCATCAGCAATGTCTTCTCTCTGACCTCGACCTCAGTTTCAGTGACTCACATGAATATGGAAGATGAATATGGGCCAACTTCTGAGGTTATGCCAAATTCAACAGCAGACAGGCCTGTCAACCATGAAATCGCCTTTACAGAGGGAGTATGGACAAATTTGGATTGGTTGAAGGCACTTTCATCCCTGGGAAATTTCCTGACCTTTATTTTATGTCCTAGGCCATAAAGATCAGGTAAAATGCTATCATAACAACCAGTATAAAGGAAAATGGTGGTCTATTATCCTCCATAATTCCTCTCTGGACATCTATCATCATTCACCATCTATTCAGGCTACCCAGCAGTCATCACAGGAAACCCCCATAGTTGTGCAATGTGGAGCTTTCCTCTTTGCCCTTTCTTGGTAATACCTCCTGTGACATATTTGGCTCAGCACCCTTACACAAACACTAACACGCACACACACAAACACACACTGCTGTTTGACCTCTGAGGTTCAGTAAGAGCATTAAATACCAATTAGGGTTGGGACGGGCCAAGCTGAGTCTGAGGTTGTTGAAGGGCCCTGAGGCCTGTGGGAAGCAACTTATTGGTCCCTGGGCATAAATGTGTGTGTGTGTGTGTGTGTGTGTGTGTGCGTGTGTGTGTGTGTGTGTGTGTGTGTGTGTGTGTGTGTGTGTGTGTGTGTGTGTGTGTGTGTGTGTGTGTTTGACTAGTGCTGGAGGCCAGATTCATACAGTATGTGTTTGTGTGTGTGTGAGAGTTTGTGCAGGCTAAGGACATCAATAGCATAGACAATATCCCTGTAAGCATACTACTACTTTCTACACACATGCACAAAAACCACATCTGGATATTTTATTTAATGTAATGTTCAAGTCCCCTCTTGTTCATCTCTCTGAGAAACCCATTTTTTTGGCTGAACTTATTTTTCTATTACATCAGCATAGGAATGAGCAGGTTTTTCTCTGCTTCAAATTACATTTTCTCAAATTTGTATCATATACTGAATATGTTAAGACTGTGTCTAAATAAATACCGTACTGCCTACCTGTAAGATTTTGATAACTATATGGCTGAAGTGGGAGAGGTACTATAAGATGTGTGATAGGTTATTTGTCTCAGTTTAATGTTCAAAATAAAACAGCAATACAGGAGAAAGAATATTAGCAAATGCTCTGAAGGCAACCCTCTGAGAAATATCCGTTCTCTGCAGTGAATCTTGAGATTGTGTGTGATGATCTGCAGCGGTTATCTGGTGGTTTCAGAGTCATGCCCTTTACTGTCCCTCTGTTATTTACCCACCAGACACACACAGCTTGATAAATGTTTTGTCTGACCTTCTAAATTTGTTTTCCTTCCTCTTAACTGTGATTTTATTTCCCTTGGACAGGCCACACAGTGTGTGTGTGTGTGTGTGTGTGTGTGTGTGTGTGTGTGTGTGTGTGTGTGTGTGTGTGTGTGTGCGTGTGTGCGTGTGTGCGTGTGTCTGTGTGTATCTGTGTGTGCGTGTGTGTGTGTGTGTGTGTGTGTGTGTGTGTGTGTGTGTCTGTCTGTGTGTGCATGTGTGTCTGCGTATATGTCTGTTTTTAAAGAAAAGACAAGGTCTATATCCAGAAAGATAAAGATATAGTCTTTCTAGTCTCTCCTTGTTGCAAATTACTTCCATAAGTTCATCATTTCAATAAACAAACCATTGAACAAGCAAAATAATTGAAATAACTACTAGCAGTGATCCAACAGCCACTGACCATCCACAGTGTGTGTCTACTTCAGTCTGGAAAGAGTTAAAGTCACTACAGGCCAGAGCAGAGTCAACACCGGCCACGGCTTGGCTGGCCTATCCTGCCAGATCAATATCTGCAAATAATAAATTAGCTCCCCAGAGGGGACGCACTAAACCTTCAGCAACACTGCCCTGGAAAAGTCCACAATTGGTGTGTGCGAGACTCAATAAGCCAGGTGAATGACTGTGCAGGGGCACATCTTTAGCACTCCATAATAGAAAATTAATGGTGCTCAAATCAGTGCTGAGGGCACCCTGAGGGTTACCTAATAGGCCTAGTTAGAACTGTCATCCCTCCCAGAGTCACCTAAAATATCACATGCAAACACAGGGAGCCAAGAAGGGAGGGAGCAATGGGAGAAAGATATATGTGTGTGTGCATGTAACAGGGATTACCACCTTTGGAAGGGATTTCTTTGGTGGGAATTTTACAGATGTTTTATTTTGAATTTGGAAGAGTGAACGGAAAGTAGGGCTGCCAGAACAAAAGTAATTATCAAAATTTCAGTATACCAATCAAACTACAGCTAAAATTATTTTAAATACATCTTTACTACTGATTGAAGTGAATGAATCAGTGTTTCTTAATGCTCATTGTATTAGCCTGCTAGCTTGTTTTAGCATATAAGTGTTTTATGGCAGAAAACACAGAGCATGACACTTCTCTTAACTCCTCTTTTTAATTCCTTTTGGTAAAAGACAAGACTGAGCATATTTTTCAACAAATAATACCAAGACTGCATACTGTGAACTCAACATTGTATGCTATATGTTTGAATGCATTTTCCTGTTTTCTTGTGCAATTAGTATTTTTACTTTATTTAATTTAGGATTTATACTATTTAGTATTTAACTCATCAGATATTAGTAATTTCAGCCAATATATTGTCCAATTTAATTTCAAGGAGCAATTCACAGCCCAATGCACACAAACATACCCATCTCCATTATGATGGCTGTTTTTTATTAGGAATTTACTGTTAAAAATATTTTTTTTTAACACCTAATCTGACCAGATTTGAAGATTATCGCATCTTTTCAGATTATATTGTTAATACTTGTTATCCTCAGTATAAATGACGAGTTGTAGGTCACATGGTCATGCTCAATCCAGGAAAATAAAGATCACAGAAGATTTGTGACAGCAGAAAATAGTGGAATAAAATATTGATTCAATTTTCCTTGATCCTAAATATATTAGCCTTATCATCAGCCTTTAAAACAAACCCCAAAGAAAAAATAAATACCAGACTAAATTGAGATAATATTTCATCTCATCTACATTCATGCAACTAAATAAAAAAAAATGAACTAGTTGCTGAAAAGTGAAAAGTCATCTAAAGTTTGAGGAGGAAAAAGAGTACATATTGTAAATACTAAATTGATGATCAAGTACAATGCTGTAATATGCAAGTATATCATGTTGGCTGTGTTGAAGCATAAATTTGTCCAATACAGCAGGCTGTTTAAAAACAGATCTATATGCCCAACAGGCTGGTAATGAGCCTTAAAAGCACATCTGATTACTTATTCCAGCTGGCTTATTCCCCTTCTCCACAAACACAACTATTGGATTCAATAAACATACTTTATATTGATCCTGAGCCACCCGGCAGCACATGCAGCTCTCTTAACCGCTCTCAACAAGATTTATTACAACTTTGCATGCTGAACAGAACTGAGGAGACACACACACACACCAGCATGTGTGCAGACACATGCTAAAGCTTAAATACCAAATGACTTCTCATCAATGTAACGCGCACACACATGCACACAACCTTTCGATCTTTCTTCTGACCCTAATTTGCCTATGCAGTAATATCAGGGGGGTTGGGATGTGTGGGGAGGGGTTTGCCTCCTCATCTCTCCTCCTATCCACCTCAGGTCTGGACTTCAGCAAACTGTATAGTGCTTTGACACTGAACTTACCCACATGCCGCCACGCTGCCGTCCTCCAGCCCAAACAGGGTGTGTCGCTCTCCGCAGGACACTTGAGATATTTTCAGAGATGATGGAAGATTCTGGAACAAACGAGGTGCCAGCTGGAAAAAAAAAATAAAGTTCCCAGTGAGGTGAAGAAACACACTGTATCTCTGAGTAGCTCTGTAGTTAGGTTGGTATACTCCATCAGCCTGGCTAACATCCCAAAGACAGGCACAGCTACAGTAGATCCTCTCAGTGTAGATGAAGACAGAACAACGTGAACAACAGAGGGAACAAGAAAGAAGCAGCATACTCCTTTATGGTGCTGAGCAGTGTAGATCTGATGTTTTAAGTCCCTGTGTGTTTGTCTGTCTGTTTGTCTGTCTGTGTGTGTTCATGCCAGTGCCACAAAGAAAAAAATGAAACAGCCTATGAGGAGAAAAGAAAGCCTGGTTCCTCATCATGCGCTTGTTAGCTTGTCCAATCTATGGCAATCAGCACAGTCCCAGGGGTTGAAAGACACGAGATCCCGGGGAAAGGGAAGCCGAGGCTGAGGAAAAGATCAATACTGCACTGTGAAACAAGAAGTGTGGGCTATTTACTCTCCATTGATCTGATGATGCTGGAGAAACACCTCACTCGGCTATTAAATTGAGGGTATAACTCTACTGTGGAGGTTTTTTTTTATTCCCCTCTCTTTTTCCTTTCTCTCTGTCTTCACCCCAAGGTCAAGAAAAGCTAAAAACATCCACAAACACACAAAAATGGATTGCTTGGCCCAGGGAAAGTAATTAATCTGCATTAAAATGCCAAGGGAGCAGGCACTAACTACCCATCTTAAGTGAAGTTTTGCTCAGAGCGACATGAGACCCATGGCAGCATAGGATGGACTACTAGAGGACACAGTGATAGATACAAATAGTTTGCTAGCAGGGGCCAGCAGAGCTTCACTGGAGCTACTTCAAGCCGAGGATTTCCACCTGCATGACACAGTAAAGGATAAGAAAACACTGAGCAGAAAGTAGGCCTTTTTGCAGCAGAACAGTGGCAGGTAAGTATGATAAATAAGACATACACGATGAATAGATATTATCCTTATGTGCACTACAATACAAACAATTAACAAGATCAAGAAAGAAAAAAGCAGGTCAAAACAGGTTTTTTTCTCTTACTACAGTTGTTTGTTATTCAAAGCAATGTTTGTGATGATTTAGTCATAGAGTTTCATACCATATTCAAGAAATCAATACTTTGATTAAAACGACAGTTCACATCCAAAATCAAAAATACATATTTTATAAGGAAGCGTGCATCTACTTATGCACGAGAGGCTCATGTTCATCACAGCGTGAGGTGTAAACTCCTACTCAGTTGAGCTGTAACATTAGCAAGTTCAGTTCTGCTAGGTGAGCGAAAGGTATCGGATATAGATGCATGCTTCCTTCTGCGCGGTGATGCGGTTGGTGATTGTAGTTCGGTAGATGGAAAATAGTTCCTAAATAAAACTGGGCTGTGGATTATCTTGAGTGAACGGGTAATGATTTCTGGAAAGAAACATTGCTGTTGAGTTTTTCAAATACATTTTTAATAGAAAAGAAAAAAAGAA
The DNA here is from genome assembly GCF_023349555.1 of Cebidichthys violaceus. Lineage (NCBI taxonomy): Eukaryota > Metazoa > Chordata > Actinopteri > Perciformes > Stichaeidae > Cebidichthys > Cebidichthys violaceus. Next base: position 10,204,750 of record NW_027176975.1, on the reverse strand, counting down.
GATTGCTTTTTTGTATTTGGTTTTGAAACCAAAAATGAGACATTTCTATGTCATCTGGGATTGGTTGTAAAAGTAAATAATCATCAAACTATGTTTATACTGTGGAAAAACTGCGGTGATACTGTGTTAATTTGTGTATATCTATATGGATTACTGATCCATTTTCAACACATTTTGGGGGTCAAATACCGCTCACACAACGTAAGATAAAGCCATACAATTGATCTCTTGTTTATCAAAATGTGCTGCAGAGGTGCTGCCATCCAGATATTTTTCATGGTGTGAAACTCTTTCCCTCCATGTCTGTCTTTGCCTTTCTTCTACTCCTCAGAGGTGTAGCCTTATTGACTGTGTGGCTGTATTACAACAAGCAGTCTCTAATGACTCCCTGAAGACCTCTCTATCCCTACTGCCCGCCCTCCATCTCTCTCTCTCGGTCTCACTCTCTGTGTCTCTCCCTCTCTGCCTGCTCTTCAGGCTCCAGTTCAGCAGCTAATTAACCCTCTCTAATAGCGTAGATTACATTAGCTTTGAGCAGCTCACACCCTCCACCGGACTCGCACTGCCACACAATGAACCCAGCCTTGCTTTACAAATCTCCCCCTTCACAAGAGCACAATTATGAATTCAAACAACTTCTTATCCACACGCACTCATCCAGGGACAGAAGGCTTTCTCTTCAACCACCCCACTCCTCCCCTGCCACCCACCTACCAGGCCTTTACGCAGGGAGAAATGAGAGAACTGAAGAGAGGAGACCACACAACAAGACGGCCATGAAGGGGAGAGGGATATCAAGGGGGGGTGGGGGGACCCCTGTTGGGTAAATCAGAGAGGTCACTATAGGTGTTTCATTGGGTGAGGCTCCAGAACCCCAGTGATAACCCTCCATCTTAACATTCCTATTCAGAGCTGAATCGAAACTTAATTACTATGGGTGGATAGAGTGAGAAGGGGGAATACCAGGACCAAATGGAGGTTTATGGTTTAAGTGGTCAAAGAGAGGGAATTAGACGTAAGAATGAATGACTTAAGCCAGTGGAAGCGGTTTTCTACACATTGACAAAATGGTCTGGGAACTCAAAAGCTTAATGAAAACTTAAGAAATATCTTCTTTTTTATAAAGCTGCAGATTGTGATGTATCAAACTAAGTGAGTCCGATCAACCAGCCAAGACCCAACATATCTAAAGATACACTTCTGTTGGTAGGATGGGACACTATTACACACCCCACTTTAAGAATGTAAGAAGATACTATGGTTGGTTAGGTTCATTTGATGCAATGGAGCTGAGCTGTATAAAAGCCGCCATTAAACTGCTGGAGTCCAACCACACTGTGAGAGTGTTCAAACCAATGGAGTACCAAGGAGGAGAGGAAAGAACGCTGATTCAATGAGAGAAATTGCATTTTTTTGAATTGGACTTTTTTTTCTCTCTCTTACAGCACTTACACCACTTAGTGGTGTTTTATCAATGATAATGAGATGAGATATAGTTGTGGTAAAAAAAAAAAGGGTAAAAATGAAATAAAATATGGAATAAATGGATGTAATCTGCTCCGTCTAAATGTAAATTGGTACATTTGTAGTGAAAGGACATTCTCATGTTTCTTTGTCCGAACAAGTAATTTTCCCTACGTCTCTCTTCTGTAAGGCTTGCCATAGCAGCATTTTCTGCAGCACAGAGCACTCTCCTTTCTATTTCAATAGGACAGCTCATTTGCTAGACTCCTAGCCCAAACTGCTGACTGGGTTTTTCAAGGCTGTGTACTTTGTCTGCGTGTGGACTAGTGTGCATGTGCACAAGCGTGTGCTAAAAGAGAGAGAATAGGGAGAGAAAAGCATGAAAGAAGGATAAGGAAAATGGAGGGGAAAGAGTGGGAGAGAGAACACATTGTATCATTAAGGTACTCAGAGATCATTAGATATATAAGGGCTCTGCTATGCAAGGTCAGGGCTGCTGTGTTTTGTAGGTCGGCAGAGGAGCAGTAAAACCAGTCTAATCAGCCGCTTCTCTCTCCTCCCCTCATCCCTGTATCGCTCCGTTCCTCTTCCATCTAGAGGTGGTGTGGATTACAGCCCAGTTTATCCATGCCTCTGTATGTATTTACTAACATTATCAAGGCTTATGAGCCAAGGACACGGTAAACCACACAAAAGGCACAGAAAGGCTTTCAGCTAGATATTGGCCTTATTACGGGGTAAAGTTGTTGGCTCCCTGTCTCACTCCCAGGATGTACAAGGCTGTTTTAACAGGTGCAGCGCGCTGCCTCGCTATCCAGTATTTTTCATTAAGGCCATACTTTAAAGTTTAGTCCAGCAACTGGCAGTCTGCCCTAATAAAGTGTCTGCCTGTGTGTCCTCACCAACGCATGGATGTGATTTATTTTTTTTCAGCTATGGGGGAAGGACATGGATTTTATTGAGAGGTAAATACACTTTGTAAAAAAGTAACTGACGAACTCTCTTTTCAGACTCCCAGACTAGCGCTTGATATTGAAACTTAGTACTTTTCTGATCCAAAACAAAATGTGCCTCTAGCACCAAGTATTGAAATCTGTCAAGCTGACTCTGAATGTCTGGCCAGATTTGTGATCTTGTTTACTTTACTTTACCCTCAATAAGATAGCACCTGACCACTTATTGAAAATGTTTGCCAATCTTAGACTATTTTCTTAAGGCAGTTCTTGTATGGATGTTTCCTCTATATGTTTTTATGAAAATATAGGGTTTTTTTTAAAAACAAGCTTGTAAATATAAAAAAAGAAACGTCTTGGTGTAGTCTTGGTGTATCAGTATCAATTTTTTTTTTAATAATACCTCGCCCTTACTCAGATGTCTAAACACACACGCTCAACCTCTTTACTCCTCATGTGACTGAGATCCTCACAAGTCCACCGGAGAACTGGCCCTGGGTGGAGGGAGGCAATGCCTTTGGTAACGTGGCATGTTCATCAAGATAATGATGGATAGCCTTATCCTTATCCATCCTCGCCTTTATAGAGATGAATGCCCTGCTTGGCTTCTTACTCAGCACTTTGGCCTTTCCTCCACTCATTGTGCAGTTTATCACACAAACACCCTCACGTAGCCTAAGATGGAGATTAGCAAAGCCTGTCTGGAAAATGGACCCAACTAAAGCCAATCAATCAAACGTGCAGCAGGCCAATCAAGAGAGGAAAACACAAATCCAAAAAGTACCACCATGCACTATTCTCCCAATGTGAATTTTTAGTATTAAATAATTAGAGAATCAGAATAGGGTAGTAATTGAGGGGCATTCGTGTGCTTGCACAGGATGAGTCAAGAAGTTGAAGAAGAAAAAACAAAAGGAAAAGTGTGAGAGAGAGAAACATTGTGTAAAAGAATGCCTCTCCTGCTCTCGACCGTCTCATTAGGCTAATGTTTTTTTATAAGGCACTTCAAATGTCAAGGCATTGGTGGATTTAGTGTAAACTTAAATTCCATTACCTGGCAGGCATTAATTGCTTACTGAGCCCAGGGATCTTTCCCCTGGGGCCTCTATGTTTCCTATCTGTCATCTGGCTAACTATTCTGTCTAGACTAACTTAGAGCACCATAATCCACCATGGGGATCAATAAACTGCACATAATTCAGCTCCAATAATGAGCTTTCACTTCAAAAAAAGCGCCAGCCCACTTCCCAAGGAACCGGCAGGGGCGTAAAATGATAATGTAATTATTAAAAGGACAGACAAAATGAGTAAGCACTTTCACACAGAGAGGGAGGGCGAGCCCGGCCTCAATTAGACACACTTAAAGCTATCATTGTTATTCGAGACAAAGCTAATCAAGGAGGAGATACAGGGGCATCCATTTCAGCAGGTAATGGAATGACGCTGGCTGGCTCTCCCATTTCCCCAGGCTCATGATGTTATAAAGGCTGCCCTGCAGTCACGCGTGAGTGGGCACTCTTTAATGGATTGCAATGGAGGTGGTTTCATCCACCAATCAGCGATACAGAGGAGGTGACTTGGAATGGAGAAGTTTAAGATTCACATTCAGCAACACATAAAACCATAAATGTAAGGGGTTATTTAGACCTGTCGTTTCCATTAGTAGTTCAGGAATAGAAATGCAACATTACATTTGTGTTGCAGCTATTAAAGCAACTTGAATTCAACATGAAATATTTAAATATCTGCAATGTTATTGCGTATTATTCACGCACTGTCCACAGATCAAACAAGCACCTGCCTTTTAGACCATGAGAGATGTGGTGTGTGACTAAGTAAGGTTTAACATGGGGCCTTATCTGCTAACTACTGTTTCTCCAATTATATGCATCCTTGAACCCCAGTGAAATCAAGAGAAGCTAGTTTGTTTTTTACACCCAAGTGCTCCTAATTCATCTGCAGGCTACAGGAGGTCCAGGGTGGATAAATCAGGCCTTTACGGAAGGGTTGCTCCCACTGTTTATCTGCTGGTGACATTTGCTGCACAGCCCCAACCGCACCATAATTACCCCACTTATTCACTAAACAGGAATCATGCCTGGCAGGAACCCCCTGCCACAAAGGTTGCAGGACTTAAGGCAATATTCTGTCTCCAGAGTTCAATGGCCCTGCCTTTATGAAAGGACTCCATTCATTTGGACATCAGCATGGGTTCACTTCAGCATGGTCTGACAGAAGACGGGGGATAAACTGACTCGCCTCAATAGCCGGAACAAAGAGCATCATGGCTGATGATGATGATGAATTTACAGCTGAATGCACATGCATTTCCAACACACGGCACACCTTGGCACACTTCGAATGTCACAGTTCCCATAGAGGACTGGCATTTGGAGTGGCTTCTCCTGCCCCTGGAGCCAGCATGCTGGGAGTGGATAACTATGTATATCCCGATGAGGTAGACTGTCAAAATCACACACAAAAAAATAAATAAAAAGCACACGTCTCAATGATTCTATTTACTATCATTAGTCAGCAATTATTGTGTATTTATTGTGTGATTACTTTGTAAATGACAGTATGATCCTGTAATAGGACATTATCCTTGTTTCATTCTCTCTATCTCCCAATCACTGCCATTTCAGATGACTTATTGCTCATGTTACTCGTTGTCTTGAGAACACACCCAAATTCATCTTAACGAGGGAACTGCCAATTAAAAACTAGGGATAGTGTTTCTCTGTTGCGTGTTGTGCAACTCTTCAGCTGCATAGAGTTCTGCATATAGTCTTATCTGTCAAAGACAGTCAGCACAGATGGATGACGAGTGACAAAGGGATTTTTGGTTGAGGTTACGCAGTAATGAGTGTCACGTGACTCCCACATTCAAATTTCAGACAGCCTCTTCTGATCCTAAAGCTGCAATCAACACTGGGCCATCTGCAACACTGCTAATTAACATAATTGGTGTACATTACATGCTTATAGAGAGCACATTTTTATCCACGATTCTTTCGCCCTTAACAAGATGAGCTGTGGAGATACTGGAAGAGCAACACTGTTGATTAGACACAGATAGTCTGTGCAGACAGTGAGACTTGTTGTCTTGGTGAAAATAGATGAACTGACAATCAGAGTTTGGTGAACGGCCAGGTGTGAGGGCCAGAGTGCAAGTAGGCCAGTGTGCATCTGACACAAGCACCTTCCCTACACCTGGAACTGGGGCTGAGGTGATCGACTGCCAGGCCATCTTGTCAGACAGCTCACAGACAGAACGCAGGCAACACTTAGGCCTCTTCCAGCTGCTCTAGCAGAATAAATTGAACTTGATTAGAATTAATCACACTCAACCACTTGCAATTTGCAAATATCAGGGAAAATATTCAAGAAAATCTGCTTGGAAGATCGGTAAACAAAGGAGAAAAACTCATGCACCTTAGTTTTGACTATGAGCGTTGCACATGCAGCATTTTTCTAGCTACAGTAAAAAGACAGATGTAGACATGGGGATGTGCAACTGAGAAGCTGCCATTTCTATGTTGGCTATGATTGAATGTATGATTTAGAAATGTTTCAGCATTGGTCAAGGGTACACTGCCTGTACATCAGATGAAGTTATCTTTAAGTTGATTATACAGTACTATACATTATAGTCTCAATTGCCCACTTAGCAAAACCATTGGGAGTTTTGTGCTGACAAATTACCAGTTGCAGTCCTACAGAATGCATACACATGGTGCACATGGGTGGGTAGCAACACACAGGCAGCACTTACCATATTATAGGTTTCATGAAGCTGTACGTCAAGCACTCGCATCAAGAAGGTGTCAAAGAAAATTGTCATGATAGAGTCGCACCACTCACATTAATAGAATTCATTCAGGATGAAGAGGGGAAGAAAGTCACCATAAGTTAGCTGTCTCCTTCCCTGTGTACACCATGAAAAGATGAAGTATGCAAACTGCCTGATTTTAAACTTGTATCTAATTGTCTCACGTCATGGGTCTGGACCAGGGCATTGTTGCTTGAAGAATAAATTGGGTAATTCAATTAAAGTGCTTTCCAAAGACACATCATAAGTGATGGAGAATGACTCTAACCCAGGCCTGAACTCCGTGTCCCCCCCCATCGCTCCGCTTGCCTGACAAATGGATGGCGGTGTATAATTGAAACACATTGCTGCCAGCGTAGGTCAATAACATCGCTCTCTCTGCTCACCAGCACCAGATTAACAGACTCTATTTTATCTTCCCTCAGCCTGTCCCAGCTTGACAGAGCGGGAGCGTCAGCTGCTTATCCATAAAAGAGGCCCCTTATCTTGAAAATAAACAAATACATAAAGTGCAACAGCCTGCTGTCTGTCCAAGCAGTTAAGGGCTACTTAGTTTAAGGCAAACATGTGGGCAGTGTTTTGTTTAACACATCATTGTATGAGATGAAGCACAGCTGTCACCTCAGAGGACCTGGACAGACAGACATTCTCCTCAGTTTAGAAAACATCGATAGCGTGGATCTTCACTAGTCAAATTCTAGATTCTGAGAATTTTTTTAATTTTTTTATTATTTTATCATTTTTTTAAACACAATCATGTGGAATTTATTTATTTTCACTTTCATTATTCATTTGTTTTTATATTTTTTTAAATTCCACCAATTCACAGTGAAATAGCGCTTCAGTGTACCATCATTAATACCAAAGTCATTCAATGTCATACCCCAATCTCTAAAAACAAGGACGTGTCCTAAGATGTGTCTTTGGACAATGAGGAAATTGTGATGGCAATAAATAAATAATTGTTGATAAACAATGTAGATGTATAATGCAAAGCCATCAATGTTTATGCATGATAAACATTGAGGATTAATTAGTTTAAGCACAAGTGTAATTTAAAGCTAAAATGGGGGTGATTATATGTATTTAAGCCCAAGCATAACAAATCTACTGGCTTAAATTAATTTGATAAACAAATGGAAAAAGTAGGGTTACGGTTCAAGGGTAAAAAACCTACATTATCTCCCACTCCTCACTCTGTGCTTTTATGTAATTATATGTTAGGTTAGACAGAGTTAATTGAATCCAGTCTATTCAATTTGTTTACAGTTTAGCCATAAGGATTGGAAGCAATTTCAACATCAGAGTAAATGAACAAACAGCCTCAAAATAAATTCCTATAGGGGGTATGTGCACACAGCTTTGTGGGGTTGTTTATGTACAGTTGCATGCACTTACTGTAAAGAGCATGCATGTGAAAACAAGTCTGTATGTATTTTTGTATGGCTTATGCTTAGACATATTCCCACAAGGAACAAACACAAATTAGCCACGGACGGATATTCAATTAAGTCCTTTGTCAGGGGTCTGTGTAGGGGCGGGACAGGATGTGCAGTACAGTAATCCATGATGAGCAACTAGGTGGCAGCTCCATTGTCTGTCTGACAGATTGAAATTACTTGAAGGCGTATACTCGACCAACAGATTAGACCACTGTTGGGGCGGCAAGATAAGATGGCAGCCAGCGGTGTGGAAGGTACCTCCTCTTTCAGCTCAAACAATGCCTTTAATCCATTCTATTCTCACAATCAAGTTGTTTGACTTTTCAGCATCCTACACACTCATTCTCTCCCTTTTACTCTCACTCATTCCACCTTTCATCAAAGGGCTTAAAAGGGGCTCCTGGCTTAAACCAGAAGAGACTTCATCATGTAAAATAATGTGTTATAATATTAGAAGTCCCGAAGCCAATGTGAAAGAGACTTTCACTGTACCTTTATCAAATGAACCACAGTTTCCCTTTTTTTTCTTCACGTTCTATAAGGCTTTCAGTCTGAGTAACTCCCGGTCAGATGAGTTATATGGCAAAGCCGAATTTTGTGTTTAATTCATTGCTCACTGCCTGCTTGTCTGCCAGCCGCAAGGGTCTGTCCTTCCTGCCAGTGCTGTACTTCTTCATAGGATTTTATTATTGATTCATGACCATGGCGGGATTGCTTTCAGTTAAATGAAATCACAACTCAATAGATTCACATTGCAGTGGTCTGACCTTAAAAGCTGCCAAAAGAGGATTCAACAAGTATGTTAAAAACACTATGGCTGAAAAGTCGTTGACACCATAGAGAAATCATCATAGTAAAAATACAATACTGCCTCTCTTTAACTAACTCTTACATACTGCCCTTCTAACTGAAGAACATATACACATACTCCTCTCTTTAACGGTTCCTCTTGTAACTTTCTTCCGACACCACATACTCAAAATGCTCAAGGATTACTTCCTCTGAGTTAAAATGATATGGCACGTTTACAAAATTCCAGGATACAAAAAAAAACAATGTGGTTCATTATGTGTCTCAAGTACTGTGGATGACTTGACATAAATTAGCTACAAGAAAGTAGAAGCACCATAGAGGTACCTTGGCATGGTTTTACACTTTATATGCTATTTTAAATATGAGGAAGGCGAAGATGTTAGTAGTGAATCTACATTATAATATAATATAACATAATATAATATAATATGACATAATATAATATAATATAATATAATATAATATAATATAACATAATATAATATAATATAATATAATATAATATAATATAATATAATATAATATAATATAATAACCAGAGACGTCAGTGTCCCATCAGTGTCACCAGGGTGAACAATCAGAGACAGAACACCTTATTATACAACTTTGGTTTTGTTTGACTAAATGGCACAGAAGGCAATTTGGGTTGTAAACAGTTATTGTTACATACAAATAATTAGAGGAACCAACAATGGGAACTATGTTACAACACAGTTCAATTCAAGCACAACATATGTGGTAATACAGTATATAAGTGCAGTGCAGTTTAATTTATGCATAAAAAAAACCTGAAGGCAACATACAGTAAATCCTCCAGCACTGTTGATGGATTGAAATAGAAAAGCTTGTGCAAGTGTGTGCCAACATTAAGTGAGTGTTCATGTATGGACCACCTCCTGTAAGCATTGATCAGCCATATCCTCAAACATCCACGCTATGTTGCCAGAAGGTTCCACCAACAGCTGTTTGTTCCAGGGGCAACTGCCTATTTTAAATTTGCTTAAGTAAAAATGATTATTGCCAATTAGATGCCCATTAATTGTGCAAGCATGGGATGCTGCCAGCTGTTTACAGGAGGGAGAAAAATAGCCCTTCTTATTTCATTTTTCCTTCAAAGCCAACAGCAGTCTTTCTCTGCCAGCCAAAAAACATACAATAATTACACATAAACACATACTGTAAATTCAAGTGAGTGACAGAAGAGAGAGTAGTTGCAAATTGGCTTCTGTATATCAAAAGCAAGTTAGTAAGAAGTGTGTAATCCTGAGAAGGTGCTTTGTAAAGGAACAGTAAGATGTTGCCTACAATAGCTGAAATATTTGTAAAATAGAATGAATCAATGTGTAAAAGATGCCAAAAGTGAGCTTTAGGCAAAACTCAAAATAGTGACCAAATGAATTAGTTATACCTGACTAGACACAACTAGACACAGAAAAAAGAAGTTTGTTGAAAAGTCACAGGACAAAAAGAGACTACTGTGATTAATGCATCGGACTAAATTGGTGCCTACCAAAGTTCCCCATTGCAGTAAAAAAAAAAAAAGAGACCGACACAACAACAATGTGCATTTTTAGAATGACCTCCTTCAATGTACAAATCCAAACCAATATCACCATTAAATGCATGAGCAACTGTGAAAAGTGAAAACTTTTGACTTTAACCTGCCTAAGCAGAACTCTATAGCTATACAGTGCTGAACTGTTGTTGTATTTGTGATGAATGGTTGTCAGCTGCTCTAGCAATCTGGACGGCTTTAACCTGACCCCACAACAATAGCCCAAGACCTGCAGCTTGTGCCCCAAACTGGCAGAAAGAGCTGAATTTAGTCTTTTCAATGGTCGGTGCCTGACCCAGGCACAGCCTGCTAAGTCTAAAAGCAGCACACTTTTATTCCCACAAGCCCAGCCCCTGCTCAGCCTCAGCCTCTACTGCAGGTGTCATTAGTTTACCTCTGACCTTTTTCTGAGCCGACCCTATTAGAGGACTAGAGACTGGACGCCACCTGTCTCACCTCTAAAGATGGGCGCTGAGCTAGCTGATGCTGCAATTGTGAGTAGACTAGAGGGATAAATAGCATTCAAGCTGCCATGTGAAGCCCTGCAAAAGACTGTAGAAAAGATAAATGAATGTTGAAATCGAGGAAAATTATTCAACCATTTACAACCCCTGCTAGCACATCACTGTTATTCTATTTGTCTTTCACCACTTAAACTGTAAAATCATACAGAGTGCTGCGACCATTTCTCTCTCCGGTTTGTTGCCTCACTTCCACAAAATAACACATCATTGGACAGATAGCATCAATTCTGCCCACAGTAATCCCAGCACCTCTGGTTGTATCACTCATTCAATTCCAGCCGCCGGCAACAGCAAACATTACACACTGCATCAAGATTACCAGAGAGAGGCAGAACAGGGGAGAGAAAAGGGGGGAAAAAGGGCTGTATCCATCATGTCATGATGCCCCTGTTATTGTGACAGATCAAATTCAGTGCAGTGTGAGTGTGTATGTGTTCAAGTGTGGGTATGTGTGTGCATGTGTCTCCTGTGTCTGTCTGGGAGGGATGCAAACTGTGGTCTCCTAGGCCGCCGCGATCAGCATCCGTGTGACTGTAGCTGTTGTGAGTGGATTTGTGAGGGTTTGCAAGACTTAGATGTTCTCCTTTATACAGTAGCTGTGGCCCTGGCCTCCATGCTTGTTTTAGCTGTTGCAATTAACCTTGTGTGGTTATAACCCGGCAACCCCGCCCACTTAGCTGAAGGGCAAAGGGAAAAAAAGGAAAGATTACAGGGAAGGTGATTGAAGAACATCGAGGGGAGAGACAGATGAGAAACAGGTGAATATATAGGGCAAAAATGTAAGGCAAAAATATGTGAACACCTAAAAACAAAAAGGGTCCAGGAAAAGCTTAACAATTGTAATGATGTGGGAGCTAGACTATGGAGGAGATGGGCGCTTTGGTTGCTTTCCTGCCTGCCTGACAGACTGGCTGGCTAGCTGCCTGGCTCATTGGTTGGTTTGCTGTACTGTGTCTCTCCTCTGGGGGACATGGGTTTGCAGTGCTTGCCTTTGAGAGCAGGGGAAAGATGAAGAGCTAGTGTCAGGCTGCCTTTTAATGGTCAGGAGTGTGGTTAGTTCCACTGACTCAGGCCTCTCCCCCGTGACGCCGAGTCCACTCCACATAACTGGCCATAATTCAACTCATTTGGCAGTTTGAGGTCTCGGAGGTCTAGGGATAAAAAGTGTGGAGAAGCCTAATGGCAGACGGAGGGACCGGCTGAGGGCACTTCTTAGGACATCTCTGCAGGAGAACATTTCTGGAGCAGACCCTGGAAACCACAACGATCCATTAGCTACTGAACAGGAGGACCAGGCAGGGCGAGAGGAGAGACACAGGGGACAGAGACTGTTGCAGATCTACAGGCATTGTATAGGTTGTACAGCCATCATATTGATTGAATACAAAAGCCCTCTGCCTTAAGCAGCACAGTTTTCTTTAAACTTCCAAGTTATCAAAGGAAATCACAAATACATGCATTTCATAAACACCAATGTATGGTGTGTTTGGAACCTTTAACACAAGCACTGAAGATCAAAGCCCTTGCATACTCAAAAGAAGGATGAGCTGGACTAACTTTCAAATGCAATGACACAAACACAGGCACATACACACACATGATAATACCGACTGCTCTTGAATCAATGTGTTTAATCTGTTGGTGTTATTTTGGACTTAGATGGAGTTAAGTTATAGTTTAGTGACATGGTTTAAAACAACTGCACTACAGCATCTGTGGTGAACACTGACAGGGAGAATCCCCCACCACAGTGAGTCTCTGTGGCCCTGCGGGGCGCCAGGCCTCCTAAGGGGTATTAATTGAGATGTTGAAGGAATAAGTGAGATGGGACTGCAATGGGGCACAGTGTGTGTTTGATAGGAGAAAGGATATTTTGGCAAATTCTAGTCTGGGCATGTTTTGGGGGCCCTTAGAGAAGGCATAGTGAGAGCATCTGTGAGGGAGAGAAAGAAAGAGAGTATTCTGAATGTGTGTGTGTGTGTGTGTGTGTGTGTGTGTGTGTGTGTGTGTGTGTGTGTGTGTGTGTGTGTGTGTATGTGCACGCGCACGTGTCTGTTGGTGCATCTTTGTGTAAATGAGAGAGAACCCTGCTGACCCCAAGCTGGAGTGTCCTGGCCACACAATTAATTGGTGTTGAAGCATGCGAATGAATAATCAATCTGCTTTATTATTACTGATGTGAAAATTATAATGCTGGTGAAAATGGCTAAGAAGGTTGGAATATTTCCCTTTTCTCACAAAAGCCTTAACAGAGTGTGTGTGTGTGTGTGTGTGTGTGTGTGTGTGTGTGTGTGTGTGTGTGTGTGTGTGTGTGTGTGTGTGTGTGTGTGTGTGTGTGTGTTTATTTGTATCTTATTTTATGGATAAGTTTAACTTGAAGAGAAAAAAAGGTAGGTCACAGAGTGTGCCTACATGGTTGCACAAAAAGATTATTCTGTCTGACTGAAATAGTCAGTTGAGTATTACACACTCAGACATACCTAAATATGCGCAAAGCAGGATCATCATTGTATCATATGAAGATGGGAGGGTGAGGGAGGAAAATGTTCAAATTTGACAAAGGGAGAGTTTTTCCAGTCCAAGTGGGTGTAATTTGGGGATTAGGATTCGCTGTATGCTGGTTAGGGGACATGTATATGATGTGAAGGTTAATCACAGGCTGCAGTTTTGTAATGCTAGTCGTCACTGCACTGCAGTGCAATCAGCACTGTGAGAAAATAAGTGGGTCACAACGCGAGAGCTTGATTAAAATCGCGGTGATTATAGTGCGGCTTCAGCTCTGATTTTGTGGGTTTCCCAACATCTGTCCGTGCGAGGAGGAACCCATATGAATGAAAATAGACGCACAAAATATAAGTGTAAGCTCGCTTGCAGAGATGCTTCATGGGTGCACGCATGTGCATGCCCCCACTTCACTTCACGCATATCCAAACAAAAAACAGCCATGAAGCCTCATACAGAGCCGTTTACATTCTGTACATTCTCTGGTTTCTTTGTCTGTTGCAATGCACCACACACAGTTGAAATGGACATTGTGGGCATTGTTTCTTACTGACTCACTTTCCTTGACTAATTATGTCTTTCTATTAGTGAGGAAGATATTGAAACACAGCATGAAATATGGAAAATGGTAACATTGACACTAAATATTTCTGTCTGTTATGTACGCTAAATAAAATCAGCTCCACTCAAAGCAAAAAACAAACTAGTTTCAGAAAATGTTATGAGTAAATGAGAAAGGTAGAAAATATAACGCTACAGTTAAAGTGTCATGGCTCTAAAAACAGATACAAACACATTACATATTACCAGTGTAAAAAGACAACAGCACAAAACACATAAAGACAAACATTGACAAATCTGACCCTTACTCTCATTATCAGACACATATATGGGACATCTGCTATCATAAAGGGGGCAATATGCAATATGATTAACTGAATTTTCTATTTAGAGAGAGTGCAAAGGTAAAATAACTGCATGAATAGATTTAATTTTTTTCCCCCTTCTATTGCCTGTTCCTGCCAAGTTCCTTGGGAGTCTATGTGGAAAAACAAAGTGCAGGGTGAGGGAAACAATGCTCATGCCATTTAACAGCAATGTGAAATCAATATATCCTGAAATGGCAGGAAAAAACATCATTGTAAACTAGTTATTGACGTGTTAAAGTAATTTACACTTGCTTGTACAAGACAGATCGTGGCAATATTTATTTAGCTGGCAAGCTGGCAGTGGGAAAACGATACGGCAGCTGCAGCTATCACCAGATGCTGGTGTTACAATGTCCGTCCATCAAATTGTCCCCCTCTACCCCCCTCTTCCCATACCCTCCTCCTTCACTTTCCCAAATGGCTGGCTCCCTTTTCGCTGCAACCTGACAGCCTTAAAACAACTGTATAATTAGAGCTGCATCTGTCACACAGGTTTATTCTGGCTTTCAGTTTGGGAGTTGCAGACTGTGGGAGACACTGGAAGACACAATACCAGAGCAAAGGAAGGAACGGACAGACACACTTTGTCCCAAAGTGTTTGTTCACTTGTGTAAGTATTTTAAATGACTAACAAAAGAGATTCTGTTAAAGGTTTCAGTTAAATTAACGGTTATAAATAAAAATGCAGATGCAGAAAGAGTTGCACAGCACGGAGAAACACCTGATGGCCTCCAAAAAAACCTCAAAAAAAAGAAGAAAAAAGACAACGGGTGGAAAAAAAGAGGAAATATGCAGCTGTATGGTGAGCTATCCCACTATCAGCTGCTGCAATTAGGGAGCACAATGTAAAATGTCACAGCGGATCTGTATCATCGGCAGCCCTGTCACAGGAAAAGGCCAGGAGGAGAGGAGAAGCGCAGACTACGGCAAATCCCATCGGCCAGGCCTGTGTGAGTAACGCAAGAAGGAAAATTGTGTAACGTTATGGCAAGACGACTCTGGAGTATAGTTCAGATGCTGTCATGTCACCCTACTCCTATTAGGGAGGGACAGGGACAGAAAAATATGATTAACTGGCAAAGGCATTAGTCTTCTGCAGTTTGATGAAATGCCAGAGGGCAACGATGCACATGAGGTTTGAATGGGCTATGCATAAAGTGTGTATAAACTAGAAAAAAGGGTGTTTGACTGTACGTAGGTAATAGGCACGCTCAATGAATCAAATAATGCCTCAATAACTCAATATTTTTGAGGAAAAGAGCAAATGTAAACAGATGGAATGAGATCAAATAAAATGGAATATACTCTAAACTGAACCAGATAAAACAGATTTTCCTCTACTGTTCCGACTTTCCAGCTCCCACTTTCTGTCTAAATTAGGAAAATAATGGTGACAAAAGATGCCATTTAATTTTCAGCTCAGCATCATTTTGACACGAGTAACTGATGAATCTCCACAGGATATAATAAATCATTTGCAGATTTCCTCCCGTTTTTGATCAAGTTGGGATGACCAGACTTCTGCCCGGACTCATTACATTTGGGGAGCAGATTGAAAGCGCGCCCAGACATGCTCTCTGTTATTGTCATTACACACCCTGCTCAGGCTTCTGAGCAACTGTAGAATTAGCACCTCTGCCATGCACACGTGGACTCACACTACTGGATATCTGTGTTAAAACAGCAATTATTGTATTAGTTTGACGGAATGCACCTCCAAATACAAATTTATGTTTTTGTCTCTTGTCTAGGTTATAGCGGCTATGATCTCTAAATTGTTAAAAACAGGAAGCTGCAGGACAGTTAATGGCATTAAGGGACAAAATACAAGACATTTGAAAATAGTGCATCCTTGCTGGAGCAACAGTACTATGAAACCGATTTTTGGCATATGGGACCACAGAATAATATAAGCTCCCTCTAGTGGCTTTAGAGTAGATTACACATAAGAGAGTGGTGGTTCCTGAAAACAAACTCATCTCCAAACTCTCTGATTTCAATTAACAAGAGAGGTTTATTTTGTTAAGTTGTAAATTATCCATTTAAACCTGGTCACACATGTAAATGTGTATGAAAAGGGTGAGTATGTGGAAATGTTTTTAGTCTATCATAGTTAGCAGGAGTGGCATGGGTGAATGCAGAATGTGTGCGTTTGTGTGTTGTGCAGGGACAGCTGCCTGCCGAAGGAGACGGTGAAGGTTCACTCACAGTACCACAGAAACCCCCCCAGCTGGGCTTGCCACTAAGGAACGGAGATGCCCAGGGAGAAAGATAAAGAGAGGGAGATGTGGAGAGAGTTTAAAAGGGGGAGCAAAAGAAAGAGAGAGGAAAGGGGGAAATATATGAGAAAGAGGGAAAGTGGAGAGGGTGTGTGTATTCATATTTTGCCTATTTTGCCACAAGCTCTTCAAAGGCTACATCTTGCCTACAACACATCTGGGAATGAGAGTGAAAGTTGAAGAGTTCCTCTTGCTCTCCTCTCTTCTCAATCCCCGCAAACACGTTTTGCTGATTCCTCTTTTTTTCTCTCCTCTTTCCTTTCAGCCCTCATCTTTCTATCTCTCCCTCCCTGTGCCTTCCTGCAGACAAAACTTAGCAGTTGTTGTCCAGCTGGCATTAATTTCACTAGTTATCTGTTTAGTTTAGTTTAAAATAAACAGTGCAGCCCTTTTTTTTATCAAGCACATCATTTCACTGATTTATTTGAATGCAAGAACAACATCAGCCACACCAACAACACCAAACATGAAACAGAAACACTAAACTGGGACAGTGTTTCACAGTGGTGTGAGTCATTTGGAAATCACCTGGACAGGCTGTCTAAATATCAGACTGTCTGGAGCAAGAGACATCAGCGGATCTAGACTTTTTCTATAAACACAGAACACAGCAGAATGTTCAGAAAGTGAATACTGATATGGAGCGCTGTGATTCCTCTGAAGAGGCGTCGGCAGGTTAAGAGGATACCTTTTCTCTATATATTTCTACTGTTTTAGTCACGGCTGTGTCTTCTTTCCAATTTCACTTTTTTCCCTCTATCTTCCTTTCTTGCCAAGGTTTATCCCTGAGGTGTCCTCTGGGGCTACCTACTGGATAAGCCATTTGAAATGCATTTTCTAAAGAGCCTTCCGTTCCATTTTTGAACTGCTGCTATCTCTCAAAATGTCCTTAAGAAAAAGTGTGAGAGAAAGAATGGTAGCAAATGTTTTAAAGTACTCTTGCTGTACTTGTGTGTGTAGTTTTGTCATCAGAAAGAAGGCATAGTTTCCCAGCAGTAGTTTGATACAGACTTCTGGGACTGTGATCTGTGCTGGTGGGTACTGCAGAATGTGGCCTGCTCTGGGAGAAACCTTCACTGTGCCACTAATACAACTGGCTATAGTGTCTCCTTCACCCTGTACACAGGATGGTATTAGTTATAAACCTCAGTCGAGCAAGGAAACTGTTTGATTTTAAATCAGGAATAATCTAAATTACTGTATAATTGATTGAAAGAACATATCTATGAAGCTCGACATGACATAAGGAAATATACAATGTGACCCAATTATGACTTTTTTTCAACACAAGCAAATACAAGCAATACAACATACCGGTGGACCATACATTATCCATTGTTTGCCTATTAAGTAATGCACTTCTTGCCCAGAATCTTTAAACATCTGAGAGGGCAATCTATAGACCTAAAGACATGATCACTCAGTTCCCATAAAGTGCATCTCTGTGCCACATCATGGACTGCAGCCTGCTCCGTCAACCAATTATGCCAATTATAGCCAGAAACCCCTGTGGTGTTTTGATAAGACCTTCCACAATTTCTTCCAATGAAGCAATTTGTTCCAGTATTTGTTTACTGAGAGAGAATGTGACTTGCAGCAAAAATAATATTCCTTATCTCCATTTGCCATCAGAGCAGAGTGAATGCACCACTAGCTAATCTTAACCTGGCTTTCTCATTGAGGTTTAATCTGGTCATGGCAACTTAGCATTTAGCATGGAGAGTTTGTGTGAAGGTGTGTGTGATTATTTGTGTGCCCTGTGAGCGAGCACATATGTGAGTTTGCATTTGAGGAGGGTGCGGAAGAGAGAAATAGACAAGCCAGTCATTCTCCTCCTGCCCCCTCCCTCTCCCCAACCATGTCAAGAACCAATCACGTGTGAAAACTTGCCTTAACTTCCCTTGCCTGTGTGACTACAGCGTCAGAGAGAGTTTGACAGATCTGTGCGCCACGGAGGCGTCTCCCCGCCATTTGGCATGCCATGCGCGTCTGGTGCGCTGGAGACTGCCTGTCAAACGCCTATGAGTCGATGGCGCAGCCAGGGACCCTACGGAGTGCCAGATGGGCCATTAAGGTAGTATTAATGTAGATGCCATCGCTTTTCTCCTCTGACTGGGACATGCTCTCTCGAACTGCGAGCAGCTGCTGCCATTTACTAGGACAGCTTCCTGCTAACTTTGGCCAACTGGCATCACCACTGACTGGCTCTCAATGTAATGATACACTTTTCTTCCCACTATACCTATGACTTTTGTCTTTCTTTTCCTCCTGCCCTCCCTTTCCAGAGGTTTCAACAGGATAGAGCTCATAACTTCCAGCTTTTTCCAGCAGCCAAAGCGTTACATATAGACACACTCTTGCACATGCAGGCAGTGATTCCCTCTCCCTTTCTCTTACAGACACACACGCGCACACAGACACAGACACACACACCTAAAAACACCAGCACTCCAGTAGGAGTATAGAAACTGGATCCATCTGTACACTCACTCTTAAGCTCATAATCAAGGCATGATATTCAGTAGTGTACGGTTGTTTCTGTTTATGCCCTACTGAGTGCTAATATCATGCTTTAATTGAGAGAAAATTGGCTGTTGGCAAGAAACAGAAAAGAAGGTTACCGAAACCGCAACCATGGATAAGTGTTGCAATCAGTAATATTCTATTTAGTTAAGTAGCCTAAAATGGGATGTTTTGAGATCATTATTCAAATCACATTGACAAAATCCTATTATGAGAATTAGTTTTCCAGAAGGAAATGTACAGAATTATTGATGTGTAATAAATGTGCTTTCAGCATTACATACACTCGGGGCCTATTAGGAAACAGTGGGGCATATGATTCAAACTGAAACAAGGTCACAAACACCATATTCCCTCATTCACACTGAGAAAATAATGCATATTTCAAGTGCAGACGTATATATAGTGAGTTCCAAAGTGCAGCAAAAGTCATCATACTGAACTACTTCAACACTGTGACCCTAAACAAGCCAGAGGCAGGAGTGAGTAGTCAGAAAGATGGGTCTGTCTTGGTACTTTTGAAAAGACGCATGATCTCCAGAGGCGCAGGTTAGTCTTACTACCCAGCTGAGACTACCTTCCTTTGTTGCCTCGCTTCCCTGTTTCTCACTTGCTTTGCCTCTCATTTTTTCAGCAGAGCCCAGGGCCTGAGAGTAGGAAGGGAACAAGCATCCTTTGAGGTGCCCCTAGGGGAGATGGGTATAGTAGTTTAGGTCGCTGTACACCCACACTGAGTTCCCACATACTGCATAGCTTGTAACTGTGGTGTAACTATAGACAAGTGATAATTGTATACACTACACAGTGACTTTATTGTCTGGCAGCCTCTCACTTACTTTCTTCCTCTCTCTCAGCCTCTCTCTCTTTTAGTAGAAACAGTCTGAAGTGAGATGGGGGGGGGGGGAGGAGAGACGTCTACGTCCGCGTCTCAAGAGGCAGCTCAGATGAGGACTACAGGGTTGGCATCACCGGTGGTCAGTGTCGAAATCAAACGCACCATCACCGAAGCGCAGCGAACACTTATGCTCCCGCACAGCCGTTAGTGTACTCGTGGTATCAAACTGACACCTTCTCCCTTGGCTGCTCCTGACAAGGAATTATTTTGTCGAAAAATTAGTTGTACCCTGTAAAGAGCACAGCGGCAATTTGTACGGTTCTGAATAGATTTGATTCTGACTAGATGAGATAAATGTTTATTGTATTGATTCACATTATGCAGGCCCAGAAGGTACAAATGCATGGCATTCAGACAGCACTATGACAAAAAATAAAATTCTTATTTTTTGCTGACCTTACACTGTAAAACAATATAGAACCAGCTGTCTGTCAACTCGGCCTGATTTGAAAGTAATTTCAAGAGCCTCTTCAAAAAGTCACTAATCAACCTCTTCCAACAATGCAAACCAATTTCTTCATAGTTGATTGAGAACAGCAATTGCTATTTTGGTACTTGGACTCAATGAATAGGGCCAGCTTTCTATCTCAGTATCTACATATTGAAAAGAGGCAAACTGGCACTAATCAGCGTGTCTGCCAAGTAACCAATGCTGCAGAGAGAGCCACATACGTTTTTGTGTGTCTGCCTGACAGCCTGACAGACAAGATTAAGAAGCAGACAATTATTGCAAAGTAAACTTTACGATGAGGAAACAGGGTCTGTACATCGATATGATAGCGTAGGGATCTACTTCCCACAGCTTTATCCAGGAAATCCAACCTGCGATGAACAGGATCATTTTCTTTATTTACAAGGTGCATGCAATTGCTTTGCCATGCAAATGCTTTCAAAAGCACAGTAATGCCATCCCGCTGTTGTGGGGGAATGATAGCTGCATCAGGACAAGCAAGCTAGGCTTTGATGGGTGCAGAATAACGGTGTTACAGAGCTAAGCAATGTGTGTGTGGGTGTGCTGCAAATAGGTTATTTTGGATGGGTTTTTTTAGAAGAAAAGAGGCATTACTGAGGCCTATTGGTGCACAGAGGTATACTTCCAACCAAGGCGATTAACATGAAAAGAAATATCTAATGTTATTTTCCACTGCTGTGAAGAGAAAAGCTGAGAAAAGCCCGTAATCACATTATTATTTGTGTCGGAGATCAAGATCAATCAGGGTTAAAGCGTGTCACAATGTTTAACAATAACAATGGATGGTTGCTTGTGTAGGAGATGTACAGGAGATGGGGGGGGGCTAACAGAGACTCGATTTCTACATTTGTTTCTCTTTGACCAGATTTATGTTTTACATTATGCCTGCATTCTGATTCCATAAACTCAATATACACACACACACACACACACACACACACACACACACACACACATAGACAATAACGTAGTACTGTTAAACAACTGTAAAAGTGCCGAGCAGTTTCCAAATAATCTGCAGAGGAAAGAGGCACTATTGGAAAAAGAAATGCAAGCTTCACTCCCCTCAGAGGTCTGTACTGGAAACAATGCAGCATCTTAGTGCAAATACAGACTACATCAGCATACACAGACAAGAGAACACATTCAGTGGCACAAAGAGCAAGACATAGTTTACAGTATCAACACAATGCCTTAAAAATGAATGTTTAACAGCAGAAAACAAGCGTGCGTAAAGCAGTGTGGCTTTTATGATCCCTCTAGCAAACAGGTACAACAAACTATTGTGTTCCTGCAGAAAGGGTGCCTGCTAAGATTCAGCAACGCAATGTATCGAGCTGGTGAGCACGCGAGGGGTGAGAGGGAGATTCAAACTTAATGAGTGCTTTGGCAGCTTGCGTGGAAAAGGCAGGGAGGCAGGCAGTGATTAACGGAACACTTCAGAGTACAAGGCACAGCGGTGCTCAAAGAAAACAGTGATGATCTCCACTTAATCGCGGAGAAGCCCGGAGCATCTGCCGCCAGAGCAGGGCAGCGGCACCGGCGAGCTCCCGCTCCGCTAGGCTGTCATCTCTAGAGAGCTGTGGCCATATGCTCGGCTCTGCCGCAAACTCACAGGAAGTTAATTTTCTGACAAAACACAGGGATAAATATGACATTCAAACAAGTTGTGCTCAGCCAGGCTGAACATGGATGCCGTGCCAAACTCAAGCTGCACACGTGTCACACTTAGGAACAGAGTTTATTTTTTTATGCTCCCACGGTGGTCGCTTTTTGCCTAGTTTTGTAGAAATAAACAGACAATGGGTGGTACATTTTCAGCTAGGAGGTGTTAACCTACTTAGAAACAAAGAATCAAATGGTATAGTGTACTGGCTTGATACTACCACAGCTAACAGCCAGTGACTGCTAATTCCTATCAAATTGTTTATATATAGCAGGATATGGAGAACTGAAGAGGGACCGTCCTATCTGCATACAAACACATCCCCCCAAGTACTCAGAGAAAGTGATAGAGAAAATGATAATGTCATTGTCCTAATGAGGGGAGAGAGAGGGGGCAGAGACATGAGAGGGAAAAAAAATAGCTTAACTTTCATTTCCGTTCACAGACATATAGTTCCCCACGGTGTGTCATTAAAATAATGTCAATCAAACCTTTAAATAGAAGCTTTGTCTAGTCTTGCCTGTTTCAGGTGAAAAGGCATAGTGGGCCTGAACAATGGGCTCACAGGTGTGAGCAGAATCCCAACACCGTATCACTGGGCCAATAAAGAACAGACTATAGTGTTTCTCAGATCTCAGCAGTCTCCTACCACTCCATTTCAGACTGTAAAGAGAAACGGAGCCTTAGGGGTGAAGCCGGCAGTTCCAACCTACAGATTCTTTACAACAATAGCCAGTATCGTATAGTACTGAATCTGAGGGATAGCTGGAGGTGGAGCAGCTTTTCTGGACCTATACTGAAAAATGAACACAGGGAGGCAACGGCGATGACAGAAGATGGAGGCTGGTGGTATTTAAGTGAGAGGGCCAGGTTTGGGCCTCCACCTGGGGCAATCAGAGGCCACTGTTGTGTCTAGAATGAGAGTAAAGGGTGACACACATACCACCAGGTCCTATTCTATGCCACTGCTGCTGCATGTCCCCCCTTCCTTATCCTTTGCCTTAGCAGAAAGAGGTGAGGGTTGGGTGCAGTCATGCAGATCCCAGCGGCTTTTATCAGAGAGGAGAGGTGAGAGGTTTGGCCTCTGGGACTCCATACTGCTGCCAGGTGGCTGAGTACTTGGGCCTCTCTTCTGTGAATTTGTCTTATGTTACTGCTGGAACAAGGCCAGAGGTACAACAGATAGCATAACAAGAAAACAGCATCTTGAATATATAAAACAGCAACTGAACACTTCACTGTGGTCGTAAGGCAAAACATTATGGTTGATAAAACTGCTGTTAAAGTAAACCGTCTTGGAAGTTGAGATTTTGAGGAAATGCAATCCATAGGAAACAACAAATCAAATACCACTGACTGACTGAGCAGTGTGAAGCTATTTCAGAAGACTTTAATAGTAGGCGTCCCCATGCTGACATCAGCATAGGACACATTGAAAGTGATGAAAACAGGTAACAATATTTGGACCAAGTGAGAGGGAGTGGACTGAAATACTCTTACTCTGCCACAAAGCCTCTTCTTTTTTTTTATCCATCCATTACAATACGTGGGTGTAAAAGACTGAAAGACGTAATATATAACAATGCACTAATGTCACTGCAAGCGTCTGGGAAAATCTGTCGGAAATATAATATATCCAGTACACATGCGCATAGAAGCACATGCCCATATATCAACTGTAGAGTGGCAATCATTCACCTAGACACTGTCACATTAAATGGGCTTATTTTGCATGAGAAGGAAAAGGGAGTGATGGGCTGCAGCGAGCAAAAGAGGGACTGAGGGACTGAATCAAATGATATGAGTAGGCAAAATTAAGCTCCAATGCAAGTGGAACACTTCACAAGAGAGCCAATTTCAATTCCACAGCACTTAATTTAGGATTTGTATGGTTCAGCAGCATGCTACTGTATAGTAAGCCATCTAAGGACAGAGATAGAGAGAGACAACCAGCAAACAGCCATCCAGGCTCTTGAGGTATCCATCACACAGGGCTGCCCCTCTCTCTCTCTTTCTCTCTCTCTCTGTCTCACTCACTCACTCACTCACTCACTCACTCTCACTCTCACTCACTCACACACACACACACACACACACATATCTGCACACAACAAACACACACACACCCTAAACAATGAATTACAAACTAATCTAAAGATATTATACTGTAGAGATTATGTAGATGTTTTAAGGGGACATTATAAAATCACATCAGTATTAATGTGATGAGTGCACATTTTTGTGATTTTTGTGTTGCTTCTGTTTTTCATGTTGTGTAAAGACTAATTCAAGTTTTTTTTTTAGATATTCAGAAGGTACAAAAAGAAAGTTTTGATTTGGTCATCACTGTTAACAAACCATTATCGTCTTACCTGGTGGTCTTTGAAGTCAAGCCTCTGGACATCATAACCTAGCTGGGCATAAAAGTTGTTCCCAAAACTGTAGACCTGCCCAGTTTCAGTCCATATGAAGGAGTGTCTGCTTCCACAGGCAACACCAGATATGTTGACGACATCTTCATCTGCGTCGCTTCCTTTAATGCTCAGTTCCTGCTGCAACTTAACCTCGACTGGCTGGTCCTTCACTGCCCTCTCTCCGTCACCCAGCCTAAAATAAGCAGACAGAAAATAAAGTTTGACCTTTTTTTTCTTTTTAATGTAAAGGACATCATAAGGTTTTGGGGGAGTCTTACAGAAAAGTCTCTTGTTGGCAAATTATAGCACCAGGTAAAAATATGTTCTATCCATTCTCAGTGGAATCATATCATGAAAGTGATACTGTTTTACAAAATGTTTTACAATCAATAAGTCAAAGCAAACTAATAAAAAACAAACACAATCAGCCGTTACACATGACGCTTGTGTAATGCACAAAAATGAAGCATCAATTTATTAACAAACAAGTAAAAAGTCAATCTAATGCAAGAATAATATAAGATGATATCATGATATCTTCTGCAGCAATACTGTGGTGCAGTCTTCTGATATGTTACGCAGACAAGACTCCTATAGAGTGTGTCTAACAGGCATATTTCAGTAAGGTCAGTTCTACCTTCCTAGGGACGAAATAATAACTCAACCTAACTCCAGTAGCTGAACAAATGACTTTACATAGACCATGGCTGAGAGTTGTGTTTCTGTCTCCATGTCCCTTGTGTGCGTGAACAAAGAACATCCAAGACCCCTTTTTAAGATGAGCTGGTCAAACGCAGCCCCAGCACCCCTGTGACCTGTGAGCTCCCAGCAGCTTCAAACAGAGCTCTGCTGTTTGCTTCTTGATAAAATGCCCTTCTTTGTATTTGTTTCCCTGAGCCAGCGTCATAACCTGCAATGCCCCGGCCATATCTGCTAGTTTGCGGCATGTCTGGGAAAAATAACAAACAGTCTTCTCCATTATTTCCACAAACGGGGAACGAAAGGTCCTCGCCCGCCATCCCCACGAGAGCCTGTATTGATTACAACAATGCTTCAACTCAAGACAAGACCACTCTGGGGTCACTGCTATTTCCATCAGAAAGTTTGCCAGTTTAAATTTACACCGCTCCCTCTTACTCTTCTCCTCTCTCGCCTTCAGTGAGACACACAGGAGAGCCGAGGAGTTTTCAGATATCAGAGTGCCTGTTGTGTAACAGAGATGCTCACCCCTTGCTCTGCAAGTGGGTGTTATGGAGCTCCAACTATAGGCTCCTCCAACTATAAGCTCCCCACTAGAGAGCCTCGACCTGCTTAGTGGGGTCAAAGCATCACGAGAGAAGAGACAGAGTGAGACAGACAGAGAGATGGAGAGCAAGAGAGGGAGAATAAGGGACAATGGGAGATGATGAGAGAGTGAGAAGTGATGCCTCTGTTTCTTTTATGTATTTCTCTGAGGTCTGCAGTGCTGCTGTTTGAGTACTTGAGGGCCACTGAATCACTGCAGCCCCCAGGCCCTTAGATGTCATTACAGCCAGACTGGCTTCTGGCTGGAGAAGTTTTAACAAGGAAGCTCATCAGGAGGAAAAGAACTTATCTTTGTTTATAAGTATGTCTCTCTGTTTGTTTGTCTGCCAGAGTTTCTTTCTGCAGATTATTATACATATGTACAGTATATCATCAGACAAAAGGACCTTTGGACAGAATAAAACTGACCAGTGATAGTTGAACTTTTATGGACACCTGAGTGGTCCCCTAAAGTAAAGCAAGGACAATGAAAGTCTGAACACTACAGTAATACCAAGACTTGGTAGAATAAGCACTGCTCACATGTTTATATATATATATATATATATATATATATATATATATATATACTTCTGAAATGCACTTACTGTCCACTGGTGCCATTTCCCCATGCAAAGACTTTGTTGTCCACTGTTGAGAAAAGAAAAGACAATTTTAACATAAGATACACTGACTGAAATGGATAAACGATGTTATAAAATACTTCCTAAGCATGGACTATCTCTGAGACTAGAGATAGCTTATTGTTGTTAAAAAATCTAAAAGTAGTATTCTTTAAAAGCTGCCAATGTTTCACAGTAACAGCTTAGTTTGTCTGTTTTCCCCTTTGTCCTCAAGTGTAGAGTGAGCAGTGCCATGTCAGTGGGTGGACCCTTCCCCGCTGTGTGAAGTTTGATTAATACAGCGTCGACAGAGAGTTCAGAGACTGGGGCAACCTCTCACACACCCTGCTGTAAAATAATGAGCCTTCAGCGGGAAGGAATAATATACATGGGAGGGGAGAGACACGTCCTAAATCTGAGTCCAAGCTGAATATATTCAAATGAAATGAGGAGAGGAGGCTATCCTAACTGATTAGACTTGTCTCAAAGAAGCCGATATATTTCTCCTTCTATGTACATGGTTTTAACTGTCACCTCTCTGCTCTAACAATCCAACATGGCACTGAACCATTTGCATATGGTTTCTATAAATACCTGGACCTCTACCTGTTCCTGCAGTGATTCCAGTCATGTTGGAACACAGACATGCCTTATTGGTCTTATGGGAACTCGAACACCACAGGGGTAACAGCCAATAGCAACGGACTTTACTCATCAAGCCAGCCGAGTCCTCATACATTATAGAGTAGGCTATATGATTTACCTAAGCTTGTCAAAAGAGAAAAATTATCAAGCAAATGTGGGGTAATAAATTGTAATCCGTGCTGCATATGTTTGACTTGTGACCCTTGGCATTTTAAGGGTTGGGTTGTACGAAAGAGTTGTAACAAAATGTGTGAAGGGGAATTACATGAAAGGTGAACTACCACTTGGAAACTTTAGGGAAAATGTGCAAAACAGGTCACTGATTTTTATGAGAAGTACAGCATGTTTCGAGGGACTTACACTAGATATTATCACAGGAACACGAACGCAATTATTGTAAATTCAGACTTTTCTTGTAGTTTAACTAAGGTTTCTCGTGTGAAGATGCTATATATTCTAACTTTAGGAAACAGTGTGTTGTACAATTAAAACCAGGGTATTGCTGCTAATAATCTTGTGTGTCACTAATTATGTAAGTGTGTGTGTGTTGTAAGTGTGTGTGTGTGTGTGTGTGTGTGTGTGTGTGTGTGTGTGTGTGTGTGTGTGTGTGTGTGTGTCTGTATTGACGAGGTACTTACTGATAAGATTTAAATTGTTTTAAAACCTGGCAGAAGTGTAACACAATTACGTCTCAGCGTGTTGTAACAAAGCATGCATGAACTACTGAATATAGAGTATGCAGTAGTCAGCTTTGATTTTCTTTACTACGGAGCAAGACCACGCAATATATACAAGAAACTGTAACTTCAGCTCCAGCTTGGGCACAGGAGAAAAACACCACTAAAAATACGTTATGTTATAAGCTTTTAAGTGCTCCTGAACATACATAAACTAAAGTACTTTAATAAAAGTCTATCCATTAAAGTACCATGCTTTGAAACACAGAAATCCTGAAATGCATCAGCGCAGCATATGGCATTGCTGAAAAAATCAGCGTAGGCTGACTGTGGGGCTATGGTTGCTGGAGAGCTGTTACGGTCATGCATAAAGAATGCAGAAACTGTGCAGGAGTCCAGGATTTAAGATTACTTTTACAAGCATAACAATTCTCACTGGAATAATGAAATAAAGATGAGAATGAAAATGCAATGGGAATAAAGACTGTCACTGTTCCAGAGTTGTATTTTCTTGTTTTGTTTTGCTTTTCTTTTCTTTTGTTCTTGTACTTTGTTTTTGTTTTCTTTTGCTACTTTATCTACTTTAGCTCTTGAGAATTGTTATGTGGAAGTATGATAAATAGTGGTGCTTAGAGTGTGTAGAACCACAACACAAAGATATTGGCAGCCGTAGGTCTGCTGTAATACTCTGCACCCAAGCACATTATTAACGATAGCTTTGTTAGCACCATGCAGACTTGGGTCACAGTGCACAGTAATAAATAGCATTTATAGCTTAAGATTTTTGTTTTGTTTTACATGACGAACGTGCTAAAAGGGTGGAACATAAAATTAAAATTGACGACTGCAAAGTTTACTGTAGATGGTCAAAGTTGAGTATTTGGTTTGTTTGGCTGTTTTATCCAATAAGGTGTAAAAAAATAAAAAAGGGCTACAAATCTTGGCAAGTATTATTTGCTCCAGATCGTTGTAGTTCATATATATATATGTACCCATTAATATGCATTCATTTGAGTATCCAGATGCATCACTTTACCGTGATACCCCCCTCACTTTGTATCTTTAAGTCCTCTGTTATTCTCAGAGTGGCAGATGTTTTTACTCCCTTTCAACCCACTCATCCACTGACCTACCCAGTTCTCTCTCTCTCTCTCTCTCTCTCTCTCTCTATCTCTCTCTCTCTCTCTCTCTCTCTCGCGCTCTCCGACAAGGGCAGCGGCTGGCGCGAGGGCACAGAGGCCGACAGTGGTGCATCAGGCTGACGTACAGAACTGATGGGCAGAGCTGAAAGCTGGCAGTGTGGCAGGTTGAGTGTTCACCCTCCTTTGCCCCCCGCTAGCCCCCTGCTAGCCCCTGCTGCTCTGCACCATACCCAGTCACCAGCATCCCAGCGGCTGGTGGCCCATTGCTTTGCTCCCCCGTAAAAATAGCCCATCCCATTATTCTTCTGCCTCCCCAGGGGCCACAAGGTCTCCAGCATCATTACCAGGACTAAGGATCTGACTCTGCCACCACCACTTGGCACTCCCCCTCCTCTCCCCTCACTCCTCTAATTATAGGTCAAGCACTCTTTTTGTAAATTATGAAACCTTTGTTCTTATCAAGAAAACGTAACGGAAAGGAAAGATACCGTGGAAGGAAGAGGAGCCAGGAAGAAGAGCAAGATGAAGAAAAAAAGGGGGTAAATGTGTAAAAATTAGAAAGGGGGGGGAAATTTTCAATTATAAAACCAAGCTAATTTGGTATGACCAGCGACTGTCATGCATGGTGACGGAGCTCCATTATGCAGTCATTTGAGCTCTTTCAAATTAGTTATGTTAATGTCCTGCGTGTGAATGTAACACTTGGATGGGACAAGATTTCAGCAATTAATTTCTACAGTCAGCGCAGAGACAAGCAAATTTATTTTCCCCCTCTCAGGGAATTGGTGGTGGAGGGAGTGAGGAGGGGAGAGAGCATTCTGGAGCAGGGAACAAGCTAAACACAAGACCTAAATAAAGCCTGAACAATGGGAGCCAATGCCTCCTCATTCATTCAATTGACAATGTTTTGCAGCTTAAACCTGTTTTATTAATTATGTTTGACATTTCCTTAATTAGTTTCATTTACACCAAATCAATCCCTGCTGCTGTACAGCGTCATTTATCATTTTAAAAAATTTGCATAGCCAGTGCTGACTTTTTCTACTTAATTATACATTAAAAGTGTCAGTCGCGCTTGCTGCCTGGCATTATCTGAGGCAGAAAGGTTTGTGGCTGGACGGGGGTGGCATTAATCATCAGGGCGGGCGCGGGCAAGGGGTGCTCCCGGTCGCCAGCGGGAGAGCCGAGCGGGGCTTCTCATTTTCGAAGCTTGATGCTTCCGGGGCCATGGTGACCTCAATGACCTACAGGGAGAGGCAGACAAATCAACGACCTCGAGCCCCAAAAACAACTACAGCTTGTTTATAAACCATGGTGAAAGGAAGGGGGGAGTGTAAGCAGGAAAAGAAAAAGCTGGAGGATGTGTAGCCAAATAGAAAATGGTAGACAACAGCATATGCGCAGGTATTAAAGAGATGGGTATATGTTAAGATCAACTCAGGGTGCCATGTGGCGTCAGTCATTTAATCATCAAAAGAGACGTTTTTTCAGCTTATGCAAGTAATGTTATTCAGAAAACCAAGTAGTGCAGGAATCCAACTTCCAACAAAATGTAATGTGCCTTCATTAAATAATACCACCTTTTGTTGTTGCAAGTTACAATTCAATAGTAACTACCATATGTGTTATACAATAGTAGGTATGGCTTCCCTTCGGCAAGTTTGTGAACACGAAGCGAACTGACAGCTCAAACACCTGGCAAGCTCACTCTTGAGTAAATCTTCTGAGTGTTGAGGTGAACATGGCTTTACAAATCGCCCATTCAGGAACCGAGACAGAAATTGGCAGGTAGGCAGAGCCGTGGTGTCAGGAGTGAAAATTACTCTGAAATGCGGAGCACAGTGAGAGGCTGAGTGAGTAAGTCTCTGAATGATGAAAGCTATGGGTGTCACTGTGTACTATGTTCACATGGGAAATCAAACAAGTGTATTTTTGAGGTGAGTCATCACTTTTGTCCTTTAGAAAACTAAAATGTTCATGTCAATTTGAATTCAGTATGGCCTCGGGTATTGCCACATACAAAGACAAGTGTAGTGCATATCAGGATGCGGTACCTGCTCATGCACAAGGGAACCGATTACTATCTAAGCGGTAGCATAGTAGTGTTTACCTGGTAGTAGTCTCCATTTAATTAATTAAATGACATACAATGTGCAGTGATAAAAAACATTCTTAGTCTGAGGTGAGCTGCTTAAAATGTAATCAATGAGACGGAAACATATCCAGAATCCGGATCTTGAGAAAAAAAAGGGGGGGGAAGCCCGTCCCAAGCCACTGATTTCTCATAAAGTCCCCTGAATAAGCTGTATCAAGATGTAAAGAGAAGGCTGTAGCCATGGCTTTGCTTGCAACGTCCTTCAAGGGCAACACAAAAGGGAGGCGGGCAACAAAGAAGAAATTAAGTGACTAATGCCCTGGCATTCACCAACAGGAGCGGCAGGGGGGCGGCCAAAGGCGGCTACATGTGCACGCCTCACTGCCCCGTCTGGCCCCAGCTGAAGTACCAACTATATTCTCAGTCATTAGATTAAGAGATGCAAAACCTGTTATTGCAACGGACCAGATCAATATTGGAATAGAAAAAGAAGTAGGGAAAAAGTTACCCTTGCTAACAAACGGAACTGTTTAAGAATTAATTCCTAAAATGTGGGGGATGGAAAGTCTGGGTATCAAACATCATTATTCTAGAAAGTTCCTAATCAGCATATTAATGGTGGCACATTGACTGTAGAAGTTTCTATTATTTCAAACTAAAGTAGTTGAAATAAGCCACTAACTCTTTTCACTCAAAAATAAAATTATAATTCATATAAGTGATCACTCTAAAAACTAGAACTTTCCTTTCTCTACAGGCCCCCCAAACATCACCATCAATTCCCCGACCAAAAGTACCCCTTTAAATGCAAAACATTTCCACTATCAAGGATTATGCTTCCTTTCAGGATATATGAAAACCCTTTGTGAAAATATGATGATGAATTCATAGGCCTAAAACTCTGGGGTAGTTTTTACATCGGCGAAAAACGGAGGGAGGGAAGGAGAAAAATCACCTATTTGGATGGCATACATTACCATTACTCTTGTATTGTGTCTCCACTTTTCATAATGACGGGGATAAGTGTCCTGCTCCGAATGCGTATCCGCTGACAATGGAGGCAGACATTACTTGGTTAAAAGCTCAGGGTCCTGTGGGTAAAGAGGCCCAGAGAATAAAGAGTATCCGTCATGGCTAACGAGCTATAAGGATAGCACATTGCCTTTATAAATCACTAGATCTTGCTGTTTATTTAAATTCATTGGTGCCTCATTATAACTGAGCTATGCACCTTTAGGTCCGAGTTGATTAGGAGTGCCATAGCTCAAAATGGCTTTTAATTCAGTGAAACGTAGCTCTGACCTTGGTGCCGCAACCCTGACTAAAACACGCAGCGACTCCCACATTAATAATGATGCTACCTTTACTGGGCCGCGGAGCCGCGCCGTTGCTACTTAAAATATGTATTATTAGTTACTTGCGACGGCACATTTATCACACCAAATTACCCTTCGGTGTAAAACTGCTTAATTCTGGGTCCCTGTACCCCTCTGCACTATTACCTGCTCTTTAGAAAGGCCTGGAATTAAATGTGGGGATGAAATGTCAGGGTAATGGGGAAGAGGATGCGGGTCGATGGGATGCACACTTGATCATTCCCCAGTGGCCTTCTCCACATCCAAACGATATACTGAATGTGTCTTCCTCATAAAGGAAGTTCCATTGCGCCTTGCTTTGTAGACCTTTAAAGATGTAAATGAAGGGTACTTCTTTGAAATATACTTTAAACTGTTCATTAAAATTACATGCAAAACATAATCCACTCCATGTGGGCTTGGATGAGAACTTTATACTCTAGGTATCAAGATTTCATGAAAAAAATATCTCATAAACAGAAACTTTAGATGAGCAAAGAAAACTGAAACAAACATAAACTTTTTATTCACTAAGGCATTTCAGCTGACAGACACTTCAGCACCTTGGGTGCACATACAATACATAAACAGGCATCTATGTACACACAAACACACAAACACGCACACACAGCCCTATCTACCTCCAGCCTTTTATAGTTAGAGACAGGAAACCGGCCTGCAGCCACTAAACACTTGTCATTGTTCATCCCATGTGCGCCCACCAGAGACTGATTACTTTGACCAATCGGCTAAATGATTAGATCAATTAGATACTTTGGAGTGAACATCAACAGTGGCCTGCTGCAGATTCAGGACCTGTGGGACTTGGCCCATCAGAACCGCCTCATTAAGCCTCTGGACTCTACCCAAAACCACACCACAAAGACAAAGATAGTGGACCAGAGGAGAGGAAGACAGTTGGGAGAGGAGAGGCGGAGAGAAGACTAAACTTCAATAGGTGAATTAGATGCATTCCTACGGTAAAGCACCTCTGGGATCAATTGTGTTTATGTGGTGCAACATCTCAAAAACATGTAAAAACAATACAAAGCGATCTAACAGATACATAAGTGGGAGTATTTTGAGTGTTAGCCATATAATCCATTGTTATGAGACCAATGGGAATGCACTGGTATACAGAATTTCTTTTCTCTAAGGATGACATCAAACAGTCCAGTAATAATTTAGATTACCAGGGACAACACTACGTGGGGTTTACAGAGGAACACAGACAGTGCTGGCATAAACACATTTCTCATATCAAACACAGCCGTATAGTACATAAATATATGCACAATACATTAATGGTTCCAGCTCATCTGAGCAAATGGCAAGGCAAGAGCAGCCGGGGAAAAGAGACGTTACACACGTTCCATCAGATGTCGAATCAATTAGTCACGACCATCTTCCAGAGTCAGAAATAACCACTCGTCCTCCGGTCTCCAGGGGCCAGGGATAGGCCCGGGCAACCAAGGAGAGATGGGAACAGATCCAGAGACCCAAAGGGGGGTAAAAAGAAGGAAAATGAGAAAAAAAATGAGAAAAGGGGATAAATAATGCTGTCTGTTCTATACTGTACTGACTAGCGTCTCTATTTCCACAGGATTTTCATAGATGCAGACCATTTTACACTCTGAGCAGAAGTGTTTTGCATATCAGAGAGCGCTCATTTTGCACGCTGCAAACACTCCGGTCATTAACATGTGACGACATTATCTTCCTAATCACACTACAGAGGGTCCCCTCTATAATGCATTCAACACAACTGTAGCACTGACTCGAACCCTTTTTGACAGTATCATGGTTTTCATTGGGCTGCCGTTTGTGTCTTTTTCCTCACTACAAAGCCTTTAATCTTTTAATCTGAAGCATAAAGCAAGTGTATACAGCACAGAGATCATGTGACCACTTTGCTAAAAAGGTAAGGAGACATGATTATTCTGTGCAAAGGGAAGCAAAATGGAGATCCTTTCCCCGCAGGCTAAAAATAATTTAATCTGTCATGTAGGTGCACAAATAACAGCCTTACACCTGAATAGCACCCATTATTACTAGGCTTCTGAAGTTGGTCGCAGATAAATCTGTTTCTCTTCCATCTTTGCTGTGGTATAGAGAGGAGAAGCTATTGTATCTGCTCAGATTTCCTTCTCGCTTTGGTAATCTCTCTGAACCACCAGATTGGAGCAATTTGCGTTGTATGGAAGAGAGCAGAGCCCAGACTGAATGAAATCATCTAAATACTTTTATTCAAAATCTATGTTCTAGACTTCAAAATGTATTATCTGCAATGTATAAGGCATTGAAATGTTGTTACAGTTTAGCTTAAGGATTATTAACAAATGCTCCACAAACAAGGACTATAAATAAAGTTGCACAAAGAAACATTGATACTCATTGATGAACATGCGAAAGCTGCTGCCACTCCTGCACTCCTAGCCAAATGCTTTTTGTTTTCTTTTACTTTATTTTTGGTTGAGGAATACTGGAAGTAACATTATTCATGGTCCCTCTCTTTTTATAGTTCCAATGGTGAAATCTGTCTCTAATAAGGCAAAGACAGGTGGCCCCCACTGTACGCAGCACCAACCAACCCTCTGGGTGTAAGTGTTGTTGTTTGCACATTGCCTCAACCCCTGGAGGCAGCAAGAAAAAAGACAGAGGGAAACTAGCAAGAGAGAGACAGAGACAGAGAGGGGCATCCCACAATCCCCTCTGTTATTTTCCCAGGTTGTGGCGAACGCTCCTCGTTGGTAGGGGTTGGCAGCGGAGCATCGGCATGAGGCGTCAGAAAGCTCTGGTCCCCGCTCTGATTCCGCCACATTAGATGGCGTGTGTTTGTGCCCTAGGGATCGCAGCGCCTCAGCCGGTGTTTGGGGTACTTTGTCAGATGACTCAGTGTGTGTGATTTATGAGCTCTGGAAAGGTTGCATTTCCAGCACGCGTGGACGTCCGCATGGTAAATGGAGAAATTCTGAATTTATTAACATACAATGAATGATGATTAATGTTTTGGTATAGATCATGCTCTCTTTTCAGATGTCTCAGTGTGGGGGTGATATATGCAGCAATAAAATGATATGTATGTACTCAAAAGCACATTGTACGAGTGTTGAGTCCATGACTCTTTTAGACACATTCACTGTGTGTCTGTGTGATGACAGTATTGGAAGGTTTCGTAGTGTTGTCTGAACTATATCCACAGACATTTATATATGGATAGCACAACAGTACTTTTTTCTGCATGCATTATCCTCCACACAAAGTGAACTGTTCTCTTCTATGGCACAAGCACCTTGCATAGTCAATGAGAGACTGTATAAATTAAAAACACAAAACACTGTGAGCAAAAGAATGCAATTTAGACCGATATCAGGATACATTTAGAGATCCATTCGTCAAAATCCCCACCATTATTAACTTTTGTATTCTACAACACATCTTGTGTCTCCCTCATCAGCTTTTTCAATATCTTCTCAAATACATTACTGCCAGTGTCGAGCGGGTATGTTCACCCTAGGCCAATTACAGCAGTGAACCATAAAGGTAAGTCGTGCTGGAGAGGGGTTTGTCATATATTTGCCTTTGTGTCCCAGCCAGACCCCCATCGTGGTAGGTGGGAAATACAGGGAATGTCAGACATCTTTCTAATAGCATTGACAACAGAGGAATCAATATGCAGAGGCATGTTTCTGACAGGTTTTTGGTAGTGCGTCTATATGGGTGAATGTGAGTCTACTATGTTTGCATCTCGAAATGGTGAATCAAAGCTGACTTCTACTTATGCAATGACCTTACCATTTCACCCTTGGAATGAGGTTGAATATTGCTCTCTGCTTGCATGCGAGTAAAAACAAGAGGTGGCTGGGCAAAGCGATCATTCCATTGGGTAGCAAAAAAAAAAATCAAGTGTGTGTACGCATACCTTGATGTGGCTGTAAATATGTGCACTTTGACGTGACTGTTTGTGAGCTGGTGTGTGTGTGTGTGTGTGTGTGTGTGTGTGTGTGTGTGTGTGTGTGTTTGTGTGTTTGTGTGTGTGTGTGTATGTTATGTGTTTACTGCATATGTATGAATGCATAGATACAGTATATATTAGTGTGTGTATGTGCGTGCGCACAACTGCACATGCTTGTGGGCTAACTTCATATGTATGTGGTTGCTGTCAGAAGAAGCTGAATGGTGATGAGGGATGGAGAGAATCAGAAACACATTGGGCTGGGAATGGGGTGTGAGCCGCAGGGTCGCCCTGGCACAAAACACAACTGCCTCGCACATCATTACCCTCATCACCCTAATGCGCACAACACTTAGAGCTACAGACAGGCTTGACTCCAGAACACACACATAGGCACACAAACATAAAGAATCACACAGGATACCACACGCAGACGTAAAAACTCACACATGCTTACACACACGCAAGCAACGCGCGATGTGCTATTGCTTAGTCTAGTGCAGTACTTGCCAAAGACTTGGTCAGGACCCACTGGTGGGTCGCAGGAGATTTTATTAGGGTCGACAAATAAATAGGCAGAATTTCCTCCATAGTCTTTTATTTAACATTTCATTTTGCAGTTCACCTTTGAACCCCATGAGGGAGCCTGAATGTTTGTATTGTTCTGATAATTGTAGCCTATAACACTAAATCTAATATGAAAGGCTAGTGAACATTTGCATTGTTTGACTGATGATAGGGAATGAAAAGAGCATGATAGTCAGTCAACGCCACCTAAGAGAGGTGATTATTTGGTCTTATTTATAAAGTATTTAACGTGAAATGTTTTCTTAACACATATAAAACAAAAGTGAGTTGTGATTTATCAAATGTATATCTCTTCAAAATACCTGGTTTATGTATTCAAGATAATATAAGGTAATGCAGAAACAGCAGTAAAAATGGTTAGAAACAATGGTTTGTCATTTTGGTCCCCAGAAAAAAAGTTTGGGAAACACTGCTGTGGTGTAAACAACTAAAACTTTCTCTTAAGTGAGAAAGTACATGAAACTCTGTCTCAACTTTATTGGAGAAAAAAAAATCTATAACATTTTAGAGGCCACAATATTGACCCCAAACTAACTGTTGGTAGGAGGTCATTGTGGTGTATAGCGACTCTCCTAAACCTATTCTCCACAAAGTAAGCAAAAGAAGGCACTTCTCCACGCCCTTGGATCCTTACTCACTCTGAAAACACATTAAATGCATTTTTAGACAAAAAGATAAGAGCCATTTCAAACAGAATTGAGCTCCACTGGGAAAAGTATACCTGTTCAACTGCAGGACCTCCATAAAATCACAGTAGTTTCATACTGTAACGGATGCCTTCTTCCTTTATTGCTGCATGAGAGGTTTTAAGAATGGTGGGATCGGGGGAGCGGTAGGGTTGAGAAAAAAAAGAGGAAGGAAGAGAAGAGAGCAGGAGATACGATGCAGAAGAGTGGAAGAGAGAGTTAAGCCAAGCATAAAATAACTTCAATCTAACATCCTCTCAGTGGGGCGGTAGCAGGCAAATAGCAATCCCACCAATGCTGTGTACTCAAGGGGGTTCCCCCCACCTCTCACTGACCCATAGAGAAGAGGATCATGGGAGAGCAGGGATGAGACAAACCCTCTTCAATTAAGGCACGGCGACGTCTCGTCAGCGCGGCAGATGAGGTGTCAGAGAGTTCAGCCGTGGATAGATCACAGGGAAAAAACTGTTCCTGGCTCAGCACAGTCAGGGTCTTGCCTGTCTTGGACATTTCTTTCTGTTCCTTTTTTGTCCCATTTCCCTTCTCTCGGCCTTTCAGTGGTCGGCAGATATTTATTATATCACGATTTTGTTGGGCTTTCCTGCAGAGTCGGTTTGGCGGGATGTCAGCCGCCCCCCCAGTGTTCCTTCACACATAGCCTCTTGGATTGTGGGAGAGATAAACTTCTTATCAAATGTGTGCATTAGCAGTGAGCCACCTCAACACACCTGCAAATGACATTTAAAGGTCAAAACGGCATGTACGGGTGGCGAGTCTCATGCTACATATTATGGAGCATCAGGATTGCTGGAGGAAGCAGGGAGTCAAATCAGAGGAATGTTTGAGAGAAAGAAAGACTGAGAAACAGATGACTAAAATGAGCTGTTTTAAGGGGGTAGTCATAAAAAACTACACAGAGAACAGTGCCAAGTTGCCAGGTTGCCTTAACCACCGAGGGAAATCAACTCATCGTGCTAATAAAAAAACATGCTATTTTCACAATGCATCACACCATTGAAGATCCTCTGCTACAATGGTAGAAATGTGCCATCCTATCCGGGGGGGGGGGACCCTGAGATATCCGGGAGACCACTCCTCTGCCAAGGATTTCCAGGAGATATCTCTCTCTGTGATTAGATTGACATTACCATAATATCGGCTTTGTCACCTCACAGGCCAATTGTTAAGAAAAAGTGCCATCCTCTTCTTTTTTTCCCATGGAGGCATCAAGCAGGCAAGCAAGCAAGCAGGCAGGCAGGCAGGCAGGCATCCCAAGGTATAGAAGCCGCTTTCTCCTCTCTCTTTACCCAGCAGCCCCCCTCCTGTGAAGCTCCGCTTGGGAGATACAAGCTGGATTTGGCTCGCATCCTTGCCTCTTCCCCAACGCTCTGCGTGGCTGCCTGGTGTCAGAGCGCCAACTCTCCCAGCCCAGCTGCACTGATTAGCACAGGCAGATTATTAGCCAGGCATCTCCTGGAAGCACTGCATACTTTTTTTTTTTACCCATTGGTGTTTCACAAATTTCAAATTGTTGTGTCCCACACTGTTCACTTTATGTGCCGAATCAACCTCCCAAAGTAAAGGACAGGAGTAAAGAAATAAACAATTAGCACCACACAATACAAGCAAAGTGGGCAGAGTTAGGTGATGCAAATTTGTTAGTACTGCTTGTGTGTACATCAGCAAAAAAATATTCATCAGCATTGGGAAAAGAGCTCTCTCATCTTTCCATTCCTCATCTTTCTCTTTCCCCTCTTCCACCTCCACTGTCTAGCACCTGTCCTCTTGCCAAGATTTCACCTCCCAAACCCCGGGACGTGGGCACCCCGCTCTCAAACTTGTGCAATGCCTTATCTATACCGCACACACTAACATCCAGCATCTGAGGCATCCTTCTCTCCTTGTGCCAGAAATATGCCGGCATCTCTCTCCCTCGCTCTCTCTTTCTCTCACCCTATTCTCCATCATGTTCTTTTCTCTTTCTCCCTCACTCTCTTTCTCTCTCCCTCTCCCTCTAGAGCTTTGCATTTGAAATTGAACAGACACACAGCCAATTTATCATAGGCTGACACGTGTCATGTCCAAGGCCTAACCACAGGGACTTACAGTAGGCATTGCATTTATCCCCTTTGTTGTCAGCAAGGACCAAGACAATACCAGGAGCTATTAAAAAAGGAGTAGTGAAGGAGAGCGGAAAAAGAGTGAAAGAGGTGAGAATATAACACTAAACATCAGCCTGAAATTGCATACCTCCGATGTTTACCCCTCGAAAGGTTGCCGACCCCTGCAAGGTTGAAGCCAGCACATTTTGCTAACCAGCAGTCAAATGTGTGGTGATGCAAGGCATCTGCGTATAACCCTGACACAAAGCCAAGACAGGCATGAGATGTATCAGGTGGAGAGTTAGCACAATATGGGATCAGACCTTCTTGCTCGGGTTCATACTGTAATTTAAATTTTAATATCACTGTGCAATACTCACAGGACTGGTAGACACACAAAAGTGTAAGGACATAAAATAAAGTTCTATCCAGATGCAAAACAAAATGGCTGACTGAAAATACCTCTGGGAAAACATTCAAGAATAATCTGAAATACATAAAGAAGCCTAGAAAGTTCACTCCCAGTTTCTATGCTGCCATTTAGATGATTTCATAAGCTGCAATAAAAAGCAGGTGAGATACTTAAATGGTAATCATTCTTGAGACATGAAAGGGGACAAAACTGTTAATGTGCATCATATAAAACCTTTTCTGTTTAATCACCTTATCGCTGTATTATCGCTCCTCTCTTTGAACAGGTTCTTTAAAATAACACAAGTCCTTATCGTTATACTGTGTGGAAGCGGCAAGAAAGATGACCCTTCCTGATAATACTGTCACTACAAAGAATGTATATATTCTTCTTATGCAGACTAGGTGGAAAAGATAAAGAGAATGGGGACAGAGGCTAATGAGTTGAGGGTGGGGTGTGTGTTCATATGTGCGCGTGTGCCTGAGTCTATAAGTGTGCGTGCGTGTAACAAAGTTATGAACCACAAGGTTATTAATTGGCATCTCGCACGTCCATAGGCTTACATTCATTCCGCTTTAACACTGTGGTATCTGGCATGAATGTTGAATAGGCTGCCTGCAGGGAATTTATATTAAACCCAATGACTCTGACTTTAACTGGCAGACAATCCTCACAATGGTCAAAGAAACTTAAAAGGCAAAGTACCATCCTCCATCCCCTCTTACTCAAAGACAGCGTCTACATTACAACATCATACATCTTTAGCCTGTGATGGTCTACTAGACCAGCAGACCAGCAAAGTTAAGAGCCGCTGAGACTGTTCATTACCCAGTGGTAAGTGACCTTTTACAAACTAGCTTTGGAAGCCATTTTGGCTCTTCTAGTAATTAACAAGTGGTTATGGATGGGAGACAATTAATGGAAGGTCAAGTGTTTGCCTGCTACCCTTTTCTAGATGCCATTGGGCCCCTGACACAGAATTTGAAGTTCAGAGCCCGTCAGCTCCTGTCTGGTTTTCAGAATAGTGCTTCACACAGGGGAATAAGTCACCTCTGTAGTCTGTAGTGTGAGGTAGACACAGCCTTTGGTTTCTGTCTAGACTTGGAGAAAAGAGAGCATAATGTGGCTCTGTGGCTAAATATCAGTTGTGAATCTAATAGAAGAACAGAGGGTGGAAGAGACAATGAGGGGAGACCCTGGAGTCTGCCCGTTTAATGATGACTGCCCTCACTGTACACTGAGGCTTTCATATTTAGACACAGGTTGAATGATGGCTGAAATAAAGGCTCCGAATAGCTAGGTCCTATTGGCTTAAGACAGCGAGAGATACACTTACACATCCCGAGCTACGCCAGTGCATTGTTGAATTATTCTGCTCTCACAGCCTTGTATATTTACCCTATTTTTTACTTTCATAGCGTAAAGGCTGATGTTGACTGCTATTAAATTTCCCTCGAGTGCACGCTCCTTCACTCACATGCTCCTATCAAATGAGCCAACAAAGCATATCAGGGCGTCGTGTCTGTGAAACACTGCATCACCTTTGTTCACCCTTCATCAACCCTCCGCCCCCATGCTATTACCTCAGGACTATTCCCTATTCCCTGCTTAACCCTTGTCTACAGGACTGGTGTCACACAGGGCACCACTCTACTGCTCTCCATATTCCACAGTCCCTCACCTCGACTGACATCGAACGCTCGCTTGTCACCTCTGACGCGCACGCGTGCATACAAACGCGCTCCAGTGCACAGACACAAACACCACCTGCATGAACACACCAACGTGCCATTGCGGACACACATGCTGTAAATAAGGAACACACAAAGCCAACTGCACACGAGGATGATTAGCTTGTGGAGGGTATGATGTCTCCATCCCATCATAACAGCAGCGGAACGTGTCATCCCCACTGATATCTGCCCCCTGTACTTCTCCCAACACATTCCAACACACACACACACACACATGCACGCAGCACTCAAACACAAGCACTGGCACACTGGTGAGTGTTTTAACAGTGGAGCAAAAGGTGGCAGGAGAGAGTGGCATTGGGAACGTCTGTGCCAGTTGCCTGCCGATGGCACCTTTGGGATTGGTAAAGTTTGATTTGATGGCTTTCCCTGTTAATTAGGGTTTGGAGGTGACTCCTGAAATGGAAATGGGCAAAACGTTCAAAAAAAGATGTGCCAATTCCCACACCCCCTCCATCTCCACCTTCCAAAACATGTGACCCATATACTGGAGTACCTAGTGAAGAAAGTAGAACAATCAAGTCATTTGAAGTTATAGGCCTTTCTGTATTTGTGTATTTCTGCCAACGTAGGCAGGGCAGTTCAGACAAACAACTAATGTGAAATAGGCTAAAACTTGTATGTGAACAAAGTCAACAACAAATAAGAGAACAAAGGAGAGAATGTTTCTTCTTTAATTAATTGTGCATACATATTTGTTCAAGCGTCTCAATTTACATGTCAAGTAACACTGCCCCCTGCTGGTCTGGAGAAGTGCTACACATGCAACAAAAAAAAAATCTTCATAGTCATACGCAGTGCTAAGCTGTGTGAAGTAGAGTATAAGGTGAGGGGGGGTAAAGCAAGAAAGACTGAGAGAAAGAAAGACAGAGATAAAAAATAAAGAAACAATGACATAAAAGAAGCAAGGAGAACCTCATTTGTAACTTGTCAACTCTGATATTTGATCGCAGTGAGAAGGAGGGTCAGGAGATGCCTCATATCTCTTACACTGCTCACCCTACCTCTACCCCCTATTGCAAGGCCCTTTTACTGCAGTGTGGGACTCTTAAACACATACAGTGCACAGTGGCCCAGCTATTTCTGATTTACTGTGTGCGTGCCGTCCTCCATTTTATTTTACAGCTGGCTGGAATGCCGCTGCAGGAGGATACTGCAAAAAAGCCCAAGGTCAGGCCACACAGCCACTGAGATGAGACACACACTGATAACAACGCATACACATCATGTTCTCTCCTCACAGTGATTTCCAGCACAAAGCCACGTCTTTTTTTCTTCCACTTTTGCTTTTAATGCCATTTCTGTATAGTTCCCTTTGATGTAAATTATCTTTGCCAGATTACATACTTGTATCAACCCAGACTAGCAAGAAGGAACAACAATTATTGTTAAGCATGGCATTTTGTTCTTACTTTTTCAGATTATCTGTCAGATGCATATAGTGAAATTACGGTATGCTAGGGTGAGAGGTGAAGAAAGTAGAAAGCGTACAGGGGGGAGAGTCTAGGAGACGACATACACGAGGTGAGTGGGTGAGAGGAGGGGTTGTTGGGGTTGGGGGAACACTAACAGTGTGCTGACAGCATGTAGAACAGTCACCAGATATCTTTAATCAGTGAAATGTATTTCCCTCCTGCTCCGCCCGGGAATTGTTCAGCGGTCAGACCTGCTGGGGCGACACAAATGAATCTTGGCGGAGGTGTGGACAAAGGCGGCCGTAAGGTTATGGCATGTAGATGATTGGAACTCTGCCGGTTTCTAAGGGAGCTGCCACGTCCCACAGAGCGGGTGTCACAACCAGATGATGGGGACAGGGTACCCGCTCCCCAACCAACAATGACATGGGCAAGGCTGCCGCATTGTGGATGCAGGAGTGTGTTTGTATGCGAGTGTGCGCTCACGCAAAACGCACACACACATACAATTTAATATGCAGACATGACAAAGAGTGAAAGCAAAATAGTAATAAACAACATAGCTACAAGAGCAACGACAGTACTCTTTTATTCATTTTTGACCTCACATGATGGCCTTACTCTAAGCAATAATACTACATGGAAGACATTTTTTATCTCCATTTCATAGAAATTAAGGAAATGTTTGCAGTTCTTCACCAAGCAAATTCCTTTAGTTTTTTTCTGTTATAAAATATATTTTGTATTATTTTTGTATTCAACATACTTATTCTGAAAAACATCTCAATGGGTTTTGTTATATTTACTTGGAAAACCAAGTCATTTGATAAAATGTAATATACAGTGTTGTCC
Organism: Cebidichthys violaceus; assembly: GCF_023349555.1. Classification (NCBI taxonomy): domain Eukaryota; kingdom Metazoa; phylum Chordata; class Actinopteri; order Perciformes; family Stichaeidae; genus Cebidichthys; species Cebidichthys violaceus. Next base: position 10,160,902 of record NW_027176975.1, on the reverse strand, counting down.
ACTTTGCCAGATAAACCCTAATCATCATAATTCACATGTACAACACAGATTTTTTAAATGATGAACTTTCATAACTTATTTTGTCTCCTTATTAGGCTTATTATTCAAAGTCCTCTGTTCAATGGATAAAGAAGGAAAGCCAATTTAGGCTTTCCCTGGCCTAACACTGTCAACCAATCAGAATCCAGTGGGTGTGGGTAGAGGCGGCTAAGGGTGTGGCTTATGATGCCCCATGACCCGAGCCCCTAAGGGAACCTCACTCACGCAGATGTCTTTTCTGTACTGCATTCTCCTCCTCACTAACCTACCTCCATTTATTGTCAATGAGGAAAATTGTATGAAAAGCAAAAATGCAGAATGCCCGAGAAAGTAGAGCAGTGATTCTCAAGGTCTTACCAATAGCAGGCAAAAAACACAGAGGGAAAAGGGCAGATCCAAACCATAGGTCGGAAAAAGGGCAATGCACCAGGTGTGGAATTGTGGGGTACAAATAGTGGAAAAGGAGAGGAGGACGGGTGAGTGGAGAGGAGGATAAGGTACGTGTGTGAGTGTGTGTGAAAGAGAGGGAGCGAAAGAAAGAGATTTGGCGTGTGTGTGATTGTGTGCTGAGGTGAGAATGTTCTTAATGGGATACAGGTGACAACATGCTGACCAGAGCCACTGAACAATGATTACTCAGGGAGTTGAAGTTGCGTGCGTGTGTGTGTGTGTGTGTGTGTGTGTGTGTGTGTGTGTTAGTGTGTGTGTTAGTGTGTGTTAGTGTGTGTGTTAGTGTGTGTTAGTGTGTGTGCACCAGAGAGAAAAAACGACGTGAAGCTTTAAAGCTTAAGAAAAGGGGGGTATGTTCCCAATTATTCTTCATAAAGAAAAGAGTAGAATCCCTAGGAGTATCTTGGATGAAAAAGAAAACCGAGATGAAATGACGCTTTGATATGACGATGACATTGATACAAAATTAGCAGAGGAAACGGACTAGAACATCGTCTAAAGCAGACCACTATGAAACCAGTAGTCTGGCATTTATTTTATAATAATTCATGTCAATTCTATGATTTTATCAGTTTGTAAAAGTTTAATTTAAACAAAAAAAAAAACACATATTGTTATTATATGAATGTATCTTAATCATGCCAAATCACCTTGGAGGAAATGGTAAATGTAAATCAATGTCAAAAAAACAAGCTATGAATCAGTTTTTTCTATAAATGTAAATTATAAAATACATATATTAATTTTAAAGGTCTTACCTCTTTGACTTAACTAATAAATAGTTCAGAGGAAACAAAAGCTGTTAATTTAATTTATCACGTACAAAGGCAAGGTAGAAACTCAAAAACAAGGCTTATAAATTTCAATCTATTGCAAAACTGTAAATTATAAAACAGTTAAACTTTGAACTATTAAACATCTAACTGTTTTGTTACTTTATTCAAAAAAAAAACTTGGAGATTAAAGTTAATTAATTACACATTATAGTCAACAAGGTAAAGTACTTCATTGTCATGTTGGCAGAAAATAAAAGTCTTTGAAGCATTAATACTCCAGCAACTGAGGTAAGTTATGCAAAATGTGTGTATATATATATATGTATATATACATATATATATATATATATATATATATATATATATATATATATATATGTATGTATATAAACATTTACATATGAATAAAATAACTTATTACTTCACACATGCAAAAAACAAACAAGTTTTTTGACAAATAAAAAAATATCTTATTTCCTTAAACTTATACAGTATTAAGTTTATATTTATATCGGACATATTACTCACCACATTAAATGAAAGCCAGAGACAAATTTGATTAGTTAATTGTTCACTTTGATTTCTCTGTAGTGATGAAAATAAGAATTGTATTAAGCACTGATAACAGGTGATTGTTTTCATTAGTGTTTCTTTGTGTCTACCTTGACCCCAGCTTCTCTAGCAGTCATTTCTTCTGAAAAGAAAATTATTAAGTTGCTGTACTGTCAAAGTAAATTTATGTAGTGTGTCAGCGTGATTTTGAATTGTTCTAAAAAGCTATTCAAATTTAATTAAAATATTTGTAAGGTAACTTTGTAATTCCTCTTACTTGTGAACATGCATTGTGGTGTCAAAAGCCCATCATTTATCAGAGCATAATTTTCTTTCCAGAGGTGTCTCCACAATGTCTCCACAAAACAACATTGAGTGGAACACTGGTGCCCCCTAGTGTTAATTATATGACCTTTTGATTGGATCAACACTGATTGAAATTATGTCCAATCAATATTAGCTGGCAGGAAATACACTTTCTTTCACAGTGGCCTCTACGTGTTTCACATTTTTGATTCTACTCACTTGCTGTGTGTGGTTAAAAACACCGGATTTGATAAATATTTATGTTCTTTTAAACTATTCTTAACCAGTTTAAATCAACAAAGTCAAGTTAAACTGATTTTAAACTTTAATGTAAAAAAACAATCCAAGGTTTTAAATATTTATTATATATTTGAATATTTTCAATTTTAATATTATAGTTTTTTGTGAAACCCCCACAAAATTCTCCTTAACACCCATTCAAACCTTTGCTGGCATCAAACGGTCGCTTACACATATAAGACATTTTGACTAATTTAAAACCATGCCAAAATTGTCACGATGGATATTAGGGTGAATCCTACCGACTTTCATTTTCCCTTGCTTATTCTATCTCTAAGCTAGTGTGTGTGTGTGTGTGTGTGTGTGTGTGTGTGTGTGTGTGTGTGTGTGTGTGTGTGTGTGTGTTGGCATCGGCAGCGGGATGCTCTCCTCTCCAAGTATCTCAGTATAGGTGTGAACTTTAGCCGGTGCAGACAGTAACATATACGCTAGTTTTCTGGCATTATACACAACTCCATGGTCTCTACGAATATTAGCAGGGTTCTGATGTTGATAATTGTGACCAAACACAAACACTTTTATTTTCCCTCTTGCAAGACAGTCCTGCTTTTTTGCCACATAAATGTATTGACTAACACTCACACACACACACACACACACACACACACACACACACACACACACACACACCCATGCGCAAAGACACAGTAGATTTTTTTTCCTTCACTATTGCCTGAGTGAAACTGCATCATGAACTTGTACCCTCAACTCTTTTTTTCATCTTGGAGCTTTGGAAATTAAGTTATTCTCATCTGGCAACCCTCCCTCCCCTCAATCCCCTTGATCACAAAGAAGCCGTCAAGCTAAAGATATGAAAGCACCCCACAACAACCCCAAAGCCCCTCCAATAAGCACGCCATGTTTCTTATGCAAATGCTGAAGAGAAGCACTTACAAGAGGACTTTAAGAAGTATGGAGACCCTGTCAATGCAGCTGGGTATTATAACGCTTAGTTGCTAATTTCTATGGGTCAGCTGTGGAGGAATAGACCTGCCAATCATTTTCACATGTAGCAGAATTTTTCTGTCTACAAACAGGGATACTTCGCCGTTGCTATGGAGACTAATCTGAGTCCGCAACTCCCCCCGCACCCCCCTGTCCACATTCTGCGTGTTGACACCATCAGGCAGTTTTTGAAACTACCTGATCACACATTTAGCTGGAGGCTGGTGGAGCCACCGGGAAGCTCTGGAATGGGGTTCACTGTACGCGAGGTCGTTAAGAGGGCTCTGTCACTCTCTCTGACTTGCACTCACTCACACGCATTCATGCAGAGACACAGGAACTTGAAAGACGGATTTTCTTTTTCGCATTGTAACTGACTGAGTATTTGTCATCAATTGGGAAAAAAAATATACACAGGATTTTTATTTTCTTTTTGGCCAAAAACTGTTGTTTGTGCTTTAAAAAACTGCATTGGTCTATTTTTGATAAATATTTAAACATAACACTTCACACTTCACACATCAAATTAACATCACGTCACCCAGTAAGACTTAAAAACTACTTAAAACAGAACTGCTATTCAAATTTTAAAACGTCCAATTTCTTTACACACAGGCACTACAAAATCTCTTGGACATAAACAGTCGTGTTTCGTCAAAAATATACAGTATAAAATGGGTCGTTATTATGTTTTCAAAATATTCACAATGCAGGGGACAGACAATTAGAAAACACATATTTGCATGATGGGAAACCTGAGTGTATAGATTTCCAAGATATTCTAGGTTGTCTGTTTAAAATGCTGTGCATAGATCCTATACTTTCTCCCTGCAAATCAAATATTCATGCACTACCTTGTTGTCTCTAGTCCTGAGGGTAGAGCTTGAATTACATATGCCTCACACGCATCTTCATGAATCATATATCACTGTATACCTACACACACTCATAGTGGCCATTATGGAGTCCACACACATACCTATACGTAACAAGATATGTATGAATGCATATCTACATGTGAAAACAACTGTCCAGCTCTTGACGTTTATTTAGAGCATATGGACAAGGATTAGGGCCTGGTAGATGAAACCTCAACGCCACTGTAGCACTTGAGAGTGAATGAGAGGCTGGTGAGGGAACAAGAAAGAGTGGGAAAAGAGGAAGGGAAGCAACCTAAGGGTGGGGTGTGGAGGGGTGTTTTCACGTTCTCAGGGCAGTGGCCTTTCTTGGTGCCATGATAGGCTCTGCAGCCCCCTTCAATTAAGCAGGAAAATTGATGTGTATCATTAATTATGTCAGTAATATCATAAATCATCACTGGGTGCAGTAATTAATTATTTTCTACTCGTGTGAAGAACATGACAGAGTAGAGATAAATAAGGGGGGAGAAAACTAGAGTGGAATTGTGGGGGAGGCCCAGAGAAAGGGGGGACGGAGAGAAGGGGAGGAGAGGGACGGGGACGGGGACGGGGACGGGGGGGGCTATTCGTCCATCAGTAACTGGGGGGGTACACTCACACGCTCTATTTACCGGACCATTGGGATGTGACAGGAACGTGACAGCCCCCCTCCTGCTCTCACTTACCAGCCTTCTCATAGAGGAACGACAATTAGGCCTGAACGAGACAGGCACTTCCTTGAACAGATGCTGGCGTTCCCTGTGAAAAGCGCCCCTGTCCTGCCTCTGAGGTTAAGGTGTGTGTAGCAGTTACCATTGCCTCTAAATGAACTAACAGACCTGTGATGGACCATTTATAATCAAAGGGCAGCCTTAGAGTAAGTACGCCTGTAAGGCCAGTGAAGCTTGTCTAAGGAGCTGAATGCATTTTATTGTTCAAGTCCTGACCACCAATATGGGAAATGTTTTCGTGGTTTGAATGCTCCATTCTTAAAACCTTACCTGAGCTGTGGCCAGCAGGTATACGTTTCTTTATCATTTAATAATGTTTATATTTCCACAGTATTGTATGATAAAATACAAAACTACAATTTACTTGTTAACTGTTTAAGAGGTCCATGTGTTTATCAGACGTTAATTATTTTGTGGTATCTGCAGTTATTAAAATAGATAGGAGAATCAAAAATATAATCATTGTTATGACAACATCCAATTTATTCTGATTTCTGGGTAACTGTTAACAGGTTACACCCGTAGCAAAACTAGTCAGATGTTGTACAGTCTCTTTAATCATATTTAATGAAATAGCCACTTGAATGAAAAGCATTTCAGTTGATTAAAGAAGAAAAGAGCGAATGAAGAGCTCTCTCTAAAAGGTTATCAAAGCAGAACTCAATGTTCAGTCTGCGCACTCTGTAATCATTTACAGAGCTTAAAATGTTTTGTCTCATAATTTTTTAAATGTGTACAGTACATGCCATCTGTGCTCTCTGCCTAAATTCTGAAAAATGTATAACTAGTCAAAAATGTATTTGTTTAAAATCTGCAATATTATTTTAATAGCTAAAACAGAAAGTCAGATATTATGTAGTTTTTACATAGCTTTTTGTGAAGTCATTCAAGTGGTCTGCACAGGAATCAGCCAAACACCTACAGTACATGCACTCTACGTCCCGCGCTGCATAAAGTCTACAAAGTGGGAGAAAAGGTGAACTCTGACTGCAGCCTTGGAGATTTCAAACTCTGTTGCCTTCAGCTCAGTAAGTGCTGACTGACTCACATGCTTGTATGCCTTCTCCCAGACCTTTGTGGATGGAGAGTATCGATTCGGAAGACGGGGAGGAGATGAAACGAGGAGAACCTGTGCTGAGAAAAAGTAAACACCGCTCCAGATGACAAAACACTGATCACCCCGGAGACCTAAACCTTCCCTGCTCTCGCTTTCTCCATCATTCTTGGTGACCTTTGGCACCCTAACCTTAAGCCATGATCAGCCCCACAGTTTTTGCCCACTGTGTCTACATAGGTCTGTGTGTTTGCACGGAGTCGTCCATTCGGGCATGTGAGCATCATGACTGCCAATAGAATACATAGAAGCATGTATTCTAAGACATTTTTAATGTGCAAGTGAGGTAAGGCAGTAGCAGCGTTGAGCAAGAGGGGTTTATGGAACACAGGCGTCTAAGCCAGTGTTTAATATCAAGTGCGCACGGCGGAGTTTAATCAATACCAGGCCTCTTTTGTTCCCAGCCTGCTGAGGAGAGCAGCGGCCATTCACTCCAGAAAGGTTAATGCTGAGGGTCAAGTGATTTCACACCCACACCAGGATCCTCCATGTCACCACAGCTACCACGCCTCCAGCCGCCATAACACCAGCATCCTGATTTATGGGTTGTGAGAGGGTGATGAGGTGTGGGGGGGGGGGGGGGGGCAGTGTTATTTTATGATAATGCTGTCCCTCTGTACTCACACAAATGAAGGGAGTGAGAGAGTGAGAGAAGTGAAGCAAAAGAGAGGAGAGAGAGAGCAGACTCGACCCCCCTGCACCCACAAGGTTTTTTTCTGTTCACGTCTTCTCTGACATGATCCTTTTGTTTCAGCCCACTGGCTCTACATGCATACAGAATGGTAATCTTTATTGTAATAATTGCTCTAAATTTGCCTGTCCACCTGTGAAAGGGCAGTGACGCTCAGCACAACAGCGGTGAGTCAAGATGGATTAGAATATCAATACTACCATCGGCGGAAGATTACAAATCTATGAAAACTGCTTATAATGCCTATCAACATATCAGACAACACATTTTTTGCCATTTGCCTTTAAATTAAGAAAAGAAAAGAGGAGCTGTAAATATCCCATGTGAAGTCTCACTGTCCGTGTGAATAAATCTATGTAATGGGGGCGGTGCGGTTAAGAAGGTGCCAGTGAAGGAAGAGGAGCAAGAGGAATTAACATGAGGACTTATCTCGCACGGGCCATTATTTAAACCCTCACTATTCTAAACACACCACCCCTCCAATGAGAAGGACAATAAATAATCCTTCCAAATAAAATCTATTCTGTGCAAATTCTCCAGGATACAGCCCATCATTATCAGTAGGAGGGGACAGACAGCAATTAATAACACAGCCACCCGTCTCTCAGAGAGCATCCATCTTATTTTCATTAGGCCTATTGCTGCGTGTATACGTGTGCCGGCTTGTGTGCGAGTATGTGCTTGTGCATGCATGTGTATGTAAGAGGGACTGTGTAACTGCATGCATATTTATGTGTTGTTAAATGATTCCACCCAACAACATTCCCTTATAGTCCAGCTTTTGCTCCTCGGGCCTGGATGTATGCTGTTTGAGGTCATTTTGTGTGATCCTGCCTTTAATTTTTCTAATGCCTTATTAATGCTCTACAAGAACCACCTTTAATTCGCTTCTCTTGATTTCCTGCATTTTTTTTTTTTTTTATCTCATGTTTGGAGGCAGTATTCCCTCTCCAAAAGGGCAATTGCACTAGCATTAGTATCCTCTAGGTCTCAGGGGTTGACAATAGCAATTAGCTTCAATGACGGAGCGATATGAGAGGCTGCTGATTGACAGTTGCCCCCAGAGAAGGGGCTGACTGAGGTGACAGCTGGGCTCTCCACTCTCCCTGGCTGCCCCAGGCTCTGGCCCTGTGTCATCCCATGCGCTAGCCAAACCTTTCCCAAGCAGAGTCGCATGTCTAGTTACATCCTGTGCGGTGGCCAAACCCTTCCCCATCACTCAAGCTCATACCTTGTTATATCCTGTGTGTCAGTTAAACCATTCCCCTTTAGTTCATGCCTGTTTCTTGTTATTTAAACACAGCACAATATGACACACAACACTGACCTTTCTTATTACCTTTCCCTCATCATACTGTATGTGAGTGTGCACATCCAAAGAGTGTGTATCTGAGTGTATGAGAGGTATGTTTCAGTATTTTCTCATACAGTACAGCCTCATGTTTCGGTATCTCCTCTATGTCAAAGCAGCAACTGCAGCAGCCCTGACACATCAGTGAGTGTTTCTTCAGTAGAAGCCGGAGGAAATGAAGCGCTCCACGTCTATTGATCCCCCTACACTCCACCGTGCATCAGGGAGACTTTGTTTTCACTGCCTAACAGAAACACAGCTCCATCAATACTGTACAGTACTCCTCGGCACCAGCTCCTCTCCTCACACAGTAGCGTCCCAGGAGGCCTGTGATAGACTCCACTAACTGTACACAAACTGTACAGAGAGAGAATACAATATGTTTGTGTGTGTTGTGATGTGTTTGTCAAAGCGCAGAGGGGGCCCTGGGATGGCAACGGCAATTTAAGGAGTATAAAAGACATATTGGCAACAATGCTTTGTGAATGATGTATTATGTAATCTGCCCCCGGAGTATATCTCTTCAACTCCATCTCCCTCATTTTTTCTCCCCTTCCATCTTTCTAGCTCTGTTTTTCTCATCTTTATCTTCCTCACTCTGTTTGTGTGTGTGTGTGTGTGTGTGTGTGTCTGTGGTGGGGCTTTTAAGGCTCACTTCCACATGCATCAAAATAAGTGCCAATAAACAAATCACTGCACTAAACGGCATCAAGGTCACATCAATCTGAGAACAACAATGCTGACTGGTTTCACCAGAGTCTATTAGTTGAGGGGGGAAACAAGCAGGCACTGGGCCAGGCACTGTGTGTGTGTGTGTGTGTGTGTGTGTGTGTGTGTGTGTGTGTGTGTGTGTGTGTGTGTGTGTGTGTGTGTGAGAGAGAGTGTGTGTCTAAGGGGGAAAGAGACCTCTGTCAGCACTGATAGAGCCCAAGCACTCTTATTTATGGCCTACTGTACTCCATGTTCAGCACTCAACCTTCAGCCTGAATACATCGGGAGGAAGAGGGGACGCGTTGTCCATCTATGTATACTGTCCATAGTCTGCAGTCTTCTGTGACAATAATTCTGGTGTGACATATTTATTTATTAACTAATTGATAAGTCAAATATATATAGACTATTAGAAGGTTAAGAATGTCTGTAAGCTTTAGCACTACAGTTTTTTCTTTTTCTTCAAATTTGTCACACATATACACACACACACATGCAGAAACATGCATCCATAATTATATATATTCTTTATATAATTTGTACGCATCAATTATTATAATATCCTTGGGAATATATATATATTGTACACAATGCTGTAAACATGCAATAAGTTTCCATATTTGTATTTTGCTCGACATGAAAAATCATGGACGTTGTTACTTTATATTGCAACAACACACATAAATTCATACTGAAAATAAACACTTAAATTGGAACATTTCATTATCAGTCAACCTCTTCCACATTGGTGATTCTCCCGAAATTTCACCATGCAGTTACAGAGTTCTCAGAGGCTTTAAATTGATATACATTTAACAATAAAAAAAATGGTAGGAAAGTTTGATGGAAAAAAATGAAAATTTAACAACAATTATAACCTTGAAAATGAAGGTTTTACAGAGACAAAAAAATCTGTTAACCCCACAAAACTCTATATTCATCTCAGAACTTATAAACTGCAACTACGGCTGGACGCCATATCTGTTTTTTATCATCAACTTGCGCAATTATCACATTGTGAAAGACTGCGATATTGCACTTTGAATATATTAAATACCACTCTGTTTTTGTCTGATACATGCCGCGCTGTTAACTCTCTGGTCAATCAGACAGAGCCCTCGCCGTTTGGCAGGGTCCAACAATAACGATTGCCCGATGGCCTGAGGCCAGTAAAAAGCTGTTAGGCCAGTAAATACAGTCAGCCAGTGGCCCAAACGGGCCAGTGCTCAAAAAAGTCTGCTGAGACTTGGCCTGCCTGTATCTGTCTTTGCGCAAGTAGAACACCGCATCAACACAGACACAGGCAGGCTTGTTTACTTCACAGATGAAATAGCGGTCAATCCTAAAACAACGTACAAGTTGTATTGCTAAAGAACACTCACAGCATCTTGGAGAAAAACATGCAGCTGGGTTGAGAATGAAGATTTGTGTTATAAGAATAGCTCACTGCGTACTGACTGCGTGGTCGAGCGAGACAGAGAGCTAGTTTTAGGAAGTATAATTCCCTCACAAATATCTGTTTTACATTCAGCAGTGAAAACATCCATTTTATTCAAGTGTCTCTCCAAAAACTACATTTTACAAGATTACATTCAAACATGGTATCATGGTAGCGTTAAAGTTTACTTTCGCCCGACACTCATTTTTGCTGAACAGAGCTTGACGCATTAGAATCAAGTTGTTAGGTCCGTTAAAGCAGGACTGTGCTGTAGGGAGGGACCCCGTGCTGTCGGCAGACAAACTAGTCACTGTGAGCAACATGAGTGGGAAGGAATTACAATATAAAAGTCTGACTAAGTTAGTTTTTACAGATGTTTTTAACTTAATTACAGATGTGACCAATTGCAAGCTTCATATCTTCTTCACTCGAGGTACAAAACTTCCACACCAATGTTTTGTGTGCGTGTGACTGTGACGTTACCGTCTGTTTTGCTCTGTGCTATATGTATATATATATATATATATATATATATATATATATATGTTTACTCCCTAATACCGATATCATATGTGTTGTGTTTTAGTTTGCCTATCTCTGTTAAATTGATCCTCCATTCACTGGATGAAATCATCAGCAAGTGGCCAATCTTTACTATCTTCAGCCAACCCATTGGGGGCTCTCAAACTCTGACGCCAGAGAAAATATCCAACCTACAGCTTTTATTTAAACAGACATTCATTAAATGGTATTAATAGCACACCACTTAATGGATCAATTCCCTCTGTTTATGTAAAGTGGAGTGCAAGAGAGTAAGGAGTACAAGACAGAGAGAAAGAGAGAGACAAAAAGGGAGGGAGGGATTAAGAGAGGGAATGAGATATGGTAAGATAGGGAGACATATTTTCTGTGTGTGGGAGAGGTGTGAGTGGAAAAAGCACCTTATTAAATGACAAGCTTTTCCTGGTTTGCACTAATTAATTGCACACTGCCACTGACTGCTAATTTGCTGGGGAAAATACATCCCAAAAGCGAAGGGGGCTCCTGCTTGAACTTTGCCTCAGAAGCACCTAATTCACCGGTGACTGCAGCTGTGTCCCCTCTCCTGGACTGCAACACTATTAAATTAGAGCGCCTGGGCCATCAATTTAATAAGCGCTGGAGCAGATCATTTGAATAAGGACAGTATTAGTATTCTAGCTGAGCACAACTAAGAGCAGCTGACCTTTTTCACCGCCGAGAAGATCCTTGAACACATCCAGCTGAATCAGAGAACACGGTAATAAGCCTGTCAATGTTTAACAGTGTCAAAAGGAAGGATTTCTTTGCTCGCTCTTCTTCAGCCCATCACCCCCACCCCTACCCCCCACGGTAGTGCCCGTTAGTCTATCAAGCCAGCTAGGATCTCAGCAATTCAAAACAGAGGGATAGACGATGGGAAAAAGGTAAGAAGGGGATAAAAACATGCTCACATAATGCTCAAAGAGATTTATGATAAATTGCACTATTGCGTGCAAGTCATGTGTGTCCATGTGCATGTGTGTGCATGTCCAGGCATGCACTCATGCACCATGTGCACCCATGGATACCTTCCAGATCCCAAATTGATTTATGTGAATGTTGGGGTGTGGAATTGATCAGTGCACTTCAAAATTCCCTGTGAATTCCCACATATCAAATCAGATCCTGACCCTTTGCTCCTCCATCTTTAGCTGCTGATGCACACCTGGGGGACACCCTATTAAGCACTGTTGTGACACATACTGTAGGTGTTTTGAACAGTACCAGGGTGAATTGGCAGGATCGTGAAACATTAGTGGTAGTAATGCATTGTGCTGTGAAATAGATCATCTGCAGTGACAGTTATGGTGCCTGTCAGACCGTAGAGAAAGAGATTTAACTAGCCTTTTGTCTGCATGAAATAAACATTGCATGGGAGGTTAAATGCTCAAACATTTGACTGCTTGGCTACGAATCAAACACTTTCTAAGTACTGCAGTAATGAGCATTTGGTAAATAATATTGAAAAACACAGTGATCCTCACTAGAAGTAGAGTGCACTGCAATCTAACTCTTTGCAGCCTTGCGTTTACAGAAATGCTTCAAGGTAATTCTGTTATGACAGGCAACACAGTAATCAATATAGGGCAGTGAGCACAACACACCAGGCTTCAAGGGTAACATGGAAAACAAGGTCTGTGACTGGTCATATCAATGCCACTACTTGGGATTTATCCAGGGATATAATAAATAAACAAGATGGCATCTCATTCACTCACCATGCAGCACTTAAATGCTGAGGACAAGAAAGATCCATAAATAATGGGGGAGTTAGATGGTAGATATGTGTTTGGCCTGGGAAACGTCCGGCTCTGTGTTTTATGGGGCTAGTTGCAATGTTGATGAATATTTGCCGGTTCGGAATCATAGCTTAATGTCAGCCCACAATTTGTTGCAATTAGTCGGGTGATTTATAGGAATGCCGTGGCTGAATGCATGGTAACAATTAACACAGCTTTCTCTCTGCTTTTTTATTAATGGGGTGTCGCACCAGAAGAAGGTTTCAACCAAAGCTAGCACATCTGCAAGCCTCTCGGTGTGTGGCAACGTCCAGCAGCAAAGATGGAGGTCAGACTAATCCAGTTCAGCAAAAGCCACACAGGCTGCGCAAAGACATTTACCCTCACCTTTGTGTGTGTGTGTGTGTGTGTGTGTGTGTGTGTGTGTGTGTGTGGGTGTGTGTGTGTGTGTGTGTTCAGCTGTGTGGTCATATACAGTAGGTGCAAATATATGCTGTATAACTATTTAAATTGAAAATAATACATTTTTGATTATTTTTATATTTTACATATTGAGACTTAGTATATGCATTTTAGTTTTCCAGTGACAACTAAATTAAATAACACATTAAATATAAAACACAATATTGTACTTTTCTGTTGCCTAATTAAATTAAATTAGTTTTCTCATAAATATATATATATATATAATTGAGTATATTTAAAAGATGCATAATTATATATATATATATATATATATATATGTATGCATTTCGTAAAATAATTTCTAGTTGTCATCAGCGGCATTTGGCTTTTAAGTATGTACTTTTTCACTATGCAAAGAGATAAACATTTAAAAAGGAACCAAACAGCTGTTCTGTCTGGCAATAACAGGGTTCAAGTGGAGCGATGTGCCCCTAAACGGCTAATAAACGGCACAAAATGAGCCTGCAATTAAATTTATACACTTGATTGCACTGCTGTCATGTCCACTACAGGCTTATCGAACACCTGGGATCTATTTCCTAATAGAACCTTGGGGAGAGTGGGAAAGAGAGAAAGAGGGGGGGGAATGAACAAAGCAATCTTTTTTCCCCCTGTATTTTTGGCGTCTTTCTCAGACATTTGTAGTGGATCCTCCTTATTCACGCTCATTTGATTTTTTTTTTTTTTTTTTTTTAAAGAAAAAGACAAAAGAACGGTCTTTTCATTGAACAATGTTGTATTGCTGTACATTGCAAATTCGTTTTTTTTATATATATTTAAATTGGTGTATTCATTTGTAGTCATTAGTAAGCAGCGTTATGACACACACTAACAAAAGGTTTATGTTTGTGGATTCAATCAAGATGAGCATTAAAAAAGGAACAATCTGTAGAGATGTACTGCATCTTTTAATCTTAAATGTCACACCTTTCTAATTTTCCAGAATTTTTGAACAATTGTGCATGGAAAACACGGAGTCGCATAAATGTCTATACATGTTATTTGTGACCTGTCTCGCCGAGTTACACGCGTCAATACATGATAATGAATAATGTTGTTGCAAATCTAATGAAATGACAGATTCTCTACTAACTGACTCCATAAGCGCTGACACCGCACTGCAATACTTCTCAGCCCAGCCTCAACACTCCATTTCATTATGAAAAAAGGTGTCAGCATAGCAAATTATAATCGTTAATAAACCTTTATTTGATGGTGTTTGACAAAACTGTTACGTTACTGTTGAAAACGCTCATCTTTTTCTCATGTCTAAGTACATGTACTCTTCTCACTTTCATCTCTAGCTCAGTTTGAATACCTAGGAGCAAGCATTTTATGTCCTTCTCAAGCATGCATATTGACCTATAGAGTTGCTGCCTGAACGTACTGGTTATGAAAAGAAATTAGTCCTGTTTTTATTTTACTCACAAAACTGTGAAATAAGTATTTTGTTGTAAAAACTCGACACGACAGGTCCCGTTTTAAACAATTAGTAAAGATCTAGACATGGAGTCTCTTTAAATAACAGTGAAAAAAGGTTCAACTTTGTGAACAATAAGAGTGTTCACTACTTTTGACTTCAACTAAAGAATCAAACACTGTGTTCTGTTTCCTCATCTACAGCAAGACTTCCTTCTCCCAAAGTTTCCTTCAATTTGCTAATTACACTGGGCAATTTTGGAGAGCTGGGTTGATAGAAAAACTCGCGTTTTTGGGGACTCTGAGCCCACAATCTGTCTCTGACCACTGCTAAATCACATAAAGTATGTGGCAGGAGGCCAAAAATAATTTTGCTAACCCTTTTTTAATTGTGGGAGGGTCATTCACAAGACCCAGTAGAAAGCATTAACCACTGAACTGCGACTGACAAGGGCAGGTTTCCCACCAGCAAGAGGCACCTTGCAGGCAAACCAAGAACTTGCCAAGAACTTACCAAAGAAAACAGAAATGAGTATGCTAAATTAAAAGCCATGTTTTACTGCAAGCTGGCACCGTTTTCTCTAAAACAATGAGTATCTAATGTATTTTTTGTTATTTGTATTGTATTAAATAAATACAATTTAAACTTCATGGGGACTCAAATATGACATTTCTGTGCTGGTAACCAAAACCATAAATAATTCAGTCAGCTCCTTATTAGATTTTGTTTGCTAATTTTGAGACCTTGTCAAGCAATTATTTGGCAATCTCTGCCTTTTTCTCTACTTACCTGGTTCACTGAGTGGCTAATGGTATTTTAAGTTGTCCAAATTATGAGAGCTTTTCTCAAGTAGCTGTGACAAAATTGGTTCAATATGTTTCACAGTTAAGAATTTAACAAAGCAACTTTCCCAGGAATTCACAATATTTTCTAAAGGATTCATCACTGAGGATGTAGAAATGAAGAAATATACAGTCTCTTCTCTCTCTTACGCTTGTCTTAAATTATCCTTCTTTGACAGCGGACTAACAATCATCATTAGAGCTCAAACAGTTACCTGTGAGAATGCCCATAAATCTTGTTAAAATAACCAAAACCGTCTCTTGTGCTTGTTTCCCCACAAGAAGCAACCTGTCTGTAAGCACACACCATCTGTACATAGTTAGAGCCGTATGCACACAGATGGCAGCCAAACACTCCCAAAGTTGCTCCGTCCGCATATCTAACCTTACAAAGCAAACTAATTAACAGTAAAACGCAGAGAGAAGGAAGGAGCAGTTTGAAAGAGTTTGCAATGACTCTAATGATGAGGGAGAGATAGGGAGAGAGAGAGAGAGAGAGAGAGAGAGAGAGAGAGAGAGAGAGAGAGAAATAGAGAGAGAGAGAGGGAGAGAGAGAAAGAGAGAGAGAAAGAGAGAGAAATAGAGAGAGAGAGAGGGAGAGAGGGGTCATCTATATAGCAATGCCAGAGGAATGGGGGGGACTTCTACTGAGGCTCTGGGTTTACTGCCCTCTTTAAGATCCATATTAAATGAGGGCTACTTATCGCCAAGCCTCTGTCCCAGAACACAAGCCTTTAACAGCATTGTGCGGGGCATAGGGCAGGCAACTGAAAGGGGGGAGATGAGTGTTGGTGGAGCTGGAAAGGGAGGGAGGAACCTTGATTTGCCAAATAAGATATTGCTAGAGGCGCTTCCTGTTTCAAGCCCATTGCTCGTTATCCTGGGGTTCAGTGGTCAGTAATGTGAAAGTTAAGTACACGTTATTCTGCTAACGGCCCAAGGTTTAAAAATCTCCATAGTTAAATCTGTCTGTTAACAGAGTGGTTACGACTTTATCAATGCTATGTGAGTCCACCTGACTGAACACCTAAAATCTGTGTGCCAGCTGTGTGCAACTAACTTTAACTAAAGAACAAAAGAAAGATATTTCATTTATTTTCTTAGATGGCAAGCAACCAGTAAAGGGCTTTGTGTGTACTTCTGGTTGTTGTCTTTTCATGAGACTCTGCACCCACTCTTGCAGTGGACTACCGTCTTGATGAAATTAATTTTGTGAAAAGGAGGACAACTCCTTGGAAAGTTAATTAGTAGGAAACAAGCAGCATAAAAAGCAGGAAACGAGAAATGACCCAGCTGCCAAAAGTAATATAAGGTTTTCATTATTTATTTCATTATTCATTTGTGGATGTGTTCAGACAGAATTAATAATAGAAAGCGCTCAGAGAAAATGTTTGCGCTGCTACACTATTACGAGCAGGCCAAGTCCAGTGGCACAGTTAGTTAACATGCACAAACGTACTGCCCCTGACAAATAACATATCAAGCGGAGCCCTGGTTTATTTTGTGCTCTCAAACCTCTCTCTTTCAATTCTCTGCTTTTCATTTAATTGTTTCAGTCAGGGTGAAGGTTGAAACTCGCTGCTACCTTCATGAAAAAATAATGCAATTTAAGGAAAAGCTACAGCAATAAAGCAGTCATCTGCTGCCAAATACTGCGAGAGCTGTATCGTAACAATCACAATGGCGTCCATTTAAATGTCTATTGCTCCGTTTTCATAATAACATGAGCTGTCCATTTCTCCATGAAAAAACTAGTAATGAAGCACAGAATCAATTAGAAGTCCCTTTGGAGAGAGGAATATGTGCTGTTCCATTACACACTTCTTTTTTAGTACAAACATTGCTCTGCATGATATTCCCTGATCTGGCCAGTGTTTGCTTTTTCTCACTGTTTACTGCAACACTTCCAGGCCAACTCACATTTGATTTTCCCTACTGAGATTCCAAATACACTCCCAATACACGCTCTGGAGAAAATGAGGCCGGAAAAGAGTAGTGGCGAATCATTCAAGGCTGTCCAAAGATCTATATTACAAAAGCAGATTTTATTTTCACTTCCAACACAGACATCTCTGATAAAAAGCATGTCAAAGGCAACTGGGATGACTGTTTTTTTTCCTCTTGGCATATTATTTTTCACTTATCAAATGTGTTTCCCTTACCAGCCTCCCAACCACAACCAATCCACCCAATTCCTGGCTTTACTATATTAAGGAAAATTGAGAACGGATGGCAAGGGACAGAGTGCCTCATTGGATCAATCTATCTATCTATAGAAGATGGGGTTTAGTTGGTGTGTGCTGGGTGGGTGGAAGGGAGTTTAAAAGAAAAAAGGAAATAAAGAAAATAAGAAGAGAGCCTCGGCCATGTGTCAGTTGAGCATTTTTTACATTAGCCATACGTAAAGGCATTTCTTTCTTCCTCTCCTAGTCACCGCTCAAAGCACCAGGGCCACGGCCATGTGTGAATAATCACACAGAGGGCCTCAGAGGTGCCCTCGCCGCCTTACAAGAGGCTGGGTGCAAGGGCAGATGGGGGAGGCGCAAGTTGAAGAAGGTGTGTGTTAGTGTGTGGCGGGGGGGGGGGGGTTGTGGCGTAAACGTTAACACGTTGAGGATTTGGATATCCTCACAAGCTTGTCTCATTAGCTGCTAACTGGCAAGACTTTCCCCCGTCTTTTGTTCTGCGTAACGTTTGTCTTGAAGAGGATGGTGAAATATACACATTTCAAATGCTCCATGCTACGGCGAGAGAGTTAAGTCCATTTTACAGCAACATAAACACTTCTGTCCTACCATTAACCTTAAAAAGCAACTGATTGCACAACTAAACGCTCAACCCGCTCAAACGAATTAGCAGAGATCAAGGGAGAGAGCGAGATAGAAAAAAAATATAGAGAAATAACAGTGAGTGAGAGAGAGGGCAAGAAGCAAGGACAGGGGTTATTTTTTCCCCTTTTCCAACTCATTCACCTTTCCCAACTGGGAAATTGTAGAAAAACATCAACACAGCTAAACAGCAAATTATTACCCCTCTGTGCTGGGTCCAAAGCAGACAAATTGGAGTTGTCATGCAGGAGTATGGCCAATACTTTTCTATAATTATTCTGAGTATTGCACTCTTTGACAAATATTAAACAAGACAATAATATACATAGGTGAAGGTGTATTTGCCTACAGGCATATGTGGCTAGAAAGACAGGAAGCAAGAGAAAATGAGAAAATGGGTCTCCATATTAACAACACAGTTTCCTGACAGTCCAAGTGAATTACACATTTACAGAAGTAGCCACTCAAGTCTGCATGAACCCTATATCCTCAAGGCAGAACCTGGCCCTGGTGATTTGAAAGGGAGAGTCATGTGTGCACCTTGAGGATTTGTTCTGCCATTGTGACTGTCTGTCTGTGTCTCCATCTGTCTCTCACTGCCTCTATCTCTCTCC
The DNA here is from genome assembly GCF_023349555.1 of Cebidichthys violaceus. Classification (NCBI taxonomy): domain Eukaryota; kingdom Metazoa; phylum Chordata; class Actinopteri; order Perciformes; family Stichaeidae; genus Cebidichthys; species Cebidichthys violaceus. The sequence continues at coordinate 10,142,130 of NW_027176975.1, read as the reverse complement.
CTCACTTTGTCTACACCTTTGATTCTACAGAGATGTAATTGTGCCCTGAATGCAAAAAAGGATCGGTTAGATGGCAGGTCAATTGTCCATTCCTGTTACTTTGGACGATTTTATTTTTTTCAACAACAAAAAAATTCAAGATTGGATTTCAGGACCAAGTAATTCAGGGCAAACTATGCCTGCTGTAATCTATTTTAATGGACATCATTAAACTGAATAGGCAGAGCTATGTGTGTCTCCATGTTTGCAGAAGGATTTTTATGACAAGTTGAAGAACAGAGGATGTATCAATACTTGCTTTTACTGACAAGTGGTATAATATTATGCACTTTAAACATTCCAGACTGTGTTCTTTATTACTAACAGGTGCATGATGTCATTACAGTACTACAATTTATCTTTTTAAGTTGTTTTAGGTTATGGAAAAAACTATGTGTTCACAGCTGAGGAATGAGGGGAGCATCTGAGGAATGCTTAACTTATAAATGGAACAATGCTTACCAACAGCATGCAGATGGAAACACTGGAAAAACAGTGCAAAAGTAACATGATGGTTACAATTACGTTGAGAGTGAGGGTTCTGCTTTATGTTAAAAGAGATGTCAGAGAGGAAGAGAGGGTTAGGAAGCTGGGTCATAGCCCTCATATGCTGTTTAACACCTGACACCAAGGCCTAACCAAGGTTCATATCTCATATGAAAAGAGAGGTGAAGAAAAACAGGGGAATAAAAAAAGGAATAACCTAAGCCCCCAGCTCAGTCCTCCTTCAGTCCTTTCTGAGATAGCAGACTGCCCATCTGTCAAACATCTCCTGTCATAATTGTGCACAATCTTAGAAATAGAAACTTAAGGAATCGTTATAAATACAAGATAATTTAGTCTTTGCTCGCAACATTCAATGACCTAAATCAAAGTAAGCATGTCTGACCAAAGAAATCTAACTTCTAACAGTCCGTGGGACTCACAAGAGCGAGGCCTCCCATGTAAAATCAGGGCAGGTCACAAACGGCCAGCACATGAGTCCGTGGCTTCATCCAACATCCAGCAGATCAAGGGCCTCGAACTAAAGCAGTACTGACACTGACCTCACTGAGACCGAGCAACTGAAACAGCCCTAACAAGGTATTAGCAGGCACCTCTGTATACCCTCCAACTCTCAGCCCGGGTCTAAAGAAACACAGCTGCACGGGGTGTTTTCCAGGGCGGAGGGCAAACCTGCAAGCAACGTGGTGCCCCTGGCTAAGCTCAAGGGTGCAGCTGAAAGGTCAAGAATTCAAAGCAGTGTTGGGGCAAAGTTTACAGAGATTATTTTTTTTAATGGCACTTTTCTCTCGCCAACATAGCCCATTTATTCCTTTCAATGTTTAGATATCAATTTTGTATCTCCATCATCAGGTAGGTGCCTGTTTTTTTTCTAGGATATCTATTTAATGTGTACACTATAAATATATGCATTTCTTATTGTAATGGTATAAGTTCAGTTTGCCCTCTAAGACGGTTGTATAGCTGTGTGTGTTTTTGTGTGTATGCATGTGCAAGCACGTATGGCGGTCGTCTCTGTGTGACTGTGGGCGTCTGGAGGAGAGAGAAGCCTCATCTGTTACCAGCCCCAGCTCGGCCGGCCCGCCACATGAAGTAGAACGACAGGGTGTCACCGCCGACGACAGTGATGGATGCCCTAAATTCTGTAGGCAACTTGGGCAATTGGACACATTAACAACAGGCACCTGCTTTCCCCCGTACAAATCTATTAAAAGATAACAGCAATGGCGGCTCACACACTATTAGTAAATTATAGCTCTGTCTGAGTGTGAGGTAAGTGTGGGCCTTCTCCCACCTATCCCCCCCCCCACCCCCCACCCCACCCACTCTCCTCTGCTACACTGTCTTATTGGCAGTCTAATAGTGCCACCGAGTGGCAACAATTTATAATGCTTTCCTAAAATGTGTATTATTTAAACATGGACATAAAAGTTTACTCAAAGGTAATCATTTGAATCTAAGGTTTAACAGTCTTATGTTTTACATTTAATGAATCAACAATTAATCTAATTACATTTATCAAAACAAGTTGTATAATACACAAATGATCATGATTTCAAAATGTGTCATACAAGACACCAGCAATTATTCTTCAATAGTTATACAACACATCAATTGTACAATCTCAACACAAATACAAAACCACACCAAACATTTAATATTCACGCACGGAGCAAGTTTGTCATGACTACGAGCCCTAAGGCCAGTCTCATTTACCGTTGATTGTTGAATTTTGTTTGGTGATAATCGCTGGGGTTGACAGCCTTTAAACCGTTTACACAATGATTTACAAAACTTTAGATGTTCTTCACCCTTTTCGGCACCTTACGGATTTCTCCTGCAAGGTTTTTTTTCCATAAACAAGCCTTTCCTTGGGCTGAGATCTGAGACAATGCGGCTGGTATAAAACCATTATGACCTACTCAAGACCACCTCTATTAAAACATTAACAGCAGAACCAGTACTCTCAACATGACACTATTATGACATGTGTTGGGCTAGAGCTCAGGTACGTCACATAAACGTGTGTCACATAAATTTTCTGTGGGTAAATATTTCTGTGTCTGTGGGGGGGGGCTATGTGTTTGCGGGCTAGCCACGAATAAAAGGAGGACAAGACCAGTAAATACTTTTACAGCAGGCAATTTGTCAGGATGTGTAAATGTCTCCAATTCCCAACAGCACTGGAGTAAAATTTACAGTCACTCTGGAAGTGACAATGCACAAAAAAGGACCACTTTTTACTCTCTCTCATCTCCCTCAGACCACTAAAACCTTCCCATAAATCTCATCCGGCCCCCCCAGATGTCTGCTGTTGTCAGATATCATGCCTTGACAATGCCTTCCACCATCATTGTCTTGACAGAAATATGATATGTGAAACTGCAATGTCACATCACTTAACATGATTTAGCCTAAGCTAGCCTGCACCATTTTAATCCATCAAAAATGTCACCTTTTTCCCTGTAATGATGGTAGAGGTATAGGATCCCCGTGTTGGGGTGATCCATAAGACTTATCTTGGCTACTGATTTATGACTACTGCCAGCTAATGTACTAAAGGAGCCTCCTCCCTTCCTGTCATCAGGGTTTCTATCAAATTGGCAAATAAGTAGGCCAGTATTACCTCATGGACAGGGAGGAAGACACTTCATGTTGTGTGTTAACCCCACGCACATGACATTGTTTCTTTGAAGCCTCTACAGAATATCTCTTTTACTGTACCACCAGATAATCTATTTTCCAGATCCTGTTGCACTCCATACAATCATGGTACTGCAAGGTAGTTTGGAAAAACATCAAATGTCAGACAGAATGTATAGTGGCTGCAAATGGATTCTATGGGCTTTGTTGCGTACACGTCTTTTGATCAAATGTCTGCCTTAGCCAATTGTTCAGTAAACATTCTTCAGCCTCACTGGATAGCTGTGGCTTTCAGCAAACAAGAGTTTTAACAATATACCAGACTGTTAATTGAAGCTTGTCCCAATAACTTCCAAATACTGCAAGACCTACCAGACATAATAATGCATTTACCAAAACATTAGACAACTCCATGTCTGAAGATGCATTATTAGACTTTATCATGGTAATCAATGACAGTGAATATTTAGTAAATAAAAAAACATCAATGACAAAATAGATGCTTTCCCTTCAAAAGACAACAACCTAACACACACACAATCATGCTTACTACCCAAATATAAATAATGCATGGGCATACCAAAACAGTGAATGGTATTTAGACATCCACAGTGTGCAATAAGAAACACAAAGAGTACACTGGGATCTGTACCTGTGACCACAATGGAGTGACTGGATCCACATGCCAGTAGCTTGACTCTGCCCAGCCTTGCCTCTGTGAACTCTCTCAGATGGGCTTCCTCTGGACCGATGTTGCCTGGCCTGCCATGTCCAGTCTGGCCAAGCTCCCCACTGCCCCAGCAAAGCAAATTCATTTCCATCTCACACTGTATGTCCTGGGAACACAGACAAAGGAGAGGGATATGTTTAGCAACATAGGGAAAGTAAAGTTTGCCTGGTTCTTTTTGCGACTTGTTTTATTCATAAACAAGAGTATGTGTGATATCAGTTTTCTCAGGTTAGAACTGAAATTGGGAACTAGACTTGCTGACCTGAACAGGTATTTATAAGGCAGTAGTTTTGCATCACTTACATACACCCAACAAAAAAATTAACTTATGAAACATATTTTTAGATGCCCGAGTAATGAAAAATAGTGGTCGACATTAAACTTGTATAAAACCATCTCATTCTGAATTTCCCAGCCTTATTCGTAGTAAATTGTGGATGTGATGCAGATCACCAATATTCTCCTCAACATGTTTATTTGCAATCTGCCCTCTGTGCTAATTGGAACGTGACCCTGCACTCACATGCAAACACACATGGGAAGCTGGGTGTATGTGAATACATACACATACATGCACACACCCCACAGCAATATTACCAGCACAATTCCATCCGACTGCTATTGGAATTTTCCGAAAGAGCAAACCAATAGATAACCTATTACAAAACTATAAGAGATCAATAGCTAATTTCTTTGCATTGATTACCACTTGGACATTTAACATGCGCCCTGTGGCCACAATGTGTGTTCCGCAAGCTTAGATCCCCATTGGCCCTCATGAGTATTAAAATTATCGATTCAGACAGAGGACTAAAAATGTCAAGCTGTTCATTAATCTTAATAAAGACTGGACTTGACCAAGGCACCCTTTTTCCCATTGCAGGGATACAACCTATCCAACTAGGGGCATATACACGACATAGATTAATGAGCTTCTACTGAGGGATGTGATTTAAGTCTTTGCCATTAATAGATCAATTGCAAAAGAACACGTTTTTTTTTTTAGAATAGTGCTTACTTTTACCTAGCGTGCAACTCAACACCACATTTCAAAATCGATATTGTCTGCCCAATAGTGAAGAAATACAGAAATTTTAAAAAAATGTTCACAAAACAAGCAGCACTGCAGCAATGAGGTCTTTGTGTGATATGAAGCTGCATCTGCTGTTATGCTACAGATGGCCCTGTGCAGTCCATAATGGACAAATGTGATCAGGCGCCGCCTACCAGACACTTTCATCTCTGTCTAGTAGATGAGTTTTAAAGCATGCCGGGCTGTCCTTAGAGGGCCACTGAGGGCCCAAAGCAGGATTTGATTTTCTCACTCTCCTGACTTTTAATTACTTTCATATTTCTGCCACACTTACTCATGTTTCCTTCTCACAACTGATTGGCAGTTAAGCTGTAGCCATGATTTGCTACCTGTACATCCACTAATCGGAGAGATTGGTACCAGATTTTGAAATAAGCACAATTAGAGAAGGGCTCTATTACATGAGTACATTTTTCAATAAAGAGAAAATAAGTTGTAACCATTTTAGTCAGACAAGACAGCCAGATATTAAAGACTATACAAGAGAACTCAAAAGCCACACCACAAATCTTGTCTTGCTACTTGGAGATGACATTTCTTGCTGCCCTGCACATATCCCTTTCCTGAAGAAGATTTGACTGATTTACAAAAGAAATATGTGGTACAGTTTTGCTTTCTGCAGAACTTGAAGTTTGTTTTTTGTACAGTTCATTCCAGGTAGAGGCTATATTCTGACTGTTTTGACTTTTAAAGGCTATGCCTGTTTTGTATTATTATTTGGAAAAATATAGTTAGTAAAAAATGTAATAAAACAAAACTAGTAACGACATCTAAAAAGCCATAGGCCAATAGTATAATTGCTCTATGTATCAAGTAATAATGAGAAATCCACACTGGACAAGAAAGAAAGGCTAGTTTTAGTTTGTAACTCTGAATGAACAAACATACGCAACACCAAAGACGAAAAAAAGGGAAGAAACACACTTAGCAGCACAACGCTACCAGGAACTAACCTGTGTCAACGTTAAATGACAAGAACGTTTCATTTCACTGTCTTCTTAAGTCACGCTTCCTTTTCTCTGTTTATATTTCTGTTGTTGGTCGCTTTGTTTTCGCACATTCGTCGCATTTGGTTGTCTTGTGAGGTCCTGACTTCACCCCGCTAAATACACTCCCCACAGCACATTGGCACGGTAACTGTCTCCATAGCACCTTCTGTTTACAGCACACCAGATTCGCCTTTTATTATCCAAACTGGGGCAAACCATAGGAGCAAACATTGGAAGCCACAATGGGTGTTTTTGGAAAGGCACTAACAAACACACACAACATTATGATGGCTGAACTGTATTCCAAACTTTAACTAACCACAGACAGTACACAGAAGACTAAGTTTGTAGACCACAGTGTTTTGTCTGCATATTTACACAAGTAAATAGTGCTTGTAAGTCATGAGACACGAGCCATCTGAAGCTTTGTCCCTCATTCATATTCTACACTACGACTAGCAGGTCCACTAATCTTCGCTGTATACTGTTCGCAGTTTACTTACTACTACGCACTTCCATGTCCCTATGATTGACCGCCAGGGGGCTCGGTTTCGGTGCCATTATTTTTGTAACTATTGCAATGCGCTTTTGCACAGAGTGGTCTGCCCATGATTAGGAGCTCACAGTCTCTCCTTTGTCCATCAGATGGCAGTAGAGGTCTTTGAGAAGACATTCTCTCATGAGGGGCGCGTCCTCCTCAACACGCCCAGGCGCCACGGGTGGGGTCCCCGCAGCCCTTTTAGTCAAAGTAGCACGGAGTGATCGCGTTTCAACATGGGCAGGGGGCTGGATTGTATGGTTTGTATATTAACTTAACCAGTTTAGTCTTTACAATGCCTGCAATTCAAAGCTTAACGATAACTTACAACGCGCTGAACGAGTATGACACGTTTTCGGAGGGAGACACGCTCACTGGGAAAGTGACACTGGGCTTATCGAAGGAGACCACAATTGCGGGCCTGTTTGTGAAAGCCAAAGGAGACGCTAATGTCCGCTGGACGACAAAGAGCGGCGATCACACCCATACATACCATGCACACAAGAGGTACTTCAAACTGAAGCAGTTTTTGATCCCAGAGGACTCTAGGGGTAAGCTGCAGACTTCTTGTTAGTTATGCATGCCTTCACCTTTTTATTACTTCCTGGCATGGTGTAGGCCCGCAGTGTTGTTTCCTCCCCTAGTTCGGTTTATGCTCTTTCCCCCTTTCTTTGTGGCCAGTGGTGGTCGTCATGGCACGATCAGTCAAAATGTCCCTAGCCGTTACCTGTTAAAATAGAAGGAGAAAAAAAAGTGAATTAAGTTGACTCCGAAATTCAAAAGTTAATAAAAGTATGGTGGGCTGTAGTTGCTCGATTTGGAACTTATTTTAACCAGGGCCTACTAACTGACTAATAATTAAATTGCAGCTCTTACAGTAATGCAGATGACAGATTGTACAATATTGAAATGGAGTGCAGTGGGGTAGAATTATTACAATGTAATATAGTGCAAGTGTTACTTTTCTGCACCATATTAATTACTATTTAATATAGCATGTATTGGCAGTCGACCATTGTTAGTATTAACACCAAATCCTTGCACTTTCAGAAAATGTAGTTCCCGAAGGAATCCATATCTACAACTTCAGCTTTAACTTACCACCAGGGTAAGACATTTACCAAAACACAATGTTTGCACTTTCACAATGGACCAAATAGCCTACTGCACATTCTATTAATTGATGTTAATTAAAATCCGATTATTGATGTTAATTTACTTAGTATAACATAAAATGAATCTGCTGGTTTTCCATTACAGGAGCATGCCTTCATCCTTCAAGGGAAATTATGGAAAGATTGTCTACAAGTTGGAAGCCAAGTTGTCCAGGAGTTGGAATATGGACCGATCAGTAGAAAAGGACATACATTTTGTCTCCAAGTCCTATCCGAACCTTGGTTCTCTGATGGTGTGTAAAATATTGAAACATATAAATCTCTGATACTGTAAGTCACTAGACAGAAACTATACTCCTTTATTCCTCCGTATAGTATGTAGAGACTTTGTAACGTGATGTTACAGTCGGTGCCAGCAGGCCGTTTCTTGGAGGCAGCACTTCTCATGGGTGGTGTAGCTAAAAGATAGAAAGACTATTGAAAAAGAAAAATATAGGTATTATACAGTTTTCCCAAACCACATCCTAATTTGGTGTTAGGCCTTTTTCACAGCAGACATTATATTATTTCCAAAGCACATTTATCAATAACATGATGTTTACATTCCATTTTGGAGGTGTCAGTTGTGCATGCTCGCTCCCTGGTTTGGCTTACTGGCATGCTTACATATACAGAGCCACCATGAACGGTATTAGCTCCACATTGGCTATTCCTGCTATAACAAGGCAAAACATTGTGCTGTGAAAAAAGACTTGTCAGGATTTGCATATCAATCTGTGCTGCTCCTGTGCTGCTCAAATTTCATTATAAACAAACAAAACAGTGTCCCATAATGGATATTTTACAGACATTGCTGTCGATAGCTTTCATAAATACTATTTCTTCTGTAGAAATGGTTCCAGTGAAAACTGCTCACCATGACATACTTCACAGTAAGCAGTAATAAGTGACAGCAGGTGCAGTGGAGCTGGGTATTTTACCTGCTTAATAACTGAAATGCTTAACCCATGCACTGTAATGTCTAAATAATGACAGTAGATCAAATGTAATTATTTCCCCTTTTTTTTGCATTCCAGTCACGCCAAGTTGGTTCAACCAAGAAAGAGATGGGAATTTTCTCAAAAGGACATGTACATATGGATGTCATCATTGACAAGACTGCCTATGCCCCAGGTACACATTTCTGTTCAAATGTGGTAGGTTCAAGTCACGGAAGGAGATCTTCTGCTGAAGGCAGATACTGAAAACTATTTTTGTTCATAGTAGTTACCACAGCCGTGCAAAATAGCAGACTATTTTAATAAAACTGTAATGTTGTTGACATTATAATTCATGAATAGTTTAATCCTACTTATTGCTTTTGTCAACAAGAAAGAAATTGAATGCACCGTACAGTCTTTTTGACATGTCATTGCAGGAGACGCACTTCTGTAACATTAGTAGTAACTCTATTTAGATGTGTCCATTCCAGTGCCCTGGTAGTGTGCCTACTGGCTAACACCTGTAATGGTTTGTTGTCAGTGATGGTTTAAGTAAAGCATGAAAATAAGAGTTAATGGAAATTTAAGTAGCATTTTAGGGGGTTAGTATGGTTAAAGCCATTAAAAGAATAATACCAATACTGAACACCATAGTCACTGTGTTATTTCCGGTCTTGGTCAGACAGTGGTTTTAGATATACATGCATGGAACAATAAGTAGGTGGGTTTAGCATTTCAGCACTGCCTTTCAGGCCTACTAATTTGCCTTTATATAATACACACACTGGAGCACAATGTGTTGTGGCACTTGATTTAAAATAAAATGAAAATGAATATTATTTTTAACTAATTTTTTCCTCATAGGTGAAACTATGGCGATTGTTGCAAAAATCAACAATTCTTCATCTAAGGACATGACACCCAAATTCAGTTTAATCCAAGATGTGGTGTACCGTGTCAAAGGCAGTACCAAACATGCGAGCACCGTCATCCACAAAGTGGTTGACAACTGTATTAAGCCCCGAACAGAGAAGAATGTCAGGTGTGCAATACAGATTCCTCGTGTTCAGATGCCAACGATCCAGAATTGTGACATAATCTCAGTGGAGTACCATTTAATGGTATGCAACATTGACAAAGCGATTTTTGAACTGATTTTGTTAAACCGATGACCCATACATATTGATAAAAGATTTTCCAAATTCTGTGTGACTGTCACATGTTTTCTTGCTATTCTATTTTAGAAGTAAAGCACAGGTTGCTTATGAGGCTGTCATGGTTTTTTTTCTCAGGCGTATCTGGACATCAGCTTCGCTTTCGATCCAGAGATAAAGTTCCCAGTGGTCGTTATTCCTGCAGACCTCGCTTCTGGCTTTCAGCCTGGTGTTGCTGGGGGCCCCTATCCAGCTGGGGCTGCTGGGGTCCCAAGCAACACAGACTTCCCTCCCCCTGCGGTGTCCATGGATCCCTATCCATCGAAGGCTATTGGGGGTCCACGCAACAATGGCTTCCCTCCCCCTACTGTGTTTATGGGTCCTTATCCTGTATCCCCACACTCAGGCAGTTATGGATACCCAGGAGCCCAAAGGTATTCAGCACCACCACCTGTGTACCCAGATAACCCACTGGTGAATGCTGGTCCACCAGCTGTGTACCCTGCTCAGCCGGCACACATGAGTGGGGGCTACAATAACCCAGTGCAACAACTGGCTTCCCCTTATAGATCTCCATATTTATCTTCATCATCATCTTCTTTGCTTCACCCTCCGCCTACTGTCCCAACATTTCAACCACCCCCATCTGCCCCATCCTATTCTCCTCCACCCTTTAGCATATCCCCAACTGCTCCTGCATACAACCTGCTGTCTTCTGCACCAATGATGGACACAGACTTTCTGTCTCAATCAAATGAAGCTCCTCCAGCATATTCACTCCTTTTCCCGTCTTCTACTACTGACAAATCTGATGCTAAATAATAGAAGGTATGCTTAATGACTGAATCAGTTTAATTGTGAAGTGAAATATTAATATGTATCTCAATGTGAAATCTGATCACCTAGATCGTATCTTGTGTTTTACATTTTGAAGTGTGAATTTGAAACTAAAAGGCACTCTGTGCGATAGTTACTGTTTGCATGTAAACAATTATATAGGAAAATAGCCAAATGTTAGCATTATATGGGAACGTTGTTTTCCTGTTAGTTCATGTTGCTAATTAGCTCTGGTCAGCTGCTCAAACCTCAGCCACCCGCATACAGTGTGTGTGTGTGTGTGTGTACACGTGCCTTGTTCAACTCAAGAGTCCTTGACTGACCATTTTTTCAATGTTATATAGTATAGTCTATACCTATTCTCGCTACCTCACTGTTCTTTGTGGAGGCTAGTTGAAAGAAACTGGACAAGTACAATATCAAAACATCTTTTAATGTGTTTATTTTATAAAACCATCAACTAAGAGGCAAAATATGCATTTTTTTCTATATCTCCCAGTCTGCTGAATTTCACACCAAACAACTACTTCTGTCTATTTCATTTACAAAATACTTAGCAAACCTGATTTTTTTATACTTGCCAACTGCCAGTGTTTTCTCTGACTTTATATGTGAATAAAGAATTGCAAGAGAAGGTTTCTCTGTGACTCGTTTTTTTTGTATCATTGTTGTCGTTTTGTGTCTTTTGGTGTGTGTGTGTGTGTGTGTTTTTTTTCTCTTTGCAGTCGGGGATTGATCTATGGATAGCACAGGTCTTGGCAAATAATCTCATCCATTCTGAGCTCTTCCATTTTGTCAAAGACATTAGGCCTACTAGTTAAATATAATAATAATAAACACACTAAACAGTACAACGCTTAAAAACCCCTTATACTAAATGTTATATAACTTAACTGTGTAAACCTGAACCACCTATTGTGCATTATGCTGTTGTGATATCTGGATTGCTTTAAAGTATGTTGTAATTTAACTGCCTGACATGAGGCAATATTGGAGGTTTTTCCATTAAAGCCGAGATCCTCCGCAGTGATAAGTCTGTGGCAAGAAGCTGCCGAGCTGAGTGTCCGGGTCCACAATTTGTGACAACGCCCATTGTTGTCGTTACAACAGGTCAGCTGCCGGTTTATGATTTTAGTTGAGTCACTTGAGCCACCCGTTCTCGTTATACGTCCTTAGAGCAACCGCGTTGTACTTTGTTCCCCATTCATTTGATTTTCTAACGAGTGCGCTAGTCGTGAAACCAAAAGAAAAACAGTCATTTACAACAGTTTTTTTTGTGAGCTCAATCTTCGGGCGGAGCCTCAGCCTGCTGAGGGTCAGCCGTCGCTCTGTGGAGACACAGGTGGGTGGTGGAAAGCAAACGCGCTTGACAGCTAACGTTACATCCGAAATGTCTCCGATAAAGGACTTAAATCTGGTTTATGAAGCTCTCAACAAAGAGGACACCTTTTCTCAAGGAGATACTATCGCAGGTACACTCACGTTCAGTTTGACAAAAGAAACCAAAGTGAAGGCCCTGACCGTGAAAGCCAAAGGGGAAGCGCGCGTGCACTGGACTCGTGGCACCGGAGATAACCGCAAATCGTACAATGCGTACAGGAAATATATGAAACTTAAAGAGCACATAGTTGCAGAGAATGAGAAAGGTATGTCTGAGAAATATTTACTCTATGCGTCGCTCGCTCATTTTAACACGTGCACAGATTTATGTTATCTTCAATTAATGCCGGTCTACTTGTATGCCACATATTGTTAATTTGTATACATTTCGAAACACATCCTGAAGTAGGTCTAATAAATCTAACAATAAAGAGCAAATAAAGAGCTGTCAGGTCCCAACAGGAAGTGTTAATCGTTCTCAGTTATTTTGCAGGCACTGTGCTTCCCAAAGGAGACCATAGCTTTAAGTTCATGTTTGCATTTCCACAGGGGTAAGTATACATTTCTAGCATCTAGCAGGATCTACTGGGTTTGTGTTTACAAATACCTGTATTCCTGAACCGGTTTTGTCTTACAGGAACATGCCGTCATCCTTCAAGGGGTTACATGGAAAGATTGTCTACATGCTGGAAGCAAAGGTGTCCAGAAGCTGGCGGATGCCTTCTACAGTACAAAAAGAGCTGAAATTTGTTTCAAAGTCCCTTTCCCACCATGGCCAAGTAATGGTAAGTGGGACACCACAATGATACATGTTATGAATTTGTAATACTACAAATTAACTCAAATATTTGAAAGGAAAATAACCAAGATATCAAGCCACATGACTAAAGATCCAGCTGGCAATAACTGAAAGAAAGGAACAGAGGGGTTGAAGGAAAGGAAACAATGCAGAGTTAGGGATGAAAACTGTTTTACACTAAATGTGTCTTGAGCAAAGTGTAATGACATCTGGCATGGAGAAAATTCGAACATAACAGCAGTGGACTGTACTTATATATAATATAGTAGGAGGAAGTCAACAGGACCTACTGAGAGTTTGAACAATAGGGTGTGGCATGTGAACAAATAGAGCAAACTGGTTCCTTGAATAAGCAGGAATTGGGTTCTGCAAAAAGTAGTGGGGTGGTGAGTGATGAGAGTATTTAATGATATGATATTATGGCCCACTAGAGAATGGAGAGAGCATACAGTATTGCCCAACCCCCCTCTTAAACCTAGTCCAGAAGGATTCATTATGGGATGTTAAAGAGTTCACTTTTTATGGTGATAACTGACGAGGATGGCTTAATCCAAAGTTTAACAGCAAGATGACAATATGTTCTCCTAAACTTTGAATTTCAGCCGTATTAGTAGCTGCATTGATATGAAATAGTGTTTGTTTGTTTTTGTTGTTCTAGTGTCCACAGTCTGGTTCAGTGGATAAAAAGATGAGCACTTTCTCTGAAGGACAGGTCCAAATGTCTGCTACCATAAACATAAATGTTTGCTCTCCAGGTAAAGTCACTCTACTACATACTTAATTACAGTATGTGTAATGTATCATTTTGTTAATGTGTTGAGACATTTTTTATTTATAGGTGACAATGTGGCTGTTGTTGCCAAAATCCACAATTCCTCTTCCAAACAAATGAAGCCCAAATTCAGTCTACAGCAGAAAATAGTGTACCGTGCCAATGCCTCCACTAATATCAGTCACCAAAGTCTGTGCAAAATGGTTGGGGAGATAATTGCACCGAATTCAGAGGAATCCGTCTCCTGTCAGTTAACGATTCCTGCCGATGTCATCCCAACTCTCTATCATTGTGATATCCTCTCAGTTGACCATTACCTTAAGGTATGTAATAATGTAATAGTGATGACACATCAACAGAGAAATTGAGTATTTGCATTTGTTTGCAAATATTGGCAGTTATGTAATTGTTAAATCCCACGCTTCAACAACTGTTAGAGATATAAAACACCATAACCACACAACAGCATATATGATTACAGTACAAACAGTAATATATCAGACTATAATCATGTTTATCAGATGGCACGGTCATTTTAAATACTTGTATTTATATAAATAAATGGTAGTTTCATATGTTTCTCTTTCCCAGGTATATTTGGACATCAGTTTTGCCATTGACCCAGAGGTGGTGTTTCCCCTGGTCATAGTTCCTTCTGGTTTTGCTGCCCTTCAGCCCAGTGGAGCTGTGGGTCCTTACCCGGCTGGGGCTGTGGGTCCTTACCCGGCTGGAGCTGTGGGTCCTTACCCGGCTGGGGCTGTGGGTCCTTACCCGGCTGGAGCTGTGGGTCCTTACCCGGCTGGGGCTGTGGGTCCTTACCCGGCTGGGGCTGTGGGTCCTTACCCGGCTGGAGCTGTGGGTCCTTACCCGGCTGGGGCTGTGGGTCCTTACCCGGCTGGGGCTGTTGGGGCACCAAGTTACAGCGACTTCCCTCCCCCCGCCTTCCCGATTGGACCTTATCCTGTACCTGCAGCTTCAGGCGCTTATGGGTACCCAACACCAGATCCCACTCAATATGCAAACATATCAAGTGGATATAATAATCAGTGGCCACAACAGGCTCCATATGGGTTTCCAACTGCAGTTTCATCCTCAGTGCAGCCTCAAGCCCCTACTGCTCCTCCTCTGTTTCAACAGGGACAAGAACCTCCAGCGTATATGTCCCCTTTCTCCCCTTCTCAGGACACTCAGTAGGACTGGGTCAGATCACAAAAGCTTAGCTTCAAAAGGAACAGATAATCTTGACTTAAAAAATACTGACAGATGATGAGGGCATTTGAGCTATTTATATTTATTGCTATTTTCAAACATAAAAACTGCATTCTGTATTTCTGCTGCATATAGTATAAATGACATATCTGTGCCCCTCAGTCATTTCACTGTAGAGTGGAAAAAAAGTTTTTAGTTTAGTAAAAACCTATTTTTACTCAGGTCCCTTACTTTTATCACATACTTTCATTCATTCATGGCAATGCCTTTTACCTCAACTTGTTCTCATGTGGACTGGCGACAGTCTGTGCATGTACTGTATGTATGCACTATGCTATTTTTGTATTTTTGAACAGCAGACACTGAATATCATAATATAATATAATCAGAATGAAAATAAATGTTGTTTGAGACTAAGGTTTGAATCATTTTAAGTCGACTGAATATGTTTAATGTGATCAAGGTCTTTCACATACCTTGCGGTGCATCATGACAGTGAAAAACATCATGTGACCACGCAGGCCCCAAAAGCTGTCCCATTTCTCACAGTAACGAGTGGGCTATCCTATTCAGCTTGGAACACTGTTTTCCCCTTATAACAGATTTATGCTCTTTAAATCTAATTGGTAGTCCATGGAGCTGCAGCACACTAGTTGCAAACACATTGTCTTGCATGTCATAGTGGTAAACAAGGTCTATAGGTTGTATTAGCTGTGAACAAATGAACACAGCATAAACAGTGACCACCTAGTTACAGGTGGAGAGTAGAAAGTCGAAAACAGCCTAAGTCATCCCAAATATTAAGCAATCGCTTTGATCCCTGGACAATAACAATAACAGAGCATTTCAAAGGAAATCTACATTTTGAACTATGCATTTCCCAATGAAGAGTTATGAGGAGGAATGCTCGGATCCTCCATTCATCAGCGCATCAGCGCAGTGGGAGGTTGCATGAACTTTAGTTCCAGCCCACTTGCACTTGTTGCTCCATAGATGCAGGCTGGATTGCCACGGGATACCCCCAAAGTATCAGTGCCTGCCCTCGCCATGGGAAGAAGGCTGCCGTGTGTCTATTTGCTTGTCTTCGTCATTTTCCAAGGTAATTTTAAAGCCGTTTACGCTACGGTAGCAAATTGAACCGCACGGTGTAAAGCGGTTGGTCGTTTCAAGAGTCCAGATGACTAAATTAAAGATGGAAAGACAGCGATTCGAAGCCAGGGAAAACGGCCGCTCACGTATTCAGATTAACGTGTTCGACGTTAGCTGTCCAACAGTTGCATATTGTTTGTCGTATCTTTAGTAAGTTATCCGAAAGACCCTCTCCAAGCCTACAAGCCTAACCCGTGTAGCCGATCTTCACCAGAATAGCTATTAGCCTAAAGGGAGACCAGGCTACTACCTCACATTGAAAAAGTTGTGTTGCGATAAAGATACATTGCTTTTTTTTCTATTTCTGTTGTATGCCGATTAGTAGGACACTTACCAGCTACTTGTCAAACTTTACTCTTCTGACTTGCATGCTTTTTAATAAACAAAATGTAACGTAATTAATTGTATAAGCTCCCTCCTCAAATAACAACAATGGCTGAGAGGATTATAACAGCTCGAATAATGCCTTTTTCCCCCTCCACAGAGACGTCTGGCTTAAAGATTCAGAACAAGCTGCTGGCTAAATGTCTGCAGGTGCATGGAGCGACTTTGGGAGGCAGAGTATCTCTGGGTGATTGCAGCCCATATTCAGCCTTGCAGGAATGGCGATGGCTTCCAGAGAGCCAGGCCCTCAGCAATCACCACACCGGGGAGTGTCTGACCGCACCGAGGGAGCAGTATGAAGGCGTCCACCTGCAGCCCTGCATCTTCAGGGCTGAAAGTGACAACACTGATGCCGGGGTGGCAGCGGTGGATATTGGCAGAGAGGCAAGCAGCCAGGCATGGTTCTGTTCCAAGAGGGGCCACCTCACTTTGGTAGGGAGGGGGCTGCACCTTAGTGCAACACAAGAATCCACTTTGGTCTTCCTTTCGAGGGAACATAAGCAGGTAATAATATTTTAAAGGAACGGAAGGTTTTTCTCTGATAGTACCTTTTAATCAGATTACTTAAACGTATCTAAAAACTAGGGAGGAGAAGCATATTGTAGCATATGTTTTACTTAAAAAGAGTATAAAATGTCTAATGTTCTTTCCAAGCCTGGCAGCAGGTGGCGGACACTTGACAACCAGACACTGTGCAATGGGAGAGACAACCAACACCAACCTCACCACAATCTGGGGAAATCGTTGGAACCTGGGATTTTTCCAAGCGCCGTCTCTGATATAAAGGCTGAACCATGTAAGGACCTTTTAAAGTTTCTCACTAGCCGTAGTTTACTAAATCTTCCAACAGTATGTGACTAATAAAAGCAACATAAATTTCCTTAAAGGACCAGTCAGTGGCTTTGCAAGGTTATACCCCCCCTAAATTACAAATGTTATCGCCAACAGTGTAAATACTTGACATTATTGTTAACCATATTTCAATCACATGAGTTAGATTGGTTTTCTAATTTCCAGTCAGATAGTTGGATCAGGTCATGCTTGTGAATACATTACTTTTATGATCTTTGTCAATATTACGGTGGACCTGAATTAGAAAAAAAATAACCATAGATTAAATTTTTGTTGTCATGTGGTTGCCAGTAGGAACCATTTCCAAAACTCAACGTGTTGGTGCATTCATGGACCCGCTGAAATCTAAGCATTAAAGCAAAAAAAGCGTTTCTTCGGCAAGCTATGTTGTCAGAAAACAAAAACAAGAACAAACAAGCGTTTCCAAAGTGCATGTGATGTATTAGATGTTGGTCACATGATGTTTTTCTGCCATGGCCTGTAGATTAGATTACAATATGCCTGCTTTTAACGTGATGATTAAATATATTTGAGTGCTCTTTTGACAAATCAATATTTTCCTCTTCTGGGAAGACAGCCAACCACTCTGTGAATCAGCATCCCTGCAATGCTGACTCGTGCTGTGTTTATATCAGGCTGGTCCTGTTTGTACTGATTTCCATCTTACTGCTAAAGGACAAAAAGATGGACAAACAACTATCACTTCCTTCATCAGAAGGGCAAATAAATCAGACCTGTGAGGTTCAGTGTTGGTCATTGCTTCTAGTTGAGTTGTTTATCTTTTCGTCTCTCTTCTAGTTGACGGTATGATGGCAGTTGAAGTCACACAAACATATCCTATAATTGAAGTGCCTCTTCTGTCCCCGAGCACCAAATCCCCTGCAGATCCCACCATGGTTTTCTTCAGTGTGGACTATGGTAAGTTTGGTAGACTGAACTCAATAATATATCCTCTGTATGTCCCATTTTTTCAGTGGAAATATTTAAACCCAAAATACTGAAGTAGTAGACATAACAGCTCTGTCAATTATTCAGTAAAGATATGTTTACCTTTCCACCACTAGGTGGAGATGGGTGAATGTGAAACTGAGCAAAGTTTATGGTGGCCTGTTGCAATGTTTGCGAAGGAGTTTCAATGGGCATTTATTTGAAGGTTCAGAGTCTTGACAGAAAGTGCTTGAACAAGAATCACAACTTAGAAAGAGGTAAACATGAGTTAAAATGTGGGTTGTGTAAAATGAATGATGTGTTGCTTGGTCTGTGTGCATGTGTGCAGGGATGGGCTGGAAGATAACCATGCTGGTACTTAGCTCGTTGGCTCTGGTCCTGGGGACTGTGATTCTAATCCTCAATGTTTACTCCAACAGGTGAGTGCTAAACACACACACACACAATACACAGAAAAGTATATATATTTTTTAATTTATTTATAGATTTACTTTTGACCAACATTACTTAAATGTATTATCAATTTACTTATCAATTTACTTAATCATTTATATGGTCAAATATGCAACCTTTTACTGTTACCAGCTATGGATTTGCTTGTTTTGTTTTATTTTGTCTTTGAAAATTGGGTACATTTGAGTTTCTTGAGTTTTTAATCTGAAGACGTGAGCAATTTTAAGACATCGCTTTGGTCTCTGTATGTGATGGGCAATTCACATTTCAGAGTAATGAATTCATTTAAACTCAATAACATGAAACAATACAGTAGGCTCTCAAGTGCATACTGAAACGACATAACAAGTCTACCTAATGCGCCGCTGACACATTACATTACATTACAGTCATTTAGCAGACGCTTTTATCCAAAGCGACTTACAATAAGTGCATTCAACATTGGTAATCAAAAGAACTACTAGTCACCAGAAGTCATAAGTACATTTCCTTTTCCAAACAAGCATCTAAGAGCATGAAGCAGAGCATAACTCAGAGCCAAAGTACAGTGCAGAAACAAGAAAAACAGGTAGTGCTATAAGTAATATGAATACAATAAGTGCAACAAGCTAGTATGAAAACAATAAGCGCTAAGTGGAAGGCTCAGGGTAGCACTTCCTGAAGAGGTGGGTTTTCAGCCTGCGCCGAAAGATGGGCAGCGACTCTGCTGTCCTGACATCAGTGGGAAGTTCATTCCACCACTGTGGGGCCAGGACAGAAAACAGCCGTGACCGGGTCGATCGGCCGCCAGGACCTCTGAGCGACGGGGCAACCAATCGCCCCGAGGCAGCAGAGCGAAGTGGTCGGGCGGGGGTGTAAGGCTTGACCATGGCCTGGAGATAGGAAGGAGCTGTTCCTTTCACTGCCCTGTAGGCTAGCACCAGAGTCTTAAACTGCTCAGATAAACCTGCTCAGATTTGTATTGAATGTGCCTCTTCAATGTACATTTTATATAGAATTTGGGAGACCCACATTCAGTAAAAATGTGCTTAGATTTTTTTTCAAAGAGCTTTGGTACAAAGCAAACTGTTGCACCTCCACCCACTTGCTGTCCTTTTCTGTCTAACTCTGCCAGAAGGAAGAAGGTGGTGTGTGTTTTGAAGTCATACACTCCGAGGCCTGAGGTGAGCGTTCCTGGGTCCCCGGTGTCCAGTGAAAGAGCCCCGCTGACAGAGCATGCCATGCGCCTCCCGCACTCCTCCCCCACTTTACAGCGAGGAGAAATCCTGATCGAGTGGAAGGACGGCACTGTTACTCCACTGTACGAGGCCTGAAGGTTGTGCTGTTTAGGCATTTGTGGACACGGCATGGTTGCTTGTGCAAGGTTAAAGTATGTGTGTTGTCTTCTGAAGCTATCTGAAGGGGAGAAAAACAAAAGGCAAAATAAAAGGTTACCTTTTCTGCTGTCAGTTGACGTCAAAATGATTCTAAGCAAACTGTTTGGTGTAGGCTATTTCATAAAATAGAGAGCTCGTGGATCAGAATCAGACCGTTTCTGTTTGACTTAGCTGCCACAGGAAGATAAAAGCTGTTGTGAAGCTGCCAGAGTAGAAACAAGTGTGTACGTGTGAGCTAAACTATAAGTTTTTAAAAGTCTTGTCTTCTGCTGTTTGAGATTAAAGGTATTTCTGGTTGGATGAAAGGACTGTTAAAGGAATGTTAACACATTCAGCCATCTTTTTCTAGGCTTACTTTAAGTACAATTCAAGTGCTCAACAAAGTAGACAATAGCTTAGGGCTTTAGTTGGATAAATACTTAGAAAACTAATCTTTTTTTTTTTTATCTTTTTTTTACCTCAGCCTATATGAAGATCTGACCATCTAGGCCCAGTTTAATGTTGGACACTGTTGAGCTGTGGGATGAGCTCAGGTGACCTATTACATAATTCCTTGATTTTGCTTGACTTAACATGCCTAACAACAAATCCAAATACACCTTGGCTCCTGAGACTCACACCCTTAATATTGGGATTGTTTGAGGAAAATATAATTACAGTTGTTTTGCAACTTTGTGGTGGTGTGTCGCAAGAAACACTGTTAGATGTAAGTTGATAAGCGGTTTCAGAAGGAAATCTTAACCTAATGTACGTAGCAAATGTCAAAAGTCTGACACAGTATATATTCAGTACTGTTACATAAACATTTATTCATTTGAATTGTGAAAAGAGGCCTTGCTTATAACATTGATTTGAGCTTGACATTTCATTCTCAGCCTTGGAAACAGCAGTTGACGAAACAATCTCCACTCAAGGTCCACTTGAGCTTTTTAACCTCACCACACATTCTTCATCAGCAGATGAAGTTTGCACAGTTGACATGGACCTGAAGATGTTTAAACTTGTCCATTAGTCTGTGTTCATTGTGAATATGATGAGGTTGAAAGCTGCAGAACCAGCTTTTGACTGGAGATTGTTTTGTCAACTATCGTTGACCTTTTGTGTTTGTATGTGTCAACCTGGTAGACCATTAATTTGAGGTAAATGTTAGGTTTTTTTTTAACAAAAAATTATTTTACAATGTGAAATAGCTAATAAAATGGGATATACAAACAGTATATACAATTGGCTTGTACTTTTTATGACTACATAGTGGCATGATGTATTTTCTAAAGCGTATGTTTTTCAGCCAACCCTCCTCCATAGTTTAATACTATCCTGTGTGAGGGGGAAAGGGAATGATTGCTGACTACAGCACCATTTATAGTAATTACTTCAGACAGTCTGTGGGGATTCAGTAATCACACAAATGTTAAGTTGATGTTGACGGTGATGAGGCTTCTAGAGAACATGGCATTCCCTGTGGCACGGAAACTTCCCAGCAGGAGGAGTCTGTTTACAACGGAGAACCAAAGGCTGTTTTACTGTTTTTTGGGAGAGGCCGAGGTGTTGTTGTTGGGTAGCTCAATTTAATCTCTCCTTCATTTTAACAATAATGAGCAGATATGTGTTTGGACAAAACACAGCCAGAAGGAAAGAATGTTCATGTAAACCTGCTTATATGTTCTTTTAATGGACATTTTTGTGCACTAAACCTAGAGCTGACACCCCGTCTGCCCTGCTGGTAGTGTTTATCCTAATGAGAGGGCACAAAGTTTAATGAACAACACACAGCACCCTAAAATGACATGGCACCACACACCCTTCTAAACCACATCCACATGCCTGATGAGAAAAGGGTTATTTTCTTTCTCTTTTTTTTTTTGTTGCAAACAAATCCTTTAGCTTCCAAAATAATTGGCATTGAACTGTGTGTAAACTACATCGTAAGAACATTAGGCTTACTTTTTACTTTTGTTTTGTTGTAGACCTGCCACACAGATAACAATGCAATTTATATTTGGGTGTGAACATTCGTTTTCTTTAATGTTTTGGGTTGGTACTCCCGCACAGGATATGAAATACAACAATGCTTGTAAAGTGCTGACTTCAGCTTTACTATAATTCTTGTGTTGGGTGTTGACATGTTGGGTGAATAGTGTTGGGATCGTACGCCCAACCTGTGGTTATCCAATGTGGATCATGTGATCACCCTAAAGCACCTTTACAGATGAAAGTCAGCACTTTAACCACATTGTTATTGTTCAATTTCGAATCCAGTGTGCTGGAGCCAAAAACATGAGTAACTGTATCGCTGTCCAAATACTTACAGGCTTGCACTGTATGTGCATAGGTGTGTCTGCTTGCAGGTAAGCCAGAAGAGAGTGGTAGAGACACCTGTATGAAAAACCTGTGCGTGTTAGAGGACTGACTAAGCACTCTCGATACCTGGCAGATCATGTGTGTGGTGTCACAGTCTTCCTGCAATGGTTTCTTCAGGTTAGCACATTCACAAAACCATTATGGTAAATGCTTTTATGGTTTTTTCAAGTAGCATTGATGAAGTGATCTATACTCCTAACTTATGCAAGAGTACTATATTGTCTGTGTGTTTTTGTTTTGGAGCCTGAGAGAAGTGCACAATCTCCATTTTGTCTGGACACACATCACAGTCATACCACCAGAGACCGATACCGGATGAAGCTGAATTCATGAGGCTGCCTTGACCTTCATATAACTTTATGTTTTCTATATAAATACCAATCAGCCAGTGAAAAACAGTAAAAATCCCTCTGCATTGTGAAGCGGTGCAGGAAACATTTTAGTCTGAGACTTGGATGAAAGGAAAAAGACAGGAGGAAGGAACATGGGCAACAATAAACAGATGTGTTCTAAAGACCCTAGACTTATGGACATACTCCATATCCTCCTCAGCAATGCACAATGGATACTCTTCAATTTAATTCCAAATTCCAAAAAAAAAACATGCTAGCATCTTGTGAGCATGTGTTTATTGATTGGCACTCATAGGATAAAGGAAATTAAATATAAAAACGGCAATCTTTTCAATGTGGCGCCAAAATAAATTTTTTTTATCTTGAAACGCATTGCATCCTAAAAAACCCATTCCTGTCGGAGATGTGTCTTTACTTGTTTTTTTTTGTTTCAACGGCAAAAACAAAATATGCCTCAGTGAGTTGGGTCGTTAGAATGAACATTTGCATAAAGAGATGGAGGTGCCTACCTCCTTTCCACAAAATACACATTGAATAATAAATTGTCTATACATTTATTGTGCTAATGTGTGTGCATCACTGTGTTGACTTTCAAAGGTCTGCGTTGTTGTATGCTCCATATGTTTTCCATTTTCAGATACCTCTACTGTCTATATCAGCTTGTTTTGTTGTGTGTGTGTGTATGTGGACAGTACAGTTGAAATAATTCAAAGCAATACATTGACCAATAAGTATTGCTCAACTCGTTTGACAGAGTAATTTATGAAGTGTCTGTGTGTGTGTCTGTAGTGTTATTGAATTTACTGTGTGAGTGGTTTGTTCACTGCTCCACATGTTGTGATTTACTCGTGTAAAACTGGCTCTTGGTCCACTCGGGATAGGAATCACCAAGTACTTCAAAGTCGGTGTTTTGAATATGTTGATGTTAAGCTGTCTGTTATTTGGATTCACTGCAGTTTCACAGTAAAAGCTGTTGTTTTCACACACGCACATGGCCGGCATATGGTACGAGCTCTTCCCTCAGGTGTTTCATACTATGTAAAACAAAACAGGCCTTTAATGTTACCAGCCTGAACCAGACACTCCATACAACTGTGTGAGATACATTTTAGTGCTCTGTGAAATATAGGGTGAAAGTTGTTAGAACTTACCAGAGCAATTCACCTCTTATGCATACTTTTTTTTCTTTCTGTCTTTCGTTCTTTCTATGTGTATCAGTTTTGAAAGGGAGAAGACTGCTGATGTTTCCCACATCACCTAGTTTTCTCTGTGAAAGTGTGTTACGCAATGCTGAAACATAGCCAGGTGCAAAGGCTTTGATGAGACTCTGGCATGAGCAAGCTGGCACAGATGGAGATATTACAGGTACACCCAGTACCAGATCCTATGAAAAGAAATATATTCTGTTTTGGGAAGAAGGGGACTTTGCTTTCTTCCCACAAATCCTTCATGGGATGATTCATTCTGGCTTATCCTACGCCAAGTGGCGACTGGTCATTAGGGGCAGTCGGAGTGAACTGTGCATACAAATGATGTTATTATTAATTCTCAAAGCTTACTTTCTGCTATAATGTATTATCTATGAATATAGCATCTTCCTAAAGTGCATATAATTTGTGTTAGGATTTAATGTTTTCATCATGTTAAGTAGCCAGTATGTTGCTGCTTCAGACTGCGTTCTCCTGGTTCGTGGTGTCCACAGTACGGTGGCCTTTGTGGCATACAGCGGCCGTGGGCTGGGGGGCTAGCCCCTCTCTCACAATGCAATGTGTATTGTTCGTGGGAAAGTATGAATACACATGCTCAGAGTGTGTCTGCATTGAATGTAGATCACACAAATTTGATGACTAGTGGGGCTGACAGCCCATAGCCCCACTACAGTGTCATTTCAAATTTGATTGGCTATCTGTCGGCACAAACACTAGCTTGGAATTGACTGCTCGGCAAGGAGAGGGGAGACTTTCTTAGCGGCCGCCAGCGAACTTGAGAAAATGAATGAAAGTGGATTATGTACTCGAGCACAAGTTTGAAACCTTTAGTTTGGAGGATAATTTGGAATAAAAGCGCCTCGGGGCCAACGGTTAGCATACAAAAGAAGGCACTCTTTTGTTATCCATGTCTGCTTTTTGGTGGAGATGGTACTTTGTCGAAGACAGGTTATAAAGATTTGGAACATTTCTTTGAGAGGATATCGAAACATGAGAGCAGCGGGAGCCATCTGGATAATGCTGTGAAACTGGGTTTACATGGATGGGTAAATGTCGCTGCCCAAATTGACAGCGAACACAGGCTCTCCATTGAGCAGCATAACAGACATGTGGAGGAAAACAGGTATGCGCTCAGTTGGATTATAACATGTATTAAACTGTGGAAAACAGTACTAACTTGTGAAATTACTCTCTCTCTCTCTCTCTCTCTCTCTCTCTCTCTCTCTCTCTCTCTCTCTCTCTCTCTCTTTCTCTAAGATGTGTTTTGCTTGTTTTTTTTTGCACAGACTGTTACAACTGCAAAAACAAGATTTTCATTGGTCAGGAAGGCTCAATGAGTTGGGTTGTTACAATGAACATGTGTATTGAATATGTTGATGTAGCTGTTTGTTATTTGGATTCACTGCAGTTTCACAGTAAAAGCTGCTGTTTTCACACACGCACATGGCCGGCACATGGTACGAGCTCTTCCCTCAGGTGTTTCATATTATGTATAACAAAACAGGCCATTAATGTTACCAGCCTGAACCAGACACTCCATACAACTGTGTGAGATACATTTTAGTGCTCTGTAAAGTACAGTGAAAGTTGTTTGAACTTAGATGAGCAATTCACCTCTTATACATACTTTTTTTTCTTCCTTTCTGTCTTTCGTTCTTTCTTTGCATATCAGTAATAAAAGTGGGAAGGCTGCTGACTTTTCCCACATATTTATTAGCTTATTGTTTCTGTGAAAGTGTGTTACGCAATGCTGAAATATAGCCAGGTGCAAATGCTTTGATGAGACTCTGGCATGAGCAAGCTGGCCCAGGGGATATGATGGAGATTTTACAGGTATACCCAGTACCAGATCCTATGAAAAGGAATATACTTGGTATGTGAGATGCTATATTGAGGTTTAGCATGAAAGCATTTGGTTTAAGGAAGAAGGGAACTTTTTTTTTTACACAAAGCCTTCATGGGATGATTCATACTGATGTTACACCAAGTGGTGACTGGGGACAGGTGGGGTATAGCACCACCTGTTGTCATCAGAGAGAATTGTGCATACAAGTTATGTTATTCAGTCGAGCACAAGTTGGTCGAATACAGGTTAAAATGATTTTGGAATCTTTCTGAGAGGATCACGAAACATGAGAGCAGCAGAAGCCATCTGGACAATGCTGTAAAACTGGGTTTACTCTCCATTGAGCAGCATTCAGACAAGTGGAGGAAAACAGGTATGTGCTTAGTCGGATCATAACATCTATTAAACTGTGTGGAAAATGTGAAACAGTTCTGCGGTATTTATACTGTAAGGTATTAATAATAATTTTAATGTTATCGTTATGCATGACGCATCAAAACTTTGAACTATTTGGTACGGCCATATGCTTATAAACGATAGAATATTGCATTCTTAATTCAGGCTTGTAGTTTTGTAACTTGTGAAATTGCTCACTCACTCACTCTTTCTTTTTCTCTCTCTGTGTATGTGTATAAGTTGGTGCCCCATCATTTATTTTACATATAAAAACACCACTGGTTACACCACACCCTTGGGCAGCACTTTTGGGGCAAACAACACTTCATTACTGACCCAAATGAACCCCTGTAAACACCTTTTAGAAGAATCAAATCCATGGGTTTTATTAACATGAAAAGATACAAACAAGGCAATACAAAATCCTAGGTTGAGAGGCAGCAAGACCAGCAGTCCCCACACTAGTGCCTCTCTCTTCTGGTGCCGGCACAAGAGCTTTTAAGCGCTTCCTTCCCAGGCCAGGTGCACTACGTTGAGCAATGCAGCACACCTGGGCAGAGCTACTACAGCGGCAAAAGGTAACACAGCGCAGAGACACATACAGCTTTAACAGCTTGCTAGAATCCAAACTCTGCAAGAACAGAATTGTCCTTTGTGTGATTCTCCTCAACTTCACATTTACATGTAGTTTCCATATTTTGTTAATAAATGGAATATAGGCAGGAGTTTCTATCAAAATGAACCCCTGGCATAGAAGACCAGGGCTCATTTGATTTGATATACAGTATGCACTGAAGGACGGTGGCCCAGTTCTGGTCTGTGGGTACTGAGGTATGCTTGGAAATAAACCGAGGCCTTTAAATAGCAGTGCAAAATATTGCTTTGCACTGCATAATGATGGAGCAGGTCTCCTTTTTGGGAACATGAAATCATTATTAGAGCGCAGCTGGGTGAACGGAGCGATGGCTGTGGTCTTGTTTTCCACTTAGCTCTTAACTGTGGACATGGCTGGTTCATTCTCTTAACTCTGTTCTCTTGTAAATGCACATTATTTTAAAAAGAGTAATTAAGACTAAATGGAATGAAATTTTTTTTTCAATCTGCTGAGAAGAGAAGTCGCCCACATGTTGCTCACCCCACCCCTTCTGACCCAATGTTGTCCCTGGTGCCCTGGTGTAATCTGATTACATTTCACCCCCTCCCAAAATGAGAAGTACTAGTGACAAATAATACTAAAGTGTAACAAGAACGTAACAGGATCCACATTCATGCAACAATCAAAAAGAGAACTTTATTGTATCAGTACAAAAGCATTTCCCCTCAACCTACATACTTTCTACCAAGAGGCTAACAGTCCAGTTTAGCACCCAACCAAGGAGTCATACACAATGCACACTACTATAGGCATAAACTACATAACAATTTAAAAACAGATAGTTAATATTGTGCTGTACATCACATATTGTCACTTGTTAACACATCTGATATTTTAACGCATCAAATTAGATGGCTACAATGATTCCTCTAATAACATTCAGTAATATAAAGTCCAAATGATCAAGTTTGCTAGCTGATGACATATCAAAATAATTGTAAGCTTGTTTAAGAGTTGCTAGTTTAAACTTTAACAGGACAAAGTCAGTGTATATAAAAAGACAGCAGATTTATTATGGCTGCTTTTAGATAGCCGTGATGAAGTGAAGAATGTTGTGGGAAGGATTTAAGGATTTAGCTTCTCCACGTGTCAGCTCTAAACAACAGAGTTGGCGTTGTCTACATGGATAGCATCACTTCACTTACTATACTTAAAATGTACAATATATTTCAATATGTCATTTTTTAAGTTGAAGATTGAAATTTGTATTTCCCAATTTCCTGACAATTTTCCTGAATTCAAATGTTAACAGTGAAAGTGAAAGGTTCTGGACAGAGGAAATGCAAAGAAATTAGTTGTGGTGAACATACGTCTGTCTAAACATATATATATATACATCTACAATAAAACTACATTGGTATGAAGCATACAATACTGTTCAATCTGGAGTGCTATAGACTCTAAAATCCAAATGTTCATCTCCTAAAAGAATTAATGTAATTCTGTGTTTCTGAAGTTGTGTTTCTCCACTCTAGATTTGCACACAATCATTCTCTATAATATAATACAATCACATGATAATGTTAAGAGAGGGGAATTTGGGAGATAACCCAACAGCTGTGAAGATGGTTTGTAAAAAAACCAAACCAGTTGTGGCTAGAAGGAAAAATGCTGGAATGTGTCGGTATTTACAGAATGTGCAAGTTTTAGAGTGTGTAGCTCTCTAACACAATCAGTGCATGTTTTTAGTTTTGTCATTGGTTTTGTCATTAGTGGCGACATTGGTGAGTTGGACATTCTCCTCCTCTAGGTCTTTCTGGTCACGCAGTTCTCCCTCCAAATGGAAGCCAACCATCAGCTGGTAGATGATCACACCAATGATGGTGCCAAGGAATGGGGCAAAAACAGGCACCAGGAACCAGCCATTTCTAACCCTGAGGAGTCACAAAAAAATAGTTAATTTTAGTTTTTTACTTTGTCTAAAGGGGACAAGGATAGTGAGCACTGTGAGTGTTCACATAGAGATAAACAGTGGATGCAGAAAATGCTTAAAAATTGCTGCACTTACGTAAAAACTTCGCCGCCCCACCCAGCAACAGCGGTGAAAATACGTGGTCCGAGGTCTCTGGCAGGATTGACAGCATAGCCAGAATTAAAGCCCATGGACAATCCAATGACCAGAACCACAAATCCCACAGTAAAGGCCTCCAGTCCTTGGGGGATGGAGTTGTTGTGTGGATCCACAATAGCCAGAATACACACAATCAGCGCTGCTGTGCCAATGATCTGTGTTGGAGAGAGGTACATGTACCAGATAATCGTGAGTTGTATCGCCTATATTTAAAAAAAAAAATGTATTCAGAGTATAACAGCTGTTTTCATTTCAAAAGGGGTACCTGGTCAAAGAATCCATTGACAAGAGTGAGATGTTTTCCAGGGTAAGTAGCAAAAATGCCAGCTGTGGCATTAGGCCCAGTCACATTGAAAGCTCCAGGATGGTCCCACAGGGCATCTAAAGGGATGCAAACGACAAAATATAGCATGAAATATGTTCTTGTTTAGACTTGTTTAGGTTGTCTAAAACACAAATCTGTTCATATATGGTTGTAACAACATAATTTTTTGACATATGGCTCCACATCTGGAGTCATCCCTTACCGTAGTACATGCCGAAAATGATAGCAGCACCAAAAAAACCACCGATTGTCTGAAAGAGGAAATACATGGGGAACTTTCTCCAGCGCTCTCTTCCGAGCAGGCATAGGGCAAAGGTCACTGCAGGGTTCAGATGGCCACCTGTAAATGTAAATGGTGACAGTATGTCAGTATTATAGACTATGAAGTGCAACAACATTAATGAAATATACACTCAGACTCCAGATGTATCAACACAAGGTACAAAGCTGGTTAAAATGTGCTCCTGCATATTGAATTTGTCTGAGAAACGTTATGTACCTGATACCTGGCCACAGACCAGGATGCCTAACATGGCAGCGAAGCCGAAGGCAAAGTTGACTGTGAGGAACATGCCATGGGAACCACCACTCAACACCAGCTGGGCCACAGCACCACAACCGAACATCTGAAGAGAGAATAAATACAAGTTTACACAGGGTCTCAACGACTTTGTGTGCACAGAACAGCTCATGGCTGATTTCTGTTGTAGTAAAAAGTAATCTGATGTTGTAATGTGTGATATTTGTGTGATTTTAAAGAAAGGAAAAGACAAAAAAAGCATATTCTTCAGGGATTTTGACTGCTCCAATACGTAGTCTTTCCATAGTTAGATTCTGATTCCTTATTGGATGAGGGAGTAGAGGAAAATATGTGTTCATTTGACTGATTCTGTCAAAAGAAGAAGGATTTAGAGAACGTGCTGCCTTTAAATGTAGGAGCGTACTGCCAAGCAGGTGCCATACTGTTTATTCTGCATCCTGTGTCATTATGTGTGTGTGTGTGTGTGTCCATTTCCTCTTTGTATGTGTTGGGTTTAGGAATATGTGTGGTCCATGCATAGACTGCTGCTCTTTAAAGCCCCCTGATGAGGATGCTTTTCAGTTAGACCGCAGGACTCAGATGTTGAGGTTAGCTTGAGGGAACCACACTGGCGCCTGAGGGGAGTTCATCATCAGTGGGCTCAGTCTAAACTCTTTTCCACCCCTGCTGAAGCCAGCCATGACTGGAAAAATTTGACATAAAACCTCCATTACTTAAGTGGAAGGAATCCGCCTCTCTTACCCACTCAAACTCGATTAGAGACATTATGTCTAGAGAAGACCCCATTATACTAACCGAGGAACGAACTGTCAATTTTGCATAGTGTGATGCCCCTTCGTATTTTAGTTATTTTATTTTATTTATTTATTAATTATCTGTGTCCATTATTTCTCTACTTACTATTGTTGTTACTAATAAGGTATATTATAGATATTTTCTTTGTATTCCTGTCTGTAATTTGAACTTTATTACCAATATCTTAGAATATATGTGGTTGTATGTGTGTTTTTATTGTTTTAGCAGATGGTTGTGTTGTGATACGGGTGAGTTCAGAAAAACTAAAATCCTTTTCCTGTACAGTCACCGTTTTATTTGTTATTGAGAATCAATAAAAATACCTTTGAAAGACCAAAAAACCCAGCCCATTAGATTTGTGCTTAGTTTTGTTTTGAAGTGAGGGTGAATGTCTGCTTGATGGTATGCCAAGAAGGGCTTGTGGCATATGACAATAAAAAAAATGACAAACTCAAGACTTTTCGCTTCACAGAGTTTTTCTTAATGTCAGAGTCGTCGCCTTACAAATGATGGTCCATTAGCTTGCAAGTGCCAACTTCCTCACACAGATCACATTCCACTAGAAAGGTCTCATTTAAATCGGACACTGAATCTGGGAGCAATAACTCGGAAGTGCTGATGTTCACCAGTGACTGCGTGTTCACTCTGTTGAAGACTTTCAGCCACTTGGTATGTTGCTGTCATCAGTCAGAAGTTAGTTAACTGCCCCACAACACCTCCTCAACCAACATGCAATTGGCTGATTCAGCTGGTCAGGCATCCATGCAGCTACTCCCAGCTTTTAGCACAGTCGGGGAGCTTATAAAAAACCCCCACAGCAGTAAACCTATACTGAAAAACACATTTGGCTATTGTTTAGGAGGTGAAGGCATAAAAATATGCTGGCCTGGAACCAGTCTCTAAATCACTGCCTGTGTGATGTTTTCAAATTCAGGATGAAGAGCCTCAGAAGCCCCCCTAAGGCTACTCAGAGCAGGGAACAGTGTTTTGAAGTGGAAAATGAAGTGCACCGTTGTGAGAGTGCAATGAGGGGTTAACACAACAGTTACAGGAGGATAACCAAAGACATTCGCTGCCTGCAGGTGACCCTCATGGACTGAATGATCTGTGTCAGATACTACACAATGCACTTTGAGTGTGAACAGCGGACATCCAAACACACTATACTGCCATCAGCCTGTGGCAAATAAGTCATTTTCTTCAGCATGAAATATCCTGTTTATAGATCCTAACAGGTTGCTAGGAGCTAGTGACACATGCCAAGAATGCCAAAATCAATACAAAGAGTTACACACACCCTCACCCTCACGTCATCTATCCCTCCAGGCATTTATACACTTGTAGCCGATTACTTATTGCTTAACAAGTGTTTAATTTGTCACTAGGATAAAATGTATTGACAGGTTGATACCTGGAGAGAGAAAGGGGTTGACAAAGATAATGACAGAGTGAGAGAGAGACTTCTGTAATGTTTGATAGAGAAAGAACAATTACATTAGTCATGTCAGTGATGTGATGCCTATTGTTCTGCCACTGACTCTCCCAGCGCTGCCATCGACATGTGTCACCAAATAATCAGCCGCCGCACCTTTCTGTCCCATCAGCAGTTATACCTGATGCTGAATCCTCTAACAACAACTATGAAATATTTTCAATCCTCGGCTCTTATTTAAGTAGTAGTACGTTTTTTCTTTTTTTTTACATTGACTTGGATTATGCATCAGAATAAAATGTTCATTTCTAATAAAAGTAATGTGCTTCTACGCCTTCATAACTGGTTTGTCACTGAAAATGAGTCACTAAGCACTGGGAATGTAAAACCATTACAGGAGCCACTAAACTGGTTGTTGTACTAGTATTTAAAAAATTTTTAAACAAATTTGAATCCAAGTGCCAAGTTTCTGCCAAGACAGGGGTAAGATAAAATGCTTCTTACAGTACTGTAGCCATTGTTTGTACATCACCATAGCCTAGCATCTGGATCTATTTTACTCAAGGAACAAAAGAAGTGTCTGTTTCTCTTGCGATGCAGAAATGTTCATTTTAAGCTGAAACAGCATTTATGACAGGGACAAAGTGGGATGCTGAGCTACTATTTCAGATTTACCCTTTGAGTGTTGTAAAGCATCAGTCTGTGGTAAAGGATGACTAACGTAAGTGATGTTTAAAAGTGCAGCACGTAGTTTAATGCCCGTAATACAAAGCTATTCGTACTCGTCAAACACCTAACACACTGTAAAGTGATCACAAGAAGTCATGAGGTCTTGGCTCCAGGATCCTGGATCCCAGCTTCCAAGTAAATATTGGCATGCTATCTTATATATGGTTTTGTTCACAGAGCACGTTGTCCTGACCTGAACAACCTGTTACTTACCTGTTTGTTGTGAACTCAGATCAGAAAGTAACCCTACATTCACACTCTTTGTCAAATACAAACAGTGTTCTTTTGCTCGTTTTGAAGCCCATGAATGGTTTATAAATGACAAGCAGTTTCTGCAATTACTTCTCAAACATGGCAACAAAAAAAATGATAAAATACAAATGCTGTCATGTAGAGTGTAATTGATCACAAGAACATTGAATAGTGAGGGTACTTAGAGAAAAGTAAACGCTGTGAGAGGGGACAGAGTTCCACTATTACCAACATGCAAAGTGTGACCATTTTAAACTCTTCATTTAAAGCTTGGAAGCTTTAAAAAAACAAAAAAAACAACAACAACGATCTACTTCAGCATGAGATGATGTGATATAAAAAAAAGACTGACTGTAATATAAGTTCCATGCATACACACACTTGTACACTCACACACTTACCACAAGGATGAGAGTGCCAAGACACTCTGCCAGGGCCTGGCGGAGCAGCAGGTTACGGATCTGGAAGAACCGGGACAGTTTGTCCAAATACACCTTATGTCTGCCCATGTTTTCTTGCAAAAGACTGATAAGACTGTAAGAAGACAGGCACGGGTAGGTAGTGTTTCCTGAGTCGCTGTGAAGCTGGGAGGAACGGGCTCCTCTTATAGAGCCATGATGAGCTTGGATTGAAGCCTGAGCACGGCCCCACCCTCTGCACCACGCCTCCCTGCGTCTCACAAAGTGATTCAGCTTTTGGGTTTCTCACTGGTCAACTTTATCCTCTCACTCTCACTCTCACTCTCACTCAAACACACGTACACACGTACACACATACACACACACACACACACACACACACACACACACACACACACACACACACACACACACACTCCTTACATTGTTATACCTGTGAGCTCCTTCATTGGCCTCATTCATACCCGCAACCCAATACTTGAACCTCCTCAACACATGCCTAACCATTAGCATAGCTTTCCTAAATATAATCCAGTGATTACATTTCTTCATTGAAAAGTTCAGCCAAAACTCAAACTCCTGGACAAACAATACAAATGGCTTTGAGATCTGGTCATTACAGAAAGTAAAGAGCTTCCCTAAGATGTTTCTTTTTCTTTCTCCCTCAGATTTAAACTTGGAAAGGGCGACAATATAATAAGTGTGAGAAAGTTTCTTTGCATTCGAAGAACTGTATGTATCGTGTGCTTTGGATTTTGTCTAAATGTAATTACTGTAAGAGCACATTTACCCGTGCTGTTATTTTGCAAACTTATTATGGCAATACCTGATTTATAGTGTAACATATGTGTTGCCTGCCCTGATGTCATTACTGCCTCAGATTATGCAAATTAAAAAAAATAAAAAACCTTAAAGACAGAAAGGATAAATCATGTAAACACTTTGTGTAGTCTCTACCCACCTTAATCCACCAAAATGAAAATGTCTTACACAAACATATTTGTTAAATCTTGGACCTAAGATGACTTAACTGGTTCTCTCTCTTTCTCTCTTTCTCTCTCTCTCTCTCTCTCTCTCTCTCTCTATGTCTCTCTTTGTCTCTCTCTCTCTCCCCTCTCTCTCTCTCTCTCTCTCTCTCTCTCTCTCTCTCTCTCTCTCTCTCTCTCTCTCTCTCTCTCTCTCTCACACACACACACACACACACACACACACACACACACACACACACCTTTCTCTTCTCCTTTTCTGTCTCGCAGCTCGTTTTCTCTGACATGCTCTTTTGTCCCCCGTCTGAAACTTCATCACCACATATTATAGCCTCTTTGTCTGGTTTCAATAGAGGTGTGAGAACATTTCCAATTTTAAAAGCCCAGACATGCCTCTATCAGTAGGAATCAGTGTACCATTTCTTTACTCCATTTGGAGTTATTTTGTTCTGCTTGGGCCTATATGATTGTCACAGTGGTGCACACTATCAACTTGGATCACCTGAACGTTAAACTTGTGTGCACATATCATAGAGCAGACATGTCAAACTCAAGGCCCGAGGCCGCCACGTCATTTTTATGTGGCCCGCAAATCCGCCAGCAAAAAAAATAATTAAAAGTTAGACTTGAAAATAAAAATATCCCCATGGTCGAAATTATGAGATATAAAATCGGAATTATGATATAGCATGTTGTCGTGTGTGCCGACATTAAAACTACCACAACAGGTGGACAGGAGAGGCAACAGCCGCAGTTTTCCAACAAGTGTTTGAGTTGAAAATGATTGACAAATAATCCCAAAATGTCCACGAAGAGAAAAATGTATGCAGAGGGAAGAACATTTAATGAAAGATGTGAAAGTAAATACGTGTTTGTTCTTCAAGGAGAAAAAACGGTCTGTCTTCTGTGCTATGAGGCAGTGTCTGTGTTGAAGGAATACAATTTACGTCGGCATTTTCACACTGAGCTAAATTTAGCCTCCAAGATAAACTCATAAAATTGTCCAAGAATTAAAAGGCAGACTGCAATCGCAGCAGAATATATTTACAAAAGCTACAGCCCAGTGCATGCTTAAAGGTATGTGAGCAGGTTACAGACTTTTACAAATGTCAGTTTGTGAAGAAACACCATCGCAGACCGAGTTCAGGAACTAGCAGGCAAACTAACAACACAGCTAGCTGAAGAGACGAGCAGGTACTTGTCTTTTTCATTAGCTGTTGATGAAAGCACAGACAACACGGATACAGCACATCTATCAGTGTTTAGAAGAGGCTGAAGACAGACTTGACTGTCAGTGAGGAGCTCATGGATGTAGCTGAATGCATGCGGGACAATGACGGGGAGGAACATTAGTGATGCAGAGAAGTGACAAAAATAGCTTTGAACAAAGTTAATGTAATAACTTGTTTGATATTTGTCTTTGATATTTTCTTTAAAAGTTTGATCTTTGATAGAGTAATGTGGATTTCTTAACCCTAAATTAAAATGATTTATGTTATAACAGAAATGTGCTTAAATATAATTTTACATTTATATAACTGCATGTATAATCGTTTTACACTTGAATAAACAATAATCAAATGCAGAGACAGTTACTTAAAATGTTAGGAGTAGTTACATTTACAGTCTTACAGTTACAACCAGCCCTTTGAAGGCGACCATGATGCTGATGTGGCCCAGAGTGAAAATGAGTTTGACACCCCTGTCATAGACAGAACTTAAACATGCTTTACACAAAGATGCACAACCATGTTAAATCCATCAAAACAGACAGCGGCCTGTTTCCGGGAGAGTTGGCAGCCACAATGTTGCATGCATTGTCGTGGACACATCCAGCCGCTTCAGACTCCACCACATCTATACATTTAGCTGTGAGGCAGTCAGCTGTGCGTCTGACTGGCATAATTTGTCAACGTTAGCGAGTGTGTGTGCACGTGTGTGTGTGTGTGTGTGTGTGTGTGTGAGAGAGACTGAGAGAGACAGAGATGTGTTTACTTGACAGCCAGCTGAAGCTGGGCTGGCCTTTAAGGTGGACCAGCGCTATTCTCCTTAAAATGACAAGCCGCTCCTCTGAGTTTTGCTCAGTTATATATTTTTAATATTTCTTTAAAATGATTAACTGATAGCATTAAACAATTAATTATTAACACCCATCCATACGCTAAATAACTTTGCTCTGTTTGCATCAGGAAAACACAATGTTGAATGGTAAAATGTCAGCAACAAATTTATCGTTTGAACTGTAATAGTACTATTAAATTAAAAAGTATATTGGTACTCGACATTGACAAGTACTCAAATGTAAGTATTTGTACTTGGTCTGAAAAAAAATTGCATCCATAAATAGCACATTATGTGAATACAGTTGTGGTCAAAAGTTTACATACACTTGTAAAGAACATAATGTCATGGCTCTCTTGAGTTTCCCCATTATTTCTACAACTCTGATTTTTCTCTGATAGAGTGATTGGAACAGATACTTCTTTGTCACAAAAAAGATTCATGAAGTTTGGTTCTTTCATGACTTTATTATGGGTCAACAGAAAAAGTGATCAAATCTGCTGGGTCAAAAATATACATACAGCAGTGCTAATATTTGGTTACATGTCCCTTGACCATTTTCACTTCAATTAGGCGCTTTTGGTAGCCATCCACAAGCTTCTGGCAAGCTTCTCGTTGAATCTTTGACCACTCCTCTTGACAGAATTGGTGCAGTTCAGTTAAATTTGATGGCTTTCTGACATGGACTTGTTTCTTCAGCATTGTCCACATGTTCTCAATGGGATTTTAAGTCAGGACTTTGGGAAGGCCATTCTAAAACCCTAATTCTAGCCTGATTTAGCCATTCCATTACCACTTTTGATGTGTGTTTGGGGTCATTGTCCTGTTGGAACACCTAACTGCGCCCAAGACCCAACCTTCGGGCTGATGATTTTAGGTTATCTTGAAGAATTTGAAGGTAATCCTCCTTCTTCATTATCCCATTTACTCTCTGTAAAGCACCAGTTCCATTGGCAGCAAAACAGCCCCACAGCATAATACTACCACCACCGTGCTTGACGGTAGGCATGGTGTTCTTGGGTTTAAAGGCCTCACCTTTTCTCCTCCAAACATATTGCTGGGCATTGTGGCCAAACAGCTCGATTTTTGTTTCGTCTGACCACAGAACTTTCCTCCAGAAGGTCTTATCTTTGTCCATGTGATCAGCAGCAAACTTCAGTCGAGCCTTAAGGTGCCGCTTTTGGAGCAAGGGCTTCCTTCTTGCACGGCAGCCTCTCAGTCCATGGAGATGCAAAACACGCTTGACTGTGGACACTGACACCTGTGTTCCAGCAGCTTCTAATTCTTGGCAGATCTGCTTTTTGGTGGTTCTCGGTTGACTCTTTACCCCCCTGACCAATTTTCTCTCAGCAGCAGGTGATAGCTTGCGTTTTCTTCCTGATCGTGGCAGTGACAAAACAGTGCCATGCACTTTATACTTACAAACAATTGTTTGCACTGTTGCTCTTGGGACCTGCAGCTGCTTTGAAATGGCTCCAAGTGACTTTCCTGACTTGTTCAAGTCAATGATTCGCTTTTTCAGATCCATGCTGAGCTCCTTTGACTTTCCCATTGTAGCGTTTGTGGGCGTTTGTATCCAATGAGCCCTATTTAAATGGCCTCAGAGAAGTCACCAGCTGTAGTCACTCATAATCACTCACAAGAAGTTAAGAGGCCATGCTATGAAGCTCATTTCATTGACACAACTTTCTAAGTCACCAAAATTGCTAATTCATGTTGCTGTATGTATATTTTTGACCCAGCAGATTTTGTCACTTTTTCTGTTAACCCATAATAAAGTCATGAAAGAACCAAACTTCATGAATGTTTTTTGTGACAAAGAAGTATCTGTTCCAATCACTCTATCAGAGAAAAATCTGAGTTGTAGAAATAACTGGAAACTCAAGAGAGCCATGACATTATGTTCTTTACAAGTGTATGTAAACTTTTGACCACAACTGTATATGTGAAAATATTCCACTTGACTGCCATACAGAGCGTATCTCAATGAGCACATGGCTAAAACAATGGTTGAGAAAATAAAAGATACAGTATGTGATACGTTTCACCCATAGACTGTATGTAAGAATATTGAAAGATCCCAGGGCAATCTGAGTCATGTCAATCACAGCGCAGGCGTCAAAGCTACATGAGTCAGACATGTTGCACAACTGTTCACAATGAACTGTGTGACTGTGTGAAGGGAGGGAGAGAAGGAGATGACAGGTTTATAAATAATGATTGCCATCTTCAACACACAGAATACATTTGATCCAAGTCGACACAAGTAATGTGAATATAAAATGTTTTACAGAAGAATTAGATAAAACTCTATAGTACTTTTGAGTTTCTTAGAATGGCAGGGGTGATCACTGATATATATGATTAGATATATTTGTACTGGCATAGTTATTGTAAACTTCTATACCTGACTATATCTTCTACAAAGAGATTTAGGAATGTACTTGCACATATTTGTACTTTGCTTTTGTCTTTCCGATTCAGTTTACCTTCATAACCCCGAGGTCCTTAGATGATGGCACTGATCACTGGTTTTGTTTCTCATGGTTGTGATTGATGGTCATATGTACCAGATGTGTTTGTTTCCAGTAAGAGTGCCGATGTGTCAGTTGTTTACCATCAGGTTCAGACAGGTGAAGAAATATTGATACCTCTCATAAAGATGGCACAGGTTGTCACACTGCCTCGAGACAAACAAAGATGATGTTAGCAACAACTACACGCTGTAATTAAAAAGGCTGATAAACTTCCCTGCAGGTCAAGAGTCATAGATGTAGCGCAGGAATCGCTCCCATTTTTATGATCTCTAAAGCCAAAATAGTGTTGTTTTTTAAAATAAGTCAGTCCATTTAGACTT
Organism: Cebidichthys violaceus; assembly: GCF_023349555.1. Lineage (NCBI taxonomy): Eukaryota > Metazoa > Chordata > Actinopteri > Perciformes > Stichaeidae > Cebidichthys > Cebidichthys violaceus. The sequence goes on along the minus strand of NW_027176975.1, from coordinate 10,102,899 downwards.
TTAGGTTCATAGTTTTCAAAGAGCAATAAGGCCCATGGGATCAGTCTAAATTGTGTAAAAGAAAAATGCAGTCAAGTCAGGTCATGATATCTGACTATTACACAAATTCCCAGCACCAGATTTCCATGTTATTTTGCAGCAATACATGATATCTGCTCTCAGATCAAGTTCCTCTGTAAAATCTTGGCTTTGTTTGGTGAAACTCTCCAGTGGGGTTTAAACAAGATCAAAGATAGATGAATGAATATGCAATATGTGTGACATACATCTTAGTGATCACCACTTGGTCAAGATTACACAATATGATATATGTTGTTCAACTGAGTCTTGTGTGTGATGCATTAAAGCCTGGCTCTGGTACATTTCCACTTTCTTCACTTTCTCTATAATTACGCTGCAACCAAACCATCATGCTTTCTCTGCCACCAGCTGCAGACATACACATCCTATGACACAGATGAATGCGTCAGCTTGGCAATTAAGAACTTTTATATGTCTACATTTACGATGACGGGACAAACAGTCTGTAATCCTATGCTGTAAAATCAAATGGATGACATTTTTCTACATTCATTAATGCCTTAGACTCAATATAGTCTCTAACAACCTGCCTTTTCATTTTCAGTAATGAAATCACTCCCATCTTTGAACAAATGTTCTAACAAATTATGCATTATAAATGAAAACTAGAAACAGCAATACCATCTTGCATTTGGTTTGTCCAAACCATTTTGCTATTGTGAACATAATGTTACAGTGACAAGTATCTCCTGACTTTTCAAGTACATTTTATACAGCGCTAATCACAACCCTCAGCTGCATCTCAGATGTTACTGCCCTTCCAGTAACCGGTGGAAGTTCAACTGAAATCTTAGAAGACGACAGACACAGAGAGAGTGAGAGACACACAACAAGCAGTTTCAAACATTGTACACCTTAAAGTAAAACAAGCCAACCAGCATCCAGGTTATTACCGATCAGAACACACAGGTCCATTTATATTTCTTACTACCAAAAGGACCAATGAGTACAGGCAGTTGTATATACAAGTCCATACAATTCTGTGCTGAAACAATACAGGAAAAAAAATGGTTGAATCACTGACCTGTTGATCGTCACCGAGGTTGTGAAACGCTCCCATTCACTTGTTTTTAATGAATAGAAATGACAAGTACACACATGAACTGGGGGTTGTGAACTCAAAGCCCCGGTCTATCAAATGATGATTCAAAAGTGATTCAGCTCCTGGTAAATCAGAGCGTGGTACCAGAGCTGCATGTTGAGTGGAGCAATACTGGCTGTGACTTTGCTGTTTGTCTGTTTGAGATTATTATCTTGCATCAATTACTAAGAACTTAAAGCTAGTCACAGTTTTCCTAGAAATGAGATGCAGCCAGACAATCCCTTTCCACAAATCCATTGGAAGCAGACCGTCAAATACGTCTCAAACTGCCATTACAAGTCAACTGGCACGTCTCTGATGATCACCTACCTCTACTGTGTTCCTGTTTGACAAATGTATCATAGAGAAACCGTAGACACTTTTCATTGCATCAACAGCAATGATAAAGGACAGTGACTGCCATTTCAGTGTCCTGCTTTGTTTTTAACCACCCGATTCAAGATGAGTGGATTTAAACAAATCTGATACATATAGCTGCCACTAATTGTTACCATTTCCCAAAGCTTAAGCTGAAGCCTTCAAATTGCTTGTCTTGTCCAACCAACAGCCCAGGTCTGAATATATTCAGTTTGCTACCATAGAAAACATAAGAAGCAGCAAATCTTCACATTTGAGAAACAACATTTTGTTTGTTAATAAACTATTAACTATTATCAGATTTGTTGCTGATTAATTTCCTAACTAATCACTTCAGCTCTCCGGTAACAGCAAGACTGAATTCTGAATTTTAAAGATGCTGATTTGTAAATGTACATTAAAAGTCCCAGTCCCTATTATTTTTGGCCACCAAATAATTACAGATAAAAGAAATCTATTAAATATTTAATTTTCTCAATTTTATCCACAGAGAGAAGGAATCATATAAAAAAAAAAATCAAAAATCAAAAGAGTAAATATCCATTTATTAGACACGATGCAGCTTTGCCAAAACAATCATGTGGCTCATCTTTAACCACATTATTAAATGATGATATTGTTAACAAAATTCATCTGAAAATCCATTCATTTTTTCCAATGGAATGTACCTGTTGAAAACAGTGTGTCTAAAATGACCATTTTTCAGTCCTGGCTTCCACTGACTTGATCAAGCCCTTTCCCATGACCCGGAAGTCCTCCAGTATTGCTTCCACGTTGGGAATGGTATTCGCTTCCTCCCCAGTCACCACCACTCTCCGAGCAGACATTTGCGACGTCTGCCATGAAGGGAAACGGAAAACATCAGGTCAGCGTGATGGAAGTGAAGGAGACACATGATACATCAAAGCAGCCATTGGCAATCCAAAGGGCTTCTGATCTACATTCTGTTCCTACATTCATGATTTTTAATAGAGGACATAACTTAGGTCTTACCTTAAAGGGCATTGGGATGAAGGCCTTTGGCTTCCATAAAACTGCGATCACTGTTCCGCCATGGGGGTCACAGAAGAAGAGGGCTAGGTCTCCGAAAGCGTCCTGAAAATGAATTAGATTAGTTCATGTTCAAAACTGTGTGCACTTTCACTCAATGCCGAGAATAAAGTCATAATATTTGGGGAACCTTTGTCATATTATGAGAATAAAGTCGCAATTCAATGAGAACAAAGTCATAAAAGTTCAAGAAAATTCTACTGACCCTATAAAAACACTTTTGATCAGGCATAAATGTCACCATTATGTGGGTTATTGTCCACATAAAATATGAACTTCACCACCTCTGATAAAGTGCAGGTTAGATCTACTTTATCATAGACATTCAAAGCAGCAGTTCAAACCCGACTTTATGCTACAGACACTTGTGGTCAGCTGTGGAGCGCACTGCAGCTGAGGAAATGACCATCAGTTATAGATTTTCAAGAAAACATCAATAACACTGAAGAATGGCACAACAATCAGTCGTTTTCAATGATATCTTCTAATACTGTGCACATGAATAGTTCGTCATCATATCATGTTTGTTGCATTCTGCTCCTCTGTTCTTCTCTCGTTTGATTATGTCAACGAGTTCGCCCAAATATTGGCAGGGATCATTTCGTCCTCCCAAAATAATGGTGAGGACGTGTCTCTACTGTGTATATTCAAACCTATGCCTTTGAATTCATTCTAGGAAAAACCTGCTTTGTGGACGATGCAAGTACAGTCTGGAAGTTTTTCTTCTCTGAATGTTATGTTCTCAGAAAGCTGCAGGATGCCAGACAGAATACACTTCGGAACAGAGCGGCCAAGCTGCAACTTGCATGCGCAAATCCTGCTGCACCGCTTTCCTCACATCCTGTATCAACAAGACATTATTAACACCACGCCTGCCTTTTAACCTGCAGTTTATGTCCGACAGACTCACTCTGAGCTCTGCCAGGCAGAGGGACACGGGGTTGTAGTCGATGACAGGCAGGGCCCCTCCAGACTGGGCCACACTGCCAGCCATGAGGCCCCTGCTGAAGGTGACAGTGGGACGGTCCACTGCCTGAGGGAGCAGGGGAACCTGCTTTGGGTTCAGGTGAATCAACACATCGTAGGCATCCAGAGGAGGGCGCATGACCACCTGCACAAAACAGACAACACGTCACTAAGGCCGAAATATCAAATCATAATTCAGTCAGATAGTGGACCATTTATGAAGACATTAGCAAATGAGAGTATTCAAGTGCTTTTTACTAACCCTGACATCTTGTATCTGCTCTCTGTCCATCAGCTGCTGTTCCAGTAACTTAAGACTCTCTGCAGCCACCATCACCACACGCTGCAGCATCTGAAGACACACAACCAAAATATAACATTTGATGGTTAAACACGGTAGCTTTGGACATTCCGTTTCATCTGAAAATATATTCAAACATGTCATATAATATAATATATAGACCCCCATTGTGGTGGTACAATCAATAAATTAGCAGTTGAATTTCCAATTACCCATTTCCCAGAACACATTAAATATGACCAACAATTGGAGACACAAAAAGACAACATATGTGTGTGTGTGTGTATATATACACACACACACACACACACACACACACACACACACACATATAGCAATATCCACCAATTGTTGTATTACAATGAGCCACCTACTGTATTTGTTTCAGCTCGTCTGATGTTTTCTGCATTAGTGCAAAAGGGTCAATTACATTTACAGCTGGAACAAAACCCAGGTAGTAGGAGGTCACGCGTCGGTAATTATGAATCAAAGAGGTAAATTAATGTGTGTTCTGGGCTAAACTGAATACTGGGGAGCACAAACACACACACTCTGTAATTAATGAATCTGTGTGTCTTATTTGGGATCTCCTGTTCTACAGCTTTCAATTACAACTATACAGCATCATAAATGCACAAAAGTTGAACAACATGGTTTCTTTGTCATTCTGAGAATGTAAAAGCGCAGCATGAAGCTGTCCCATAAATGTACTTTATGAAATTCAAGCACATTGTCATCCCACAAAAGATAATTAACATTTCTGAGGTCATGTTCAAGTAGGTGTTTTGTTGATTGAAAGCATTGTGTGTGTTTAGAGAGTTAAAGAGATTCACGCAATCACAATGTGCTCCCTAGTGGTCATTCAGAGGTATTGAGACAACTACAAACCACTCACTGAGCCAGGCTCAGTCACTCGCCTCAGCTTCTTGTTCTGAAACAACTTTTAGGTTTTGATAGTCCGTCAGGGTGGGTATGTGAATTCAAAAAGAGACGTATATATGCAACCCGAGCAACCAGATAAGGTAAAATCGTCCTGAACGTTGCAATTAGGCAACGATGACGTCGCTGTCAGGACGTCACAGAGAACACAAGGTTCCTGTTCTCCGCCACCGTTATAAAGGAGGACGCTGGGAGAGGCTCAGTGTTAATGTCGGGCTTGTAGGGGGAGTGAGCTGGGACAGCACAGGAAGCTTATCTGGGTCAGCTACGCACCATGGGAAGCTGGCCCGTTTACCTTTTCTGTACAATACTCTGTGCCACTGGACTCTTTTACAGCCACGGTCACATCCAGACAGAGGAATACAAAACTAAACACTCAACTTATTTCACTACGACAGAGGACAGCAATGAAAAGCAACTGGTGAGCTACACCTGATCTGGTCTTCCAATAAACAAGTACTCCTAGTGGGAATTCTTCCGAATATTGTTTATTATTTCAAATTCGGACTGTATTCTAATAATTCTAAATTTTCCATTTCCAGATCAATGATTTGCATGGAGTTTTGGAAAGACTTCAGAACAATCAATTTCCAGCTCTAAGAAAAAAACATGGCTTTCTGACTGTGGTACGTAATGCAACAACTCCGTCCATTTGGAATCCTCTCAATTCATAACATCAATCTAGTGAATCTGTTTAGAGAAATATGTTTACATATTTTCATGAATCAATACCTTACTTTAGTATTCATTTGGTGTTATATTTTCAGTGTGATCCAGGAGACCAGTGTGCACTAAAGAAAGGCTCCAGAATTGGGAAACTATGTGACTGTTCTTTGCCCAGAACATGCAACTCTTTTCTACACCGCTGTTTGTGATTCTCACAAATCATCAACAAAATAACAGTAAAAGTAACCTATAAGCTCGTGATCTAGTCTTAAGTATTCCATTTTGTCTTGTGTTCCTGTTACTGACTAATTGCATCTTCAAATTCTGTATTGATTGCTATTCTATTAAATGTGTAGTTGTGTACTTGTATTTGTGTCAGCTGACCTGTACACTAGGCGCTCGCTTGGTCCACAGGGATTGGTTTTTGTCTTTAGGCGTAGCTACAAACAGAACAGGCAGAGACTCCCTGGAGGCCATGAAGTCATTCTTGATCTCTGTGTAGTCGGAGGCTGCACGTGACAGAGAGGTGAACAACAATCAAACTTGGCGTTGAAACAGTGAAGCATACGAGTAGGATGTGTGTAAAAAAAATGAGGTCGGGGGGGATTTGTTTGTGTGACACAGAGGGAAAAGGGGTGTGTGAGAGTGTGCTTGCCTGCGAGCTGATTGTTGAGGTTGACAACCAGCGGGTTGTTCCTCCAGTCAAAGGAGGAGAGCAGATGAAGGAAACGAAGCAAGCCGACCTGAGGGGAACTGAGGAGGACAGAAATTCATTCACATGACCTACTGAAAGTACAAAAGGGAAGACACAAACAATTCCATCCACAAATGAGTCTGATGAGATGGGCGGTATTTACCCTGGAGGAGTAAAGGGTGCAGGCTGCAGGAAAAGTGACGCCACCAGCAGGTCTGCTGTGTCCTCTGTGATGTCTTCGCTGAAGAGCTGAGCCCCCAGCCAGCGTTTGGCCAGGCGACACACTCCCCCGAAACATTGGTGCTGCTGCTGGAGCCTATCAACAACAGGATGACATGTATGAGACGAGGAAATGGTGAATGCAAGGCAAGCAAAACAATGAAGCAACAGGAAAGAGACAAAAACAGGGTGACAGAAAGGAAGGACAGAGGTTGAAGAAAGTAGGAACATATAACCAAAAATGACCATCTATAAATTTGATATCAGCAACATATAGGGTTGAAAAGAAGGAACTCTGCAACCCTGCTTTCCCACACAAACCCACAGATATTTGTTTGTGTTAGTGTTTTAATTTTACCCATGCAATGTACTGGTAAGTAGAGGCTTATGCATGGTGGCCATCTCCAGGGCCTGAGCCTCCTCGTTGTCCCTTACAACCAGCAGCCCCTCGGCATTCACACTCTCCCTCAGCACCTGAGGCTCACGATGGTAAGCCACCTGGATGCGGAACACCAAGCCATCCTGGATGCATAAGCAAATGGAATCAAAACAGCGTAAAAAAAAAGAATACTGTAAACTGTGATTTTAAAAAACATGGTGCCAGAAATTTGCCTAAACATATGACGATACTTAGAAAAAAACAACAACAAAAAAACAGTCAAGTACACAAACAAGTGTGCCAACTCAAAAATATACCTTCCAGACATCTAGGTGAGTGGGACAGGGCCTGCATGTATAATTATGATGCTTCTTCAGTAAGTCTCCCAGGCAGATGTGGAAGGCAGTTCGGATGTGGCGGATGGCAAAGCGATCGTGAGGCCACTTTCCACTTCCTTCCATGTGACAAATCACTGCAAGAGTAGGGTCACCAGTGATATGAGTTTGAATAAATGGTTTTGTGTAGTTTAATCTCTGTGGTTAGGTGGCTGTAATGTTCCTGCTTTGAATACATGGGTTGTAACTCAGTCATTTAGCAATTGTAAAATCACCAGGTACATTACAGAAAACAAGGGAAGTTATGCATCAGAAATAGTGTAAATTCATAAAACATTTTCTATGGCGGACAGTGCAGAAATCAAACAAGCCTTAAACACTTCTTAACAAGTTGCTGGTGGTTAGTGTCTACCTGTAATAGGGGTGATATAAGCAGGGCAAGGTTTGCCTTCCTGTGGCACCAATGATCTGGAAGTCTTTTCTCTGTCAAAGAAGGAATAGTCCACCTTCAGTGGCACAGGGGGAAAGACCTGCAACAGATGAAATGTTAGAACTGCCATAAAGAAAAACTCACAATGCACAACAACCAAAGCACACAACACAGTGTAGTGATGTTTAAAATGATGCAAATGTTGTTACATTTTACTATTACTGCTACTACTCATCAGTGCAATAATGAGAGCAGTTACCTGTTGAGAACAAGAATCTTTACCTGTGTGTATCTAAGTGCAGGGTGGGCTCCTTGTACTGCTGTGATGGAGAGAGGCAGACCTTCCAGCCTCCACAGTTTTCTACTCAGGTCATCATAAGACTGAACCACCAGTAAACTCTCCTCCTCTCCAGTACTGGGCACCTGAAGAGCACAATACACCTCAAACACAAGCTGTAGCTAGACATTAATATAAACTATATTTTTTTAATTATTAAACAGCAACAATTTTGATTAAACAACTAATAATATAAACATTACAACATGCCAGGCCATAAAGCACAACATATAAATTAAATATGCCATTAATTAATTTCCAATAGGAACAAAAAAACAACAAAAATATAATTATACAAATATAATAAAATATTCACATAAAAAACGTTGTTTCTTTTCAATTAATCGCATCGACTTTAATTTGAATTTGATACTAAGAATAAATCCAAATAGAATCGCAACAATTTGGCATTTACCTCACTTCCCGTTTTGATGACGTCATCCACCATCGACCCCACATACCGCATACAGGATTCAGGGATATCTGCATGCCTGGCGGATAATAAATACATTATTTTCTTTATAAAAACGAGGCTTCAACAAGTTCACACTTACACTCACTTCATTGCATGTTCAGTTATTGCATATACCGAGGTGCAACTGGTATCAAATCGGCATTTTATTAATCAAAAGACAATTTTTTGCGACGACAGTTGGCGCTAACATTAGCTAGCTTGCTAGCGTAATTTTAGCCAACTGCACGACAAAAAACAATGAAGCGTACCGGCAGGAGACGGAGCTCTGTGTGGGACTGTTTTGAACAAGTGGGGAACTTTGTCCGCTGCATGAAATGTGACGCCACGCTGAAGTACTGCGGTGGAGCCACCAGCTCTATGATGAACCACATGAGCAGGCACCACCCGTCCACGGCGCCGTCAGACGAAGACGAGAAGCCGGTGATTTGTACCGTGCAGTGCATCGAGGAAGAGAGCGCCGCTAATTCAGACATCATGCAGGTCGCCATCATGTCACCCAACATGAACACGACCACCAACCTCTCCGAGCGGGACTATGGGGAGAGGAAGCGCCTGAAGCGGAGCTCTGTGTGGGACATTTTCATCAAAGTGGACGAGGAGGTGCACTGCACGATGTGCGACACCAAACTCAAATACAGGAGCAGCACCACCAGCATGATGTACCACATTAAGAACAAGCACCCCGATACTATGCCCAATGACGGCGGCTCAGTGGCAACACATGCAGAGGTGACTGAGCTCATCTCCAGAATGATAGAAAAGGACATGCTTCCCATCAACGTGGTCAGTGGTGATGGTTTTCGTGAGCTACTTGCATACACTGTGCATCATTATAAAATCCCATCTGCTGCTGATATCACACGCCTTATTGAAGGCCACTTCCATGAGAAAGTGGAGGAGCTTGTAGTGCAGCTGGGGAAAGTGGAGAAATTGGCGCTCACTGCCGATTTGTGGACGGCCCTCCCATTTCAGAGGTACATCACAGTTTTCTGTTCGTTCATAACAGAGGACTGGCAGGGGAGGTCGGCTGTGCTGCAGACACACAAGCTGCCGTCAGACAGCCACACTGCAACAGACAGTGTCACCGAGAGGCTTCTTAGCACAGTGCAGACCTGGGGTATTGCTGGGAAAGTGACTGCATGTGTTCACAACAGCACACGGGGCATCTCTGCACCCCGCGCGTTTGTCCGCGTCACCTGGGACTATGCCACTTGCTTTGCCACTACACTGCAGCTAGCAGTCAGTGACGGGCTGAGTGAGGATCTAGTCCGGCTCATCGTTGCCGCAGGGAAACTAGTCAAGCACTTCAACCACGGTTTGCTGGCGAGTGAGGCCTTGGAGCAGAAGCAAGTTCAGATGTGCCTGCCACAGCACAAGCTTATCCAGTCGTGCAAAGCTAGATGGGACACCATCTGTGATATGTTTGAACGGCTACTGGAGCAACGGTGGGCAATTAAAGCGGTGCTCTCTGATCGCACGATCACTAACAGACAGGAAGCCCAAACCCTTGAGATCGAAGACGATTGCTGGCAAATAATTGAGAATTTCACGCCTGTGCTGGCGACGCTGAAGTGGGCGACAACAATCATATCCGCAGAAACAGAAGTGTCCATTTCAAACATTTACCCAATCACATTCAGCCTCATTCAGACCCACCTTGTGCCAAAAGAGAATGATGTTGAACAAGTCTCAGAGTTCAAGCTGAAGGTTCAGGATTCACTTAGAAATCACATGGAGGTAGGCATAAACCTATCAATTTGGTTGAAAAGATTGATGCTGAATAAGATAAACATCCTTTTTTTTTTTTTAAACATAACTATCCCTTTCATTTTATTGTTTGCAGGTTGACTCTAACGACCTAGCCTCCAAACCAGCTCTGATCGCCTCTATGCTGGACCCTCGTCACAAACACCTCAGTTTCCTGACGCCCACAGGGAGACTGGCTGCAAAGGTTAAACTGCACGAACTGGTTTCAAAATTAGATGTGATAACTACGACTGTGGGCCCAAAGGAGGAACAGCAGGAGATCCTGGTCACACCTGATATTAGCCAGGTGGCAATGCCCTCGCAACTGAGAAGTGACACCAAAAACACCATGATGTTGCTCCTAGGAGACAACTACAGTTCCTCCTATGCCACAGACTCTGAAGCGCAGGTCGATTACTACTTGAGAGACATTGCTCCGTCACTGGACATAAACCCTCTTGAATGGTGGAGGGTAAACGGACCGAGATTCCCCAAATTGGCCACTCTGGCGAGGCACTATTTGTGTGTACCTGGGGTATCGCTGCCGTCTCTATTGTCGGAAGCCGGACAATCATTTGCAACAATGCGTACTAGACTGAGCCCAGAGCATGTTGACATGATGATTTTTGTAAACAGAAATGCATAACTTCCATGACAGCACATGATGGAGGTTTACTCTGACTTCCCATACCAATAATAGAAAAAAGGTTACTGAGGCGGTAGGTGCACGTTAAGTAGACATCATGATTGGATGTTAAGATAAGAGGATGGGGAAGATGGCAGCTACTCTTCCACTGTTGATGTGTTGCATATGCTGATGTGAATAATGCTTTTTAATTTCAAGGCTTAACTATACCTAAATGTAGTTCCCAACATTTAAAACACAGTGCTTTGCCTCAACACCTCACTTGGAACAGTGGACAGTGAGCCAATAGTAAAATGATGTTAGTGATATGAAACATCAGGCATACCCAAGCATCGAGTGGAGGCACCTACCAGTGTAACCTTTACCTCAACAGAGCTATAACCCTATACTTAGACTAGATATCTATACAATAGTGACAAATCAGGATAAAACTCTGGAGGGAAAACACAATGAAGAAGGAACATCTCTGGTTGTTTCATTTGTTATCATGACAGCATACTAAGTATTTATATTATCAATACAGCTAGAAACTCAGTGACCAAACCAACACTGTATTATTAACAATATTAATGTGAAATCTGTCTCAGTAGGCCAAGATAAAATACATACAGCTGTAGCAGGTGTGTTATGATCTGTCTGGGGACCAGTCTCTTTTGGCACATGCTCTCTCCGTCCCACAGCACCGCCTCGGTGATGGAGCCGTCCTGGAAGCGACGCAGCTCGGAGCGAGAACCCCACAGCTGACGAAACTCAGCCGCCTAGCAGAAGAACACCGCCGTTATTATTGAATCCTAACACAAGCATGGTAACATATAAATGATAAAGAAACAAGTCAACAAAACAAACAGAAACCGTCTAAAAAAATACAAATGTGTTCCTTCTTTGCAGAACTTTTAATATACTAATCATGTAGAGTTAAGTAAAATGACCTTGTTTCTTCAATCCTGATGGGAAGAATAAAAAATACAACCCTACACACATGCAAAGGAAGGAGAGAGCGCTGAGGTTACCGTGGGGTTGTCTGCAGCGGGGCCTCTTTCCAGGACGGAGGCTGCCAGCTCCGGATTTAGGAGCAAACCAAAGGAGAGAGGAGGTTGAGCTTTGTGTTTTGGGGCTTCACTCTCCACAGACCACTGTGATGAAACAAAAATGAAGAGAGTTTTAACGAAAACAGTGATCTTAAGATTGTTAATCATACGTACGTGTGTTGTAAGACACTTTCAAAGTGGTTTGAGTCAAAAACATACTGTTATAGTAGCAGCATTAGCGCTGATTAAATCAGGGGTTTGTTAACGGTAGCTTAGCAGAATCATGAAATGAAGCACTCAAAAGTCAGTGTTTACGTTCTGCTAGTGGAGCAAGCCAGACGTGGATGACTGTAACCTCTGAATGTAAATCGTTCCTACCTCAGGGTCAGGCGAGAGGGAGTGGGTGAGGAGGTGGATCCTTTGGCCCAGTCCACGCTGAAGCAGGGACAAAATAAAAGGGAGTGCCGTGTGGACATAATCTCCACTGTGGTCCATCAGCTCACTGAGGAGATTCATTTTCTTACAGCTGGACTGAAGCTTCACCAGCTCACACAACCTGAGTGGAGGATGAGAATGGGAAGTCAAAGACAAAGTGAAAGATCTGTTCTGAAAGGAAAAATAACTTGTGATGTTACACTAGCAGCAGGATGTTGTTTTTTTTCCCAGTACCCTATTTATTACCTGACATTTGAGAAGGTGTATAAACTATCTTTTGCTGGAATCTGTAAAGGCGATGTGAGCGTGTGTCATGCTAAGTGGAAAATTATGTGTGTTGAAGAGGAAGCGTAAAACTAAGCTGCTTTTGTAGTACATAACACAAGGACTGGATAACATGTTGTTTTGTTGCATTAGCTGACAAATGGAGCCTTACTGGAATACGTGGTCGCTTGTCCTGATCATAGGTTTGGGTGTCATGAGGAGGCTGTGGAAGCCGTCCACCGTAGGGTTGTCCCAGAACTGCATCGATACAGACGCCTCATGCTGCAGCTGAGAACCAATGCGATGAAAATGATCAAAACCTGCTGCTTAATCTCACCAGGGTCAAAAATAATTTAGTTTGAACTCACAACACTTTTACAGTATTTACCTGTTTGTAGGTACAAGCAGTCATGTCAGCACACATGTTGAGATGTCCTGACGGGTCAACAAACACGACCTGGAAAGCATCGTGGAACTCTGGAAGAGATGGCTGCAGGGAAAAGAAAAGAAAGGGGACAATAATGATTCATTATTTACTAACGTTTATTACTAACGTGTGAATAAACTTCTTGCACAGATTTAGACCACTCACAGCTGTAGAGTCAGGATCTCTGGCTAAGCTCATTCCATTCACTGTCAGGTCTGTAGATGCTGAAGGTTTGAATGAGAGGTGGGTAAGTTGCAAGATATTCAAAAAAGTGATAAACAAATTTCTGTACGATCAACTTCCATTTATCAAATTGTGCTACCTATTACCGCTTTATTAAAAAAAATACTGTGGTTTAGCTGATTTAAAATGGTCTTACCCAGGAAGTTCAAGCTGTTCCGAAGCAGCTGATAGGCTGTCATAGAGTTACTGATTCTGTGAGTGGTCAGCAGATAAGCCAACAACATTGAAGCCAGGAAGCCATTAAAGCAACCAGTGCCCTATAACACATTGAGAGAGCAATACAGTGGTGAGGTGAGATAAACGGTGTCAGAAGACTAGTAAATAAATACAATGTAAAAAGAAGGAAGTAAGCAAAAGAACCCTTTCAAGCCTCCTACCTGGTCAAGCTCTCTTTGCCGAAGCCAGACTTTGAGCAAAGCCACTCCATCAGCAAAAGCTGAGCACTGGGAGCTGACAGCGGAAAGAAACTGGAGGTGAGCCCTGGGCAGCAAATCCCCCAGGACAGAGCTGTTGTAATGCGGAGTGGGGGGTCCGCTGCTCTCTGCAACAAACAAACACAATTGGTCTGATATTTTGATTGAACTGTTGCCGAAAATGTGGTCCTGAATATACCTATGATCGAGTGATTAAAGGTGGATAATATTTGAAGAGCTGGGTGGATAAAATAACACTTACCACACTGGGAGGGCTGCAGTCCGCTGTACCACTCTGTCCGGATATTATTCCTCTGTGGGTGGAAACGGCTGGGCTTGAAGAATCCAGGAGGCGGACAGGCATGAACACGTAAGGTGAAGCTGGAAGAGTCTTTACCTTAGATACGGGAATACCACAACACATCACAATCATAACCAAAACAAAATACTGCTAAACAAGCACATGCAAAGAAAATGAATTGCTGGTCAAATCAATACAACGAAAACAAAATGCAATGCTCTTGAAGGTTGGCAGTTTGTGTACACTACGATGTTAATTAAAAAAGGTAAATACCTGGAGGGGTAAGCAGCAGAACGGGTCGGAGTCGATTGCCATGAAGACAGGAGTAACGCATGCTTCCGATGTCAGAGGAGGACGCCAGATACTGGGCCAGGCCGGCCAGGTACAGAGCCCTTTTCCTCGGATACCTCTGGTTCAAGACGTCCTTTGGGTGGAGGACATCCTAATAACAGAAGACACCGGAGTCTCTTACAATCTCGTGAATCTATTGTCACATTGCATTCAGCACAGTGCTCTCAAGGCTTCAAGTGTTGTATTGAAATTAATAAACGGGGGACAGGTGACTTACAGCTGGGATTGTGACAGCCAGGTCCACCGTGATGCGTGGTTTGGTGCAAGTGCCCAGGGGGTAGCTGCCGATCAGATCAACAGAAGCAGGGGGTGCCATGTGGAACTTGCCTTTTGTTGTTTTGGGCACCAGGAGGAAAGGGACCTTGACTGCACTTGACAGCCATGACGGGTCACTCACCTGAACACAAAGAAAGAGAATGAAATTGAGGTGCTATGCCCAGTAATGACGCTGTTCTTACAGATAAAGTGCTACATACCTCAACCTCCAGTGAATCTGGTACGGTCTGGAGCAGCTTGGTGACCGTCTGAATGAAGGAATCGATTTGCTGTTTCCTACGCTCACTCAGGGCGACCTCCTTCAGCAGCTCTTCCATCTGTTATTGGGGTAGATCATAGACATTTACTAGTGTGTTTGAACGTGTGTTATTGTTTACATGGGACAACAAGCTTGACTTAAGGCATAACCCCCCATTCCTTTTCATGTCTCCCGTCCGTGTCCACGTCAGTAAGTCAAGAGGTCTCACCTGCATCTTGAGCAGGCTGCAGTGAAACAGGCTCTCCGCCTCTTTCAGCTGGTTGAGCTCCTCTGCTGTGGGAGGTCTGTACAGATCACTTCGGGACAGCTTCACCGGGTGATAGACCTCCTCCTCCCCCCCGGCCTCCCCAGGTTTACTCCTTTTGGCTTTAACCGGAACCTCCTCCTCCTCCTCGTGACCCTCTGAGGGAATCATCTGTAAAATAAAACAACATGTTGTAGCAGTTGAGTACATTTTTAACGTGTCTTTTATTACTTGTAAGGAATCAGATAACCAGCATTTGATATAAACCCTGGGCTAACTAAAAATGTTATTCGAGAGTTGATTCTGGTATTTGTCTAACAATGATCTATTAAAAGTATTATTGACTGTATCTGCTGTACACTCAGTTTATCTCAAGTAGACATTAAGCAAAGTCTTACTAATGGAACGTGCAGTTGGCAAAGCATGCAAGCAACACCCGTGTTACCATCAAGTAGACTGTCCCGTGTGCTAACTAAGCGGTAGTTAGTCAACAAGCAGCTAAAATCACAACACATGTCGCCAGTCTTACCTCTGCCGGGTCCTCAGCAACTGTCAGCTTCTTTTTCATGTCTGATATGCCTTCAATGTGATGATAATTCCGATATTTTTAAAGTTCTGATCAACACTGCCTTCCCTTCATTGCGCTCTCACATGTGCAAAGGGTCAGTCAAACATGCTAACAAAGACAATATTTCCCTGATTGGTGTAGAAGCGGTGCGGGTGAATGGTGATTGGTTCACCGCTTCTTGAGCCTCCTACTCAACCGGCTTCAACAAGGTAGGTTGCACGAGCAGTCTCCCGTGCGATTGGTGCTCTCTGGAGCCACTGGAAAAAAATGCTCACGCAGTAAAAAAAAACACGTTTATTTATGAATGCTCGCTATAAAACAAATCCATCATCATATTTTTCAGTTTGTATTGCTATTTTTCATTCAAATCACGACACATCTTTGCCAGATGTTTGCAGCAGCTGCATATTATTATTACTGTGAATACAGTCTGTTGATACAGTAGTTTTGTAATAAATTGTCTCTTCATGAAAGTTATAATGTTAACATTTAGTTGGAACTGTTGATTCAACTGTAGGATCATTTTGGAGGATGTAGTCTGTGATGTTGTTGAACTTTATTGCAATATACACAGAGGTGTTTCCTTTATTTAGCCTACCCTCATTGATATAAATGAGGTAGACCAAATAATAGAAACACCTGTCATTTAAGCATACGTACAGTAATGAACTGACTACATCTAGGCACAGAAAATGTATTTGTAAAATCATCATCGTGGGCAATCACTCACAGTCGAGTATGACTGTCATCCTGTTACTGAGATGGATTATTTGTGGGTCTTGGATCCACAGGGTTCTGTTGAAGTGTGGGCAGTTGTGACATATGTGGTATTCGTGGGTGGAGGAGCAATTTTGATGGTCGTTCTGTCCTTTCTGTGTTGCCTGTTAGCTTCCATGGCACATTGGAGGTCCCTTTCTTGTTGCGCTGTGCCTTCATAAGTCATCCTTCTCCCAAGGTTCCTTTCACAGGTAGGTTAAAGAGGCATTTCCTCAGGTGGGATATGAGGTTATACTTGTCCCCCTTGGGTTGGCTTCCCCTCTCCAAATAGGCCAAAACACGATTTAGCCGCATAGTTAGTGTTGAGCTTTGAATATGAAACACACATAGACTCAATATTAATTTAGTCTTAATATTCCATAAACAAATGTCCTTGCTTCACAGTGTTGTAGTTTTTATGAGGAACTTCTATCAAACTATGTTTGCAATATGTTATGGGAGGCTTATCTAGGCTTTTTTTCATATATTCTATAATTATCTATTATAATTATTATGGCTAATTCTGCTCTAAATACAGCAACAGTCGTGTTATCACTACATTTTATAATCAATTGTCAAAGGTCTTGGTCTGAAACAATGGGGTGACTTGAGGTGGTGGACCTGTGGTAACCTGATCAAGTGAAAGCAGTGGCACGGCAACATCACTTTGTATCAGCCTCAGCTTGGTAGACTTGGTAGGAGGGTTGCTTTTCAGAGGGTTTAATTCAACTGCCTGAGAATCCACGAGAGAAACACCCTTGGCCAAAACCATTGTGTCCAGCCTCAGAGGCCCAGAGGACACCATCCGGTCATGTCTAGAGGGGGACAATTTCTTCAGCCAGACATCTGCCGCATTTCCCCTCTGAAACTTTGTTGGCTGATCCTTGGAGCTGGTTAGTTGCTTCTGTGAGGCTACTGTCCACTCCGTTTGCTGCTTGTTATATCTTGGTTCTGGTTTGGATAGCCCACTTGGTTTCTTGGACTTAGGTTTTGTGTCGTTGTTATCCACAATCTCATACTGAGGAAAGATGCAGTGTCGAGGCAGGCAGGAGGGATCAAGCTTTTGAATCGGTTGGTAGCTCTTATGCTGATATAATGATCCAGTTGTGTTGTTATAAACAGAATGTATAACATTTTTTCCCTCTACATCCACATCCTTTTTCTCTGCTGAACACGAGAGGAGCGGAAGTATTTTGCTTGGAACTGGCTTGGGAATTGGTGGTAAATTAACCCTCTGCTTTTTCTTTAGATACATTTTTGGTGGGGGGCGAGGACTAAGCACTTCATAGCACTCGTAACTGACAGGCCTCCTGGGACGTGTTTCCTTTTCAGATTGCTTCGGAGAGTCTTTTGCTTGGACCATAGTATTACTTTGCTGGTTGACTCTTGGCTCTGTTTGTACTGGGACCTGACCAATGTCATCATCCTGTTAGAAACAATTATAGACATATAGATATAGATACAGATACAGATAACCTCTTGGTTTGCAGAAGATCTGCAGAAGACTCAAATTAAGAGTACCTGTTGTGAGGCAGGGTGAGGTCGAGGAGTAGCATTTACAACAGGCACACATCCTTGAACCCAGGCATCTGAAGTTGGTGGCACAGGCTCGGAGTCTTCTGTTTTAGATGCTTCCTCTTGTCCTTCCCCTTCATCTAGGCACAGGATTTGCCGCTCTAGAATCTGTGTGAGGTAGCTCTTCGCCCAGGATGCGGAGAAAGGTGCTATCTTGAGGGCAAAGACAGGAAACATCATGGATGTTGTACATATATTATGTGTGGTCAGCAAGATAAATCATTTCATCGGTCTCTCCAGGCGTGTCAATCAGTGAGATGATGTTCAAATTGAAGTGAAATAAAAATAATCTTTTCAGTTTTACCTGTCTCTCAATGTACACTTTGAAACAACCTTCCATGAGCTTGCTCATCAGTTCCTCCATGATCTCCCCCACTGCCTCGTCTGCATCCTCCTGGATCAACATGTCCGTCCATTGAGCCTGAGTTAAGCAACCAGGGATAATATCGTCCACTACCAGGTCTTGCGGTGGAGGTGTGTTCACTAGGACAGACCTACGATTTCGGTTGTCAGCTTGGGACTTAGCTGCAGAGCGTGGCATCTTGGTTCAGAGGCTGGTTTGAAATATTAAAAAACATTTTTAAAAAATAGACATGTTTGTGATGACAAGGACGTTGATATATTAAGTGGGAAAAAATAAACTATTTAACATGGAACAACGTCAGTCAGTCCCTATGAGTTTGCATGTTGCTGGGAAAACTTAATATGGTGAACATTAGCACACTCTGGTGGTAGTGAGCAAACTTGACAGTATTATTTTTTCCATGGGTCTTTGATATAAAAGTATAATTCCCTCAATCGTTTCAGGAATTGAATTTGCATATGAACACACTCCTCGTGATAACAGTAATTACTTTCAGAATATGAACAGTACATTATGTATGAGGCACAATATCTGAGAGACACAGACTAAATCCATTACTAAAATGCGTGTCCTTAATTCCATATGTTCTTTATACTAGCTATTCTAAAACAAGTGATTTCACTGAATCAAGTTGCACCATTAGAACTTATGGATGTCTTAGCTAGGTTAGCTAGACTTTAGTTAATGTGTAATTGGGTTGCTAGAAAACATTATGCAGTGATGTCCAATCACTAGCAATCAAAACAGGCAGTCACCGTAGGATCACAAGCTATAACAGTATTTCCAAAATGACAAACTGACAAACATATCTATGTTAGATTAAATAAGTAACGTTATTATTTTGTTTTACTTAGTACGTTTTTAGCTATGCTAACCTAAGATAGCATAGCGGTGTATAATTTCAAGTACATGTTGTCATTGTGAAATGTACCTTCCCATATTTATTTTACTATTCAACTTAAACGAATCATATTAGTTAGTGTTAGGCTATTTAAAATCTAGTGTAATTTTCGTCAGTTGGGTCTGTTAGCTAACGTAACGTTAGATACACTTAACATTACTGGTATATGTGTATCATTTATATTGAGGTAAGCTAACGGTAATTAACTTATATAGTTAAAACAGCTACACACAACATCGTTCGACCACAACATCACCGTTTTATATGATACTTCTTACAAATCATCACTGTTATAATGTTAGTAAGTCTGTTTACAACTTTACCCCACACTCTTCTTCGTACCCTTTTTTTCCGTGTAGTCTACGGTTGCTCAGCAACCGAGCACGGAAGTATGACGTATTACGTAGAAGTGGCGTTGTCTCTATGGCTGCGGACGACGCGGAGGTAATCTTGTTGTAAACAAGAGCTAGAACACTGCTTCGTTCCCGTTAACTGTATAGATGCAATGGTCGATTATGACAGCGGCAATGGCTGCTGGGACAGTTGTTATGTAGTCTGAAGCAGGAGTGTGTGCACTTTGTCACTCAAAACTAACGGTGTCCTCTGAAACGCTACGTTATTGCAGTTGACTTCTCGCTAACATACCTAGGTTGCGTTAGCTTGCTGCTAACATTGCACTGATCGTTACGATATGTGGTTTTAATTAGCAACACTGCTAATCTTATTTAACCAGACTCTTGAGAGTGGTGACCTTTGTTTTTCTTCTGTTAGACCAACACCATATTCCCTATTGTCATTTCAACTGGCTGTGCAGCTAAGAGAAGATAGCTCGATGTATCACAAAGAGAAGAGCATCCAGATCAAAAACAGCGCCTCGGCGCTGTATAACAACCTCGGCGTGCTACGCATCGCCCCTCGGCGCCTCACCTACTTCACGGTGGTCCATGCCAACGTGGTCAACATGGTCAGCGCGTCGTGGGACGGCCTCAACTATTCCCACCGTCAGCTGCAGTCCAAGGAGCCCAATGTCGCCACGAGCACGTCTCTCATCACGCAGGTCAGGCCACAGTGAAACGTGTGCAGTGTGTTCTTAATTTTGCACAGCGAGAGCAGGTGGGACAGGATATCAGTGTGGTCCTAGAGGAACTTTCACAAGTCTCTTGCAAGATCAAGAAGTGTGTATTATGACCCATTTATACATAGTGCCATACGAAAGTTATACATTGAGATAAACAATTCATGTGAAGTCAGTGGCTAAATTCTGTCACCCAAAGACATATGCAGACACTCTTCCTTTAAAGTAAGCACAAGTCAGTACATAGTCATAGTCACTGTTTAATTATAATCCATTGTGTTAGAATACAGTGTTAAAACAATAAAAGTAGTTAAGAAAGCATATAAAAACGTGATCCATCTTCTTTAGGTTGCTGGCACATATACAATGAATAATGTCAACATTGTGTTGTTTTGTCTTTTGCTTTGGCATACTCTTTATGCATTTCTCTGCATCATTAAAATATAGAAATCCTGTGTTTTCTTGTAACAGGCTGCTTTTTGTGCTCTGCCCTCTCGTGATATGCTGGTGGTGACCTCTCAGAAAGGCATCCAGGTGAGATTTTGTTTATCTGCTCTTCTCTGCAGTCATCAGCAGTCTCCACATTTGCAGGAAGCACTGCTACTTCTGCAACTTGTATACTTATTGTGGCAGTAGTTGTATCAAGCCTGTATGTCTGGACTGTGTCATTGAGTGTTTTTTAAATGTGAACCTGAACAAAAGAAATAATGTGTTTTTGCAGCCTTTTACTTTGATATGATATAAATCCATTGTTTTAGATGTATGAATCTGATGGCTCCATCATGGTGTACTGGCATGCCCTCGATACTCCAGAAACAACTACAGGTAAAGTTGCATATGAACTGGATTTGCTGCAAATGTAGACATGCAAATGTGTCCTGTCTCAATTACTTCCATGAAAACTTTGAAAAGATTCAATACATTATGTAAAGCAATACAATAGCATACAGTGTGATAAGATGCAATAGATTTTGACACAAGTATACTCTCTTGTTCCCAGAAACATGTCGGTGTTGTTGATCCATCCTCATAACACAAACATGACTAAAACAGTGGAAGGACCTGATTATTACAATTAAATATTTTTTTTTCAGGCATCTACACCTACATTATTATATCTACACAATCACAAGTGGGTGTGAAGACATTGTACACGTGAACAAAATGTTTTTGCCTGCACATTTACACACATGTTCATATGCATATTTGTGCAATCACGCATTTGTGTGCGAGAGAAACGTATTATTCAAGAGTTTCATACCAAATCTGTTGCACTCACAGAACTCCTTTGTGTCCCAGCTCAAGCCGTGTTTGCTCGAGGAATATCAGCAGTGTGTGAGAGTTATATATGTGTGGGTAAGTAGTGAGTGGAATACATTTACGTATATTCAAAATACAGGGCAAAACTCTACAATCCATGTCGCTTTCTCTCTCTCTAGGCCTTTCAACTGGTGCAATTCTAGTATTTGATGTTCCCAGTAAAGGCAGTAATATTACCTTGTCGGATGTCATAGAGGGGCACAAGGAGTCCATCACTGACATGGCCTCAGAATGCTGTGGCGGCGAGGTATGGTGTTTGTGTGCTCATTCAGTGTGTGCATTGTCTGCTGTCTGTCTATTTCAACCTTTTTTGATATGGGTTAGCTATGTGTGTGTGTGTGTGTGTGTGTGTGTGTGTGTGTGTGTGTGTGTGTGTGTGTGTGTATATATATATATATATATATATATATATATATATACAGTTGTGGTCAAAAGTTTACATACACTTGTAAAGAACATAATGTCATGGCTCTCTTGAGTTTCCAGTTATTTCTACAACTCTGATTTTTCTCTGATAGAGTGATTGGAACAGATACTTCTTTGTCACAAAAAACATTCATGAAGTTTGGTTCTTTCATGACTTTGTTATGGGTTAACAGAAAAAGTGACAAAATCTGCTGGGTCAAAAATATACATACAGCAACATGAATTAGCAATTTTGGTGACTTAGAAAGTTGTGTCAATGAAATGAGCTTCATAGCATGGCCTCTTAACTTCTTGTGAGTGATTATGAGTGACTACAGCTGGTGACTTCTCTGAGGCCATTTAAATAGGGCTCATTGGATACAAATGCCCACAAACGCTACAATGGGAAAGTCAAAGGAGCTCAGCATGGATCTGAAAAAGCGAATCATTGACTTGAACAAGTCAGGAAAGTCACTTGGAGCCATTTCAAAGCAGCTGCAGGTCCCAAGAGCAACAGTGCAAACAATTGTTTGTAAGTATAAAGTGCATGGCACTGTTTTGTCACTGCCACGATCAGGAAGAAAACGCAAGCTATCACCTGCTGCTGAGAGAAAATTGGTCAGGGGGGTAAAGAGTCAACCGAGAACCACCAAAAAGCAGATCTGCCAAGAATTAGAAGCTGCTGGAACACAGGTGTCAGTGTCCACAGTCAAGCGTGTTTTGCATCTCCATGGACTGAGAGGCTGCCGTGCAAGAAGGAAGCCCTTGCTCCAAAAGCGGCACCTTAAGGCTCGACTGAAGTTTGCTGCTGATCACATGGACAAAGATAAGACCTTCTGGAGGAAAGTTCTGTGGTCAGACGAAACAAAAATCGAGCTGTTTGGCCACAATGCCCAGCAATATGTTTGGAGGAGAAAAGGTGAGGCCTTTAACCCCAAGAACACCATGCCTACCATCAAGCACGGTGGTGGTAGTATTATGCTGTGGGGCTGTTTTGCTGCCAATGGAACTGGTGCTTTACAGAGGGTAAATGGGATAATGAAGGAGGATTACCTTCAAATTCTTCAAGATAACCTAAAATCATCAGCCCGAAGGTTGGGTCTTGGGCGCAGTTGGGTGTTCCAACAGGACAATGACCCCAAACACACATCAAAAGTGGTAATGGAATGGCTAAATCAGGCTAGAATTAGGGTTTTAGAATGGCCTTCCCAAAGTCCTGACTTAAAATCCCATTGAGAACATGTGGACAATGCTGAAGAAACAAGTCCATGTCAGAAAGCCATCAAATTTAACTGAACTGCACCAATTCTGTCAAGAGGAGTGGTCAAAGATTCAACGAGAAGCTTGCCAGAAGCTTGTGGATGGCTACCAAAAGCGCCTAATTGAAGTGAAAATGGTCAAGGGACATGTAACCAAATATTAGCACTGCTGTATGTATATTTTTGACCCAGCAGATTTGATCACTTTTTCTGTTAACCCATAATAAAGTCATGAAAGAACCAAACTTCATGAATCTTTTTTGTGACAAAGAAGTATCTGTTCCAATCACTCTATCAGAGAAAAATCAGAGTTGTAGAAATAATGGGGAAACTCAAGAGAGCCATGACATTATGTTCTTTACAAGTGTATGTAAACTTTTGACCACAACTGTATATATATATTCCACTCTGTTGCTGTCTCCCTCTCCTCAGGTGTGCATAGCTGATCTGGTCAGTGCAGATGATGGGGGCAACCTGTGTGTCTGGAAGTCTGGGGAGGAATTTAAGTTACTCAACCATATCCCTGGCTTTGAGTAAGAAGTTGATTGTATTATAGTTTTGTCAGTTTTGATGTACAATGTTAGATTTAGCTAAAATAAAGTGGTGCAATGGCAGCCTACTTATACTTACAGAGTGACCTATGTTGAAACGCTGTCATCACCAATCTTAGACCCCTCTTACTTTTCATGCATTGTTGTACTTATCTACTCTACATTATGTAACGCTCTACTGTCTTTTGTTTCGTCATTATTTCCCCTCCTAGCTCTAATCTAATGTCCATTATCTTTTCCCTTAATTCCCTGATGGCAATCATCCTCCATCTACCTAACTGCTCTCAGCATTAGCTGCTCATCTGTGAAGTTGTGGAAAGGCACAGTGGTGGCAGGTTACGGCACGGGTCAGATTCGTCTCTATGAGGCAGTGACGGGAATCCTGCATGCTGAGATCAACGCCCACGCTCGCTGGATATACTCGCTGGACATTGCTCCTTTTTCTGGGCTGGTGAGTTGAATAAACCACATTCATTTTTTAAGCCTAGTGAGTTGGCATTTATTATTTGTAGGGGCAAACACAGATGACACGAAGAAAGGATTCATTGATTTACGAGCTAAAGGCAGTCAATAATAAGTTATTATTCTTATTTATTTAGCTCTAAAGCATGTTCAAGTGTATCTCAAATAATTTTTTGGGTCATATCTCATACCACTTGATTTTGCGTTTGATTTAGCTGCTGTCTGCTGCTGAGGACTCTCTGGTCAGGGTGTGGCACCTGACAATGACCCCAGAGAGCCACAGCGTGGAGGTAACTGGATTTAACAGAATACTAAACTTGTTTTCTCAATAGGTTCAGAATCAAAGCACAATTTATGGTGGGTTCCTCCAGGTTTAACTTACACTGTGACCCTGACTGTGTGTTTTCCTCATTTCCTTTTAGATTGCTCATTTGCACAATGAGTGTGTGACAGACACACAAATCTGTGGCGCCAAGTTCTGTGACAGCGATGGTTATGCCTTTGCAGTGACAGGCTATGACCTGAGTGAGATTATCCGTTACACACAGTCATAAGACTACGTATATGACTGTGAATTCGGTATATTGTGTTTCTGGAAAGATATCATGTTCCAGAGAGAAGGATCAAAAGGAAAGGGGTATTTAATGTAGTCTTTTTTAGGAGAGGTATTGTTTTCACGGCTTTTCTGTAAAGAGATTAGCATATAACAACATTTCAAAAGGAAAATAGTATACGTACTGTATACATGTATGAGAATGTAGCTTTAAAAAGTTATAAATTATTCTATTATTCCTTCTGGCATAATTATTGTTTCAAGCAGCTGTATTAGTAAAGTTTGTCAACAAAGCAGCTGTGTCTGGGTCTTAATTTTTCACTTCACAAATGCACCAATAGATGGGGCTGTGGATCAATTATTTTTGAGCAGGGCAGTGACAGGACGGTGCTAACAGATTTCACTAGAGGACAGAGTGGGGTTGCATAAAAGGATAAAGGCTAAAGACAGACTATTTGTGAAACTCCACATTTTGGTTGGAAACTGTGCAGAACACAAGACACAGACCACTCGTGTCAAAATTGCAGAGGGAGGTCATAAACATTCTGTGTTCATTGTATTGATTACTTTCTCAGATAAGATAGACCTTTAGCGAAAGTAAAAGCAGTATATAAGAGGTATATCATTATTAATGATAATAAAGTAAAAAGAGGTGTGTGTGTGTGTGTGTGTGTGTGTGTGTGTGTGTGTGTGTGTGTGTGTGTGTGTGTGTGTGTGTGTGTGTGTGTGTGTGTGTGTGTGTGTGTGTGTGTGTGTGTGTGTGTGTGTGTGTGTGTGTGTGTGTGTGTGTGTGTGTAAGAGCATATGGAGACAAAGATGGCAAGGTAAAGTGACATTGTGTGATATAATAACAGCAGAGTCAGCAGGATTTGCCTCATAGCAAGAATGTTTTTTCCAACTGTGTCTATGATGTATTTGTCACCCTTGCTTTCTGGTTACGCCTTAGTAATCAGGTATTTAAACAAAAGGTATTTTTATATCCTAGAAAATTGCTTGAAGAACTACAATGGCCTTTGTTGAAAACAAGTGCAAACTACTCACTCCCATTATCTATTTTCTTTTCAGAATTACTGTGCAAAACAACATACAATAGAGAACTTGGTCTGTTGAGACTAGCTGAATATGCCTTCACTGAATACAAATGTTGCCAACTCAGCTGTAAAATCTGGTCTTGTTTATCACATGTCATGTGACTATTTTTTATATTCACATCAGGCAACCAGGTATTGTAATCCGACCCACCTTATCATGACAAGATAAGAAGAATCAGGTCAGCATGAATTGTGTGCTGTTTGTCAGTTTAGGGCTAAGCGTCTATTAAATCCCCGAGTTCTAGTCTTTTCTGGTTTGCAGTCAACACTGGTCACATAACATCAACTGACAAGACTGTTTTGAACCCACACACAAGGCAGGTTATGCAACTCAAATTTGGTAGGTACCACCTGACAGCCATGTTAATGCCGATGACCTCGTCAATTGTAAAGCATATACATGCACTACTGTGCACGCACACAAAGTCTTCATGAAATCGATCATTGTCAGTATGTCATGTTGTATCATGCTTCCCAGCTGCCTGGGGGGGAGATAACTAACTATACTGGCTGGAGAGGGTCAGTGGAGGACTAAACTGTCAATATGAGGTCACAAATGACAGGGACTCTGAGATTACATAACTAACTGGAACAGTAAGGAGGGAGGGAAAGGTTGGTCAAAAGTGACACATGAAATAAGCAAAGGATTGGAAGAGCGGGGGAGGTACAGAGCAAAGTAAAATAGCTTGTTAAAGAAAGGGCTGAGAGTAGAAAGGGAATACAACATCACTTTTCACAGAAAAACATCTGTAATTTATTCCTTGTTAACTAAGTCAATAGTTCTGTGCGACGCTCTAGTCCCGTACACAGCCGCGGGGCCACTCATGCTGTGTACTGCTACAATACTTGTCAATAATCGGTTCTTAGGTGTTACACACAGCTGAGCACACAAAGTTGGGTATGGACTGTGCTCAGATATGGATCCATTTGGACTGTATAAGTACGCATGTGTGTACGTGCATATGTGTCTAGTAATAATGGTGGTCGAGCAACATTCATTATCCTATTCCCCCAGTAGAAATCTTTTATTAATGGGAGTGACGTGAGGCCTTCAATGAAAGCCCCCCCAGTGGTGCCAAGACATGTTTCGAAGTTTCACATTCTATTTTTATTAAAGCTGATTAACTAACAAGACAAGTTTGTTCAGTGGATGATTGTAAATGGGTGTCGATGAAGCCTGGATCATCAAACACCATGCCACAATACAAGTTCATCCATCAGGACCAGTTTTGTGCTGGTGGGTGTGGCAGGTATCTGATGGTGTGTTTGTGAACACCACAACATGAATATCTTTCAGGCTGTTTGTTTAAATGTTTATTCATTATTCTGGTGGAGGAAGAGCAATTTATCCCATGCCCATCCCAGCCTTGTGGCAGCTGCCTAGGCCTGTGTTGCTAAGCCTACTGGGATGGAGCCTCACCACGGGGATGAAGAGCCTAAAGCTCCTCCAGCCTGCTGCTACAGACAGACCAGCTCTCTAACGAGGCAACCAGGAAACCAGCTCCTATAGACATGCTGTATAAATAGATCTTCCATTTTAAACACACTGAAATGGGAAGCAACGGGGTACCACACACTGACAGACCTGAAAAACTGTCACTGCTAACTGACAGACCTACAGACATACAGGTGCAAACCAGAACCAGGTCAAATAACATTTGCAAGTGATTTTCTGGCCACTTGGTAAATGCAAGTCCAATTTTCATTCTCAGCTCTGTTTTTGGTCTCTACCAACTCCTGAGGGAAAGATCTGTCTCTTTAGCTGCTAAATTCTCCGCTATGTTTCATGAGCAAGTAGCATAGAGGGAACTTTTAGAGCTTTTTTTTACTGGAAACAGCTGCCAGCTGCAGCAGAAAACAACACCAGGAGCGATGAGACTAGTGATTTAAATCATTCAAGTTGCGAGCAGGGAAACAAAAAAAATGAGCTGAAACTTAAGCCAAGGGGAGCTGCAGATTCAAGTCACCTCTTTCACATATTGTTTTCACACTGTCATTTGATTTTGTAAATGTTTAAAAAGTTTAAATCATAGTTTTGTTTATTTTGTTTTTAATTGGGGCTATCTTGTCATATTTGTAGTTAAGGATAGTTACAATCAATCATTTTTTTCATATGTACTTTAACAATTCTATGCAAGTGACATGGTCCAATGGTATGCAGTGCAATCTATCAGGTGGAGCAGGTTAAAAAGAATAGAGAAGGGTGTGTGCATATTTGTGATTCCATCATGGTGATTATGATAATTGACATGTGACTGAAGTGGCCTGATGACTTGGAAAACTCATCCAGTGTGCAAACGTGCACTGATGACAGAAATGGGTTGATAGCAGTGCACCGGTTTAGCTCTGTTTTATTGCTATATTATAGTTAGGCCATGCCAACCCACCCACCGCCGAAGCCACAGCTTCAGTGCATCATCCGGCTGTACCATGGAAAACCCACACATGTCCAGGCAGGACAATCCACCCTTCCTGTTTATGTGGGCTTCTGATTTGGGGGAATATCTTAACATACAGTGCTGACTCACATATCCCAAATCTTCTCTGAAAGTCCCAGCTCAAGAAAAGACAAGTCAAGGCTTGAAATTAATTTGAAATTCGTTAAAAGATTTGACATTTAACTCATTTTTTATTTTAGGTTTCTAACATGTTTAGACAAGACGAGGCTTCTGATGAACCATGTGGAATGATGTGGAAGCATAACACTGTTGCATCAGAATTGAGGCCATCCTTGACTCCAGGACTGATTGGTTTATCGATTATGTCATTTAAGTTGTTAAAACATGGGAAGTAAATACAGGGTTATGTGCACACTGACCATTTAGTTCTAGTCCATTATACAGAAGCGATTAGTTGGTGCATCCTGACAGACAGACAGACAGACACACACACACACACACACACACACACACACACACACACACACACACACAAACCTGACTATATCCCCACTAACGTCATTTAGACGGCATGGGTAGGCAATGGGACTTAAGTGCATCTGATTAGAATAAAATAAACATGATCAGACCCTGCCATCTGCACTGGGATGGCATGGTTGCCTAGCACTAGCCACTGTTTGGATTGTCTGACAACGTTGATGTGCTGACGTTGGAGTGTGTGTTATTGTGTGTGTGTTCATGCCTATGTGTGTATGTGGCCAAATGTGCAGATGGCACCATTCAAATGATGATGGATTCATTTTCGAGACAGTCTTCCAAATAAAGTCAGTCTGTTCTCAGATTAAAATCAGCATGTCTGTGTATGATTGCGTGTTTATGTTTGTGCATGCGTATGTGTTTAGTATAGGTTTAGTTTTGCCAAATATTTACAGTATTTTAATAATATGATTAGTAATAACACTATAAATAGATCTGGGATAACTTGTTTTCACACCTTTTTTTCAATAAAGGAGAGTTTCTCATCAAAATATTATATCTAATTGTAGGAAAAAACTAGACCGGCATGCTTTGTGTTTTTTTTCCACTAAGGAAAATATTATCTAATACAACAGCATGGTCAATTTTTAGATTTGTTTTGCTTTATGAAACTGATAAAAATGTGGTTGCTTTTAATTCCCATCACTCTATTTCTCGCAAATAAACACCCCTCCCATTACCTCTAGTGTGTGGGTGAGAGTTATTGAGTCTCAAAATAGAGCTGCAGCAATAATAACAGCAATATCCTGGCAACCCATATCACTGTGCTCTGTCAATGAGACTGCTAATAGGGTTAATATGAAAGAGATGAATGGGCGTCTTCGGGGCTCAACCTGAATTTGAAATACATAAACATTTCCATCAAACATTGGGTTTTATGTCTACTTTGTTTCTCTACATGGGCACATAGGAGTGTGTGTGTGTGGGTGGGTGTGTTTGTGTGAGTGTGTGTGTGTGTGTGTGTGTGTGTGTGTGTGTGTGTGTGTGTGTGTGTGTGTGTGTGTGTATGTGTGTGTGTCAGTAAGAAAAAGAGAGAAAGACAAATACAGGCTTCATGAGTGGACCAACTTGGCATTCACCTCAGTGCGCCCACTACATTCGTAATTGGCAGCCATGGAGAAAGCCCAGGTAAACTAACACTGCAGAAACGTCATACAGAGTTAACTGGTGCACCAATGAAAAACAGATATGGAACCAATAGTCATTTTAATCATCTCAGTGTCAAGGTTGAGAAACCGGTTGAATTTTAATGTTATCCTAACAGTACCACCACAGAGAGGGCAGTTTTATGAAGCACCAGCTGTGCTTCAACAGAGGGTCTTCAGTTCAGCTCTGGTTTGTGTGTGTGTGTGTGTGTGTGTGAGTGCATATGTGTGCTAGTGGTTGGATTGTAGTTCATTAATCAAAGCAACATTTGTTCTTGCAAGTCAAGCAAAGCTCAATCAGTCCAAGGCAGAAACAAAAATGGATCTACTTAAAATGTCAAATTTTTTCTTTAAAGACAGTGTAACTTTTGTCATCATGGTCAGGGAAGCTCTAGTTCAACTGCATGCTTTTCATTTATTGTTGTTTGGGTAACCCTTTCCATGCCAGAGCTCAGCAGCTCATTTCTGGCAATGCCATACATTCACACCCCTATGCATGATGTGATCTCTTACTGTTGGACACAGTGTCTATAATCCATTTTTTTTTTAGGTTCCCTGGCTCGTCAAGTGTTCTTTTCCCATGAGTCTCTACTTACACAATAATATTGTTTTAATATTAAGAATTTGGAACTGTAAACTGCTTGTATTTTGCATTGTAATCATTATTCTGATTATTATCAAGACCTTCTTGGTTACAAAGTATTTATTCAGCTTTTTATTAGAATTCTATATTTTCTATTGAATCCAAGAATAAAGAGAGCATACATTAGGTAAGATGATTATAATGCATTTAGTTATTAAAGGCTCAGAAGAGTGCCCTACTGACACCCTCTACCCAACACATCATTCCCCAGCTGCTCTGTCACTCACCATGAGGGGCGCATGCACTACCAACACACAAACATTACATGTGTGCCCACACCCTCATACTCACAACCTCATGACACATAGAGGTAGTCAGAGTAGTTTAAACTTTAACTGACTGGCTGTGACTTAATGCTAGTTAATGCGTTTTCTTTCTGAAGTCACCGGACATGAACTTAAGCTTCCCATGACTGAGATATAGAGGACTCCTTTGAAAAGTGTGCATAGTATCATGTAACAGTACTCTCACATGGTGTATGAGCTTTATTATCTGCTATTATAGATAACAGTTCAACAGATGAATATGAATACTTTTATGATAATGCCGATAAAAAGATTATTTATAATGCCAAATCATTGAGAGAGGTGACTGTATGATGCTACAAGATTTTTGCCAAAATTGTCAAATGTTTAATCATGATGCTTAAAAAGAACAGGAAAAGCTGGAGGGATATAATGAAGATTATCATTGTTTTGATATGAACCAGTGAAACTTTGAAAGCAGGGTTCTGTGTCACACACACTGTCAGGAGAATTAAAACTTCAAAACCACAATCCTGGGCTGAGGATGCAGCTGCTGAGTATCTCCTGTCGTTTTGTTTTGTTTCATTAAATTAATAGCCTACCTGCCCCCTGCACCCATCTGGCCTCCTGCCTGCCGGACAGGACACAGTGAGGTAAATGGAGCAGAAGTACAAACACTGCAATCTGCTCACTTGTCCTGAGAAAGCTGTCGGACCTCCCTGACAAACGCAGTGACCCACACACGCTTCCATTAAGGCCAGTTGCTCCCACATCGCATGCCTCTGTGGATGGAAGGAGAGGAAGAGAGAGATAGTTTGGCTATGAGAGAAGGTCAGAAGAGAAGTGAGACGTGACAGACCTCATGTACTTGGAAGACCTTAAGAAGCTCCTGTTTTGGCCATTGATACACTAGTGAAGAAGACACACACACTCAAAAACACACTTTACGCAGTATCCAAAGGAGACTGGAAGCCCCAGACCTTGCATAAATACAATATGATCAGTGGGTGTGTTCCTGTATTTTTCATTAGAGCAATGATGAACGACAATTGCAAGACTTTAACAGCTCATGAATATAAAGCCCTCTGGATAGAATCTCGAACCTCCCGTTCCCTGCTGAGCGTCATAAGTCACGTAAACAGGAGAGAAAAAACAAAAAGAAAAAAAAGAAAGAACGAAAGAGATAGAGAAAAAAGACACAGAGAAATAAGAAAGGTATAGAGGGAAAAAAAGAGCAGGACAAAGATTGGGAAAGAAAGACAGAGATAAATAGGGAGAGAGAGAAAGAGATCAGAGTTTGTCTGGAAAACACAAGCAATGGATGTCAGGGCAGAGGTAGTTGTGCTCGTCCCTGTTTCCATGGCGACCCGAATGTGCTGTCGGTGCAATGACGCCAGTTGGGAGTATTGCGTTGTGGCTGTGCTGACATGAGCCACACGTGCAAGTGCCCAGCTGACAGCACTGAGCATACGCCACCGTCTATTCATAGCACCTAAGTGACACCCAGGAGGGACACAGACAGCCGGCAGTGTGGGCCAAGGAGGCCGGGTGCCCAAAACTGTGTGGGTTCTGGCCTAGGACTGGACGGCACCCCTTGATGGAGTTGGATGGATGCATGATTAAGGGATGAACCCATGGTTGGGGTTATGTCATCCTTTATCTGATCTCTGTCCACACCGACAAAGTAACATTTGGCTCCTCAGTCAACACAAAGAATTACACAAATCCCTGCTTTTTTGAGGTCTCTAAACATATGCACATATGTGGTCATGACAGGTCAAACAACACTTCAGAAAACAACCCTAAAATGCGTATCACCAATCTAGGAGTTACTAGGGCAGGTAAGGAGTGTGTTGTAGAGTCTTGGGATAGGATTTTCTTTTCAAACTGCCAGTCCCTGGAAGATCAGATTGGGCACCTGTATTTAGATTATATTCACAACTCTAGTGGAACATCACTTCCTGGCTGAGCAGAAACATCGAGTGAGAGATGGTTGTATGTCTCTGTCTCTGACTCAGAGTCATGACTATTTCATTTTAGTCATCTTTCCTGTTTTGCTTTGGGACGCGTAATTGAAAAAGATTAGCAAACAATTCAGTCTTCCACATGTCCTTGTCTTTTGTCAGAAATAATCAGATTTTGAATCAAATTAAATTAGATTTTGTATATATATATATATATATATATATATATATATATATATATATATAAAAATATGGAGTTCCCGCTTCATATTAAAGCAAATTGTTCAAGTGCAAATAAAATGAAAACATCAAAGAACTGTAACAGCAAAATTAAATTCCCCTGGGATCAAATTTTCTGACATGCACAAGTATTCTTAATAAGATTTTATTTATTTTAAAGAAATAATATAATGAAACAGATAATATATGTGGTATTTTATTTAAAAAAAATAGAATCACCTAAGTAACTAAACTTGAGTGTATGACTGTGGCTCATACCAATTGGAAAATGTCATGGAATTATTGTTTGCAAATCAATAACTGCCACAAAGCCAAGTTGTGCTTCTGAGCATGCCTGCATGCCAATTTACCTTCACACCACACTGCTCCGAATGTGGTACAGTTGGCAAGATGGCTGGAAACACCAAGTCAGTGCCTCCTTTGTGAGCGATTGTTCAAGCTCAATTGGCACTTCTGCAACACTGCTTTGTCTGTGAGATCAGGCAGAAGAATAGCAGAGGCTTTGAGGCAAAGGCCTATTGTGGTCAGTCAGCGCCCAAAGTTAGATGTCATTGTGGTCATTCGATGGATGGTGCCAAAGGCCATTGTGTCTCCTAACGTGACACAGTGGAGGTGCAGAGTTGCTCAGTGAAATCGATCTGAGCGGGGACAAAGATCACCGTTTTGTGTGTGTTTGAGTTTTGTATTGTTTGTTTACGTGCTACGTATGTGTATTTGTGAGTATGTGTAGTGTGAGTCTGTGTTGAGTGCTGTGTGCTGTGTTTGTTTGTGGAAATTCAGCCGACGCAGGCCTTTTACACCCCTGGGATCAGCGGTTTGCCACATCAGAAGAGAGACTGAGAGAGGGGTGAACCATGTGGACGCCCCCATTATGCCCCTATTGTGCCCATGCGGCTGCATCGATGGCGCTATTGCAGGGGCCACTGGCAGTGGAAAAGTGCTGTACAAGACACTTTGAGATAAAGGTTCAGTACACCTCTGTGTCGCATGAAGAAGAGAGGGGACAAAGAGCCTAATGAGAGCAGTGGACAGACTGAAAACACACACACAGTAGTTCATCCCAAAACGGTATCCATGTCATGGCCACAGCATGATGTTCCACCACCCATCTACACTGGAGTGTGTGTTTCTCTGTATGTTTGTGCGATGGCTTCCATGCCTGCTGGCCACAGCCTGAGGACAGTTGCCTAGGACTTGCATGCAAGCTGAGATAGGAACATGCCTGGGCAGGTCGCTTCATTCCCTTCACAGGACAATGGCTGTTTCAGATGCCTGCTGAGCAGGAGTCGTAGAGAATCTGTGAGAGACTGGGGGAGCCTCTCACAGCCCAGACATGTATGCTTTTGCCAAGTTCCACACAGACTTGCATACACAGAGAGCAGCATTGTTGTTTTTTTTGCTGATAAAGAATCCTAAAATGCTTTTCTGATAGGTCAAATAAACAAGTCAACACTGAGGACGGAATCTTGTTTTTTACTTATTGTGTCATTTAGTACATTTCCGTGCTGTCCCTGCTTGTTTCTATAGTGGAAGTTTAATAATTTGATATATCGCCATAACTTACTTCAGCAATACCTTGATCACACCAAGAGTCTCTAAGCTTCACACCAGCTGTCTGGCTATTGTCAGTAAAAACTGAAGAAGTACAGCTGTGGTTTACTGGGCATCTCCTATCAGTGTCAGAGGAGTTTGGCCACAAAAACATTTGATAGCACACGCATATGGCAGATGTTTGACTAGTGATTAATAGTTTCTACTGTACACTTCAGTATCTGTACTGAACAATGGCTGTGGGCAGCATCCTCCCTGAAGTGTCTGTACAACACAATAGCGTCTAACTAGTCTTGAACATCCACCCAAATGGTTTTGAAATGAATTGGGTGGGTCAGGATAAAAACAAAGGTGTTGAAATGTTGTTCTGCAACCTTTCACAAACAGACAAGTTCTGCAGGTGGACCTAATGTTAGTAGTGTGACCGACTAAGCAGGATGGACCCGCTTTAAGCTAGAGGCGGTGAGCACCAGCCCTCCTGAAGTGCTTTTGAGCAAGATCACAGGTACTTCTTCAAGTGAATTTTCACATTATATTAGCCTATGTTAATATTTGTATCAGTATCAAAGTGTATGAAGTGTCACACACTATTGTGGCTAAAGCAACAACTTTTGTCTTGTTTTCTCCACCCGACAGTCGAAAATGTGTTGTTAACCATCATAATATACTAAGAAAACAAGCAAATATTCATATTTGAAAAATTGTAAACAACATTCTTTTTTTTGGGGGGGGGGGGGGGGCATTTTTGCTTTAAAAAACATTTAAGTGATTACCAAATGTTCCATCACTACTCAATGTATTGTTTCAGCTTCAATAGTCATCTGTGAAATTCACAGGTTTCCAAATACAATGCAATTTACTAATGATGTTACAGTACTGTATATAGCTTTATAGACTATACTGTATGTAGAGAGCTGCAACGTTTCTCACCAATTACACATGCCTGCACAAGAATAAGGGATGCCATCTTTGTGAAAAATAACTATTGAATTTCTTAAGATGGTAAAAGTCGTTAAGTGCTCATTTGAAGTATGAGACGCACACATGTGAGGCATGCAGCCATAGTCATTTCCTATGTCCCTATTGGTATATGATGCATCTTTTACCTCACCGTGCGCACTGTCCGGTCCGGAGGCTGGCACGCTCTCTACTTTATGAATGGATGGGTGTGGCACTGGTGACAAGCGCTGAGGCTGTCGTCACTGCGCTGATAGACGCTGGCGTGGTGTAGTGGTGAAGGCTGGTCTACAGAGAAACATAACTGCTCTGCCGCCGCTTTGGAAAGGCAACGGGAGAAGGAAAGGGGAGGAGAGGAGAGTGAGAGAGACAGAGACAACAGCGTCACCCCAATGCCCAGCGAGGACTAAACTTCTAGCGAGAAATTAGGTGAGGTAGAGGTCTAGGACAAAAAAAGATGGGTGCGGTAGAGGAAAAGGCAAGTGGACTTTTATTATAGGATATTTTATTTTTATACATGGGAAGTGAACAAATCAAATCAGCAGAAATCATTAGAGATGAGATTAGACAGATGCGATGAGGATGAAACGCGTGCAAGCTGTTTGAAAAAAATCGTGGATGAATCCCTCGTGCATTTGTGATGTAAAGTCAGAGTGGAATCATTACTTTAGAAAAAAAAGACAGACAAAAGAAAGTCGAAAAGGGCTCCCTCTCCCATGTGCTCCCCTCCTTGTAGGTGTGACAGAAACAACAAAGGGACATGGAACAAACTCGCATCAGGACCACAGGCGGACAGCAGCCCAGACAGATCGCTGAGCACAATGGGGGGGGGGGGTGCAAACAAGAGCACGTCTGCTGCTTTTTGCAATATGCAGCAGTCTTCATGTAATTACATTCCTCTTGGCGTCTCTCGGCTGCAACAACGGTCGGGAGTGTTTTTCTTCTGGCAGGTCTTCACCAAACACGGGCGTTTAGAAACGAAGCCGATAATTTGAGGAAGTCCAGGCTGAGACTGAGCAAAGTGTTAAAACGTGTGAGTTGTGATTCGATGTTGTCATCCACAGGAACGCTCTGAAGTGATCGCATGTGTTTGTGCCTTGCAGTTGAATGGGGACAGGCAATAGACGAGCGCTGCCCAGAATTTAACTGAGAGGGAGCAGAGCAGCGGAGCGGTGTGAACTGAAAGTGGACGGTGAAGGGGGAGAAAGACCTGCAGCGATTCCAGAAGTGAACCTTCTCTCAAAGGTAGGAGCTACGGGGACTGTCACACACACAGCCTGCTTTGTGTATTAACTTCTCAGTTGTGTATGCTCTCAACTAAACGGTCTACTGCGCAGACCACATGTGGATAGATAAAAGGTTGCATAACGGTGGAGTTAGTTTGGGTTGCTCAGTTTTGCTCTTATGTCTTATGGACAGACCTCAGGTTAAACTTGCCTAATATTTAACTTCTGCTCCGGACAGTATTTGGCTGTTTGGGAGATGAGACCCGAAAAAAGACGCCGCAAGGCATCTACTGTATATATATTTGGTCATTTGTCTGACGCCTACATTTTCAAAACCATATACATTTATAAATCGCAGCTCTCGTATATTTTTTTTATAGTTTAAGCTAAAAACTTAAATTTATTATATCAATTTGGGTGTGACACCTAAATTCAACCCAAAAAACTACATTTATAAAAGCCATGTTTTTTTTTGTGCCAAGTCAACTTATTGACTTAATATATTGAGATAAAAATGACATACTCACAAAGAGATCATAACATATATCATGCAATGTTACAATGAGGAATGATAGCAATAACATTTTAGTAAAAAGCAACACAGATTACTTTTTACGGAATTATAATTCCAATATGAATACAGCATGCAGTCAATATTATAGTAGTTCAATGCTGCCAAAATACTTCAAATGCCACAATCTAAATATCAGAGGCAGTCTTTGCTTTGCAAAAGTCTAGTTTACTTGACTTGATTAAATACAGAATCAGACATATGCACCACCTGCAGCCTGGATGACTGAGTCCAGCTTGAAGGCATAGCTGAGGTGGGGAGTCACTCGGTGTCTACAGAGCCAAACAGTGGCTGCTGTAGTTATTGTATATGCTAAAGCACAGAAAGGCCAGAGCATGGACGAAAAATTGGTATCTTTGTCCACAGCCCAAACAGCATCCAGTTATCAGCTACACCAGCAATGCCCACAAGAGTTGAATATTTCCTATTTCTTTTATTCTTTCCTCTTCCTCTTTCCAACACTGTGTGCACAGAACAGATGGTGGGTGTGGGGGGATGGTCTCAGAGTTGACATCAGTTCCTCCGCTCTGTCCCACTCCTCGATGTTTTTCTATCAGCTGTGGAATTTGAACCATTCTTCCATTGGGTTGAGGCCCATCCCTCGTCTGCCCCTGCTCAGAGGAGTGGGTTGTCTCCAGAGGAGGCTGTGAGTGTGTGTATGGGTAACTGGGGCTTTCCAGTAGAGTTGCACACTAAACATTCCTGGTTGCATGATGGCCGTCTAGAGGGCCAAATCCACACAGCTGGGAGTCATATAAGAAGCCTTTGTGTGAGTCGAGCAGTATAGCACACACAAACATGCTGACACACAGGAATACACACATAAAGAGTCTGCTTCGAGTGCACACCTCCCCTCAACAGGATCCAGAAGGACTCGGGGTTGTGAGATGTGTGCATGGGAAGGCTAGTTCGCATTGTTTGTATCTGCATACATGTATGTACGCAAGGATTTAGAGTTGCAATCATTAAAACGCTAAAGCAATCCCAATTGAAAGATACTCAAATGCACACCCTTGCACGCCAACACAGGCATTCACACATCAAAAAGAAAAAAAAACTAAAACAGAGACTCACAGTCACTGTACAACAGTGTCTTCTTCTCTTACCAGCACCACATGATGTTTGTCCTCTTGAGTAAGTTTTGGAGAGAGTGAAAACATGGTGGGGGGGAGAGAGGGAGAAAGGGAAAGAGAAAGAGAGAAGTAAGTGATTGTGCTGATGGCAACTGTACAGTTTGTTTCTCTCATATTGGCTGCCTCTTTGGTTGTTTTTTAAACAGGGTGTCAGTGAGCAAAGAATGTGTATGCAAGAGGAGGAAGCAGAGTGAGACTGCGAGGGGAAAGTTAAGGAGCATAGGCCTTGTGTGCTGGGAGAAGGGAGGAGAGGTGAGGAGACGAGACGAGAGGAGAGGAGAGGAGAGGAGAGCTGGTTTGAAAATTAATAAGAGAAAAATCGAGCTGCAGAGAGGAGAAAGAATGGAGGACAAGAAGTGCAGATCCTGAGGAAGAGGGACACGAAGGGGGTTTGGCTGAGGGGAAACTAGAGCAGAGCAGGCTGAGGGAGTGACAAAGAAAGAAAGAGAGAGAGAGACTGAGAAAGAGATCAAGTGAGAGAGAGTATGTCAGGCGCTAGACTGCGTATTACTGTAAACATGTTGAATCTGAGGGCAAAACCCTGCATCTTTTCCCACTTCCTCTTTTAAGTTTAAAAATCAAGTAATCAAGTCACAAGCACTCTCTCTGTTTCTACTGTATGTGTGTGAATAGCTTTATCGGCCTCTGCGGCTGGTCTGAGTTACAGCGAGTAAACAAATATCATCAATAGTTTTGTCCACTAAACACTGCCTGCCACAGTTTTTTGTACATATACTCCTGATTTCATGTATGCAGGAAGTAAAGCACATCTTTACAAGGCCAGACAGCTCATGTGTGAGGCAACGGGCTGTTTGTGTGTGGTGAGAGACTCCGATAGGAAGGTGTCGCGTCGGCAGCGAAGACAGGACAGGGCAGGGTCGGACCAAGAGGGTGAGAGGAGATAAGAGAGCCACTTAATTTCAGGGACGGTGTCTTCATCCGGTCGTGGCCGGGCTGGGCCGAGGCCAGGTGGGTGTGTGTCGAGATCCAGGATGGCTGCACTGGCAGGGAGGCCTATTGCACAATCACACTGTTTACAGAATATGGGGAAAGAGTTCTGTGCTGAAGGTTTTTATGCAGCAAGAACCGCTTCATTTTTGTATGATCAGGGCTTTCAGGTTGTAATTAATGAACAAAATCACATCATTTTGCTGCTGCGTGTCAAAATTTATTTAAATCCACTTTGGTGGATGTATCTTGTTGTGACTTTATGCCCTTCATGTTCTGGGTGTTTTCGGTGAACCGTCACCTGTAGGAAAACTCTGCCTGCTCACATATTCGACATTGTGCAGCTTCAAAATAACTGATTACCACAGGCCTGAGAGATAAGACAAGGTCAGGGTCAGGTAGCATTCCAGTGGAAGAGGAAGCTGCTCTTTTAAGAAAATGGTGGGTGGATGTCTTTGGCCAAAATTTGCCAATAAGCACAGACACACTTTTAATCATTAATAGCATATAAAAGTTGCTGCTGCTGTTTCCCTCACCCTAACCCCCACACACAGAAAATTACATTTGAATATTTTCGTCTTCAGACCTGTTTCACCAAATCTATGTTGCTTACTGAGTTCATGTTTGTGGGTACTTGCATGTGTGTTCAGAAAGAGACAGCATGTTATGCCACAGACACCAAGAGGCACAGCTTGGTTCCTTGGCTCTAGCTCCTCTCTATTTATGTTCATGTTTGTGTGTGTGTGTGTGTGTGTGTGTGTGCATGCACTTCTGTGTATCATGGTGGTGGTGATGTATCACTGCAACAAATATATCTTCCTGTGCATCTGCGTGCCAG
The DNA here is from genome assembly GCF_023349555.1 of Cebidichthys violaceus. Classification (NCBI taxonomy): domain Eukaryota; kingdom Metazoa; phylum Chordata; class Actinopteri; order Perciformes; family Stichaeidae; genus Cebidichthys; species Cebidichthys violaceus. Next base: position 10,062,658 of record NW_027176975.1, on the reverse strand, counting down.
TGTACATTTATATTTTGGTATGTTTGCATCTCTGAACGCAATTTGATCCCTGGGTGTCTCTTTCTTTCTCTCTCGTTTGTGGCGGAAAGCCGATCCCCTTGGGTGAGTTGGCTCCAAAGTCATATGACTGAGGATATGCCAACTAGATATTCAAGTGTGTGTGTGTGAGTTGAAATCACAGATTGCATTTCCCACCATAGGAGTTTGTCTGAGGGTTCTATACAGGTTGTTGTATGTGTATTGAGCGCTATGAGCATGGTTGGACGGGTGTGGTTGTCCTTTCATCTCCAACAGGACTAAGGTGGCTGACCCACACACTGGCCACTTCCCATGTCTGTGTGGGATCAAACAGCCCCATATGTCTTGCTGTGGTAATCTCTAGCGTCTCTCATTTTCAATGCCTGCAAGCCTTGGCTGTCTGTCTCTTTTTCTTCCTGTTTGTTTTCACATCTTGTCTGCCTGTCCGTCCACCTGCCTTACTGTAATAACTCACATCCCATTACATACACTATTCAAAGCTGTGGCGATCAATAATTGAGAATTAACAAACCCCAATTCAAACCCTCAGCAACATCAGTGATTGGCTGTGCTCGGGTGAGAGTTTGTTCACAGTTCCGTTTTCTTGCTTGTCAGAGGGAGAGAAAGAGAGTTGCCACTGCATGCTTAATGTCACGTAGACGTTTGCCCTCATGTCATTTAAGCACTGCTTGCTGGTGTTACTGGGAAACTTGTGAATGTGATCAAGAACAATAGTTAAGTGTTTTCTTTCAGTGTTCTGTGACCTTGGGTGTTGCTGTGTTTTGGCACTTAATTGCTTTCATTGTACCCAGAAATCTTCGTACATTTTCCTCTTCCACCGCTCCCTACTCTGCCTTCATCACATGCATCCACAAACCTTCCAACACACCCAGACTCATACACACATACGCAATACAAAAAGCACAATGACTCACACGCAGAACCACATGAACTCCCAAACCCACATTTGGAAACACAAATAGACATAAACACATTGACACATGCATATGCTCTCTGCCTGTCTGCATGCCTCTGTCTCCTCTCTAGTAAGAACGGAAGGCTTTTAACTAATCTAGTGGTGCGAGAAACGCCCAAGGGTGCCATTCCTGCTTATCAGGGTCAGACCAGTTTCAATGTTGGCCAAGGCACTCATGAAACCACAGGATTTGAATCTGTAATTGTGTTTGTGTTCATGTGATTATACCTGTCCATGAGTAAAGGTGTTTCCTTTCAAATGTTTTTTTTTCTTTGTGCTTGTAATCGCCCGCGTGCCATTCGATCGAGGGCTGCCCATTTTTTTGCAGTTTAGGAGGCTGATGCAACCTGACTGACACTCTCTGTCTCTCTGTCTCTGTCTCTGTCTCTCTCTCTCTCTCTCTCTCACACACACACACACACACACACACACACACACACACACACACACACACACACACACCAGAATAGATGAATCAGATTTAACTGACTGAGGGTAAGTTAGAGATGAGAGTTCTGTCATCATCCTAGTCAGTGTTTGTCTGACTCCCGTCTCTGTGGTTTGCTCTCCATAAAAATCTGAAATCGACTCGCCATAATTTATGTGGTTTTGCAAGCCAGTTTCAGCTTGGATCTATTTTTAGTCATTGCATACTTCAGGAACCTTTTCCTGAATTAAAACAAATTGAGGGGGAAAGACATCATAAAACTTAAAAGTGAAGTTGTTGCTTTTTTTTTTTTTTCGATAAATGAGAGAGTAGTATGAAGCATGATGATATGTAAATCATTATATATATATATATATATATATATATATATATATATATATATAGAGAGAGAGTTATAGCTTGTATATAGATCTGTATAGATAGTATATCATGTTGTAAAGTTTTTCTCTCTGTTTTTCTCACAAGAATACGTCACTCTCATTTCAACATAAATATTTAATTAAAATCATCAATATCATTCCTATTTTATATCATGTGCTTCTTAATACTGATGCATTTTTCAGCAGAGGTCCTGTTATGAGTAATTATTGACTTCCTGAGTGTTGTTATGCTGCTCCATTATAGCTGTTATGGTTTTTCCCTTCACCGCAATGATCAATAATACAGTAGGGATACACTGTTTATCTAAACTAAATGCTTAAAAGCCATGTAGAATTGTTTAGGACATTTTGAGATAAGTAAATTACATTTTGCACATCCTGGTGTGTCTCATCTGAACATTTCTCTGGTCTGAAGTACCTCTGTTCACAAGTGGTTTGGATTAGCTGGGATCAACAGTTATGCACAAAGAGCTTCCACCCCAATGCCCCTTGCCCTTATTCATATGATTAAAGCCCCAGTGGCAGTGCTGCAGCTTTGCAATGAATGACATGTGGTCACAGAGTGAGGTGACTATTGTATGCCGGTTGTATCATAAGGCCAAAACGCAGCAGTGCGGAAACAACCGGACACCAGTATAGATTTTTCCATCACGCTATTTTAGGATGCAGACTGTGCATAGTGTATCAGTTGTGTGTCAGCATCTGTGTGCATGCATGTGCCGTCTTTTTTAACGATATTCATGCAATTGGATTTCCATTTTGACAGATTCAAGCACTGCGTATAGGGTATTGCATTCCACTGCTGTCAGGTGAAACTCGCATCTCTATATTTGGTGATTTTTGTGGCCAGCTGAAGGATTACATAGCTCTTCTTAGCCAAAAAGCTTTGACCTCTCAGGGTTACAAAACCCACTCAAACTTTCTCAAAGCCCTGTTGGATGAAGTCAAAACTGCATTTCCATTGAGATAAATACGTTGCTGTTTCGCTCCGTCTGTGAGATGTAAGGTTTTCAACACACAACAGGTTTGTTTTTGTTTGTGCAAGTGCGATACAATATGAGGAACTCTAACTAACAGAATGGATAAACAACATGCAGGGTATTTGAACTAAACACAACAAAGGACCTTCCTGTTATGCCTCAGCTCTCTGTAATGTGGTTATTTGTCTGTGTCTCAGTCTGTCTGTGAATTGTGCTTTTTACACTTCTGTTCTTTACCTCCCCTCCATTTCCTCCTCTCTATTTCTGTATCTGTGAGCAACAATGTGTTTTAAATAGAGGCACACTGAGACTGTTTTTCTTAGCCTGATACCAATATAGATATTTTCGATTCGTTATATTCGTTATGTTAAAAAAGGACAACATATTGGTAGATATCAAAATTTTACATGAACACTCATCCTTGACATTTGGTTATTATGGGGAAATGTATTGAGTTTGATCTTTTACAGTTAAATAAACTCACCAAACAGATATAACAGTTACATAATACAATTTAATTGGCAACAAACAGTATTCGGCTATACTGATATACTGTATCTTTGATAAGCCTGTATTAGGTGAAAGCAGCATGTAGCATTCGAGCTGTAGTTTTCACAGCTTAAAGAGCTGTGGTTCTCCACTGTTCTCTAATTTCTTCTTTATTTCTTATGGATTACTGGATTCTTGTATCTCCTTAAGCCTATTAAAGTTGTTCAAATAAAATTATGAAAATAAATCCCTTTTTAGTTTAACTGGTTGCCACTGGTGGACATATGCAACGTGATGAGAGGTCCCAGGTACTAACGGGTCACAAGCCAAAAAGGCTGGGAACCTATACAGTACTTTGCAGAGTGTGCCGGGTTGATGTACTGACTGTGTGCAGTGTAATCTCTGCTTCCATGTGCCAGACTGAAGTCCAGAGGCATTTGGCTTGGCTTCAGTTTGTGTTTGATCAGGCTGTTTCTGGAATACTGACTGACCTGTGCCGAGGCCAAATACATCTCTTTCCTCACAACGTTTGCATTTTTCCTTTGCTCCTGCCCTTCCCCCTGGTTACTGTCACATTGGTCAGAACTTTGCACAATTTCAATCCATTACATTCAAGAACTATAAATATATCAATTGTGCTGCCCATGTATTTTAATGCATTACCAGATGATTGCAACTTAAACAACCAAAGAAGATTTTTCTTTTTCTGTCCTATGCTTCAGAGGACTGAAGAGCTCCACTCTTCTTGTCCTGTTTGTTGTCTGATCTCAACCCCAGTCCAAAGTTTACTCTGATACATCCTCACCAGAGTGTGAGTGTTGCCAGAGCTGTCTGAGGATCAGAGAGGTTACCAACATTCCCAACATCCCCACAGATAGCAGCGAGGTGTCAGATTGACTTAGATTGCAAGTATTGTTGGAAAAACCTCCTGACAGATGACAAATTACAGGACTTGGTTGTTTACCACCCATTGATCTGCCATTAAAGGGCTGGTCAACAATGCTCTCAAAGGTATCTAGAGCATGATGTTAGCCATCATAGTAACCCATCTGAAACAGAATGAAGGCAGATGTTGCCTGCTGGGTCAGTTGAGTCATACTTTTCCTTAACACTATTAGATACTAGCACGACAATCACAAATTTGACATGTATCCTGTATTTGGCTTATTCCCTAATTCCTGCAAAGACTTGGCCAAAGTTATGTGGTGACTGTTATACAATGACTATTAACAGGGCATCCACAATGGGGTTTAATGGCAAATTGTTTTTTAATCAGTAAACTACCAGGCTTTAGTCTCAGTACTTTCAGTATCTTCAATAAAAGAGAACAGGGTTTCATTCTGGATATTTCATACTGGCATTGAACTGTTATTCAGAAATAAAATAAATAATACAAAAAAATATATATAATATAATATATATATATATATATGTAATATAATATATATATATAATATATATATATATATTGAATAGGAATCATATATTTAGGCAAATGCCACAATAGGCCATACTAAAGTAAACACCAGAAGAGTTGAATGCAAACAAATTGGGACACACATCATTTTATGTTAAGGTTTACATGTGGGGTTTCATCTTTTACATTTGTTAAAAAGTATTTCTAAAAACTCATCCAATTGCATTTATTTAGCTATCTCCATATCAACGAGCTCCGTGGAACAAAATATCCCATTTAAGGCACTTTGCAAGTAGACCGTGATAAGCTCCACTCTTATCCCTGCTGATGGATTAACTAAAGGACATATTAAAAAATTGCTAGGGAATATATCGGATTAAATCAATTTCAAACTGACATTGAACCCATGTCGTATCTGGGCAGTAAGTGTTATAAATCAAATTGGACGTGGCATAGAGAAGACGTTCAGAGGATTACACTTGTTAAACTTGTTAAAGGCAGGATGTAGCAAAGAGGTTTGACATGGTTATAACCTTAGTGAGTCAGATACCAGCAGGTACCAATCCTTCTCTATTTCTCAGAATTCAGTGCTGTGCTTTGTCTCTCTGTTATTTGGTGTGTAGTCCAACACCTCTAAGGAAAGTGTGGATGGATACTGAATAGATAACTGGGGGATGTACTACATTTGTTTACAGGTGCATTGTGAGTATTGCTATTTAATTCATAAACATTGGTATTTAAATGCACCCCTTGGGTAACAGTGAACCAAACTGCACACTGATGATTGCATCTCACATTTTTCATAGTTTTAGACCAGGGCCATTGGTCTGCCAACAAGATCACTTTCTATATTTGTAGTTCTATGGCTTCTTCTGCAGTCCATGTCCTTATGGCCTGCTGATGTCTGTTCCCTTGCTAACCTAATTTGTGTCCTCGTCTTACTAGCTTTACTCTCCTAGCTTTAGCACTTGTCCTATTTCCACCTCCTTCCTGATCTCCATCCCCATTTCCATATCTGTCTCCGCCTCATTCCTCGACCTGATTCTTACACCTCACCTTGACGTCAAGCCAGACCCTTGACCTAAGCACAGCTGATCTTCATCCCTATCATGCCCTCAGTCCTGCGCAGCCAGTGAATCCACCAAGGAGATTTTGAACCTACTGGCTCAGCATGCACTTCCCAAGGTAATTAAAGTGATCTTTCACTTTGGTGGACATTACACCATTTAGTACCCCTTTATGTCAACCAGACACTGCGATCGTTACAGAATCTGTGCATTATATTAATCTTTAAATCTTCACTCTCCATTTGCTTGCAGTTCTGAGGAACCTATTTTAGTGTCAAATTCAAACAGCTAATACATAAGATACAGTATTAGCTGTGCTGAAACAGGACGCTACTTCCACCGAACAAAAAGGCAACACTCCAGGTCTTAAAGTTATGCTTAGATTCAAATGTGCTAATTTTCCAGCAAAGTGAACTATCACTTTAAGAGTTTGGACCAGCGGCTGAAGAGAGCCTTAATAAGATTAGCCCTGCCACTTGACAGCCACAGCTTAAGAGGCACCTCTACTGACCCCTGTGCCTCCACCCAGCACAGAGTGTGCATTTGTATTTGCTTATGTGTGTATATACTACCAAAATTGTGTTTGTTAGTGGGGGAGCCTGTTTATGCCTGCATGTTTGATTTACTGTAAAAAACCAAGAGTCAGTCAAGTCACGATTATTGTGTGTGTCTGTACATCCATTTGGGCATAGAAAAACAAGCAAGACATGCCTGTACAACCTCAATCCCCTCAGGTCAGAATGCAGACAGTATATCATGCCTGTGCTATGCCAAGTTTGTCTTTATCGCAGAAGATTTACGCCACTCAAGAATTTAGAGCATCCACTCAACCCTTCAGCCTCTCAAAAACCCCTGTACATCTTGTTTATCGCCAGGCACTCTCTTGTTTTAGGCCCTGGTTTAGGATGAAACAGGTTATAAATTACAGGCAAGGATTCTAAACCAACAAGAAAATAATTTGTCAAACAAAAGGCCCACAGAGGCTCACAAGTCTTGGCTAATTAGCACTCAGAGATGTTTTAACCATGGTGCTAGAGGCCATGCCAAGGAAACCACAGCCACAAAAAAAGCTGAGTTAACATGACATGGGTATTGTATGCATTGATGGTGGCAGTGTGCTGTGGGTGGTTGTGCTAGATGCCACATGACTCTAAATGGAGTCTGAGGGCAGTTAGCAAGGGGCAGTGAGGCACTCACAGTAAAAATTGAAGTTGGCATTAATATCATAATCAGAGGTCTGTTTATTCTCAGACAGAGAACCACCACCACCAACCCCACCATACTCTCTCAGCAGTGCTGCCTTTCTCCTTCACTCATCCCACCCTCCATCCTTTCCTTCTGGTTAGCTATTCCCAGCTCTATCCAGCCTTTGCCCCAGGACCTCAAGCCACTTTAAATTCCCGACATATTCCACTATCATGGCCCATCATCGCCAGCACAGACTTGACCTGATCGTACCACGGTATTATAGTCAGTAAACACTTTCTGTAGCAACGGGGTGAAATACCGAATGACAAGTGTGTCAACAGAAAGTGTTATAACTTTATCTTACTGTTTGAGATGCAGGAGTTCTTATGCACAGTTTGATAGCTCATAACTCTTAATCACAGACTTTTTCTTTGAATCCATGATTGGTTTTGAGGGCACAGCTCATTCAATATTACTTCTCCCTGTACAGGGTGCACACCTCAAACACACTTTTTTTTTTTAAAAGCTGCCCAGTTTGTGGAAAATGTAATTGCTTGATTTGGTCATTAGCGAAAAAGAATTACAAGCATTTGTGAATTTTGAAATTCAAATTTGGTCATTTGGTTGAGTTTGAAATTGGACAGTACAGTTTGGTGTCTGTGGTACTAATGCAGAAATGGAGGCAATACCAACAAAACACGAGAGCTTAAACAGCCTTTTTGTCAAGTTTATATAAAAAAAATGTCAAGATAGATTTGTTTTTACAAGGCATAGCATTTAAGAGTGAATAAGCAATGGAGTGATATGTCTTCATTAGGATATAATGAGGCAACAACAGCTGGTCATAAACATGGAGTTTTCCAACTGACTGTAGATAAGACAATCTGCTGATAACTTAGTAAGTAAACAATATCCAGCCTCTCTCTTGCACTCTGTCTGTCTGTCTGTCTGTCTCTTTCTCTACGTTCTCCCAGGTCTTATCTAGCTTTGAATGTTTTTCACTTTAACTCACACTGTGCTAACATGCCCACTACCCATCGCCACATAAGCCGGCTGTTGCAAAACACTCTGTTTCATGTCCAGGGTGCCAGCTCAGCCAACACATCTCAGCCACCTCTCCATGTCAAAGTGTGTGTGTGTGTGTGTGTGTGTGTGTGTGTGTGTGTGTGTGTGTGTGTGTTTTGTGTGAGAGAGAGAGACAGAGAGATAGAGAGATTAAGAGTGGAGGATGAAAAGGCGATTCAGAGTCAGAGATTGACATAGATGTATGTATGTTTTTATTTGTCACTGTCAAATGCCAGTTTTCCACAGGCTCATTTTACTTAAGCCTCCAGTCATTCATTCCATTCTCACAACTCACCTTTGGCCTCTGAATTTTCTTCCCAGAGAAACAAATTGAAATTCCTGTGTTGATGCATTTTTTCGTGTCGCTCTGCAAAACAGAATTGCATCATCCTGCCAAGAAAGAAGCGAATGATCTCATATTGTAGATCTACATACGTACATGTGGTATGTAGTGTTTTTTCATGTGTGTGTGTGTGTGTGTGTGTGTGTGTGTGTGTGTGTCTGCGCTGAAGGTAGAATTTAATCTTTGATACTGTTATCAGCTCCATGGTGCTGGAGGACTGTTTGGAAGACCCACTGCAGCTCTGACCTACTTGTGTCAGTGTATACGGGGCTGCATGTAGACTGTTTTCCATTGAGTGTGTGTTGTATGTGTGTGTCTTTATTAGTGCTTGGGACAGTGTGTGTTTGAGGAGAACTCTCTGTGGACTCGGGGAGTGTGAGAAGCTGGGTGTTTTGACAGCTTTAGAACTGTTCCAGTACAGTGCTGAGGCAGGGGGTGTGCAGGCCTGTTGGATATTTGGGCGAGCTGTAGGGGTGAGAATAGGGCCAGTGGAGGAGTGGACAGGAGGGGATGAGATGAGGGGAAGAATTTCATTCCAAAGTGCTCTACGACCATACAAATCATACCTGCTATTCATTGCTTAATATTAAATAAATGTATGATATCTTCTAAAATCAATCCATTTTAGCCCAAAGGTAACCGTAATGTAAAGTAGAGAATTTTATTAAAATACCAGTAATTCATACTTTGTATGAACAGGTGTCACATTTTAAATATGGTGTATTGTTTGCAAAATTAAGCCCTTCCTAAATGTTTGATGAAAACTGAGGTGAAGGCCTTTACAGAGGTAAGATGAAAATATTGTTAAAGGTAAAAACGATATCCACAGGATACCAAATTGGGATTTCCTGAACTTGAACACAATGTTTTTTACCTAAATAAACAAATTCAATTCTTCAATAAAACTTGAGGAACATTGGATGGCGTTGAATATACTGCAGACTAATCTGCGAGTATTTGTCCAAGCAGCAGGACAATCCTTGTTGAGGTAGTTATGCCAAAGAATGATCTCAGCTCATTCTCCCAACTTTAATCTCACCAAAGTGTAAAAGCAATGGGAGTGGACTTCCCACACAGTTAATAAAAGAGTGATAAAGCTCAAAAACAAAGCCACTCAGTCCTCTCTGTACTACTGTAGCTGAAAAGGCCAGACATAAGCTCAGCCTGTGCTGCTTGAGAGTTCTCTCACAAGTATACACCTCTTCAACAAAGGGGCTGCCTCTCCACATTTCTGAGCCCGTTCAGTGCCAATGCTGTTGAACCCCTGCTTTCTCCAGCAGTATTCCGCTCCATCTTTCATGCTGTTTCATTCTGGCCATGCCAGCCAGGTCAGGGGCCAGAGTTTTCTCAGGCCTTCAAGACAGCACTGGACAAATAGATATATAAAAAAGACATTTCCACTTGGTTGCACATTAAAATCTTGTTCACGTAACTGTGGTGTTGTTGCTGATGTTATTGCATATGGGATTTTGCATGTTGTGTGCAAGAACATACATGAAAACACACAGAGTTTGTGGAGACAGACTGAGGGGACAAATGGTCAAGTAATAGATTTGTGGTCTTTGACTCTAAGCATATAGTGTAGCAGCCACTGTTGATCTGCACAAAGATATGTCACACAGACGAGGCTATAGGTGCAGTGGCCTCGAGTGTCAACACTGATATAATGTAGCAAAGAGGGCAGCTTATACCGTCTTTGTTTCAGAGGGGTCAGTACCAAATTCTACCAGTAGATGTCCATCTTCAGTCTTCCACAGTCATGAAAGGAAGAGGTAAGATCAGACTGTCCTCGGGTCCACACATGGCCAAACAGTGCAAAATGTCCAAAATGAATTATAAGTTAAAATGCAATCTAATACAAAATCCATTTTCTCTTCTTATCTGGAATTGCACAATGAAAGGCAGATGGACTCAAAAGAAGGTTCATGTTTTTAAAACATGCCTGGGCAAAGCCTTGAGTAGGATAATATACAATGTACAAAGCAAAAACTGTTTTGCTGGCAGAAAAGTGAGGTATTTTACCTCCTGGCAACATGGCAACATTCATTACTCTGATATAGCTTAACATTCCAGAAGGTAATTCCCAGACATTGAGATCTTGAAAAAATTGTGAAGGGCAAAGGGCTGGGTGTTTTCCACATCAATCGATCTGCCTTTTCTTTCTTGGCTCCCATCTTTTGTAGCAATAAATAAGTGTTGCTATGTGGTATCTAGTTGCTATGAACACCCAGAATAACCATAGAAGAGACATTCTCTCCATTGCCTATGAGTAATAACTAAACTATTGCATCATTTATCTGGATTTTAGTTTGGATAGGGAATGACTAACATGCATGCACAAGGATTAAAGGATGAATTAAGCTAACATCAGATGGATATTTATACTTTTGCACATTTACTCATTTATTTTTATATATTTTTTAAAATGTTTGCCATGCTTTTTTTAAAAGTGCTTTATCCCTCATGTTTGAGTAGTAATGGGAGTCATAAGGAAAGAGAGTCTCCAAGCAGCACAGTGGTGGATGTGAATGTTCCACCACCAAAAAGCAGCATGCTTTCCGGCATGTATTGAGTTAACAGGATGGAAAGAGCACACTTTCGGGGCGGGGATACTATCATCATTACAGGATACGATTGACTCTTAAATCCTAATCTCTTATGAGACCTTAAAGTGATCCTCTTCAGCTCCAACACCAAACACATAAACACATAAGGTCTTAAATACACGTTGTTTCTAGTGTTCAGCCACTTCTGTTGGGTGATATTTATGTTAAAGAAAGCTATTAGACTGTTGTTCTCTAGTCCCAAGTCACACATCAAAGTAACAATTTAAAATGCAAGAGAAAATGTAAACGTCAGGGGTCGAACGTAATGTTGAAATTACCAGTAATGTTGTTCTATGCTTTATAGTCCACCCTTAAATGTCACGGACGTGCAGCTAGGGTATATATTACAGTGGAGATGCCTTCAGGGTGTCGCTCTCCGCTAAATGTATATTTTTCTGATAGTACTTGAATGCAGCACAAAATGAGATGCTTGAATTGTGTAGTGACGCGCAGTCGTGGAGGCGTGCCTCGACTGAAATCAGCTGGGGGAAACAACAACAGAAAAGGAGGTGGCTCAGACCAGGAACATCTTTAGGCCGGCTATGTTTACATTCCACTCTAAAAAGCGTCCGATTAAAATCACAACAGCATTACATCAGGTCTGCAACAGCGAGTCGATACTTATTGAGGACTGTGAGACGCTGGATTGAGAAGGCAGCGAAGGGGAAGTAAGAGGAGAGGATGTGACAGGGCAGCTGCCTTGCAGACAAATGTGCTCTTATACAAACAACGAGACCACCGCGAACACCTCTTCATTCTGCGCGCGTCTTTGTCCGGTTTGAGTGACCGGCTGAACCACCGGCAGAGTGGCATGTGGGTCAATTCCGGAACCGTCGGAAGGTAGGGACCCCTCCTGCAGCAATACAGGGTCACATGCTCCCAATGCAATTCTTGTTGTGCACAAAGCAATCCGCACACTGCTTGTAATATCCTTTACTCCAAAGATTCACCAGCTGTATTTAAATCATATCATGGTGACCTTATTGGAAACTACTTAATGGATTTTTAATCTCTATAATGCCACAATAATAGTCTCAAAGGCTCTTATATTTTACATGTATTACATTATTTTAGCAAGGCTTTTTTTGTTTTAATCCCACGCGTGCTGCTTCAGAGCATTTCGAATCAGTGTGGTAGTGCAGCGGATGGGCTTGGCACATTACGCAAGACTTATCAGCGCATCGTTCGGATGTAGGATGATATCCAGCTGCCTTTACCCAACACAGATGATAACAGACACCTTATCACCGCGCTGAATGTGTGTAACCTGCATTACGTTTCCGCACACAGGGATGCCAATACAATGGATGGCCTGCTTTGTTGAATCAGTTTCCCAAAAAAAATATGAATGAGCCAGGTGGTTATGAATGGCTGCGGAGGGAGGGAGGGAGCGCACGAGGTGCTTTTCATTGATGAGTGTAGTGATGCTACAGCACAGTATTTACTGGAATAGCATGCGGATCAAAGCTGTGACAATAGATCACGAGCAAAATCTTGCTGTTTGAGTTTGTAAGAATGCACATGCACGCACGCACATGAATACACGCACACACACGTACACGCAATGATGCTGATCCTGTGGCTATGACGTCATCGGAGGAATTGCGTGCAGGTGGCTGGTGAAGAAGCCTCTCCCTTTTACCTGGAAATTATATAACTTCCAGTCATCAGCAATTAATCATCTGCAAAGTGTGGTTCGGTAAACAAACAGTTTTTGTCTTTTATCCAATGTATCTTTCTCCTGAAAATATGCATATATTAATGGCCATCTGCCTGTGGCTCAACCTTCTGCATTACTAAATATTATTTTCCATTATGGTACAAATTACCAATTAGTTTGGGTTTTAGACTTTCTATTGGCCCACTACTTCTGTTAATTTATCAATGATCGAGACTGTCGTTACGTGTAAGGTGAGATGGATCTGGGACAGAGCTGTTTATTGTCCTTAGGCACTAAGCCCAACGCTTTGACTGTGTCAACAGCTTTGCGATAACACAGTGCAGCACTGACAGACCCACATGGAAGAGTCAGCCAGCATTATATGGCTGCCTTGAATGTTCTGATCCCTGGAACAGGCTGTAGTGGAGGGTACCTGGGGGTAATAGACCTTGCAACTGCGTGTATGTTTTATGCTTTATGTGTGTGTCTTCCTGGATCTGAACCCAGGATTATGATATGGACCGTAGAGCTTTGGTGAAAAGAAAGTGTGTTTTTAACAATGTTCAGCTCTGCTAGTGGTATGTTTATAATCTATATATTGTATAATAGTTTGCTAATTAGGGTTCAGGCTATTGAAAGGACCAGGCTTTCTAGCACATTTTTTAAGTATGTTATGTTTAAATCCCCTGTTGCATTCCCAAAGGAGATTTATGGCCTGGAATGTGTCTGCCAGGCAAACTTTATCCACCTCCCGTCCGATAAAATTGCAATAATGTTTGGGTCACTTTGCCTTAAAGTTACAGTAATTCCCAATTGCTTTGACTCAATTTCAGAGAAAAAACATAACGCACACTATCAGAACATAACATGACAATTACAACATAACATGTATATCTGGAATTATATATAATTATTGCATTTTGAAATATCAGAATAAAATTATGTTGGCAAGCATAAAACTTGAAATAGTGATTGAAATGATCTGTTTTGCACTTTGTATGCAAACACTGCATCTATAGGTAACCATTTTGCAAGAATGTTTTCCTCTTAAAACTTGCACTCTCAAAATGAAGTCAAAGCAGTCACAAAGTACTCTAATTTAGAGGTCATCTGTTTATTTTGATCAGAAATGTCTAGAAAAGTAAAATGGGTGAGAAAGTGGGAGAGGTGATAGAAGAAAAGTCATACTGGAAGATAATGAACAGAAAAAATGTTCTGTATTGGATCAGATACTGGAAAGAATAAAGGTGTGAAATAGAAACACGATAGAGAGAAAGGAGAGATGGAGAGAAAGAGTAGGTGTAAAATATGGACAAGGGAGGAGGAGGAGGAAGATGGGAGGGATAAAGGAAATTAGGGCATCAAGAGGAGCCTTCCTGTGTTTACAAAGCATCATTGCAGCAGAGAGAAGAGAGGAAGGCTTTCTCATGCAGGCTCATGCTGCTCCCAAAGACCCTCTCATTCATTAGGATTGATGCGTACATATCGCCGTCTGCCACTGTGCGCACAGTAATACCAGTACCATCTGCAGTGGGTGAGGCAAGTACGTGCCGGCATGCTTGTGTGTGTGCATGTCTGCGCTAGTGTGAGTGAGTCTGAGGTCTACTGTCAGCCATCCAGGGAGCCAAGCAGAGGCTACAGACCAGGTTATGTAACCAGTCTGTGCCAGCTGCGCCTGTGGCAGTCACTGTTTCAAACACCAACGTAACACACACATACACACACACACACACACACACACACACACACACACACACACACACACATACACACACACCTGAAAAGCATTCCCAAGTACGAATGAGTAGACATTTTCTTTCATGAGGGCATACTTTGACAAATAAATTAGAAAATAATTAGTTTGCATACATGACTGCACATGTAGCCATCATTTTATCCAGCAATTACACATAGACACTTTAAATATGCAGTCAAGCCTGTGAAAGTGTAAACCCCATAGCTCTGTGCGAGTGCGCAAGTGTTGACCCATCTATAAAGTGGGTGGTTATTGGGGTCATTTTCTTTTTGCAGGGCTGGGTGGAGGGAGCGGAGAGGCAGGCGGCTTCAGTCAGGGTGGTGAACTCTAGCCCCAAGGAAGAAGACAAAAAAGAGGCAGATGCGGGGCTGTGGAGGGCTTTGGGATGAGCGGTGGCTGCCAGTGGATTGCTAAAAGTGTTGCATAACAGAGAGAGGGAGACGGAGGGGGAAGTAAACCGGGTGTGGGAGGGCTGTCTGTTTAATGCTGCTCTTTGATTGCTATCCAGAAAAGTGCGAGGTCATAGATAGATGGATAGATAGATGACCTCTCAATCAAGGAGCGGAGGGAGAGTGATGTTGGAGGAGAGAGAAAAAAACGGGGAGAGGACAAGAAAGAGGGCAGTGGAGAGAGGTTACTGAAAGACAATGGGGGAAATGAAGAATGGAATAACTGTGAGCTGGAGCGTTACATTTGGAGAATGAATACAGAATAGGAAAGAGAGAGAAGGGAGGGAGCTTGTGAGCGGGTCAGAAGGTGAGGTTGAGTGGGCACAGCTGGGAACAAACCAGAGAGACATAGACAGACGGAAGGATAAATGAAAGGATTTAGACAGGAAGTGTGTAAAAAAAACTAACCATAAAGATGCCAGGAAATTTGCAATGAAGTAGAGCTTTAAGCCATCTCCTTATGAAACCCCCTCTGGCTTTAAAGCAAAGCCATACTGAGACGCACACTATCCAAATTATGCATGAGCTTCTTTGTCTGTCTGGTCCTCCTGCACCAAAGACACGCACACACACACACACACACTGACTCAATCCAGGGCATTCCAGAAGAAAAACCAGAAGGTCGGTGTTTGAGTGTTTTAGAGTGAGTTATTGAGACCCTGTCGCAGCGTTCCTATCACTGTGGTCTTGCCTACAGCCTTTAATATGTCACTACAAGAGTCAGAAATACATGCACAAAAGAACTGGGACAGAATCTCATTCTCCTTTTCAAGCACACATTTTATGGTTACATGCAACACTTCTTTGCCCGTGCAGCCTCCTTTGGGGCCCTGCTGGGAAGATGACACTGGCTAGCAGATGAAGTCTAGACGTCTGTGTGCAGTTCACTGTAGGTCGTTGGCTGAAAATGAAACCTGAGCTATGCAGCTTCTCTTTCCGCTCCTCTGAGCTACATTGCACAGTCTTCAGCTTCAGCTCATCCCTCAGTCATGCAATTCAAAATAATTGTTGAAGTTGGTGAAAGCTCATACACTTTAAATATAAACCTGAGAGCAGGTGCATATCTATACAGTTCAGTGGTGTGCTAGTTAACAATTGTGTTATGTGTGTTGACTGCCGCGTGACCAGACTCTCGCTCGGAGCCCGATGCAGAGCATCAGATGGAGGATGATATCTGGGAGCCGGGTACTCTTGATCCCCCTGGGAAACTGTCCACACCACCACCACCAACTCCGCCTCCTGGTTACATCACTGCTCGCATCATTCCATGCCTCATAGGCCGGCCTTAAGCTCATTACCACGCGCACACACATGCACTCATGCATGCTCACATGCCTACATGCCTACTGACTTCCAGACTCCTTTGGGTCAGTACATTATCTCATACTGTTCTCTGGTCTCTTTAACTCTATCTGTCTTTCGCTCCTAAAGAACCACATATTTGACAGCAGAGAGAAGCAGCAGCAGGAAAAGCTGTGCTACGTTCCCCTGAGCAGCCTCGGTTATTGCTGGTCTTGCCCTTTTGATCCCGGTGGCATAACTGACTGATTCTAATGCTGGGCTGACAGTCCCTCTCTTTCTCTCTAAGACTCTAATAATCCCGCCCCTGCCTTGTTTCTCTTGCAATCCCTTTTGCTTATCTACTGTTGCATTGGAAATGCTAGGAATTTACAATACTCTGCATCCTCTCATATTGGGGATGTTACAGAACCCCTTGTCAGGCTTTATATTTGGCTGTTTCTTTCCTAATACAGCACGAAGAGGGCTGCTGTGATGACTATTAGGCAGATAGCTGTTAGATAAGTGCAAACTTTTTATTGCTTCTTCTATCTCACTCCTCTACCTGTAGTACGTGTCTCAGAAGGTGTCGCAGCCAGACAGGTGGCAGGGGAAAAACGGTATTTATAGCTCCGAAAGGCACAGTTCTATCTGTTCCATATGGACCATTCAGGAAACGGCCTCTATGACGGACACTTTTCTTCAGCTCACATAGACAAAGGTAGGCTCTCTGTGCTGTACTTTCTGGCTGACGTAATCGGGTCTCCTTTTGACAGGAAAGATGCTTTTGTTGATGTTGACGGGGTAAATCGTTGTCTGGTGTGTCTGCTGGGGAAGAAATAAGCTCTATATTTTAGCCGTGGTATTATGAATAGGCTGGAGGTCTTTGGGGACATGGAGAGCAAGTGATGGCTGATTAACAGGGTGCACACATGGCTCATATGTCCGATGAATAGATGCCATTTTTAGCTGTTGGTCTGAAGTGTTGCACTGGCATCCACGTCAAAGGATTAGCAAGGCCTTTATGAATGTTTCAGTTGCTCTATTTATGGGGTGGGTCTTTGATCTAGTTGCAAGTACGGATGGACTGATTATCTGATTTCAGGTCTAACTGGGTGTTTGGTTGCGTGTGTGTGTGTGTATGTGTGGGCTGGTTATGCAATACAGCAGATTCTTCCAGAAATGTTTTAGAAAATGGGTATTAACATGTGTTTTGACATGGCAGAAATGTTTGTAAGCAGTTTATGGAAAGGGGATTTTGATAAGCTTTTCACAGGGACGTGTGGTTTTAAAAGAGGAAGCCGGTCAAGCTGTGTCACATAACCACCTCTGTCTTGTGCTTCGGTTCAGTGCAGAGTTGACAGGTGGTCAAACCTGCCACAACACTTTCTATCTACTTTCCCTTCAACGTAAGCCTACAGTAAATATGTTTGAACCCAACAGATGACGCACAGCTCCCCCTGGGTTCCTGAATGACCTAAAAAGTTATTACAAATGCCTCTGTGAGTGATTTTATTGACTGTCTTTTGTGCTGCCAAGGTAGATGTTTCATCACTTCGCATTATGTTTTCTGTGAAGCATACTATCAATGCATCAAAAGGGGAATGGATACAGGGAAAGACAGACAAGAAGAGAAAAGGACAGTGAGCTCATGGGAAGTCTCGCTTGTCTTTCTCTCCCTCTCTGTGTGCTGTTACAGAAATAGCTCTGCGGTCCCTTCATTCCTCAGCCTGCGAACCATGTGTTCTATTGAGGAGTTTGGCAGAAGCGTCTGAACACTGGTCAGTACAGCTACGGGAGCCTTAACAAAAGACTCCCTAGCCTGGACTGGGCAAAAATTAGAAGCTATGCTATACCTGGTGCCAGTTGCTTTCATTGTCCAAATGCAGTGTCATTCTTCCTGGGATGCGTTATCAATGTGATTTTAATTTCCCATTAAATATTGAATTAACCTCTTTTCGTTCTCTCTCTCCTTTTCCCTTTCTCCAGGGCCCTCTCCATGGATATAGACACAGACTATGAGCGGCCCAATGTGGAAACCATTAAATGTGTGGTGGTAGGGGATAATGCAGTAGGCAAGACCAGGCTAATCTGTGCCCGGGCCTGCAATGCCACCCTCACACAGTATCAGCTGCTTGCCACCCACGTGCCAACCGTCTGGGCCATCGACCAGTACCGTGTATGCCAGGAGGTGGGCACTAACATACACATCAACACACAGCCAAACACAGTGTGGAAAGAGCCACATATAGGCACACTCTGGTACACCGTTGGACATGTTACTGAAGCTTATTCTGTTTATTGTTCATATGTATCACAGGGGAAAACCTCTCTCTTCAGGCCTATGAAATACAACTTGATTCTAAAAATGTTGACCGTGAAGTTTGACATTGTGCATTGTTTTTTTTCCCTTCCTGAGTGATTCCATAATCCTTCAATATCACTACAACGTGAAAATAAAGTTAAGATGTGACTGTTTTGCAGGTGTTAGAGAGATCTCGTGATGTAGTGGATGAGGTCAGTGTGTCCCTGAGGCTGTGGGACACGTTCGGGGATCATCACAAAGACAGACGATTTGCCTATGGCAGGTGAGCAGATACATACACAGTAACACCTTGCAACACGATCCTTTTTCACACTTGGTGCATCCAAGACATTGCTCTGTCTTTGTCTTGTCTCTGTAGAATTTGTATGGCCTTGACACAATTTCTTTGGGCTAATATGTGACCAAATTCCTTGCCGGGCGGTTTAAGAGAAAGAAACTTATATGAGAATGCAATTCGTCTGTCACACGCACATAAAAATGCCCGCATAACATTTACCTACCCAAAAGTTGTTTTTATGTGTGTAATCCGGCTGCCACGCTTTTTAGTTGAACTCTGCTCTCAAGCTGTTACATCCTTCCTCCACCAGACATGATTGGATCATCGCTCTATCCTCTTACTCCCTTTCCCTTTATCAAAGCTGCTTTATTGGCATGAAATGTAAAAGTACTTATTGCCAAAGCAAAATCAGCAAATACCAATTCAAACGACAGTGACCAAACTTGACCACATGACAGTAACACAGAAAAGTGAAGATACATTTCATACATTATTAGATGAGCCATAACCAGATACAAACATCAACACACACACACACACATGCATGTACACATCACACTGTGCAATCTGTGAGTTCTCTCAAGGGTGGGTTGGATGCATGTTTGTGTAACATGTCACCCTGTCACCTTTTGGCAAGTGTGCATGCGTGACTGCGTTTGTGCATTTGTAGGTTGGATGTAGTTCAGTTTGAGGATCAAATTCCCTCTCTTCTGTTGTGTTCTTCCACTCCCTCAGTGTCTGTACATGTGTACATTGATCTGCCTCTATGTGTGTGTGTGTGTGTGTGTGTATGCGTTCTTGTTTGTCTGCATGTCCTGTATGCTTCGTCAGCCTGCAGTCAGCTGATTAAGATACAGTGCCAGCTCAGCTGTTTTCCGCCTGCCTGCCTCCCTGGTGTCTGCAGCTCCAGGCATCAACCTGCTCCTCCTTCTGTTCCTGCTCCTCCTGCACCTCTTGCTCCTCCTCCTCCTCCTGTATCTCCTCCTCCTGCACCTCCTGCTCCTGCTCCTCCTCCTCCAGCCGTGTTCATCCACTCATTCATTTAGGCCATGCCCTCTCCTCCGACCTTCCCTCAGACTCTCTTCTGCCTCACCTCCCCTCTCCCCCATCTCCCTCATTACCCTGTATCACAACTCCCATCATTAGCCTCCTCTATACCCTTGACACTTTGCTGCTCCCAAACCCTCTTCACATCTTCCTCCACTCTGTAGCCTTTTGTTGATATCAAAACTCAAAACATCACATTATTAGACAATACCCAGACTGTCACATGCTTTCGTTAGGAGAGGAACTTTCTGGTTGGAAAAACAATCTCAGCCTGAAAATAGGCTAAGCCGAACCTAACCTGAGCCAACCTCAACTTAATGTTCAATTTTTGTTAAGAAAATAAAAATCTAGTTTAAATAAGAAAAACAATATCATGTTGCTCTGGTGAGGATTGTTCTTGTAATCTGTTTTAGTAGCTTGTTATTCAGTTTTGTAATACTGTTAGACAGACTTAATGACTGACGAGAAGTGTTATGCCATGAGAGTCATTCATTGATTTATTGCAACAGAAAATCTGATTATCTGGGACATCTCTGCTGTGTTTGTTCGTGTGTCTATGTCTGTTTCTCTTTTTATATAATCTGGCAGCTAATGACCTTTGTAGTTTGAATCCACTACACACACACACACACACACACACACACACACACACACACACACACACACACACACACACACTAAATAACCAGTCACTGGTGGAGCTATTTATTATACATTAGTGCTGGGGGTAAATTATGATAGGCTCGCATGTGCTTTCTCATTCAGACAAACCTATATGTACACGTACACACATTGTTGACCTGCAGGTTGAACCTGGAAGTAGCTCTGCAGTGCAAAGCATCAGTACTAATGGATTAATCTGGTACTAGATTTGACTTACCTCACCTTAACTCTACTTTTGAAAGATTTATCAAGATTGTACAGGTTTAAAACATTTCTTGGGCTCATATTTTGTACAGTGTTATGCTATCATCAAGGCATACTGGCACAAACTAGGGCAGTAAAGCCTAGGTTGTAAAGAAAACCAAAGAACAAAGGCATGTACACATAACATGACCTCAAACAGACTAAACCATTGTAATGATCCTTTGACAAAGTGCTAATAGGGAGTCCTGTGTGTGTGTGTGTGTGTGTGTGTGTGTGTGTGTGTGTGTGTGTGTGTGTGTGTGTGTGTGTGTGTGTGTGTGTGTGTGTGTGTGAAATGTGATGTAATGCTTTAGTAGTGTTGTGTCCTTGGGAGTAGGAGCTTTTCGGAGATTACATTGGTGAGAGTAAAGTTGGACTATGGAACCTGTGTCAATGACACTGTAGAAAATGTCTGATATAGTGCTGTGTGCCTTAAAAAGTAATTCAACTTGTCACTCAGGTGTATGTTTGTAATGCAAAGTATTTTTATTAAACTTCTTCAAGGCTGTTTCTTTTTTGAAGATTTTTAAACGCTTGAAACTGTTGAATTTTATTCCAAAAGGGTGTAATTACCTCTCTTTGTTGGATTTTTTACCTGATTTGCACAAAATGAAGTAAATATTTTAAAAGTTAATGAATAAAACAAGCAGATAAGATTTTTTTACAGTAGCGTTGCCTTTGTCTATTCAGTAAATAGGCCATGTTGGCTGTACACAGGAGGGGAAAAGAGTCTGGTGTTTAGGTGGTTTGTAATGCTGCTGTTAAGTTCAGGATGTGGTTTAGCACCTCATGGCTTCTGGTGTACACTGAATACCTGATGAATGTCAAAAACAGGAATATATATTTCATTATCTGCAAGCTATTAATAAGTTACATAAGTGATGCTAATGCAAAGTAGGCCTGGTCTTGTGCTCCTGGGGTCAAAGCCCTGTGTTGTGTTGTTTTAAGAAGTAGATCATTTAGGAATTATAGATTCTTGCATGGTAAGCATTGTACTGGTACTAAATGATCCGTCTCACTGACACAGAGCTTGATTTAACATTACCTAGAAACACACACAAATGCGCAAACATGCCACAGATGTATCAGCACCAGAGAATAGCTGTAAGTGCTGCTGTGTGCTTGCTTAAACACATCGGGTGAGGAAATGAATTTGTGTGTGTGTGTGTGTGTGTGTGTATCCTGATCTATTCTTAGCCTTCTCTTTGTGGTCCATGTAGCCTTGCAGGGCTTAGGGATATTTACGTAAGAGAGAGAAAGAGAGAGAGAGAGAGAGAGAGAGAGAGAGAGAGAGAGAGAGAGAGAGAGAGAGAGAGAGAGAGAGAGAGAGAGAGAGAGAGATGGGCCACACAGATCACCAGCCCAGAGGCCCCGACAAACTCACGCGCACACACAGTCCCACCCACACACATGTGTCTTGTGACCCCAGCTTTCTGGATGACACTGTCGATGCTCCCACAATGCTTTGCAGCAGCTGAACAAGCTTCTTCCATACACATATCACACATGTTTTAACATAAACTGACAAGATGTTCAGTGACTCAGTACTGACCCTTTTTTTCTTTCCTTCCTTTCTGTCCCCTTTACTCCATCAAAGGCCGTATGCCTTCTCTCTGCTGACATCTCTTGCTTATGACACAACAAATCTGCTCCTCCCTGCCATCTTTTTTTTCCATCTTATCTATGATCTCTGTTAGGTTATAAGTACATGAAATGAAGACTTTTTCTACCCCTCCTCTCCCTGTAGGTCTGACGTAGTGGTGCTTTGCTTCTCTCTGGCTAATCCCAATTCCCTGCGCCACGTACGCACCATGTGGTTCCCGGAGATCAAGCACTTTTGTCCCCGGACGCCCATCATTCTGGTTGGCTGCCAGCTGGACCTGCGCTATGCCGACCTTGATGCAGTTAACCGTGCACGGCGACCCCTAGCCAAGTGAGACGCCTTCTTCATCATGCATTAACAGTCAAATTCAGAACATGCGCGCCGGTGTCTGCAGTTTATCAATGATAAGTATTAGCAGCGTGACAGTAACTGAATCACGTCAAATAAGACATTAACAATTGCTCTACCTATCATTGATTGATATTATGAAGAAAAACCTCTATGGTGTTTCCAGTCATTTTTTGGCTGCTCCATATATTAACTGTAATCCTAATTTTTCCATCATAAAAGTATGTAATAGTATTAGTAATAGTAAAATGAAAGTATAAATATATGTTGTTAAAATTAGTTCTCAGATGAAGAAATCCCACATTGTGTAAAAGATCCTCAACTTCCTGCTTCTCTTTACTTATACTTTTATTTACATCTTTATCTGAACACTGTCGTCTTTACATTATTATCTCTTCCTGTCCCACAGACCAATCAAACCTACCGATATCCTTCCCCCAGAGAGAGGCCACGAGGTGGCAAAGGAACTTGGGATTCCCTACTATGAGACCAGTATTGTTGCCCAGTTTGGAGTCAAAGATGTCTTTGACAATGCCATCCGAGCCGCCCTCATCTCCCGTCGTCACCTGCAGTTCTGGAAGTCCCACCTGAAAAAGGTCCAGAGGCCCCTTCTCCAGGCGCCATTCCTGCCTCCTCGTCCGCCTCGCCCCATCGTGGGCATCCCAGACCCGCCTCCCACAGACGGCGAGGGCCCTGATTCCCTTTTCTGCCAGCCACTGTGTACAGATGTTCTTTTTCTTCTGCACGGTGGTGCCACTCGCGTATTTGCACACAAAGTATATCTGGCAACATCCTGCTCCAAGTTCTATGACCTTTTCACCCTTGATCTTGGTGGATCATGCATGGGGCCATGGGGGGAGGAACAGGAGAGCAAGGACAACTTGGAGAGTGGAGAGGAAGAGGAGCAGAGCAGGAGAGGAGCCAAGGAGCAAGCTGGGCGCACTAAGAGCCTGGACATTGATAAAGACGGGGTAGATGGAGGAGTACGGGGCCTGAATCGACCCCAGCTGCTCCAGCAGGGCTCTTTGAGGACTTCCCAGAGTGATAATGCGCTCCCCTCTCGAGCCCACTACTCCATGGGAGCACTAGGGACTGGTCGAGCACTCTCAGGATGGGGAAGGGGGTTCCTGAGTGTGTGTCTGGAGCATGTTGATGATCCCATGACGGGACGACCACGACTCATGACTGTGGTAGCCATGGATGCGCTTATACAGGAAGAACCATTCAAGGTGATGGACTTTAAAGCAACAATATTTAAAAAAAACATATTCTTTCATCATTGTGCAATAGAACATAAATCTGTTGATGTGAATATTAGAAATGTTTGGCATATTACTGCAGGCTACAAAAGCTTTTTGGTGTTTTCACAGTTGTTCCAAAGCTGTATATTTGACTTCTGAATTTGTTCTGGTTTCAGGCGGTGCTTCAGTACCTGTACACTGGTAGTCTGGACGAGGGCCGAGGGGATCTGATGCAGGTGGCCACCATCGCAGAGCTGCTTGAGGTGTTTGACCTGCGGATGATGGTGGCCAATGTTCTCAACAGAGAGAGCTTCATGAACCAGGAGATCACCAAGGCTTTCCACGTCCGCAGAGCCAACCGCATCAAGGAGTGTCTCAATAAAGGCACTTTTGCTGGTAAACCATTGTGCCAACAACTCAGTGCCTCAATACTTTCAGTAGCATTGGTGTCATTGTAGATGTTTTCCATATATGCACCAGTCATTCGTTTGACTGTAGGTGTGTGCATGTGTGTGAGAGTGGAGGATTATGAAAAGCTGATGAGGAGAATGTGCGAGAAAGACATTAAATATTTAGCTAATGTCCAGCATTCTTTCTCCATCTCTGGAAATGTACACTTTGTGTACATTTTGATCACATACTTGCCATTGAATACTTGCCAACAAAGATGCATTTTATATGTTGTGGTTTCCCTGGTTTCTGAAGTCCTTTTAAAGTCATCAGGTGATTTGATGACTGTTGTTTCAGTCTGCTCGGTTGTCTTGTGTCAGCTCTCGTGTGTATCCTGTGTGTTGTGGGTGTGCGGTGTTGTCTGCTCCCCTAAGCTGTTTTGTATGCATGTTGTCACAGCATTTGCAGCCAGAGCCAGAGATCAGCTGTCTCTAAATAAAGCCTGTCTCACATTCACTTCTCTCTGTAATTTATCTGTTGTCTTCATGATTATAGTAATGGTAATCTTCATATAAAGTGCTAATAAGAGATTCTATTGATAAAATAAGCAGGAACAACTGTATTATCAGACTTGCTCAACCCAGTTATTATTCAAGGATTGTTTTTAAGATAGATGAAATCCTTTGCTTTCAGATTTTGCCCATTGCAACATTAATACACTAATATAGTTGCTGTGTTCCTTATCAACACTTTCTCTACCAAAGCTGTAGTCCAGATTCCACACAGGATTTACTCCATGACCTACTGCCCTGCGTCTGCTCTCCTTCCCTTACTCTGTGTCAAACGCTGTTATGCCCTTCTGTCAATTTATCTTTCTGTCTGTCTACCTGTGTCTATGTCTCTGTGTGTGTCTGTCTGTCTGGCCTTCTGCCTGTGTGTGTGTGTGTGTGTGTGTGTGTGTGTGTGTGTGTGTGTGTGTGTGTGTCTGGATGTCTGCCTTGTCTGTCTTTCCCCCTCTGTAGCTTGGGCTTCTGTGGCACTCCAAGAGATGAATGCTCTTTTCCCACCCCGGTTTTAGATGTGGTGTTTCGACTGGACGATGGCTGCCTCCCGGCCCACAAGCCCCTGCTCATCTCCAGCTGCAGCTGGATGGCTGCCATGTTCCGAGGCTCTTTCATGGAAAGCTACATTGAGGAGGTGAGTTCAGACATACCGAGATGAGCTTCAGGATGGAGTTAACTTGTAAGTTTTGAGCAGGGATTTAGTTTTTGTGTCCTGAATCTTAGAAAGGTAACTCAGGTCAGCCTTTAGGAGCAACTTAAGCATGCTCCTGTACCAAACAACAGCAACAACATCTGATAAAAGAAGGGAGTAAGCAAAGGTGAATAGGTTGCTTGGATAAGGTTTATTACTTAATAGATGTCTTACCCTCCTGACATTGTAAATCCTGCAAATGGTATGTCTATGTGTTTTCATTGTGTGCTTCTGGTATGTGAAGGTTTACAGCTCAGCGTGCCTGAGGCCTTTTATCAGATTGACCTACAAATTGTTGTTTCACCTGCAAATGTGGTTGAAACTCTGCAATTACTAGATCCCCGGAGGCCTTGCACACATAAGGAGTGATGATAATACAGTAGCCCGGCTTGACTTGGACTTGCCCCTTAAAGACTTGAGACTTGACTTGCCAAAAAGGACTTGTGAGCATCTCTGACACACAGACATACTTTTTTTCCACACATCCCGTGATAGCAGAATCAGGATGTTTCACTAACCTTGTCTCAGTACTCAAAGTAAGCCCAGAATAGTCCCTCTTTTGAGGTCAGCATTCTCCAAGTGGTGGGTCTGGTTACTTCAGGTGTGCTCTCTCTCACCTGAGGTCCGGCTTCTGTGCATGTGCAGCGGACTTGACCTAATCAGAGAAAGTTCATGTCTCCGTCTGTCTTTAAGTCGCCTCGCCCTGGACTGTGTTGCCGAACCAGATCCTCTGGGGTATGATTACTTCCACTGTCAGTAGGGCTAATGTTACATAGATTCAGGCCCTCAGAAGGATTGGAAGTAATCAGAGAGGGACAGACAAGGAATACAGATGTTGTGTGTCCAGTTTAGGTGTAAAGCTCAAAGTTATAGAAGGCATGTTAGGAGAAAACTAAACTATTTAGTTTTTTTGTATTTCCATGGCATGGATTTTATTCCAGAACACACCATGTGAGTGGGTGTGAAAAGAAGCCATTGCAGCTATTGTGGAAGGTGGTGAACACAGGACATCAGCATCACTGAGGGGGCACAGTGTTTGGTGCTGATGGGCTGCCGGTGTCTATGGTTACTCTAAATGGTTCATGTTAGTGGCTAATGTGGCATTGTTTGTGGCATGAAGCTTGCACAGCATAGAAGACAGGTGCACTGGAGACAAAGACTCAAAGGCTGACTGCACAATGAAAGTGCCGGCACTTGTGTTTATGAGAGTGTATACAGTATATTTGCATGTAAATGTATCTGCATTTTTACATTGGTATTTAATGTGATTTATATGCTAATGGTAAGCTGCAGTTACTTATTTCCTTCTTTAATAGGCAAAGATGTGAAGTGTTGCTAATGCACAGATTGTATTTACAGAATTGCCATGACATTGACTCACAACGTATTGTATTCACCTTGAGGCACACATCTTCACGGATAAATGATATTTTGAAAAGCAGTGTCAGTAGTTGTTAGCAGAAATGCTTACTAAAACACTTAACACTGGTCTTTCATAGAAGCAGAGCATTTAGAGCAACAACTTCAACAAAGTCAACTATTTTGACACGGCAGATGGTGCAGTTCTGTTCAGTTACTGTAAAAGAGATTCCATGCTGGAGAAAGTAATAAGAGATGTAGATGTTGGAGATTTACAAAAAATAAGTGAAAAATGTATCAATGACAAGATGAG
Source organism: Cebidichthys violaceus (assembly GCF_023349555.1). NCBI lineage: Eukaryota > Metazoa > Chordata > Actinopteri > Perciformes > Stichaeidae > Cebidichthys > Cebidichthys violaceus. Next base: position 10,035,474 of record NW_027176975.1, on the reverse strand, counting down.
TCTATGACCCATTTACTCAGTTTTTATACAGGGCAATATTCTTAGACATATTCAAAATAAACCAAATTGTTTGATAGATTTCCACAAAATCTATCAAATTAAATGAGTGGAACAACAGGAAAATGTAACAGTTAATGGGTTATGTTTATGAAAAATCATCATATTATCATTTTGCATCTGTTGTCTTAGGTTTGGGAAGATCATCATATAAATCTATTATATGAAAATGTACAGAACCTGTAAATATAACTGAGAGTAGCATGTGATCAGCCCGTGCTGTTCTATTTCCATGCTCACATCACACTTCTCAGTATTTTTAGATTCACACATTTCAGTGGCGATGCTGTTGTGTGATAACATGACTATTCTAGTTCAGTGCAGAACAGCATTAAGATATGTGTTTCAACCTAATTTGTTATCATTATCATCATTATTACTCAGAAAAAAAGAGGAAACAACATGTCCTTTTTTTCCCTGCAGAGGAAGAATGACGTCAAGTTTCTTACTCTTTCTCTTAAACTTTGTACCTGGTCTGTGGTGGCGGCTGTATGACTCACTGCTTTTCCCTGTCCCACACATTATTTTGAGTTTTGACTCTGAAGTATTTTACATTCATTACTGATTACTTCTTTAAATTTTCAATTCCATTGAGCTGAGGCCTTTTTTAAGCCTTGGAGGACTGATATATCACATTTACACCTTTTTCTTTTCCTTTTTATCATTAGATTTGATCATTGTTTTCTCTCGGAGTGGAAGATTTATTTGTTTATTTGCACAATACACATATATAAAAAGACAGTGAAAATGTAAACAAATTTGAACATTGTGCACGAGAGATTGAAAACATAAAATGGCTCAGGAAGATACCTGACCTATTAGATATCAATAGTACTTGAAAAATGGATAAAGGTTAAAAAAGGATAAAAAACAAAAAAAATACAAAATTGCATAATCCAGTTTCCGTAGCAGTTCTACAAAGATTGATAAACATGTACAACTTACTTTAAGTTTGCAAGTTGAGATGCAATACAACAAAATCCAGGAAGTGTTTTAAAACTGTCCTATATGGTTTTGCAAATAATGTAAACTTGCACTAAACTATTAATTGAGCTCTAGGACGGCAGACTGAGGGGACAAAAGAACACGTGTCAGTACAGCTGATGGGTGTTTTCCATACTGTGGATATGTCCATTCATTTATGCTTCCTGTCCCCAGCTGGGGCTTCAAGTTCTAGAGACCACCCTTGTCGTGGTGTTGTAACATTTTTGTCATAACGAGAGGTCGCGGCAAGTTGACATTCTCCTAATTGGCTATGGTAGTGGAAGTTGAAGAGCCTCTCAGTGGGTACACTTAGAGAGCTCCTGGAGGGGGCAGGTCATCGCTTCCATTATCTTGCCTTCCTTTCGTCCTTCCTGGCTTAGACTGCATCACCTGCCACTGACTTTTGTGTTTGCTGTTTGTCCAACTCTCAGTAATTAGGAACATTAAAAGGTCTTGCTCTTTTTATTCATGTATGCATATAACTACCAAGCAGCATGACCAGTGTCTTTTGTAGCTAAGGTCTGATTGATGGTATGGCGACATCTAGAGGTCATTGCAGGTGATTGTTTTTATTTTGTATAATGGTCTCTGGTTCTGCACTTTTTCCCCACTACAAAACATTGCCCGATTGGTTTATATATTGTTTGACCCTAATAATAAAAACATGTTTTGCTGTGCGTGTCTGGACTCTCTATTGCTCACATCACTAGCCCCCAGACAGCACTGTCATCTGATCCTAGATCAAAAAGACTGCTACCAGAACAGCATGTCCTCTGCCCTTTACCTCCAAATACACACTGCACTGCTTTAATTGATGTTACTGTCTTTTTTTCACCCACTCCATTTCTAGCCATTACGCTTACAGTATATATATTATTTTATATTAAATTCTCATGAAAATGAATGTCTATATTTGTGCCCATTCATGTCCACCTTCATTTTCAGCCCTTCTTTCCTCATGTATATTTGTTTTGTTTTGTTTCTATGATCTGGTCATTTTCCAGGTATCCATTCCTAACACCACTGCAGCCTGTATGCGCGGGGTGTTGGAGTTCCTGTATTGCGGTCTGCTGACACCCTGTCCTGGTCTGGAGCCCATAGAACTTATTATTCTTGCCAACCGTCTGTGTTTGCCACGCCTTGTCGCCCTCACAGGTAAAGACTCTCTCTGCAGAGTTACCACCACTTACTTGAATGTCTTCTTTCGAATATATGTTGCAGAATATGGTTATGATCAAGCTTTATCAGGCACAAATGACCTTTTCATCAGTGACTGAAAAGATTGTAGGTGCAGTGAGTTGTTGCTCGTTGCAGACTGCTAGACAGACTAAGAATTTATGAATGGGAGATAAATATGTCAGCCCATGTCAGTGGTGCATGTAAACAGTAATGTTGACTTGATTATGTGCATTTTATGCATCTCCAGAACAGCATGCTGTGGATGAGCTTCTCCACTTGACAGCAAAAGGAGGTGACATTGATGGACAAGTGTTGGCTTACCTCGAGCTTGCACAGGTCTGTTCTTGCAAAACTCTTCTTCAAATGATCAATTTATAATTTACCAATGACAAATTTTACGTTGTGTATTTTTTTTTTTTACTTATCTCACCCATAAACTTTTAAACTTCTCTCACAGCTGTAATAACTCATTTCTCCTTTGTTTTTTTTTGTTTTTTTTGCAGTTCCACAATGCCAAGCAACTATCAGCTTGGTGTCTCCATCACATCTGCACAAATTATAATAGCATCTGCCGCAAGTTTCCCAAAGACATGAAGGTCATGTCTGCAGGTACAGGCACCTCGCCTCTCCCAAACCCCTTTCACACATGCAGCTTTCCCTTCAGTAAAACTACTGAACTACTTCCTACAAAGTTTACTTTGCAGTGCTCGTTTGAACAAAAGTATGTTTTCTGGGTTAAGCACACTACCAAGGAATCATAGCATGCTGTGAATTGTTCATAGCAAGCATTCGATTTCAGGGGGAGAGATCACATTTTGGTCTGGAAAAAAAAAACAGATGCAAGGAAGCTAAAAAATATACAAACAGTAGTAGAACAAACACACAAGCCCCTCATTAACTTAGCTGACAAAATTTGTCTTGCAATATCCATCCTCATGTTTCATGAAGGAGTGAATACATTTTACACTCATTTTATAAATAGTTGGTTGTAATGTGACCATGGGGAAGCCCAACAACTAGTAGAATGATAATCACTTTGATCTCATGGGTTTTATGGGTAATCGTAGAAATCTTTAGTGACTTCTCCTTGTTCACTTGTCCGTACAACTTTACGTTAATGTTGGTTGTTTCCTTATGTCACCTATTTAATGAAATCATTCTTGTACAATCACTTACTGTGCAACAATAATTGTCTATGTTGATTTTTCCCATTCTTTTTCTGTGCATATCTGAAATGACACCTGAAATCTTCCATATCTTTTTTTTTGAATGTCCCCTTTTCTGTACCTATCTTTGTCCCGCTCTCTGTAGAAAACCAGAAGCACTTTGAGAAGCAGCGCTGGCCTCCTGTGTGGTTCCTGAAGGAGGAGGACCGCTACCTGCGCTCTCAGAAGGAGCGTGAGCGCGAGGAGGAGATCTTGCGCAAGCAACACACCAAACGGGGCTGGTGTTTCTGGAGGCACCCATCCTCCTCTCCGCACGTCTCCTAAATGGTTTCGTCAACTAACATCTTCATCCAGACCTCGGTCATCCTACCCAGGATGATTAACCCCCGCCCCCCCAGCAAACAGAGGAGGTCGACATTGAACCCTCTATTATCAGTAGATAAATGACTCCCAGTGCTACTATGCCTGAATGTCAGCATGTTTGAGGGAATGTATGTGCCTCTTTATAATTGTGGGTGACTTTATGAGTGCATTTTGGTATGCTCCTGCGTGGACTTAACTGAAGGTTATGTGCGTGGATGTGTGAGTGTATGTTTGCCGTTGGCATGACTGAGTGATGCTTCCGAGTTGAGTGCTTCCCAGACGCCCTGATCTATAAGGGCATGCAGCGTTGCAGTGCAGCCCCTTGTCCCCTCCACAAGAGCTCTGTCCCTCCACCAGCACTCACAGTGTCCCAGCCTTTGAGTGATTGGACTGGGAGCAAGGGCTCTCTATTTCTCTCAGTCTCCTTCCTTCACATTGACCTTAATGACTATTACTCATTGACCACTGCAGCTCCTCTCGGGGAGCTCACCTCTGCCTTCACTTCTACGTAGACTGTTAATTTGCACACACAGACTGGTGCAAAAGATCCACCCCTCTAAAACCAGCACTGGATTCCCAGAAACTGACACTTAGCAATGTAATTATTATTGTTTTGATATTATTTGACCTTTTTACATATTTTTGCTTATCAGGGGCAAGTGGAAGTGTTGAATTTTGATTGCCATTGCAACAATAGCACTGTTCTAGAGCCCGGGTTTGGGTGCAAGGGCATCCTTAAAATCGTTAGCAAGTTGGGATACTCCAGTCAGGAGGCTTGATCATTGCTATTAGCCTACAGTTTAGAACTGAAGTGGTCCTTGGTGTCCATCATCCACCCCTGCACTTCCAACCCCCTCCTCCTGCACACCACACGTGCAAAAAAGCTAAAGACAAGCTCTCCTTGATGCACCTCAGAGACATTCAAAGTGACCACTCTACAGTAATGATGGGGGTAAAGAGGGCTAGCCTTACCTGATACCTCTGCCATTGAGGAATGATGGATGCAGCATTAAACAAATGCGCTTGTTACGTCCATGACCACTTGGTTGCATCAAAGCACCTCAGCCAGCCTGCCTTTACACCCCTACACCACTAGGGGCAGCACTGCTCAGGACCCCGGCACTAACCTTCACACTAACGAACAACAGTTTTTGTGCCTGTGATTGCTTCACTCTAGTTTCAGTTATTAAGATCAGTATAACTTACATCCTTGCAGTGTTATAAGAAAGCTCACAGTGTTTTTAGTGCATTTAAAAACAGACTGCAACTGACTATGGATTTTCACCTAATTCTGGATACCAAAGCTGTGATTCTTTAGATCTCTTTCTTCCTCGCTTTCTTCATTTCTGCTTCCCTGCTTCTGTTATTGGCAAGAGGGGATGGAGGAGAAAAGAGAAAGTGGCTCACGGAAGAAGGAGGCAGTATGATATGGTATTTGAATCCCTTCTCGTGGTGGTGTTTTCAGTCTGTGGTGTCAGAAGAAAACTGCTGTCACTGCTGGACATTGCCTTCCATTCCTCTTGCTGGAATTGAAAATGGTGCTTAAGTCACAATGAGACAGTGTCCACATGAACACACAGACACACTAGCTATTTTATGTTCACAGTTAAGCGTCTGTCTGGTTGTTTAGTGTTTATCTGCAATGAACGTGCAGAATATTGATGATGGTATTCAAATTTGACACTTTTTTTAAACAAATTGTTCTGCTCTGTATTAAATTAACAGTCTGCAAGAGGTAATAGGTCACTGCTTTTAGCGTGTGTAGATTTCTGCCTTTACATACAGTGGTTTCAACTTTGTAATGTCTTTACCTGCTTTTGAATTCAAAAACAGTGGGATCTGTTATGCTTCCTTGTTAAGCAGGAAAATAATATTTCTTTAGATTAAATTTACAGTCATGAGTGTTGTCTCAAAGGAACTGCATATGAGAGCAAATCTGATTGTTTTTCGTAAAGGGTGCTAATTTCTTTGGGCTTTAGCACTGAATGTGAAAATGAGACTTTATGGCGATGAGTTTCTATTAGCACTTCATTCTATTTGTGGGTTTGTGCCACTCAGCTTTACCCGGACTCAACTGTAGGAGATAGATGGATTGTGTGAGACATGTGGTGCGTTCTGCCGTTCTCAATGGGAGGCGTGTTAAAGTCATTGTCGGCTACCGAAATAGAAGTCTGACAGGATATCACGAGACCAAAGTGAGAATTTAGCTGATTCCTCTCTGAAAAGATTTAAAGTGGAGTAAAAGTGAACAAGTCTCAGTCAGGATTACATGCAACCTACATAATTTGGAATTACTCCACAGATAGTTTTAAACTCATCCCAGTGCAGTGCTTTGGGAATTTAGAAACGAGACCTAAAGAGGAAAAAGCTGGGGGACAGTTTTTGATGGACTTCCATGGCCTCCTTTTAGTTCCCCATAGAAGGGATGGCTATTAGATTTCTCTTATTGATGGTTGGTATGACCCATTAAGCCTCTTCTCTTGGTCTGTGTGCCTTATAGTTGGATAAAACTAAAAACCAGCAACATCGTAGTTCAAACCTGCAGACAGGTTCTGCACTGGTGGACATGATGGATACAGTAAAAATGGCCATGATAATGTTAGATTGGATTGGTTGGTTGCTTTATGCACTCTCAGCCGTTATCCTTCTTGAGGAGATTTTTGAGCCAACTGGAGTCATGCCTGCCGAGAATCTTAAGGCCTGCTGCTTGTTTTTATGCAGACAAACAAACTTAAATTAAACTCTTTGTAGAGACTAGTACAGTAGGTTAGATCAGAATGTTTTCTAGACAGGGTATTATTTGGATGTAGAAGGACTCTCCACTGACCAGGTGATTGAGAGGAAGCGATTACATTGAGTAGCACGTTGATTCCTGTATGGTAACTTTGAAACCACTGACTTTGAGAAAGCAAAGCTTTTTATTGAGCACTGGCTGGCCTGTGTGCTGGGGGAGTGCAACCACTTTTGTAATGTGGTTAATTTGCATGGTGGCCTAACTTTGTCATTATAATGACACTTGGTGTTGGAATGCACTTTCTTCCTTTTTTTGTCTATGACTATACCTTTATGTGCTTAGCATGAATTGTTTCTTATGTAAAATTGTTTTTTAAACCTGATGATTGTAGCACGATATTTCCACGTCTTCTTCACTCTTTCAGAATTTCCCACAACTTGCTCAGTGAGGAGCTGAATAACAGAATTGAATAATAACTGCAGCTTCTTGGTTAATGTCTAGTTGGCACTGAACCACACAGTATCTCTCTGCGTGCTATGTGGCTTTATGCACAACTTTTATTAAGTAAGCTCAGTACAGCTCAAGGTAGCATCACTAAGTATACATAATTAAATAACACGCTGGGACATTTGCTTGAAAAACTAATGCAGAGGATATGTTGCTGAAATGATCATATTTAATAAATTAAATACTGTAGGTTTATTATATATATCGCTACAATATTTATTTGGATATTTTAACTTCCAGTTCATGACAACTTGAGTATTCGCTAATCATTGGTGTAAATTCAGAATTGTGGGTAAAAGAAATGGAGTCATGGGCCAGAAAAAGGTTGAGAAACCCTATACAATGATGGAGAGACGGAGACGCAAACCGTGTTAGCTTTAATTAGTCCTCAATATTTGCTCCACTGATGTAGTCTTGCTCTATCCTAACACACCCTTTTTACTGTAACATTCTCCTCATTTATCTTAGGTGGAGCTTTTCTTCCTTCTTAGCAAACCCGACCTTCCTTTTTAAATGTGAGGCCTAGTGGCTGAGAGAACACTTTGTTTTTAGTCGTAGGTGTCTCCTTTCCTGTGCCTTCAGTGAAATCTCACGCTTTTGGCTCTGTGCATGGTTGGCGGCACTACACCTGCAGCCTTCTGGGCTCACAATAAAGTTGATTAAGCCAAGAAATACACACACATGTGAGCACCAATATAAAATTGGGCAGCTTTCTTTAATGTACAGTATCTTAGCATTGTTACTGGCTAACTTCCAATGATACCACATATATGGAGCTTTACAAGTTCAGTATGTAACATCATCTATGCTAAAGCAGCTTCAATTATGAAATGACCAAGAAACCCAGCAAACCAGCAGTTTAAAAAAATATATATTTTGCACTTTTTCAGGTGCCTGCACTTTCTATTATGTAGCCTAATACAACTTTTTTGATAAGTACGCTAAGTCTTTGTATTTGCCAGTTTTCTTGATAAAAATTTAAATATCTTATTACTTTTTCCACTTTCTTGTGATCTGTCTCTCTCTAAGCCAAATTCAATAGCATACCCTATTGCTTCCACTATTTAGCTGCAATATACTATGTTGCAATCATGCATGAAGTCGGTGTATTCTATTTTGGGGAACGGCATCTGTGGACCATCTGTGGACTACTGGTTGGATTAAAGGCAGATATTAGTTGTGACAACTATATATACATATTACGCTTTAATTAATATAGTTGTTATCCAAAATACAGTACAGTGATGTAAATTTTAGTCCCAGCTGGAATTAACCTGCTCACCATACTGTATCTACAGTATTTACTAAGCCGGTGTATACATGGGATTGAATGGACGGTGAGGCCCAGAACAGGGAGAGTGTTTATATAGACATACATGGTGTGGTTAACCCCTGGTCTATACTGTCATTTTTATTAAGTGGATCGTATATACTGTATAATATTGTTATGTTTGTTTCCATTGACTCATGAGTTTATTAACATTTACTGCTCATGTTATTGTGTTTATTACAATAAAAGGCAAAAGAGCACACCACACTCACAAACTATTAAGGGCTTTCAAGAAAATAAACAATCAGAATGTTTTGCTCCTTTTGCAAAAGATGTTTTGAAACTAAAAATTTGTAATATTTTTGAACCACTGTGATTTGTACAAAATTAAAAAAAGTAGAAAAAGTTGTTTTCTTCCCTTTTTTTGCCATTTCAGTATTTTGATGTTTGACATGGATTTTATTAAAAATGTTAATCTTTTGAACCTATCTCATGTGTTTCTTGTTATTATGGGTTTTCCTGTATAATTCATAGACTTTTCTGATACCTAAGTTAGTTGTTGCACTTAATGTTACTCAATATCAATTTGCAATTAATTGACAAAGAGGTGGTCATTAAGATTTAAATCAGTAAGGAGACCATACCACTGATAAATACCACAGACAGTTCTGCATGAGAAAACATTTGAAAATTTGAAATGATATCCATATTCCATATAAATATTCTTTGTTGGGAATTTAAACAGACCATTTACAGTAAGTTGATCTAATGATCAATTTTGTATATTATTTTGAAAACAAGAAAAGCAGTTGATTCCATTTATTTCTGTCTTTAACTTGTTGTTCTCAACCCTTTTCCTCACAATGAATGCAAACTTACACACACTGCAAGTTTGATGCAGCTGTGCCACCTAGTGGAGAAAAAGCCCCACTGTGCAACCTTACTCTGTGAGATACAGAAAAAAAATATTTCTACATGGAATAGGTTGAACACATATTTTCTATATATTAAATCCGTTTTTTTTCAAATTTAACGCACATACACAAACAATCTATTGCTTTATTTAGTTTTTGTGATGAAATCTACAAAACATGTATCATACAGAATTGAAGGTAGGCATTGCAACCCTGTGTCCAGCAGGCACAAGCTTCTGGCAGGCTCTTTACATTTAGTGGGGGATTGTTTGAATGATTCACGAGACCCAGAGTTATGTTTGAAGTCCTAACACCTGCCGTGGACCACAGATATTTACCGTTTCACGGCGCCCCGACTGGGTTGCTGTCAGGAGTTCCCTGCTACATTAACTCATGTTGAGCAGTACACTGAAGTTGACATGCCTGTGTCTTATCATTAATGCCTCGTTTGTTCAGTTTCAATATTAAAAGTTGTCTTCAAGATCACCAAGCAGTGGCCATCCTACATACGTGTATTGTTTTCACATTTTCTTGAAACTTTGGATGAAAGAGAGACTGAATCAACAGCTCATACCCAGTAGCTTCCTGAGCCTATGCATAATCAACATCAACATGCTGTGAGCTGAGACTTTTAATAGAGTTCGTCTGGTAAGAGATCCCAGAAAGCCACAGAAACATGAGGGGTGTTGTCATGGTGATGTTTAGTGATGTGGCTGATGATGAGTAACTTTAGAAGAGTGACGAGGGAAGGTGGCGGTTGCGGTATAGTGAAATATGTATGTCATTATGCCATCTCGACATGTGTGTGTGTGTGCATGTGTGTTATAATCAGGCTCTGCCAGGAAAACACAGCAGTGAAGCTGCCTGCCATGAAACTCTTAACAACCGATGACGTACACCAGTTTTCCTCTCATTCTCTAGTAAATGGAGGAATTTACTAGCATGCTTTATGTAGCGGAGACCTCAGCATCATTCATGGTCACGAGCCATGATTTGAACATTGATTACAGACCTTTATGCAGCGTCAGCCGTTAGATCCGTGGGCTGTGTTCAAGTTTCCCACCAACCTTGCCCCTGCTCTCGCACCGCAGCCTCGTAGAACACATCTTAAGTCCCAGACCCATGATGACATCACCACATCTGGCTCTCATTTTACTGGGTTCCCTCGGGAGCAGATAAGAAGGTATGAATTTGAGAGCGAAAGACAAAACACTGTCTTACAGCTGAGAATGCAAAATGCAAATGTGTTTGGGCTCTTCTTCGACCATTCAGGTGTGATAGGAGCATGAAACAATCAGATACTCTACAGACAAATCTCTACTGATGCTTGAGACCTTGAAGAATATGATGGAGGAGTGAGAAGAAGCTTTAAACCTCAGAGAGGATGTATGCCTGATCAAACCTGGAACAGCACTGAGCTGCTCAACAGCAAGATTGTATTTGGGGAGCAGCTAAGTGCTCTTCCAGGTTTGACACCTCAAATGCCATGGACATTTTTATAAAAAAGTGGTCCAACAAGTCATTCCAAACGTACAGAGAAGGTCCATTGCTGGAGGAGTGACACATTCCTTTGTATATTTCACCTTCCTCCAAGTGACATCTCATCTTCATTCTTGTTGGTCCAGACCTCCCCAAAGCCTGCTCCATAAACAAAACTGTCTGCCCCCACCCTCCCACCCGCACACACATGCATACACCTCTAAATCAGGGCCTCTCAAAGCAAAGTTTAGGAATACTTTATCATCCTGACACCACAGTCATTTAAGGTCTGTTTTGTATGGAAAAGCAGACGTGGAGCTCCTTTTTAAACTGAAATTTGTGGTCTCTTATTATTTCCATGTAACCCTGCCATTTGTTTACGCTTGTCATATTTCACTGAAGCAAGGCGAACTCGAAACCATGAGGAAGTCAAATCTTATGTTTACTCGGAATGAGTAAAGGGGAGACAAAGTGAAGTGAGAAAGAAAAGCATGCTGTTTTTCAATACTGTGTGTGTTTACTGAACTTAGAATGTGATTTCATACAATGCATGCACTCACACACACACACACACACACACACACACACACACACACACACACACACACACACACACTAATATACACTCTCAAACTCAAGGGGAAAATATCTCAAGTTTTGTTTTAAAAGGCACATAGCTGAGCAGTGACCTCACCTGGAGACCTGACGAGAAGACATCCAGATTCCGAGAGAATGTGTAAATCTCTCTCTCTCACACACACACACACACACACACACACACACACACACACACACACACACACACACACACACATACACACACACACGCACAGGGTATGTTTGACTATGATGTGTAAGTGTGCCCTCTGTCTTTTCTTTCTCTTCCCTTCAAATGCCTTTTCTTTCCGCCTTTGCCACATACCTCTGATGTTTTCTTCTCCTACCACGCCTGAATAACCTGAGTTGACCTCAACCGTCTTCCAATGCTAAGGCATGGTGTTGCTAGCCCCAACCAGCTGCTGTTGTACGTTTTTGAGTTTAGCTGTCAGATAAATGTGTGTACACCACATTGTATCACCACTGACTAACTTCTACTCAGTTGTATCATCGCCACTCATGAGCCTCTCCCACATCTACCTCATTATCTACCTCCAGGAGAGCAATAACACGACTCCTCCACTGGGCTCAGCATTGCCTTGACAGGAGGAGGTGAGATAGAGATGTCAAAGTGTATTCACTCTGCTAGAGTAAAAAAACACACATACTCTGTCACTGATACAATAAGTAATATAATAAATTAAGAATTGACTTTAGGCTTTTGTTATAGTCATTCATAACTTATGTTATGAATAACTAGACAGACAAAAACTGCTTATCACATTGCAAACATGGAACTTTTGAAAGATTGACACATGAAATCTGTCATAAAAATATTCCCTTCCTAAAACACAGCTTCATTTGAGGAAGTTTTATTTAAGTGTAGCCTTTTAAACATCATATGATGAGCAATAAAATATGACAAGCAACAGTGCTTGATTGTTTCTATGGGATGAATTAATTGCACCATTTACAGCAAGGTCTGACTTTCTGGCATGAAAGGCTCTCAAAAAAAAGGTTGGACACATTCCAGCACTTCATACTGTAAAACAGTAAATTGTCATAGGAAAGGTTATATTTATGACAACTTCAAAGGAAGATTACAACCACTGCAATTGTTCATACACGCGCAAATATGACAGCACATGCAGGTAAGCCTGCCTCTCACAACATGCAGAGGAGAGGAGTGGACAACATATTATTAGTGAAACAGGACAGCAGGAGGACAAAGTTCAAGCTGTGACCTCAAACACGAACACATCTCTGAACTTTTAACACCACCCATCAGTTCTGAGCACACATAAACCTGCCACGCAAGCCTCGTCAAAGGAAAACAAAAATCCATGCCTACAAGGAAGTGGTTTGTTTAGTGGTGGAAGTTTATTGTATCAATTCAGCGAGAGATTGCATTTTGTATGTTATGCGATGCCACATATTCATTAATGGGTATTATCTGAGACACTTTCTGATGAATGGATTCTGGATTTAAGATTGAGCTGAGAGACTATGAGAGGATGTTGCGTGTGACTGGACCACTCAACACTCTGTCACCCACACTCTGCTAGTTTAGACTATGTCAGGAAGGCAGGAAGCTGGACAAAAAGCCTGTGACAATTAGAGGAGTTTCAGTAAATGAGGAGAAAAATCCCCACTAGCGTGCACACACACACCGAAACACACAAACACACACACACACACACACACACACACACACACACACACACACACACACACACACACACACATACACACACACACACAGAAACACACAGAAACATACACATCTCCAAATCCCCACTGGATATACAATCATTCCCCCATTTAGACCCCATCTCCAACAACAGCTGCCACCGCACCCCAGCAAAGGAAATGCCAAAGTCCTCTGAAGTGGAGCATAACAGCACTGCAGTTCACATCCACAGTGAAGCACTGAGAGTCTGGAAGGGCAGGAGAGCCTCTAATAGCAGGAAGTTGTAAGAATAATAGCGGCATGGGGATGTCATGCCCCTTGTCCCTGTGGCATGCAAGCTTTGGCCCAAACAGCAGAGTCTGTGTGTGCTGCATGCTTGCTTATACAACTAATGCAACATTTTTAACACAATTTGTATTAGGGGTTTACCAGATTTGGGTTCTTTGGGGAGAACATTTCCAAACAAAAAGTGAGGCTAAACTGAAGCAATTTCAATCTGTTTTTAGCAAAGTCATCCTTTGATTCAAAGTGGTTTTCTCTTCTGTAATGTAAATACTAAAAGTGTTAAAGTATTTATTATGTTTTGTATTTGTAGTACATATTTATTAATCATTTTCCTGACTCGGGCATCCCTGGAAAACAACCCTAACAGTGAAAAATGTAAGGAAGAACACTAGAAAGATGGAAATCGAAACTATTTGCCTTAAAAGGAGGTGTTTATTTTTTCCAAGGGATTGTGTTGGGTGACTGTGTTAATCCAATACTCACCAGAGTATTATCATGAGCTACTGTGAGAGAACTGTTTTCTGACAAAATCTCTGCAGTGAAAATCATGGCATGGCATATTAAATGTTAGGAAAAGTGATCTGAAATCAAATATCATGAGGTCAAATCCCCCCTGAATCTGACACTTTAGAAAATAAAATCCTATGACTTTCATCCCTTACATCTGTCCTGGATTATCTAAGAGTGGCTGCTAAGTAAATTACAGAGTTTAGGAACATTCCCATAATCCAAGAACTTAAACCCCCATGCCACTGACCCACAGTGAAATACCAGTGCATGAGTGTGTACGTGTGTGTGTTTGCATGTTTGGAGGGAGTTAGTCTAGAGTTCAGAGCTAGTGTGTGTTCATGTGAGCCTGTGCACAGCAGTGTTTGTGCATGATTGTGTGGTCAGTCTGTGTTTGTGTGTTGTCACTCTTGGGTAGCCATTGAACAGACCCCCAGCCGTTCTTAAACACCGCAGCAGCCTCTTTTTTATGTGCAACCTGCTTCAGACCCAGTTCCCATGAAATTGGCCCTTCTTTGGCTCATTCAGAGATGGACTGCACTGTAAATGGCTTCTCCGGAGTCTGCCAAAGGCCAGTGGGGGCCGATTCAAAGACAAAAAGAGACAAAGAGAGACTGACAGATCCAAAGCTGCCGCACTGCCCCCTGTAGCCCCTCTAACCCACATCAACATTTGCTATTCTGGATATTTTGCTCAAACAATGGCTAAGCCATCACAAAAAAACAGCAATGAAAAAATAAAATTTGTTTGAAAATAAATTAATATTCTATTGGATAGTTCTATATGCTGTACCTCAGCCTTCATTCATTTGCTGGTATGTGTAAATAATGGTGATGAGGTGCAATAATAGGGCTCTGCTTTGCTTTAACAAAGTGAATGTTTCACACAGTGTTCGGCAATTAATGGACAGGCAAAGTTGCCTTATAGAAGAGTTACTAAATGAACGTCACGATAAGGACGATGCACGAGACGAGTGTAGTGATCTGTACGTGTAGCTGAGCGCTTTTCCTCCAAGTGACCCAGCTAGTGAAGTTATTACGCTTTCCACTCTCTCAACGGGAGGTGGGGCTTTATAGTGAAAACGTATTCTACTCCGCTGCACAAAGACCAGTGAGCAGTCGCAAGTCTCTTTCACGCTGTGAGTGCGCAGCGCCTGCACAGATCGCCTCCAATTTGGAACTTAAGTCCACACTGCATGAACCTGCATTCCTCTACTGCTGTGTCCTCGGCCGCGAACGACCCTGACTGTTCCGCTGTGGCTGTTTTGCTGCAGATACTCCGACCCCGAAAATCGTCGGGAAAAGTGAAGAGAGAAGCTGCGGGAGTGGTCTGGAAACTTTTGCCACCATGAGCTCGCAGACGGTCAACCTTGATACCTACAGCCTGTCGTTGCTCACGGCTAAAGAGGACATCCTCAACCCCCGTTCCTCCACCAACTGGTAACACACAGAGCTCTCGAGCAAACTTGCATCTGCCTGCCATAACACACTATTCGTGATATAAGATTAACTGCCAATTTCTTTATTCTGCGACATTATGATATGAAATTACGAAGACGAGTAGAATCTGAGTAGAGTATTTTTTTTAAACGTTCATGTTTTCATCTTGTTTTACTTTGTGAGCTGTTTGCTGTTGCATCAGCAGAGGCTTGATTTTAATGAATCCAATGAGGGATACGATGTGGCCAGCACAGGGACAGCGCGCAACCAGAACTGTCTTTACAAGTAGGCTCTAGTGACAAACGCATGCAAATTGATTTAGTGACACAGGCGTGTATTGACTCTCCCCATCCACTGAGAGCTGATGTGAGGTGTGGATTACCGTCCCATTACGCACGCCAGGCGGCTGGTGTGGCTGAAAGTGCAGCACCCGCTGCCCTCACCCGGGCCTTGCGCTCCATGACTTTGCTATTCTCCCCCCGGAGATGTGAGGCTTCATTCTTTGTGCCGAGGATCATGTTCCTGATGAAGTGCCGATCTCTGGCACGGGTTGTCTTTCAGGGAGAGGCTCTTTAATTTGACATACAGCTCAGTGCGCATGCATGAGTAGCATCCACATGATTAACCAATCATATTTATGATACAAACTATTGAGCACTTACTTAAATGTGTAAGTAAACGTTATTTAGGAACAACATATCCATGACCAACGTGACTACTATTCAAGTACAAATAAACACATTGAAGTGTTTTACGAGAAGAGCTATCTCACCGTTTTTTAGACTCTAGACGATTCTTAAACACATGAAACGTTTAAATAATTCCGTCATTGTATGTGGAACAATGTCATGCTGTACCTGACACTTGGCTAACTTCTTTTGTTACAGGGTTTGGCTGGTCTGTAACTATGGTGACCTATCCATCTTTTCCAAACAATACCATTCTCCTTGTCTCATATTCTTTCTCCATTTTCCTCTCATACTGTATGTGTGTGTGATATTGTCATCTCCAGCTATGGACATGTTGTCACTGGCTATACTCAGCTAACACAGGGAGGATTAGATATGACCCTGCTCTTTCCACATAACCACTCACTTTGATTAAGTTATAGTTTAGAGAAGTATAGGCCAAGGCCCAAGCCCACACACACACACGTGTGCTCATGTGGAAGTAGAGGACTGATTCTGTCCATTGCTGTTTCATCTTCCTCTGCCTCACATCTCTCGCTGCCACAAGGTTTCCCTGCCCACATTCTTCCTACCTTCTTCCTGGCTTTTCATGATGCCTTACAGACTTGAGGAAATGGGATTCAGAACACTATGAGTAAACCTTGACAAGCTGAAATCTGACATTTTCATGAATGGGGTGGAAATAAGTTCCCCATCCAGGCAGAACATGCTTAGTTTCCATTCTTTCTTGCATTTGGAAAATCTCTAAAAGTTTCCATGTTCAGTATCACTACAGAGGTTGTGTCCCATTGCGACACCTCACAGTGATTACTTCACTGCATACTACTTACTTTCTCATTGGAGAGCATTTACCTAAAGTTTCAGTGAAAAATCCAACGTATCCTCATAATGCTGGATGAGACCACTGTGGACAATCACACAAACACAACAAGCACGTGTTTTGTTGAGCTTATATGATAAAAAGAAAAGGAGAGAGAGAGAAATCCCCCAGCATTCACCGAGCAAAGGACTAAATAACTCTGTTGTGACTGAATAGAGAGGTGGGAGGGGGAAACGGTCATGATTCCCTCTGTCGAACCACCCAAACAGACACCCACCTTGCATGTGTGTGTGTCTCTGTGCGTGTCGAAGGGCTTCTATGTGCGTGCACGTGAGTTTGCTTGTGAATATATTTGTCTCTGGATGTGCATATGCATCCTGCAGAGACTATTACAGTGAGTCTTGGATGTTGAGAAGTTTGCACTGAGACGGGTAGGAGGCTTGTTTTTTTTGAATGCTCCCGCCCCCCACTATGTGGCCTTGAGGTCCCTGTGTGTATTATCTAATGACCTTGTGTCCTGAATGGGAAACAGACCCTTTGTGGGTAAGACTCTGTAGAAAAGAGGAGCAATTTCAATGCATCCTTCATTCAGACTTCTCTGCTCAACAAACAGCCTTGGAGGTCTCTCAGCAGTCTCCCAGACCATTGTGGACTACAAAATGTCCCACTTGTAGGCTGGAAAGCTGTACTCTCTGCATGTGTTTTGTGTTAGTGTGTACCTTCAAAGACAGAAAAAAAGAGAAACAGTGATAATGCATGTTCCCAAATACATGGTCTAATTCTCTGAACAGGAAATACTTCTCATTGTTAGAAGCAGAAATCATGATTTATGTTGAGTTTACACCAAAATAAATCAAATAGGAACTTTTGGTAAGGTCAATTTGGTCATTGACAAATGGAAATATTTCTATGCAACTATGTTGACAGCTTTCATATGGGTGTAACACTTATGAAATACTACAACTCATTAGTCATTTAGAAGTGTAGCATGTTGTTCCCAAACTGAGCGTCTGCACAATTGATAGAGGGTGCAGCGTGCGGTCATTTTCATTTCCACTGTAAATCTTTCCCGTGAACTTAGCAAACCGACGAACATTCTTGGTAGGAAAGGCCACATATTTTGTTATGACTATTGCCATACACTAATAAGGTGTTCTTTTATCAGAATCCTTGCTGTGAACGTGAGGGACACAATGTCTGTTGAGTTATTAGTGTTTGAAACTCCAGTTAGTGAAGCACACGTTTCTTTGATAGTTGTAGGTAGCCATTGTGAGAAATGGCTAGTCTGATGTTAGCAGTTGTTCAGGGAGTTAATGTAACACCACAGTTTCCGTTCTATGTCTGATAACGTTACTTTTTATTAAAAACAAGGAGTCATGCTACTCTGGTGCGTACTGTATCATTGTAATTTTGTAAAAAGATCGCAAACGCTATCCGCTAGATATAGCTAAACGCTAACTGCTACGTTAATTGCTAGCTTTGATTAGTGCAACAGCTAAAAGCTGGTGAAGCATTAACGTTGCATTGCACTTAATCTGTTGACATTAAAGGCGTTCAGTTTTATTCGGTTTAACACATTCTAATGGTTGTTGTTGCTGTGTAATATTGTAGTTTATCTCATTGTTATAGAAGTATATCCTTAGTTATTGATTGTACATTAGAGGATATTCTAAATGAAGAAAAGAAGTTAATGAGGTCTCGTGTTAGAAACAGATAACAGAATATCTTATTACTCTGCACTATAAGTGTAATTAGTTTTTTTTTAACTAATAGATAGAATCCGGAGGACTCCGTAATGGTGAGCCAAGTCCTGACTGTGCACGGTCGTGTGGCCTATCGTAGAATCTGCCCACAGAAGCCTTCTGACTAGCTCGATTTGTGAGACACCAGATAAGAACATGTCCACACTTTTAGCTCTATCAGGGTGGAAAAATCATCATAGTAGTACACCCACAAGGAAAAGGAACTCTTAACCCTTAAACTCCTAAATGTGAAGGAGCATTCGTTGAAGCTTTCCATTGAAAGGGGACTTATTCTTAGTTTTTTTTCTTATTTTATTTGATACTTTAAAGAGCTCTATTTTATATTTCAAATTTCTATATATTAAAAATGCAGGGATCTGTTGTGTTTTGTTATTGCTGTAAAGCAATATAACTTTCAGCTGTTCCTCTCGAGAGTTATTCATTGCATACCGTTCCCCGAATCTATGTAGATGTTAGTGTCTCTATTGCTATCATTGGTTAGGACTAGAAGCACCACATGAGCTTTTGGCTTTTAATTTTGTATGAAATGATGTGTACACATTGTTCTAGCACAAACAAAAAAATGTTTTATACATTTCAATAAAATACCTCAGTGAGTGGTTTTTGATCCGCACATTTTACACATTTCACCTCAGTAAAAAAGACGAAAGTAGCATGCACTATCAGAGTGTCTTCCTGTGGAGTATCAAATAGAGTGCAGCACCTGCTTCGCCAAGTATGAGAAAGAGGTGGGAGAAGTCAGTATAGAGAAATGTTTACAGCATTGTTTCAGCCGCGCAAACTGATCAGATGTGAATTCCTTTTGAGTTGTGGAGCAGTTTGAACTCTATTCGTCAGACTTGGGTGTGGGCTGTATCCAGACATTTGTGGGCCCTGGTGACTTTGAACACACCTTCTTATTCATAAACCTCTTTCTTGCTGTCCACACTTAGATGCTGTGTTAAGTGTTTCACCATGTCCTCGAACAGGGATTATTACAGTTAGCAGGTAGTGACGCATAAAGTAAATATTTGATTGTATTGTAGTAACGAAGTGATTCAGTTTATTCACAGACCAATCCACCCTTTCTTCATTCTGGGATGTATGAATGAAGTGTATTGTAGCCATATTCCATAAAGGAAACAACATGCTAAGATTGTGACATTACAGATTGTATTTCTATAGTAGATACTGTAATATAATTGTTCAGAGATTTCTGAAATCCGTTTTAGGGTGATGTTTTTTACTGTCCCGGATTTAGCTTTACCTGTTAAAGACTGTTGCACAAAAATTGAAAAAATCTAATAATTTCCCAAGAAGTTAAGAAGTACTTACTGTTGAGTGATGTAAATCCTTCACTTGTGACAATTTTTTGACAGAATGGTAGCTGCAAAGTTATAACTCCTAACCCCAAATCACCAAATGGGCATGGAATTCCAAGATTAAGTTTCAGTTTTAGCATTGTTTTGAAATATATATTCACCTCTGGCACCACTTATTTTTGAAAGACACTTTATTTCATAACGGGAATGATATCCAAGGCGTTGTACTTTTTGTAGCTGTCCTCCAGTATAACACAACATGTTATTCAACCCACTTTACTTATTTATCATTTATCTTTTCTTTGATTTTGACTGTCTCTTGGGAAACTTCAATAATCACTCTTACCCATTTTCATTTAATAAGCAACAACCTCTCCTTGCCAGGCCTCTGATATCCTGTGAAGCGACTCTGCTGTTGATAAATGGAGGAGCCTTTATTTCAGCATCGGCCTGGGGTGTTTGCGCTTCTGCTACTTGCCAGAATTTCCACAGGCTCATGCATGATTAACCGAGACCTAAAGAGTTCCTGTGTCTAAAGTTACGCGCTACTTGGAAGACACCTGTGGTTGTGGGGAGAGGATGGGAGGGAGGTAAAACGCAGGGCTGGCATTGTGTGTAGATGCACATGCATTAAGTGCTCTTGCTTGTGTCGGTGTACAGTGTGCCCTGACTCAGCAGCAAGTCAGTTATCTTTTTTGTAAAGATAAACAACCATTATCATCACACTATTATCAAGAAGTTACTCACTGCCTGAACTTCCTTGCTCTTGTTCTGCTTTTTATTCAGTTCCTTAATTATCCACAAAACCCACCTGACAGAAAGAGACTGAATGACATATTGACACATAAACAGTTGTGTGAACCTTATCCAGCCTTGTCAAGGTTGTCATACCTTTCTGTGTTGAAACAAACCCTTCTGATCACATCTCACTGTGAAATCCCACAGACAAAAAAACAAGCAGTCTGTTTGGTTTCCTCTTGCTGTTCAGGATACGGCTTTAAAGGCAGCATATAGTGTTGTTATCAGGCTAAATGATAAAAGGACATGTTTGATCAATTCTTGATATAAATAGCGTTAAACTTCATGGGAAGTCAAAGGGCTGTTACACTGGACCAATGCCCAGTCCACTATCTCTCTTTGTCGCCCTGTCTTTCTGTCTATCTTTGCTTCTTGTGTAATACATTGCAGTAGATGTTTGTGAGGCATAGATCTCCTTTGGTTTCCAAAGAGGCTTGCATTCCTATCACTTAGCACGCTATTTTTGCTGCTGAAACCCAGCAAAAACACCAGTTTTGGTGTATTTCAGTTGGAATAATTCATGGGCCCTAAAATCCGATACTGGGGCTTCCTTTCACACCATGGTGTTCACAGACTCTGTAAGGGGCAGCGATGATAATCACAAAGGATTCAGGATTACGACTAATTTTACCCTCAGGTCACACCACCGTTGCAAAAGCTGGCAGGACAGGAACTTCGCTTGACCAGAGGGGCTTTAGTTGGCTGGACAATGGGGCACTCGAGCACTAACTTGGGCTCAGTGTTGCTTGGGCCATATAAGTGCTTCTAGTGTGAGATTAGGGCAGACATAATGCATGTAAGTGTCCCATTTAGGCACAGACAGATCCTGGTTAAATCAAAGTTTTTTAAAAGCTATTGCATACCACCAACATAGAGCCCGTTTCAAAGAAAGAGGGTTTGCACCTGAAAGCAGGACTGTAAAGAGTACCCTCAGCTTACCTAGCTGCTTGTGTGAGCGTGCCTGTGGGTGGCACGTTGGAAGATGATGACAACAATGATGGCTATAATGGCTGTTATATGTATCTCTTTCGAGAATGTTCCTAACAGTAATCACCAAACAACTGCTTACTACTTCTTTAAACGTTGTTTGGGTTCATTTGGGGTCTAAGATGAAGCTGCAGGGTAATGGTAGGTCTCAGTCATGATGAGACCTGACTGCAGAAGGTTATACTCTATGTGTGTGTGTCTCAGTATGTTTGGGCTCCTTAGCGTGCAAACTGTTGGGTGCATAACCACAAATTGACGCTGTGTTGATTGAAGTGTGACTTGTAATTGCCCCACAGAAGATGCAAAAGGTTGGTAATTAATGTTTCATGACTTGGTAGCACGGCGGTTCTTCTCGGTGTCAATTTTCTATTGGTAACAAAATAACTTCAAGATGAACACTAAAGAGCTGCTACCCTGAAAACGATGTAATATCTAGCAGGTGTGGCATATTTGTTTTTATTACATTAAACGTTTTATATAAAGATTTCTGTGAACAATAACCGATAAGTATTTTGTCAAGTCGTCCTAACGCCTGACCTTTCTGTCAAATCCTCCTTTTGTTCATTCAAGTGCCTCAGAGCAGTTGACCTTAACCAGATACCCTCTACACATTGTTTCCACTGGAAATCTCGCCTTTATATGCCCACAGCAGTGAGCTCAACAAATATGTTATTGTTTCCCTTTTGCAGTTCAAGATCAAGGCTGAAACTTTGGCTGTGTGTTTGTGAAACCAGATGAATTG
The DNA here is from genome assembly GCF_023349555.1 of Cebidichthys violaceus. Classification (NCBI taxonomy): domain Eukaryota; kingdom Metazoa; phylum Chordata; class Actinopteri; order Perciformes; family Stichaeidae; genus Cebidichthys; species Cebidichthys violaceus. Next base: position 10,013,203 of record NW_027176975.1, on the reverse strand, counting down.
TTCACGCAAATGCTATGAAAAATAGAAGCTGGGTTGAGTGCAACATACAGAATGGTGTTTCCAAGGGTGTGTCAGATATCTGTCTAAAAACATCTGTATTTTAGTGTGTCTTCAAACATTGGCAAGAGAATGAATATGGTGTGTGTGTGTGTGTGTGTGTGTGTTATCAAAGCCCAGCTGAGGACCTTTAGGGGACATCTGAGCAACAAAATGATATCACAGGAATAGATTCCTGTGCTGATGTTTACTTGTGTCTCAACTGCAGAGTTTGCTAAATATATAATTTGTGAAACCAAGCTTTTGGCACTCAGGTACAATGCAGCTCATATTCTAGCATTGCACATATGAGAGTGACCGAGCTGTCGTAATGTTGTTTCCACGCTTGAATTGCAATGTGCCCAAGCAGGAGAGACACAATGTTATCCTGTGTAGCTCCCACATCCTCCAGAGTAGCTCCCACACAGCTGTCTAATTGCTTAAAAATATACTCTGGAAAGATGGTCTTAGAATCGGGCCAAATGAGGGTAACCTCTTAAAGATTCTTGTGGGAGAGATATCCGGTGTGTTATCTTATTTTCAGAAGTAAACCAAATATGTGATATCTAGAAAATGCTCTACTTCCTTGAACAGTTAGGATGTGTTCTTAAGTCGCTCCTCTCTGGCATCTTTAGCCTGGATTAATGTTGTGAAAGGCGTAACTGAAACATCTCGTCATGTTCTGTGTTGCTCTGTCTTGTCTTTTTGTGAGCGTGCCAAGCACAACACACTTGTAGTGTCTGTGTCTGATAGCCACAAATCTTTTGACAGACAATAACATAATTGTTATTTTGCTCTTAATTACAGTTATGAGATCATCCGACACTCGCACTGACACTTTCACACATATTTTATGCAAGTGTTCATCGACACATGCGGAAAAATATAAACACACAAGAACGACACTGAGCCACCTCAATAATGACGCACCCCTCTCTCATTCCCATAGCTTTACTGGCGTTGTGAGGTATCATCACCCTTTGCTTAAACAATTTCTCCCACTTCACCATGGCTACAAAGGAGGACCGTGGTTGTAATCATGACATTCTTATGGTTAACTGTTAGTGTCTTGCAAAGTCTCACTGCAGGGCCTTGACTGGGAACTCCACTTTACTTTTTCTTGTCTTGTTTGTTCACTTGCTGGTGGTGGATGGGTTGCGGGTGGATGATGAGAGTCTGGAGGCTCTGTTGTCCTGACGACCTTGGTGGGAAAACTAGTTTGTTTGTTAAGAGAGACTGAATGAAGCGGGGGACATGAGTGGAGAGGGATTGAAGAGACTGGGAAAGGGGTGCAAATGAACGGGCAGGGACACTTGGTAAGAAATACAGAGGAATAACGAGACGACAAAGGACAACGCGTGAGAAGGAAAGAGAGATAATTTCAGTGAGTTAAGACAAGTTCAGCGGGATGGCCTTTGTCAGGAGGTTGTTGAAAAGCAGAATGACTGAAGCTGGAGAAGTGACAGAGCGAAGCGAAGGGAAATATGAGAGGACAGGTGAAGAGGAATAAGAGGGAGATCAAAGCACTGAGAGAGGCAGCAGAGAAGACTGAGACTGAGCCAAATGAGGTCTAAGTGGGTCTGTGATACATGAGAGAGTTTAGTTTGTTTTACAGAAGGAAATGGTTCACGATAAGATGCCATCATGTTTTTAATGAACTCATAATAACTGTGATATGAGGCTTTTCCTGTTTGTGTGTGTGTGTGTGTGTGTGTTATTGTGTGTGTGTGTGTGTGTGTGTGTGTGTGTGTGTGTGTGTAAACATTATGGGACAGCATGCACAGGAAATGCCAGAGTGATCCCAGTGGAACACAATTTTAGGGGTTTCATCGTCACTCATTCCTCTCCTCACCGCATCTCCCTTTATCCTCCTTTACTCCTTCCCATGTCAGGTGTAGGAAAAAGGATTTATTTTGCCATCCACTCTCCTGTAGCTCTCTGAACAAACGACTTACCACCCTGTAAGAGTCATAACAATTTACCCCATAGAGACCCCTGTAATACGCCCATCTAGACACTTTCCCCCAATAACCACATGCTCTTCTGCCCCCTTGGAAACGTCCAATACTATCTGGCTGTTTCCCATTGTGCGTCATTGTTAAATGTGCCCTTCTTAGTCTACCCATTTATACCTATCTACATCCCCTGTTGCTTTTCATCGTTTTCCCCAGTGTGAACCCATATCTTTGAGTGGCTTTTCTCTAACCTGAATAGGTCGGTATACTCCCTCTCCATGTGCACCATCACTCTTCAGCACACACCCTCATGACATTGAACTTCATGTACCCATTTTCTATTAAACCTCAATATTGATTTCACTACTGCTGTCTTCTTATTTACCTGCATGTTTGAGTAAGACAGTATATCTCTTTTACTGCACAGCATTTGCGCATGCAGGGACACACTAAAGAGAATGTTAGTTCATAGTCTCAATTCAAAAAAACTTGTATTATACATTTTGTAATAATACATCTTTAGAGCAAATGTTGCATTCTTGAATGCTAATGCTTAGGTTGATATTGAAAAAGTTGGAAATTATGTTGAAAATACGTTACCTATGCAGCTCAGTCTATAGTAAATGATCTGTTTGATTTAGTGTTGTGTTGAGTTAGAGCTGAATTCAGTTAGAACTGAGTTGTACCTTTTAGTGTAAACACACCAGCATCCTCTCTGTTATCAGCACTTGCATAGAGTATGTAACACACAACAGGGGAAGTCTAGACTGTTTCCTCTTGCTGAATTCATATACATGTACTGTAGGTCCTATAGCTTTGAGAAGGAAAGATATGATTTCTGTGAATCTCTTCAAAAACCAGTGAGACTGAGCTGCTCCAAGCTTCAGCCTTTCCAAGGTTTCATAAATAGCGGGGCACTACAGGTGCGGGAATATGTATTGCCTTCACATTCTGTGTCACTCTGACACACACACACACACACCTACACTGTTGATAATATTACACAGAGATACATGTGGTGGCAAAGTAATTAGTACATGTGCTACACAATGACTGGTTATTGTTATCTGTGGAATTAACTCATAGCTGTAACACAAGACCAACTGCTGTTTATGCATTCCACCACACGCAATCCTGTTCTTCTGCGTCATGCCCCAGTCTAAATATTACTGATGTGTTTTTTCTGTATTTGTTGTTTTTTTGTTTCTGGACATTTTGAATTAACATCCACCATACAGCAGCAGCATGCTTTTGTCTCTCTTTGTCCATCCCCCACTCTTTTCCATCTGCCTCAGCACAGAGAAGGCTGGTCCTTGGCACTGATTTAATTACTTATTTGTTTAGTTTGTCATATTCTAAACTTCTCTGGCTCAGTGTTTTGCTGAGAACAGACATTTTCCTCCCTCCCCTCCTCCTGTCAGCAGCATTCCATTCAGTCCCTCCCACTGCCCCCTGCTACCTCACCCCACTGATTGATATTGTATGCACTCTGTTGTTTGACTTTTTACCCATGTTTTTATTTATTTTAGCTCCATTTTCTGTTCTTTCTTATAATTTTGTTCTCCGTTGCCTCTGTCATTTCTCCCACTATTTACCATTCCCTCCAGGCTAAATAGCTGCAGTGGTCTGTAATAGTCTCCAGGGGACTCTGCTGTGTCCTCCACCCAGTCAAAAACTATACAGATCAGTCAGTGTTACTCAGTGGGTGGATCTGAGTAAGTACTCTTATGGGTCAAACAGGCAGCCAACTTATTCTTCGAATTGACTTCCATGGAAGTTGTTAAAAGTGAAGTCAAACATGATTTATCAGCAGTACATTAGTCCATCAATCCAAAATAAAAAAAGCAAAGAAATATGTTTGTGACGAAGTTTTCATCTTCAATACATGCATGTAGAAACTTATCATTTTAGAGTTTACTCATTTTTGTACAGAAGTACTGAAAACAAGACGGACGGAGAAAAAAAACAGTTGTACTTTTGGACTAACATGAGGTCACGTTACTCCAACATGTCTCTACATCCCTTAGTTCATCTGTCAACGTTTTTTGAAGTATTTGAAACATGCAAAGCAAGTAGTTTCTTTTGCATTACCTTGTTTGCTCTGGAGTCCATCTCAGTGGGAGAGGGGCATGTTAAGTGTTGTTTGGTCTGTCAGTTGAAATGACAGCAAAGGGATAGTATGCCTTACTTCATCAACCACATACTGCTTGAGGATATTTGGCTTGTTCATCCGGGGGGTTCCACAAACATCCCCATCGCTATTGTCTTTGGTTTCTGTCTGCTTTATGCAGCATACCAGCATTGTTTTACAAAGAACTATACAGTACATTCAAATGTAAATTACATTTATTTGTTGAATTAATAACCAGCATGCATTTAATTTGTGGCAAGTAGAGGACTATCAATTCACTAATATCATTTTAAGATGTTCTTTAGGAGACTTAAGTGCCAAGTTTAAATCCCCCCCTGCTCAGCAGCTCGTATTAAGGGGCCCTCTTGCTTGGTCTGTGGGGATTACAGTTGTTACAGCCCACTCTCTGCAGGGCACCTGACTGAATCCTCTGCAGCAAGCCATACGTTTGAGAACCAGGACTATCCCTTATTGTGTTCTTTTGCCTTCTCTGTTTTCTTTGGAAATTTCCTCTCTTCTTACCTGATTTTCTCGAGACTCTATCACATATCTTCTCTCTTTTGCTCCCTTATAACTGTGTCTCAGGTTATTTTATGGTGGAATGAACTTCCCACTGACGTCAGGACAGCGGAGTCGCTGCCCATCTTTCGGTGCAGGCTGAAAACCCACCTCTTCAGGAAGTGCTACCCTGAGCCTTCCACTTAGCGCTTATTGTTTTCATACTAGCTTGTTGCACTTATTGTATTCGTACTACTTATAGCACTAACTGTTTTTCTTGTTTCTGCACTGTACTTTGGCTCTGAGTTATGCTCTGCTTCATGCTCTTAGATGCTTGTTTGGAAAAGGAAATGTACTTATGACTTCTGGTGACTAGTAGTTCTTTTGATTACCAATGTTGAATGCACTTATTGTAAGTCGCTTTGGATAAAAGCGTCTGCTAAATGACTGTAATGTAATGTAATGTTTATGGCACTCTTGTGTGGGATATTTAATAAGTACAGAGGTGTTCATATGCGCACCAACCCTCAGCAGCAGTCTAACATTTTGACATCCACGATTTGACATCCTTACACAAGAAACGCTTTGTGTAGGGGTTTCTTAACTAGAACAGTATAAAACTTAAACTTTTTTATTGAAATGTATGCTCCCCAGCAACATATTTTACCACATTACAATTCAAATGTGCCTGTGGCTTCCCATGCCACTTTATTCTGTCACAGTGATGCATCGCCTTAGAACACACAGGTGCTGTAGACATGTAGTGCCATTCTCTCCTTTTCTTATTCTCCACTTACACTCTCATTCCGTCACTTCCTCTCTCTTATTCACATTTCTCAACCTTTACCCATAAACCTCCACATGTCTCTGCTGTGCAGACGGACGGAGGAATGCGTGCACCACTGGGGTCGCCGCATGGACACTATATGAGTAACATGCCGGGGGGGGTGGCTTTTTCAGCAGTCGAGTCTGGCTGGACTTTTTTTGCCCATGTTTGGTGAGAGGAAATGAGCGCTTTGGGGACGTCTCCGAGTTCCCCACTCCAAGACAGCCAGAGAGGTAGACAGGGAAACTAAAAATAGCACTAAGCCCAGGTCAGCTTTGAGTCAAGAGCAAGAAGTTGGGGGGCTGATGGGGGAGGGGAGAAAAAAAAACAGATGATGTAAAATGAAATGAACAGAAGGAAGCTTGTGGAAAGGTAGATGTAGTGGAAATCTGAAAGACGTTAGAGCATGAAATACACATTCAGAAGGCTGCGTTGTTAAAATCACAGGTCAAATGCCTTACATGAGAGTTGGTGGGACCACTGGGGATGTGTGTGCAATATGTGAGAGAGCAAGGCAGACAGGGACAAAATATGGACCTGATGGAGAGCTTGATCTGGGCAGTGAATTCTGGTGAGAGCTCCCAGCCTCTCATCCATTTTCTCATATCTTTCTCTTCATGTGCAGTTTATTATATCGCAACAGCATGCATAACCACAAATCTCTCATATCTTCCCCGCTGGCAAAGATGGAATGAATAAATGACCCATGAGCCCACAAGATCTTTCTTTCAGAGACAAAGAGGGTAGTTGAGGGGGAAAAGATGAGGATGAGATATTGCTCTGGTTTGTGAAGAGGTATGTTGTGCTACAGGATGTAAAGTAGGAGGGGAAGAAATATGTGTTGTAGGAGACGGGGGTCAGAATAATGAATTTAGAGTAGTAATGATGGTGAGATATCAACAGGATATATGGAGAGAGAGGCGATGGTGAAGTGAATAGGGTTTATGAGAAATGGATATTGGTTCTGGCACTCAAAATACATTCTCATAGGTTTGTTTGGCTTTTTCTGATTGTATAACAATGGACAAGTACAATTAAATGTGTTCCTTGAGAGCATCAAAAACAAAATTGGATGGGAGTACAAGAGAAGAAAATCCCCCATAAGGTCTCTTTAGAAATGACAATACAAGAGAAGAGTGTACATTGTGTTCAAAGTATTTCCTGCATATTACCGCACTGTAATAGTTCATATTGGAGCCTAGTGTAGTGGAATGCCTGGATAAGTGAAAACAAGGCCTTCTCCAGCACTGCTCACCATCTGGTTCTGTTATGTTCATCTTGAAATGGTAGAGCGTAGCATGTTTGGAGGTATTACAGGGGCTCCAAAGCAAACAATCCCTATTGTTACTGGCTCAGACTTACAGTAATGTGTGTGTGTGCATGTCTGTGTTCATGTACTGTATGTGTGCCTTTGTCTCTGTATACTCTGAGATGAACGGCTGTTTATTTGTTTTATAGCTGCACTTAGTAGCTGGCTGTGGTAATGATACACAGATTTCCTTCCTCATGCCCCTCACTCCCCTAAATGACGGCCTCTTTCTCTACATTTAACATGTCTCTTCTCCACCCTCCATCCCTCCCTCCCTCTCAGAGCTGAGGTCATAGCTGGCTCGGTTTGGTTGTGGGCTGGAGTACCGACATAAGAGAGTCTGTTTTTCTCATCAGTCAGTGTAGCTCTCATGAAATCTACATGTGTGAAGGAATGGGGGTCTATCTGCTCTGTTAGTTCTGAAAGATTTTGAATACTTCTGCTACTACATTACAGTAACAAAGCGAATCAAGTTGCCGACAAAAACAGAGAAAGAGAGAGAGAGAGAGAGAGAGAGAGAGAGAGAGAGAGAGAGAGAGAAGGGCATCCACTTGGCTTATTTGCATGTGGCATACCATGCATGAGCTACATAAGAGTGACTGTAAAACTGTTTGGGATTCATTGTTCTGCTCAGGGACACTTCAGCAGGGTATACACTTGCAATGGGAGTCTTAACCTTAACCATCTGTGTAGCGAGTATAGAGGGAGAACCGTCCCTCTGTACTCACTACACCACACTGCTGGCATATCCAGATTCACAATCATTGGTTTACCACGGGGTTTGACATTATCCTCTGTTATAGTAAATGGCACTGGAGTAGAAGCACGATTTTAAAAACATGTAATATCTGCAACTGTGAACTATTGCAGGCCTCATTTCATGTCAGCAACGAGGATTCACTAAACCATAGGAATAATGTAATGGCAGGGTTCATTTAAATTCCAACCAGATAATCTTTTGATAAAACCTTCGGATAAGGGAACAGTCCTAAAAATGAGACTTTCAGAAAAAGTAGAAAGAAGGTTTAGGATATTGACTTGATCCCCTCAATAAATGCTATAGTGCCAGTGCATTTCTGATATGTCTGCCATTCCAAATGCCATTCATTATTTTGGTTGTTTGTAAAATTAGGATTATAGTAAGTAAAGTCTTGAGGAGAAAAAAATCCTAAAAAATAGTCCTTTGCAAATTCCATCCAAGTGAAAGCTCTGGCAGAACAAAGAGTCTCCCACAGCACAGTGTATCCTCATGTGCAAGCCTGTTCCCTGTGGGTGGAGATTTTCCTCATGCAATTAAGACTCCCTCAGAGGCACAGTGATCTTTGGCCTTGACTGCTTGTGAATGGTGACTTTAAGGAATGTCTTGAGGACCAAGGATCAGTAAATGTGGATTGGTGTCTAAGCTCTGGATGCTGGTAAGACAAATGAGAGAGTGGAGTGTGTTGTTTCTATACATATTGTGGCTAGACTACTCCCTGAAGTGATATGTGAAAAACCCAGGTGACCCAAAGTTCACACAATGCCCGAAAGCCCCGGAGAATGTTTCCTTGCTTTTTTGCTTGGTCTTGCTTGATGATATGATAGATATTCAGTAAATACCTGTCACTATTGTGAGCGCAATAAACTAAATGAGAGAGCAGTTTCAGCATGCCTCCTCTCACATGCAGGGCCAGTGTGTGGCTTGCTCGGTAGGGCGCACAATATGGTTATTGTGTCCTCAGAACACTCACACACACCACACACATACCGATTGACTTTTGTCGCTCTTTGTTCTTTGGACAGATAGAGACTTGTTGTATCAGGAAGAAATAACAGAGTGATTCAGAGATGCAAACTGAGTTAGCTGGCCATTTGTCAGCCTTTATGTCAACTGCTGCTGTTTTTACTGTAGATTGATTTTGTATGAAAGGCCAAATCTTTTTGTAATGTATCTTTTCTTCTTTCTCTCTCTCCGTCTCTGTGTTTCATTCTCACAGTCTCATTCACTCCCTCCTCCCTCCTCCCGACACACATCCACAAACACAGAACATTCACCTTCGGCCTATTGTAATAGCTGCTCATGGACGTACACTCTTGCCACCCAGCTCCAGATGTTATTGACACACCCCCAGGAGTCCTACAGAGAGAAATGTACACAGACACACAGTCAGAAACACGCACGCGCACACACACACACACACACACACACACACACACACACACACACACACACACACACACACACACACACACACACACAGACAACCACAGTCCTATAAAGCTGTGACAATTCATCTCTCTGCAGGCCACCTCATAAAGTCCCTTACACTCACACACACATTTACCCCCAGTTGAGCTTCAAACACACACATGAATCAGGATTATGTTAGTAGCATGTCATGTCAAATAGCAGATGGGTATCATTTTGGACTCTGAACTAACTATTTGTATAGATAGCAGCAGGAAAATGTGTAGCATTACAAGTACCAAAGTACCTTGTGGTTTATTTCTCTTTGGTTGATTCTGAAGTCACATATTTCTGTCATGGAGATTCTGCAACAAAGCTAACATCGCAAAACAAACACTCAGTTGAGTTTGTACTCGCTTAGTTTGTTCAGCAGTAGAGTTGTATCTCACTGGTATCACGGAAACACGTTATGAGTTATTGCCACAGTGACCTGCAGTTTGCTTGACTGAAGGGTGCGGTAAGACAGGTTTTCACCTGCAAAATGTCAAAAACCCTGTAGCTGTGAACAGCACTGACTACTTTTTTTTCACATCCAGGAACTAACCATCTCTGAGGTTTTTGTGCTGCTAAGTGCCTTCCTGTTTTACACGTGTACTGTAAAGGCCTCTGGGAAAGGAAAAAAAGTGAACAAGTGCATGTGTCACAGTTGAAGAGAATTCATTTTTGTTGGTGCATTGTAGAGATGCTTTGCACTGCAGGGACGCTTGTTATGGTTTACACAAAGTATGTGCAGTAAAACATCTGGCTATGCATGTGTGCGTGTCTTTGTGTGTCCCCTGTGCACCATGAAAGACTGAACACATGGCATAGCCAGCTGTCCACACGCTCATTCTTGGATATGAAAGTTTTGGATGAGCCTTTACTTGTGGGCATACAGAAATCTAACCAGTACTCGTTTAGTACAGAAAATCCAACCTGTGTGTTGTTGACACTCGTTACAAATGTGTCTGTCATGTCTTTGTCACCCACATTTCTCCGTAGCTGACCTGTGTGCTTGTCTGTATGTCCACAGGGCAATATTCACATATGATGGGATCACCAACAAGCTCAAACTGGCTGACTCAGGAGGTAAGACGGACTGTCATATGTGGTATGTTTGTTAGAAATTCAAACCAAAAACAATGAAGCTTGTTAGCGTCTTCACTTTGGCCTGAAAGGAATTCACATGTCCTCTTGCGTTTAGAGAATATTCTAACACTCTTACAATGTGTGATTGAGAGCAAATGTAGCATTTCTGTTGTCTCTCCATCAGTCTCGCTTTTCCTTTGTTCCCTCCAGCTTCTCCTTATTTCTGTCTCCTTTCTTACAGCGGGTGGTGTGGCGGAGCTGGCAGGGAAGTTTCACATCGCCAAGCCTCAATACGGACTGTGCAAAGTGGGAAGTGTGGAGACAGGGGGCCCTCGGATTGCTATGATCAGCTGGGTGAGTGGCAGACAGGCTCATGGGGTTTAGCTCATGTAAGCTTACCATGGTAAAGAAACAAACATACCAGCACAAATTACAAAATCACACATAAGCATTGCACATACATTTTGACAAGTGCTCACAGAATTGCACTTATTTAGATACAGCAAAAGTCATTTAGCAGTTCCAAGACAGTGTCTTTAACATCAAGTGGTCATATACAGAAACAATCTATGCACTAATCTGTAATCTGTATGCACTTAAGCTACTTGACTTATTCACATTCTATGGTACTGTTTTGACACAGGTTTATTTGGCATTTGACATGTAGGAAAATGCTGTGAGAATGTTATTTTGTCATCATAGGACAAAACTGTATGAATCACAGTGCATGTCTGATCATTTTCAGACAGTTGTGGGACACATGGAGTTGTTATAGACAGGCAGGCTGCCACTGCCTCTGATTGGCTGTGAATCCACCTTCTCCACAGAATATCTGGTCATGAATTAGTCCAATAATTTGTCCAAGAAACAGATGCTGCAAGAAGATCTATAATGTTGCTGGTCCGCTGTTGTGGTGGCATGGTGTTAAATCTGTTATTTCTATGGGGATAACCTTTAAATTGTACCTCACAATTACTTAATAGTTGAGCTTTTATGTTTTTAGAGAGTTATCTATCCAAACGGTGAAAGACGTCAATCCTATTGTTCCTAATCTTCCTTCTTCCTCTTTATTTAGTCCCCTCTGAGAGAGAGGTATGATATGAATGTAAGTGTCTACTTCCTCTGTTTGTCTGCAGGTCGGTCAAAATGTGGATGACTTCCGAAGGACAGAATGTGCCAGCCACATTCCAGCCATCAAAAACTTCTTCAAGGTGCAGTACATCACAATGTGCTTTACTAACCTTTGTGCACTTCGCCCCGTAGTTTGTCTTCTTGTTTGGTTTCTTCATTAAACTGTGCATTAAAGATGACATAATTCCAGCTGTGACATTTTTAGCTTTGAGGAGGGACGTAAGCAGTCCAGTACATGAAAATACCTGTCTCTTTGTTTTTCCCAAATCTCTGCTATAGTGAAAAAAGTTCTGTGCTCTTTCAGTTTTGTGCACAAAAACTCTATATTTAGTCACAGCAGTTTACTTTGTATTGTCTTGAGAGTTTCCTGTCCTCAGTCCACTTCCTGTTGTATTACAGTTTTGGTCATGTTTTTGGCTATGCGATTGGTCTATCTTCCAGGGGGAGACAGCTGAATTTGGGCTCTATTGTTTGTGGTGAAACACAAACTCAAGTGGTAATAGGAGAGACAGGAAGTAGAGGGAATGGAGAAGAGAGCACCTCTGTGGTTTTATGATTCGGGTGTGTATACAATTTATCAGCAACTCCGTCCATCATCATGTTAGCTGCAGATTCTTCTCTCCATCTGTGTGCCTCAAATTGTCTATTTTGCGTTTCAGTCTAACTAGGAGAGGTTGAACTGACCCCTAGATTTACTAGTTTCCATATAAAGGCATCACCCAGTCAACTGCAGAAGCATGTGTGGAATGTTTGTTGTTTTTTGTCTCCTTTTTTTACGCAGTGAATGCCAAGTGTGGGACTTTGTGAGCCACTGTCTGATAGCGCCTAACCTCTCTGTGTGTGTTTGTGTGTGTGTGTGTGTGTGTGTGTGTGTGTGTGTGTGTGTGTGTGTGTGTGTGTGTGTATATGTGTGTGTGTGAGCACCCCTGGCCCTGTGTACATATTCATGTGGGATTTAAAAATTGTAAGGAAATGACCACATGGTCAATATGGCATGGAGTGAAGAAAATTGTCTCTCCTTCTGAGAATTGTGGGAGAATTGTGACCCCTAACCTTAGCAAGCACACAAACACACACACACACACACACACACACACACACACACACACACACACACACACACACACATAAATTAACAGCCAGACGTGGGTCACGACAATGCAATCAACTTGTGATCACTACTGTCACTACTAACCCATGTCTCTGTAAGCACAAAAAAAAGGAAACAGGAACTATTTTTGATCAAGACCAAACTGATCAAGACCAAACCAAAAGTTGTAAGAATAAAAAAAAAATGTTAGTTTCATTTTCCTTTTACACAGCAGTTCAGACTTAGATTTATTAGTTAGAGCTGGTTCAGACTTAAAGAGTACAAACTGTATCACCTTGCACCATGGACATCATAGCCAAACATATTGATGGCATTTGCGGAAATATCCTGATGTGAAGTCTGTGGTGATGATACATACTGTAACTGTGCTATCCTGTCTTCTGTCCATTCCAACTTTGCCAGAAGTTTTTCACGCTCTGTTAAAGTCACAAGATTATTCACGGTTCCCATCACAGACGTTGTTCATGAGCAAAAAAGATCTTCGAAAACTTGACTCATATGCTGGCAAAGAGTAATGTAAATGTCATGGGAAGCGTTTTTTATAAAAGCACAGCAGTATGTGTCATACCTCTGTCTGGGAAATAATCGGGGGTTGGCGTGTGATAAATTCCTCAAAGTGATTACTCAAACTGGTTTGTTTAACAGTTGCTATCCAGCTATAGAAAGATTCCACAGCCACCCGGCAAAAATTAGCATTACAAGAGGTGACACATGTGATACCAGTGTTTGTATGGTGCAAAGTCAAACTCATGGCGTTACAGAATGCATTTCTGAAAACTCATAGGCAACTGTTTTAAGGTCACCTCTCTCATTTTGATTGTTCTGTGATCTAAAACAATATGTGACTGATTAGGGGGAAGTAAATTAAAATAGAGGGCTCATAAGGTAGTTGCTGACATTACCTAGGTCACCAAGACAAGGCAAGGTTGTATTTTACTGTCATCCACATTTAGCAGAAATAAACAGATGCCACAGACTTCACCAATCCACAGACTCTCAGCTAAACTCCTACTTTACCTTGCGATGACCGGTAAACAAAACTAGTGAGATAACCCACATACATAAATTGAGTGATGATACTAACTTGGGACTCAATTAGCTTGTTTTCTTTGAATCTTGGCTTTCATTGCTTTTGATGCAGTTAGTCAGAATTTCCCTTGGCACTTTGTTCGTTTGTATTCCTTATTTTCTTTCTTTTTTTCACTTCGTCTCTGTCTTTCTAGCTTGCTATTCTGCATGTCCCAGCTGGCAGTGAGGGTTTTTTGTTAAGGCAAGTCTGCAGCAGCAGATTTGGGTATGTTACGTGAGTTATGAAAACTAAAATATGAATAGGGTGCAGCTGTTTCCATTGTTCTACATTTACACAGAAGTAATAGCAGAATAAAGTTCAATTGGAGGTGTGTATGTCTGTGTGTGTGTGTGTGTGTGTGTGTTCGTGTATGCAGGGCCATTCAATGTTGATACACAAATATAGATATGAGAGTGTCTGATATACAATAATCAGATATGAAAAAGGAAAAAAAATGGAACTTAAGTCACCGGAGTAGTTGAATGTTTTCTTTTAATTTTATAACATGCTTTAATTAATCAAATGTAATATAGATACGTATATTTGGGCACATGACTGCCTGGCACAATGCCAAATTACCTGTAAGATGGAGCTGGAGGTTTGGATTGCAACATGATCCGTCCTCTTGTAAACATGGAACTCTCGCATCTCGCCCTGACACTTGAGAAGAGAGGATTTACTTTCATGATTGGCCTCTATTGCTCCTTCTGCCTTATTTAAACAGAGGAGCCATCTGAGGAACATTAAACGCTATTAATGTAACAATCTTACAGTCCATGAATCAACTTACATTATTTTTTACATTTAAAGGAGAGTGTTCAAAACGGTAATGATTTAGCTAACAGCGTAACAAAATTTAATTCAGAATTCTACATGCAAATAATAACGCTTATCATAAGTGACCCATCAGTCATCTGGGGAAGACTTCAACTGGGGACACATACAGTATCTCCACATCCACCTTCTGTCTCCCTCAGTCTCAACAACTCCTGAGTAGGAGACTGTATGAAGCAGTTCCAGAGCAGACAGTTTGTGCAGAGTTGAGCACAATTATATCGAGCTGGTAACTCTCAAATTGTCACATCACCTTGGGCTCCTTTTCCTCCCAGAGAGGTTATATTCTTATACCCAGAGCTGGTTTTCATCGCCACGGTCATCAATGTCACAAATCCTAAAAAAGATGGTTGCTTCGCAGGCAACATCCCACTTGGATGTTATACTAATACGATTTTCCCAGGAAAATATTTGGAGCATTGATGAGGGTAATTAGGACACATTTCCCTTATTAATAGAGCAGTTTACTATGTAAGCAGTACTATGAGCTCAAATAGAAAGAGCAAAATGTTAAAGCTAGCAGATTGGCACTTGGAAAGTCATTACATTTACAGCCAAACACATGTTAAGGGGTTGAAATAAAGTGAAAAATAAACTGTAAAATAATATACAGGGGAAGGTAAGAGACTAAGGAGGGTGTTATTAAATCTCTAACACTTATGATTTACATCTTAAACAAGATAGTAAAAAATGAATGCTTGGCATTTAGCACCTAAATGCTGCTCAATGACTCACAGCCATGTCATGTAATAAAAACAGCATGACTAGATTTGCATAAGGTATACAGGAAAGAACATATAGACAGCTTTTCCTCCTGAGAGCAAACTGTTCTGTTATCTGTTTAATGCAAATCTGTCAATCTGTTAGACTCACCTGTACTCTGGTGTCTGAACTGTGCATGTTTAATGATTGCCATGCGTTTATATGAACTGCCATTCCATATGGTGATACCATCGACTACCCTGGCAGGTTTTGTACCTCCTGTACCTGATAAACTACAGTACATGAGGATGCCAGGTGGCTGTCAGTAATAGGCAAACATGTTTTGCTACTGGGAGCTTTTGCTGTAGATTTTGGTTCTGTCTGTTTCCATGATTTTCCCTGCATCCCTGGCAGCACTGTGGGCTGCTTGTCTGGTCTGTGTGTGTGCAGTTGGCAGTGACAGCTAGAGTGATATGGATTATACACTGTACTGACATGTATTATAGGGCACATTGAATGCTCTGTTCAGTGTCAGTGTCAGCGTTGTCACTCAGATAAAGCTGTGGTTTCCTGTTGGAGGCTGACAGACCTGGCCCACCATCAACAAGCCTGGTCTTACTCTCCATGGAATTTATTCTGAGGTCCTGGCCACATACAAATGCCTGTATACACGCATGGTTTCATGCCTAACACCTATCTGTCCCATGGAAATAGCTGCAGTGGAACAGTATGTTTTGGTTTTTTAATATGATCTGTCAATAGTCTTTTTTCATATCTCTAAATCTCCCTCAAACTTGTCTTCCAGATATTGAGCAACTGTTGCATGTTAAGTGAGGGCTTCTCTCTTTCTGACTTTTTGCAAAAACACAGGCCACAACAACACACACCCTCTTTTTATCACTTTCCCTATCACATCCATTATTTTAATTTTTTTGCATCCTTCCCTCTGCCATCGATAACCATCCAAACCAAGCATTCCTGTCCTCACGCTGAAGCCAGGAAGGATTATTGCTCTCTCACAATCCTTATAACTGAAGCAGTTGCACAACTGTTTGGCTCCAACTATGCATAACTTCAAGTCAGACCAAGAGAAAACCACTAGAGGGTCTGCGTATACTTGTGTGTGTGGATTTCTAGCTATTGTGCGTGTGTGTGTGTGTGGCTTCAATACAGTATGTAAGGCTGGATTAAATTCACATCGGTCGTCTTACTTTACTTGCCATCTCTTTTTCATTCTCTGCCCTCCGTTTTTCAGGAAGCACATGCGTTCATTAGTGCAGAGAAAGTGGAGGATGTGACAGAGGAGAAGATAAGAGCAGAGCTCGGCAAGGCCCAGGCCCATACTCCAACACAGTGGGTGAGAAGGAGCTCCAGGTTTGCGGACAAGGAGGAATTAGTGGTGAGTCTACTGCAATACCTCATCTACGCATCAGATGGAGACAGAGACTTTCATAAACAGATGGTGACACAACTTACGGTACACTTCAGTGTTTCACTTTTTTTTCTAGTATGTTTATTCAGTCATGCCCATGAAAATAGGGAAATACATTAAAAAAGGTTTTAATTATAGTTACTGACAATGATGCAGTATAATACAGTGACACCAAAAAATGCCTCTGAACACATTATTGGAAAATGTACAAATTTGTGGCTCTTTGTTCACTATTCCTTTGTATGTCTTATAGGGTACTAACTACAGAAAAACAAATGCTGCAATGGAGATGAGACGAATAAACAGAGACTCCTTTTGGGCACGTGCAGAGGTATGACAACTTATCTCAATTTGGCCACATTTGAGTGGCTAAAATATAGTCCAGACGAATGTTTACTGCAATGTACGTTTGGAAAGCTATTGAAGAGAGTTATTATTTATACTTGAAAGTGAAACAAATGTATAACACTTTCCCCATTGTTTCCCGTTGTGTGTGTCAGCGTGAAGAGGAAGAGAGGAAAGAGGAGGAGAAGAGGCGTGCAGCAGAGGAGAGACGTCGCCTTGAAAGAGAAAGAGTTTCAAAGGAGCGGAGGGATGCAGAAGAGAGGGACAGGAAGATGAATGAGAAGCTACAGATGATTGAGGAGCAGAGGTAGGAACAATGTCTATTTCCATAGTGCCCTCCAGTGGCTGTATTTTGTAAAGATTTGAAGAACAAAGTGCACTGAGCAAAAATATAAATGCAACACTTGTTTTAAGCTGAAATTGAAGATCTAAGACCTTTTCTATGCACACAAAAGGTTTATTCACTCAAAGTTTGTGCACACATTTGTTAGAATCCTTGTTGGCGAACACATCCACCTTTGCCAAGATAATCCATCCAGGTGTGCCATATCAAGATGCTGATTGAACAGCATCATTATTACACAGGTGTACCTTGGGCTGGTCATAATAAAAGGCCAATATTTATTAGGATTTCACATGACTAGGGCTACAGAAATGTGTTTTTTGGTCAATTATCAGTCAGTATCTGCTGTGATCAACATTTGCCTCATGCAGTGTGACACATCTCCTTGTTTAGAGTTGGTCAGATTGTTGTAGTGGCCTGAGAAATGTTGGCCCACTCCTTTTCAATGGCTGTGCGAAGCTGGTGGCTCACAGCAACAGCTCTGGTGGCCATTCCTGCAGTCGGCATGCTAACGGCAGACTCCTCTCAAAACTTGCAACATCTGTGGCACTGTGTTATGTGATAGAACTGCACATTTTAGGGTGACTTTTTATTCAAGGCACACCTGTGTAATATTCATGCTGTTTAATCAGCATCTTGAAATGCCACACCTGTCAGGTGGATGGATTATCTTGGCAAAGGAGAAGTGCTTGCCAACACAGTTTTTAACAAATGGGTGCAAACAATTTGAACTAAGTTTGTTTGTGTGCATAGACTAAGTCTTGGATCTTTTTTCTATTTATGCTATTAAAAAAAGCATTTGGATAATGATTTTTGGAAATGGTAACATGGCACTATCTTTGTTTTTCTGTCGCACAGAAGAAAACAGGCAGAGCAAGAAGAAGAGCTGCGCAGAAAGGAGAAATTTAAATGGGTGAGTGAACAGATGCAGATTTTAAAGATGTGTTTTTTATTATTTAATGATGCAACGTGTATTTTACATATGTCATTTTAAACCTAAATTAACACTGATTCCTTGACACATACTCTGAATGGTTGCTATGCCTATAAATTGTGTGAACTAGCAAGACGACTTTCATGCATTTTTACATACAATTATTTATTTATTTATATATATATATATATATATATATATATATATATATATATATATATATATATATATATATATATGCACACACTATATGTGTGTGTATATATATATATATGCACACACTATATGTGTGTGTGTGTGTATATATGCACAAACATTCCTGGATTCTGCCTACCATGTTCAAACTGTGCAATGATGCGTTTCTGAAAATGTTACGTCAGATGTTAAACAAGTTTTGGACTTGGGTTGTAGGCATGTTCATGGTTTGGAGGAGGCGTTCCCCTCTAGGTTTGCAAAGTCACCTCCGGTCTTTACTTGAGGCTGTCTCTAAGCTTGGTTGAGTGTAGACTGCTTACATTATATTACACTATATACTTCATATTTGTGAGAGGTGAAAGTAAGGGTGATTATACTTGTGTGTACTGAGGGGTTTGCAGTTGCCTTTGAGGAAATAAAAAAGTACTTCCAAGGTATTGCTTTGTGTCAACAGTTACCGTATCATTAATTAGGGCTCAATGTCAAAACACAAGAAGTTTCACTCGTCTCAAGTGCTTTGTCCTCTACTTTTTCAAATATTCCTATTCTAAATGAAGAGATTAAAAAACATTGAAATGTGTGCGTGAATATGTAAATAAGATTTCTGCTGTGTTTCTGAACTGACAGGAGCAGCAGCAGAGGGAGCATGTGGAAGATATGAGGGCTCGTCTTAGTAGGAGTGAGTCCATAGAGAAAGCAGCAGTAAGTGAATCTTAGTAGAAACCATACAGCTGACATTACTTGATATTGTTTTGAAATAACTCTTTGTAAAAGACCTGAATGAGCCACACGTTTGTTATTACAAGCTGTCTCAGTCTGTTTAATCATTTAAATTTCTTGCCTATACTAAACATTACTTGACCTGTAGGAGGCAGCAGCATTGGTGTCCCAGCGCTCCATGAACCCAAGGGAGTTCTTCAGGCAGCTGTCATCATCATCATCACAAAGTCCCACCAGCCCTGGATCCTCCCGCTCTGGTACGTATACTATGTGTGAGCTTGAACGGAGGTGGTACCACATGGCACCATGTGTTCCAAGGTCCAGACTAACTTTTTGAAACACAATATGTATTCTTTCGGTGTCTGAACTACTACTAAACAAACCGTTTTCTTTTTCTCCAGGCAAACCCTTCAGACGATACCAGCGCAGCCTGACGGACACAGCCTTCATCTTCTCTAAAGCAGAAGAGAGCACGTCATCCTCTCCTTACAGCTCACCCCTGGTCTCTCCCTTCTCCCGAGCTCCTCCCTCCCCCAACTACCGTGCCACGTCTCCTGATTTCCGCCCTGTCACCTCTCCACAAAGACCTAGAGCCCCCATTTCACCGCCCACATCACCTCTCCGCCCTGCCCCTCCAGTCTCGGCCCTGCCCAGCGTTCCACAAACTAACAACCAAGTTCAGGCTGTTGTTGAGCCCAAACCCCCATCACCCACAGAACCTTCTGCACCTCCCGCCTCCCCTAGTCTGTTGGCTTCGTTGTCTCCGAGTTTAGTAAAAAGCAACCTCTCTCAGTCACATCCAGAGGCCCTGCCAGCGTCGCCCCCAAATACCCCAACCAAGCCAGAGCACTCAACTTTCTGCTTCCAGTCTGATGAGGCTCCAATAGCTCCTCTTCCAGAGAGACCACAGCCAGACACAGGTAGGGTGGAACAGGATACAAACGATTGCATTGGGATCTGATTGTACTATGTTTTTCCTTTTCGAGGTGTGTGGTGAAGGTGTAATTATCCCAAAAACAACTAAATCAGGGGGATGGTGCAATGTGAAGAAGAGCCTATTACTTTTGCCAAAAACATTAATCGTTTGACATTAAGTAGTGGTTGTTAAAATTTTTATTACAGGCTTAAGTGACTTGAATGCTTCTGCCAAAACCTACTCCACATAGCCAGTAAAGCAGGCCAGGGGCTATGAATCGGTGGCCTGTTATGCAGAAATGACAGTGCTCAGAATATTTTTACAGTCCTGTCACAATTAAATATTCCTAAAGTAACCCCATATACTTTTAGCCATGCCAAGCTTAAATGTAATATGCTCCCAGAAAACCCAACTTTTGGATTCTTTATAGTTCAGTTTTTCTACCACAGGCATACACAGCCTCTGTGGCCTCTTTTACAATATATAAGCTTATCAGTTATGTTTTTCATGATATAATTTTCCAATCAACAGACCTCAACAACGCCACTTTTGTGCACGCTGAGCTGGTCTCAGACACTGGCTACAAAGTGCAGGCCGTACTGGTGGAGGAAGATGAGGAAGAAGATGGGGAAGAGCATGAAGAAGATAAAGGTAAAACGCAACCACAGCCTTGTGCTGTTACCACAGAACCAGTCCAGACTGAGGCAGAGGAGCAGGAGCATGAAGAGGAGGAAAACAATGAGGAGGAAGAGGACAAGGAGGAAGAGGATGAGGGATTAAAAGCGGAAGCTGAGCATGCCCCACTGGAGGACCCAGTGGAGGTAGTGCAGGAGGAAGAGGAGGAAAAGGAAGATGGGGAGGAGAATGATCAATCAGAAGACAGTCAGACTCCCTCTGAGCCTGCTGAGCTTTCAAAGAAAGAGGAAGAGTCGACAGTCTCTGGTAGCCCACTTGTTCTTGTATCCTGCTATTTTGACTTGATTAACAATTCTTACAATTTCTTATTGTTACACTGTCACACACAGTTTATTTTTGAATGATGTACTAAAGCCTTCCAGAAGTTAGACTGGCATTTGATAAAATGCTGCTTTATGACAAAAGATTACAACCAAGTCATTATTTCAGATGCTGAACCAATCTGTCAAGTAATCAAACATGAGACTGTCGTCGTGTCAACCAATGGAATCACAAATGGAGAACAGAGTCAGAATGGCATAGGTTTGGCAACACATCTATTTTTAACATTACAATGTATGATTATTCAGTGATAATACATAAATACATTCATTCACTGTGGTGGTTGGACTGTAATAAATACTTTTTTTACACTGGTCTACCTCAGAGCGATCCTTGAGTCTATCGGACACAGAACTCAGCTCACCGGAGCTGACTGGGTGCTACGAACTTCATAACACAGCAGAGGATGCTGACGACGATGATGAGGATGAGGAGCAGATGATCTCAGAAAATGGACAAGAGGTAGTCTTATCTACAAACCGTAGACTTATGAGAAGCTACAAACACATATTCTACTTGTTCAGTGTCTTGCACAAAGCGGGTTTGTCCAAAAATTGGAATCTGTTCTTAATTTAAAAAAAGAATGTTGTTGAATATTTAGTTGGTTATTTTTTCTCAATTTTCTTTGACTTCTTTACCCTTTATGTTGCACTCAGCCCCAAGCTAATTGGTTACTAATGAAGGTGTTAATTTCTAAAAAGTTACAAACATGGTTTTTTTTTAAATTTATTTATTTATTTAAAATGCTCAGAAATTTCCTAAAACAGTTGGCTTCTGTAGTTTTCAGCAAACGGAAGTATTTAGTACATTTGTTGGGGACTATTTTCAGCAGTGGATTAATACGCATTCAGATTACTAGTGATTATTTACAGCAACGGGGCAGCGTACTACATGTGGGATTAAGAATAAAGCACAAAGCCTCTTCATAGTAAAAAGAACCCGGAGTTGAGGTGTTGCTCAGTGATGCATTTTTCATAGTTTTTGAACAACAATTTAGATTTATTGCACAGAGGAGTAATAATAATCGATCAGGCTTTGGCTACACAGGCAATACTTGTTAGTAAGATCAATTAATTGATGGTTGTTTTTTTTTGCCTTTTATAGAATATTGTCAGGGTTATCATTAAAGATAACATTTAATTTGAAGAAAGTCTCCATGAAAGTGATTGCATCTTCCTATATTCTCCCCTATGTGAATTTAAGTTAAAAAGGACGTACATTTCATGATTACAGCCTTTCTCTGACTCCATTTTCCTCTCCACACAGGTTTTAGCAGAGCAACAAATGTGTGTCCGAGCTCTGTATGACTACCAAGCAGGTAAGCTGCCATTTAGAAGGTAATCGCCATGCATGTGCACCTAAAGTGCCTCCACTTACAGTAATTGCATCGTGATCAGTGGGTCTTCAACATGTTATCTTGCGGTTCCCACAGAGGACGAATCTGAGATCTCCTTTGAACCCGGTGACATCATTAAGGACGTGGAAACGGTGGACAAAGCCTGGTGGAGGGGATGGAGCAAAGATGGCCGTCAAGGCTTGTTCCCTGCCAATTATGTGGAGACCATATAGACAGGCAGAGACACAGACACTCACTCAGGGACACCATCTCACATTTGTGCATGTTTTCTTACCTTAATCCTCCCACTGACACTTTGTACTCTCTATTTTGTTGGAAGGATAAAGAAAAGTGTGACTCCCTGTTTTGTAGAAAGCATAAAGAAAAGTGTGACTCTCTATTTTGATATTTTTTTTTTTTTGAGCAAAACAAAATATTCTCACAAGCATGCAGAAATTACCCAGCCTCATTTTCTTGGATATAATAGCGGAGACCTTTTCCTGGACCAAAATAACTTATTTCCTTTTGAGATACAGCAGGAATGTTGGTGGGAGGGATCAGATCTCGATGACAAAGGATCACAAACTTGCTTTTCTTGTGAGAAACACAAACAGATTCTTCTAGTGTATTGTCGTCTTTTTGATCCACACATATAACAAGCATTCCATTCTGCTCAGCGTTTGCTTTGTGTGTTGCATTGCTAAAAAATAATTTACTGCTTTTGACTGGTATATATAATCAAGATACCTGTATCAGACATCATCTTATAATCACCTTCCTGTATCTCCTGAGTTATTTTGTAGCACTGTTTTCTTACTGACAGTCTCACAGCACATTTTAATTACCTGAACAGCAGCGAAACAGAAGATGGAACAAGCAGTAGAAGGAGGCACTGTGTTGACATCTGTATTTCTCCATCACGCTTTAAGATGGGCTATAGTTTGTTCATATGGTGATGTCCTTCCATACATTTTGTGATTATGTCTCATCTTAATTCTTTCTAGAATTTTAAGAAAGAAAAATGTTGTTTACACAGCTGTTATGAAAGAAATCTTCATATTTTAATCTTCTGTTATATCGTAATCTACACTGTATATAAGAATGTATAAAAACAGCAAAGATCTTCTCATTTTCTATACATATTTGTATGTTTTATGCTTGTTTGATGGTATATATGTTCTTTGTATTTACTCCAAACTTACAAATATATAGCGTCTACAAACTCAAACTTCTTGAAAGTGTTTTTCTCTTGTTTTCTTCTTCACATTTACGGGTTTTACAACCAAACAAACTGTAATGGACATTTTATTTTCATCCATTTAAGTTAAGCACAGTTTTATAAATGAGAGCAAATGTCACTTCAGGCATTTTGAAGGAATTCTAAAAATAATGTAATGTATTTAATGTACAAAATAAACCATAAATACATCAGAGACATTACATGTTCACTACTTTTAAATAAAGCAATTACAAAATATATTATCACAGCAAACTAAAATGTACTCAAATTGTAACAATGAAGTGATCATGAACAGGTGTTTTCTGTTCTCGTAATAAAGGATAGCACATCGATTTTCAGCAAAAGGTTTTTGGTAGTATGCATTTTTTTTTTTTTCACAAGTAAAATATATTTCTTATTGGTCTCCTCTTATGCATTGCTTCTTAAATGCTTTGTGAGGAAGAAAAAAATAAAGTCATGAATTGTAGTGCCGTGTTTGCACCTATAGGTGGAGACATTGCCTTTTCTGATGTGTCAGTTACGACATTACTGAGAGAGAGCTCACTGAAATGAACCGATTCCTCAGGACAAAAGGCAAAATATTTTGACAGGCAGAGAGGAGGCTCATTGTTACACACATTTTAGAAGCAGGATATCCAGACACTTCCAAAGCTAAAAATTGCTAATGCTGCTACACCTCAAACAGGATTTTCCTCTCAGGATAATTATGATTGATTGAATATGACATTAATATTTCTTAACCATACACCTTTAATATGTTTTTGAGGGCTAGGTTACGCTCTTGTAGTGCCAGTTCATTAACAGTGTTTGGCACATGTGCCTCTGTTCTGAAATAGAGAGGTAATGTCTGACATGGGTCTCATCCCGCCTGAACTGATGCCTGTTGACAGACTGACTAAATCCATCCAGGAGACTATTCTGTTGAGGTTGTCCCAGAAGGCTAATCATCAGTGATATGTGTGAAAAGGTGATGAGCCTCTTATGAAATACTAATTGGGTTTCAAGGAGAAGTCTGTGCAAAGCTCAAATGAGCGAGATTGAGAGATAGAAAAAGTTTTAAACAGAGAGAAGAAAGACGTAACACCAATGTATATCATTTTACATTGGTGTGCATGAGAAAGATAAACAGGCAAAGGGATAAACTGAAAGTGAGAGGACGTCTGTGCACAGAAAATGTGAAGGCCAAATTTATCCCGACAGTTGTGTCCCCTCTTCTCTCACTTCGCCATAACCCCGTTCCCATGGTCATCCCCACAACTCAAGAGATCCCTTGTCTCTTCAGATTATGCAGAGTGATAGGGAGACACCGCCTAATGTGCCAGTCAACTTTCCCTTCCCCTAACCCTCTGTCTTTAGGCTGTCCATTCCTTCTGTGACCCTCATCAGTAACAAAAACCCTTCGACTAGGGTGCTAAACTAACAGAGAACACCCCCCCTCCCTCCTCCTGCATTTCCCTTTATCTCTTATTTAACTGACAGAGCCTATCTGACCGGCGGAAGACTGACAAGTGTGGGACGGCCGAGGTGAAGTGGCGGTAGGGAAGTGCCACTCATTGTCGTGTTATCAGCACAAAGGCCAACGACAGACACCTAATCTGACCTGGCTGCTGATGGCTCGTGGCTTATTGGCTGGGTTTCTGCTCTGAAGCAGATTCTGGCAAACCTTGGAGGGGAGGATAAGCACAGACACACACAAATATGTACACATGGGCACGGATACCCACGTGAAGCACACATACATGTGCAAACAACCGAAGACGCCCACTATTCTTAGCCTCCATAACTGAGACAACCTCCTTCGCCTTGCTACTCCTCATCCTCTGCCTTTCATTGTCTAACTAATAGTTACTTCAACTTTTTTTGATTAATTATGTGTTTGGGAGAGTGTCAGTTTACAAGAGACAAAAATCTTACCACAGCAGTTTCATAACTCTGTGTTCAGCTTTCCTTCTTTAGCTGCCAGCACCTGTGTGCAAGTGTGAGCGAATGGCACTTGTTTTCCTTTTGGCTCATTGTTCTGCAGTAAGAAACATGAAGGACAGGGTCACCCCGTCCGTCCTGAAGGCTTCAGGTTACCTTACCAATATCTGTGCCAGAGGACTGCCCGGTTGAATCTTCCCCACTCAAAAGTGCTATGAAAGATACAGTACCCACATTGCTCATGCTTTCGTAAAGGTTTGGCAGAGCTCAGGCATGCGGTGTTATTTTTAAAAGACTTAAGAAGCTCCTGTCTTTCTCTTCCCTTGCTGAAATAAAGATCAGTGTTTATAAGCACCTGTATGTTAGAGCACCCACTGAGGAAATGGGTCTCATTTTGTTCTTGGCTCTTTGTTTTGCAGGGGCATCAGTTACCGTGGGCAGTATTTCATCTATGGTATCGAACATTACCCGCCGGCACTAGAGTAAGCTCCATTGCAACCCTAGGTGCTGTATCAAAATGTGAATGCACCACTGATGCTGTTTGCTTGTGAGACGATCTCAAGGCTACAACTGTTATCTGGGAAGAATTTCTCTAAACTATTATGCTTCCTCAACATAAATCAGCTTTAGCTTGGTGATAATTCCTTCTGGTGTAAGTCTTGATTAAACCTTTGCTTTTAGACATCTCTCTTGTTCTTGACATTGTCATTTTCTGTTTTCCCTTTAAAGATAATCTTCAAAACCGCTGAAGTAGATAACGCCTTGGAAGCTCCTGATGGCTCCAGCCAAGATTTTACTGTCAGCATAGAAACCGGCCCATTAACTTCTGAAGCCCTCTTTGGCAAAGCTCCCTTTCCCCTCCATTGCCATCAAAAAAAGCTATTTCCCTCGGCCAGTCCTACACAACCCTAACAATGAATAGAGGATTAGAACATCCCTCTGTCTTGCAGCAAAAACAGTAAAAAGGATTTTAAAAAAAAAATCTCTTTTTACCAGTCATTGCTGAAGACTAGTTGGCAGCATCCCCCCCCCCCCCGGGATTTTTCCTGACATGATTCCCAAGAGGCGGTTTTTGCTTTTACGATACAATTCCTGCGCTCACAATCAGCTAACATGTGGCATTGTGATCCAATCACGAGATTTTTTTTTTTCCCCCTTCAGTTCGTAAATGGTTAAGTCTCTCAGTCTATTGTGAAGGAATCTTCAAAGTGGTGGGAAACCACAGGGGAACATTGGTAGTTGTTAATTAATGCAACAGACTCTGTACAAATGCTTTATTTTCTTGATTCTAAAGATGAAAAAAATAAATCATGCTTTGAATCTAGCAACAGGCGCGTCCAAATCTGTTACCTCATCTTCAAACCGTTATCCTGGACAATGAAATGCTGTTGTGTCTCTGAAAACCATAAGTGATTTTTATTAACTCTGCTGTGGTTCCAGAAGAAATATCTCCATTTCTGGTTTAGGTTTATTGGATTTTTGTTCATAGCGATCATTTATGTTTCCATTCAGTAAATTGATGTAGAATGTGTTTTGCTAAAATGATATTTTCTGGTCTTTATGACTATCATTGAATTTGAAAGAAATGGGAAACATGACAGAGGCTGTGGAAACCGCTGAAAGGCAACTAAAGCAAAATTGGCCAAGATGAATGATGGATAATGGGGTTTAATCTTAAAATTTTCTAAATTGCTTTCAATCCAGTAAATTACTTTAAATGTTTTGGATTGCTTTTGATTGTACACAATTTAATATTTTTTAATAAGAAGCAATAGTAAAAGATCTATGAAGAATAGTGAAATATTGTCAGAGTAAATCATGACTTAAACAAAAGTCTAAATTGTTTTCAGAAGGCACTAGTCAGCATGTAAACACGAGTAAAGTCCTAGTGGTCAATAATTGGGTGCTGTCCCTAAAGACTAGCAGGGGTAAAAGCACTTATTCTCTTGGTTACTCACACACACACACACACACACACACACACACACACACACACACACACACACACACACACACACACACACACACACACACATGGATTTCACACATGATGCCTGTGGCACCACAATCACTGCCAGATGCTGTGACTTTCTTTCAGACAATTCATTTCACAAATATCTCTGAAGGAGCAATGCCGATGGTGGCATTTGAGGGAGACAAATGTACATAAGCACGTGTGTGTTAGTAAGTGATGGGGATATGCCGGTGGCAGTGTGGGAAAAGGACACATATGAGATCAGATAGAGCTGAGACTAATTCACAGTCCGGCCTGAGGACATTAAGCAGGATAAAGTGAGACATCTTTTCTCACACCATTCAGGCTAAGCCCATGGGGACGCATTGTTTATTTCTTAGCTGAACTACATGATTTCAGGCTATAAGTGTGGTTTTGAAACACAGAAAAAACAACATGGCATTGTTTCACACAGCTGCATTTTTTTTTTTTTTTAAGTCAAATAAAAATTGTTCTACCCTAACCAATTCACATTTTTCAACCCTCTAATAAGACATACAAGAGTTTGTGCTTCACACTGCTGTTCTATGATTGTGATGTTAACCGTGCAGATTTATAGTGGATGAGACACCCAGAGCCAGCCCTTGGCAGGCCAGGCACGGTGCCCGCCCCCAGGGGAGGTGGATGATGGAGAGCAAACAGCTAATAATTAATACCATGATTACACAGGCTGCAACAACATGGGGAGACAAACCTTCACACACCCAGGCAGGGACCTGACCAAGACTGATAGCACAGGAGCATGCAAGTACACACACAGATGCAGAAATACACAGACACTGGCATGCACACGCTGTATCTGTCTCACACACACACACACACACACACACACACACACA
This sequence comes from Cebidichthys violaceus, assembly GCF_023349555.1. Classification (NCBI taxonomy): domain Eukaryota; kingdom Metazoa; phylum Chordata; class Actinopteri; order Perciformes; family Stichaeidae; genus Cebidichthys; species Cebidichthys violaceus. The sequence continues at coordinate 9,985,055 of NW_027176975.1, read as the reverse complement.
CACACACACATACTAACAGCAACCAGGTCCAGCACTCACACAATTAATACCACAGCATCTAAAAGCTCTTTGTTCACACTAAGATCAATTGCAAAATGAGAAAGACACACTGGAGCATTAGAGGAATACAAAACAGTAATTTTATGGTTCTGTTTAGACTTTAAAAGGCCCGTGCAGCAAATTAAAGCATATCTTTTATTCTATTCTTCTTTGCTCACATGAACCACTGTTGTTTGGTGTGCCACTGTAACTGGAGCACCAGTCGCTCTGTGTCAGTTTGGCTGCTGTGAGACATTTAAAGTAAATAAATCCGGCTTGCTTACCTTCCACTAAACCCTACCTGCCATGTTTAGAGCTGATACTATAATTCAAATGCTACAAAGACCATAAAAATGTGTTTAGGCTGTAACAATACCGTCCAGACCCCCCTGTGCGTGTGTGGATGAAATTCCTCCCATCCTATACAGCCATTACCTAAGCCACACAGTAGGATAACAACATAAAAACGTCACGGTCACCCTCATTAGCAGCTGGGCTGGAGTTCCTTTGATTTGTACGTGCATGCACGAGGTCTGCAATGGCTTCCATATGGGCACCCCTTCATTTTTTAATATATCCAGCATCACGTTACTCTGAGATGAGGTGATCCCGATTTCCCCAAAACCTCAACTATTTTTCTAAATGCGCTCGACATGTCCAGGACTTCCTACCATTTGAAGGGATGCAGAGGCGGTGTGTGTTTTCACTACCGTGCGGCTTGCCGAACTCCCTCATAATGGTGTATATGTGTGTGTCAAATTCAGAGAGGGAGAGAAAGACAGGTTGTGTGTATAATGTGTATGTATGCATGAATGTGTGTGAGTAAAGAGATGCCAACCATGGAGGGGCCATGCAGGGCCCGGGGCCCACAGCCCTTGGCCACCACTTCCTCCCCCTCCGTGCCACATTGACTCTGTTTCCATTACCACAGTGGAAGGAACAATAAAGGGCTGATGTGTGGATGTGTGGTCTGCTAGCACAGCAGAGGCCTGGGCAGCCTTGGATGGATTGGACTAAGCTAGTGAGAGCTGGACAGCTTTGTGTTTGCATGTGTGTGTGTGTGTGTGTGTGTGTGTGTGTGTGTGTGTGTGTGTGTGTGTGTGTGTGATTATGTGCATATCCTACTGCATGTGCTCTACCTAACGACAGCTTGTCAGACACAGGAGAGTAGAGTAGAGGATTACTGCAGTAATCTTCTACGTTTATGCCCCAATCTAATTTTAACACCTCAGCCTGCTCAGATCAGCTAATAATTGAGCTCAAGTTCTTCGTATTGACCCATCCCATTCAGTTCTTTTTAAACTCCGTCTATTTGGAATCCAAACAGGAAAAAACAAAAGACAATAAATGAGCCACAACATTTTTTTGTCTATTTGACTGCAGGTTTGGTTGAAGTACAAAGCCTCCCCTACACCTGTCTAATTAAAATAACTCAATCGTGGTTGAAACTGATGAAATTAAAGTAGATGAAAATGTAAAGATTGTTGTGATAGTAAACACAAATTAGCTCACGGTACACAGAAGAGTTTCTAATCTCTTTGTTTCTTTGTTTGAGGAGATGATGACACATTTGATCCTGTCTCGCAGTGTCACATGTCAACCTCCTCATGCCCTGTCACTCTGACAGCTCACTGCCCGCGAGGCAAAGGATCATGGGTGCTGTGTCAGACACAGCGGGGAGGTCGGAGGAAGGCAAGCTAAATGCACGATGTGAGTTTCCATGTGTGAGCGTGTGCCTATGTGTCTGTGTGTGACTGTGTGTGTGTGTGTGTGTGTGTGTGTGTGTGTGTGTATGCATGTGTGTCAGTCTGAAGGGATGGATTCATGCCAAAGGCGAGAGCAACACCATGTCAGAGTGCTAGCAGACGATGCCCATTTCAGATACACTAATTCAAACAGTCAGCTCAGCCATGAAACCATTTCCTCCCATGATTCCTCCACTCCCTTCCTCTCTGCTCCACGTGCGTCAGCAGCCAGGTGTAGCAGCAGTCATACCTAGCAGCAGTCATACCTTACTTTAGTAAGTCAAAATATCAAGCAAAAGTTGCTAAAAATGTATTTGTAATGAATAATAGGGGGATGTAGGACTTCAAATAATGTCAAATAATTAGTTGCATAACCAAATGACAATATCTTGTTGGTCCATAAAGCGATTGCGATGCAATGTCCTCAGACATTTTTAATGGCAACTCATGTTTACTAGCTTAGAGTTTTGGTGGGGCCTGCTGCTGTATCCCTCTCTCTGAAGTTCCCCAGGCTTGTTATCAGTTATGTGAGGGTCCCTTCAGTGGATAACCTATCAAAGCTTCTGGTCAGGACACTCTGAAGTTGATAGTGTGAGTGTAGGGCATTGCATTTAGGAGTTCTGTACCCTGCAGATGTGGGCTGTCTGTCGATTATATTTTTTCATATAACAATTGATGGATTTTACAAATAACTGGTTGCAATCGGTGAGATTAATCTAGTGGATGCAATATTTCATTTTAAAATTAAATTTAAAAAAAAATGTATTTCGCTCTTATTTTATGCAATAAGAGTGAAAATGTATTATTTCTAGATGTTTCTTCCAGCTGTGTTTCAATTTCTATGTGAGGAACTCCAACTTGTAACTAAACTTACCTAGTCAGTTAAGTTTATCTGTCTTAAGGTAGCTGTTGCAGTTCCAATGCAGCATGTATGCAGTTTTTCCATTGAATCAGACGTTGCTTTGTTCTTAGCATGCACTTGTTTTGCTGCTGTTGCTCAGCTTCGGGTCCAGCTCCCAACCCATGAGGCCATAACTATCACTTTGACTAACCAGCTCCTTACATGTACCTAGTGGTCATTTTACCATGAACATATATCAAAACATTTTAGCATATTTTTATAGGCTGAACATTTTCTTTCCTCCTCCACGAACACATACACAAACAGAAATTAAAAAAGAAACCATCAATTTGATGGCTGAGTTTACTGTAATGTATGGAAACATATCTTCCTTTGTTGGCATTGACGTTATGATGCCAAGTTTGTCTACAAATGTGGGAAATAAAATAAAATGCTAAATGACAACATGTTAGTATGAATGAGACAAACGTTATTGCCATAGTAGCAATGGTATTAAATAGATACATGACTGGGCCTACAGTGTAATTGACCATCAGCACCTGGAACATTGCACAAGTATTTGTCCAACACAGACCATTCAGTAGCTTCAACCAGAGAGCAATCATATTACATACAGAGCTAGTGTGGAAATTGTGATGGTTTCATGCAAAGATATGAATAGTAGGCCCATAATAGTTGCGGCTTAGCCTGAACGATCCCTTTTGAACCAACAGTTGGTTATAGCATTGCCTTCAAATTGCTTAAGCTGTCCGCCACTGTCAGACAAAAAGAGAACCAACTCTTTTCAGTGTTTGGTCAAGATATAATGCGTTTCACAGGTGTGGGAGTCTTGGGGTAATTGATAATGGGCAACGGCAACTGGGGCCCCTGTGTGCCACCTGGAGAATCACACTAACCCAGCCAACCACCACCCATTTACTCCCCCAACACCCACCCAGAGTCACACACACAGATGCACTCACAGTGTAGCAGAAGGATGTTCCTTGAAAGCAGAAAACGCAAAAACTGGCTCTTGATGTGGATGTATAAATAGTCCTCACACTGCACAACATGTTCTGTTTTGATGTAATTATGGTTCAGGAAGAGCCTGGTTTAGCAGGAGCGCTCTTGGGCAACCGTTGTGGGGTCTTTAACAAGGGATTTGGTAAAGAAAATGGTTGCACCTGGCTGAGCTTGGTGTGTTTTGGAGAACAGAGAGGAAAAAGAAAGATGTAAGGAGGTAATGAGCAGGAGAGACAGACATAGAGCAGGAGAGAACGAGAGACACTCTTTCCAATACACACATACAGTTACACATACACAATTCTGCTGCTGCAGGAACACCTGGACTTAAACCTGCCGTAAAGTGGAAAACAACGACAATTTAGGGTTAACACAAGCTGGTGCATGAAACAGACACTTTATAATCTCATTCAAACGGATCATTTAGACCCCCCACTCCAGTCGGTGCCACTTGCCAACATGTTGGATTGATTCATTATACACCAATCCCCTAAGAGCGATAGGCTTGTAACAAAAGTTGAGGAGACACTTCGTTGGCAGACTTTTCAGGCAAGGGAACGGAGGATAAAATGAGGTAATGCTCACTGTGCTAAGAAGAAAGCAAGAGGCTGATTGTGATGTGCAAAACTTTGTTCAGGTATCCATAGTGACAGAGTTTAATATCATTTTAATGTGACCTGGAGTCACACTGTCCTAGTGAGTATGATCATAGTCTCTGAAACCAGATTGAGCTGAACACAAGGGGGAGCACTTATCCTTTCCCTGTGTTTCCCAGGCCGCACAGCCTGCCGTCACTTCAGAGCGAAGCTTTCCTGTCCATTGTTGCCTCTTATAAAGTGTGTGTGTGTGTGTGTGTGTGTGTGTGAGTGCCTGTATGTGTGTGAAAATATACTGAAATCAGTCTAATCAACCCAATCACACGCTCCCAACATGCACAACACACACACCGCATAAATATGGAATATATATTTAAAAAAATATTTTACTTTAACAAACTTTTCCAAAAGAATTGAGCACTCAACCTGTACATGTAAGGCAACTGTAGTAATTCCAAAACACAATGGAGCTCAACATGCTCCCTCTTAACACTTGTTCAGGCCTGTGGCATTGAAGGATTTGAATTCTTACTCTGGTGAGTTTCCCCCTCCGTGAATTAATTAGTCTTTGCCAAAGCGGGCCACATTTGTCATTCGAATTTATGCTAATGAGTGCCGAGGTCTCGTGGAAGTGCTGATAGGCCGGAGCAGCTGCTCTGTCCTTGCGGGGCCTAACTGTCTCCCCCTTTTTATCTGCTCCATCTCTTTATCTACTCCTCTGTCTGGCTCCTCATCCCATTTCTCTCTTTCAGGTTTTGTCTGCCTCTCTGCCCCCCTTTTTTCTCTCCCTTCAGCTCCTTCTCCTTCTCTCTCTCTCTCTCTCTTTCTCTCTCTCTCTTTCTCTCCTTGTCTCTTCTCCTGTGGTCTTATCATCCCACCTCCTCCTTCTCAAACCTCCCGCTGGTCCTGGGCTCCATGACCTGTCAGTGGAGAGGAGACTGCCCGTGTCCCAGGCTGATAAGGCAGCTAATTATCCAACACTTCCCACACCAGGGGAAGTGGATCTGCAAACAGACAGCTACACATATACACGTACGAGCGCAAAAACAATGTTAGGCTCATGACACTATATGTATATATATATATATATATATATATATATATATATATATATATATATATATATATATATATATATATATATATATATATATAAATATATAGATGGATAGATGCCCTCCTGTTTTACTGTTCTGTAACTGAAATCTGGTTGACAAGTCAGTGGCATATCTTGGCAGCAATTCTAGGGGATGAGCACTCCAATCCAGCCTCCCAGCTTCCCCATTTGATGGAGTCAAAATAAGCATTTCCGTGCTCTTTCTGCAATGTCCAAATGCACCATTGGTAGAGGGAGAGGTCCAAATTCTGTAATGCTCTATTTTGAAGTTTGCTTTAAGTAGTGGCCAAGTGGTTGAGACAGTGTTTTAGAGGACAATTCCACTAAGCTATTTTACACATTTTCCTTTTTCTTCTTTTTCTCTTCTCCGACAGCAAATAACATACTGTTTTCTGACCTGGTCTGTTACTATGGTGGTTTTGGTTGGTGTGGTACATCATAGTATTCAACATAGCATAAGAATGGGTCTTTGACAGTTTCCTGATTTAATGTGATCAATTACATTCACAATAAGGTGTAAAAGCAATTTTCTATAACCTATATTTTATGCTGGTATGGTTTCAAGGCTACTTCTTAAGAAATCATAGTGACCAACAGCGGATGATGGAAAGTTTACCATGATGATAAGATTCCTTTTGACTGCTGCAGAAGTCAAGTCAAACTCTCATATGGACCCAAATTCATTTACTGTAGAGCTTCTAATTGGCTTAGCATGGGATGCCGAGCAGACACCATATTTATACTTTTTAGACTTAATCAAATTACATTTGGAACTTTATGTGTTTATCACATCGTTCCCAACACCCTAGAGTGTCTTCAGTAATTTGGCTCAGATACATTCCACCTACTCAAAGAGGAGAGTGAGGACTAATGTCATTTCGAGGGGATTATTGTGATCTTTTAACACATCTTTGGGGGGTTAAGCATGTTGTTAAAGAGAGGAAGGGAAGAGCAAGAAAAGTGATAAAACCCCACCATAGAGCCTCTGTTTTAACTTTCACAATTTCTCCCCTCTCTCTCCTCCGATCTTGCTCATTTTCTCCCTCACAGTACCAAAAGCCACATTATGTGCTTGTCAAGATGGATAAACCCCTCAGCCAAACGTTCAGATGAAAACAAATGAGTAGGAGACGTTCATGTAATCGCTTCTGCCAGAGAAAGGCTTTAAGAAGAACATAAACACTTTCTGGAAATGTGCCTCGCATGTACTAATTCCCTCACGCTTTTGTTTGGGTCTCATTCAACTTCAGGACCATTTCATACTGCGGCATGATGAGATGTCACCATTGGAGACACGCTTAAAACTACTTTGCAACACGGTTAGCAGCACCAAACAAAAATATGAGATCATATTACCTTGCTGCTTGTAAGACTGTCATGTTTATATTCTGGGAAATTAAGAAAAGAATTCTTTAATTAACCTGGCTACGATTACGAATGTGGAGAAAGCAAAAAAAGAAAGATTGCCACTACTTTGAAAAAAGATCAAACTCCATATTATCAAGTCACGGATGCTCTTTGTTTGTAGTGGTGTGTTTTTCTACGGGACGGCTGGGCCCTTTTCACATGAGAAAAGTGCCCCAACTGTCACAGCACTCCCACAATCTTTCCAGCTAACCCCTCTAGTAAAGTTCCCATGGTGGTCCTTGGCCAGCTCACAGGCGAGTGCTCCAACTGCCTCAGTCAGATAGGGAGTTTGCTTATGTCCCCACACCATAGTGTGACAAATTCTGGTAGGGGATCAAGGAGATTTGAATTATTGATCCACTGTATGCAAACTGTATTTAAGAAAAAATGCCAAAACATTTTCTATTGTGTATACTTTTAAGCATACATTTCACATATCACTTTAGTTAGGGTGTGTGAGCATACTTGGTTTGAGTCTCAATCAAAAAAGATAATATAAGATAAGATAAGCCTTTATTGATGGCCAGAGGGTAAATTCAGGTGTAAAGTTGGCCTGTTAATAAATATCAGATCTGGATGAACAGCTAGCTCCTTTGTCCTTTTTACCCCATGTTTGAAGCACAGATTGTCTTCTGCAGCAAAAGTAAAACAGAAATAGCAGGCAGAGAGAGAAAACTAGAGAGAAAGATGAGGAGAAAAATATAGTGACCAAGAAGATGCTGAAATGTTTCAGAGAAAAAGCTCTCCTCTTTTTAAATATTTAAGTGATAGGACACTCAACTTTCCTAAAAACTTCCCAGAGTTTCTTGAAGTCACTCAGTGTACGTGCAGCTCATAGAGTTAATACCTCTTCTGAATCCTGGCCTGAAACTAAAAGGTTTGTATCTTTGCCTTGCTTCAGTGCTCACAATTACAGTTAAAGCAATGTCTGTTTCAGCTAAATGTCACATCTATATCAACAAATCAAGTAAACCTTAAATGACTTTTAACACTGAATCTACAATCATTTTCTGTTTATACAGTGAAATGGAGCAACTCGAGAATCGATTTCTCCTCAGCAGTCAGGCGTCTAAAAAGAAAAATAAGTTAATGTGATGTGGTTGGAATTTTAAGGAAAATCGTAAAGCCTGGCAATGGGTAAATCCCAAAAACTAACACTCTGCTTGTTAAAAGGTAGCAATGAGAAGTCGATGCTTTGGAAAAGCCTGATTTCAAAGTGATGTAATACAGACAGAGCACAAATAGCAACTGCATAAAGGGCTGTGGCTATGACCTCTGTGTCTAGGGAACTCATTTTCATAGTAACTAAACACCAATGAAATATCTTCCCTGGAATGAGCCAAGCCAGAGCACCGACCATCCAATAAAAGGGATAGGGATAAGTAAATACGCTGAACAGGAAATAATATTGGGGATGAAAAATGAAACTGCACAAATCTGTACTGATGACCTCTTTAATTTCCTCTGAACTGCATTTCATCTGCCACTAATTCATGTATTGAGAATATTCTGGAGGACACATTTGTCTCTGCTTTTTGAATCAGTGCCGTTTCATAGAGCTGATTAAAGCTTCTCTTTAAGCATTAATTTGTTAGTGCTGAGCAACTGCATTTAACCTACCTCAGATTACCTGTGGTTAATAAGATAAAATACTCTGCTTTTCTGACATAATGGCATTATCATGTACTGAAAGCATTGAACATTGATTCAATTCAGTCAAATTACTCCTCACTAGGAGAGCCAAAACAATTGAGTTGTAGACAGCCATGTAAGCCTGGTTTTAGGCCTGTGGCGTGTTAACTAAAAAGCAGACAGAGCATGTCAAGCCTGTGGGCCAGCTGGCAGGACTCTGCTGTTTGTGTTGTGCTAGTTGGGATGTCAGGGCTAGAGTGGGCTGAGGGGGGCTGGAGGGGCTACTGGAGGACCAGGCCTCCTCCAGACTTGGCTGCTCTGACTAAATGGACCAGATCAATCACATTGGACGGCCCTGTGACAGTGAGTTAAGGTTCTGCGGCACGGCACAGAGTTTTTGGACGCAACGGCCCTCTGCAAGGCTAGCTGGTTGGCTGGCAGAAGCACGCGATCGTTCCTCTCGCTTTCCTTGGGCTCACCAAGCAGATGGCGATGGCAAGGACGGAGGAGACAAGCGCGCCGTCAATCCCATGCCCCCATCCATCCAGAGACAAGTGATGAGAGAGATTAGGGTGTGGGCGATGCTGAGAAGTATGGAGTGGATGGTGTGGATGGCGGGTAGACTGGTGTCAGCCAGGTCTGGTCTGGATCACACACAGCTGGGCAGGGCTGGCCTGGCCTGAGGCTGGATCTATGAGGCGTGGCGCTGGATAGTGGTTTGGGGATACAGTGGCAATGGAGGCCCCAGACAGTGGTGCAGGATGGTAACATGTCTGAGGTCTTCCTGGCATCGCTTCTGTCAGAATGTGTGTGTGTGTGTGTGTGTGTGTGTGTGTGTGTGTGTGTGTGTGTGTGTGTGTGTGTGCGCCCCTGGAGGTAGTGCCAGCTCTGTGTTTGGTGGCACCCAGAGATGGGGCAGGGCTAGCCTCATGCTGAGGCTCTCAAGAGGCAGAGTTGGAGGAAAATATGACCTACATTGCCATAAGGGAGGGAGGATGCTTAGCTTTCACAATGTACACAGAAGCAATCTGAATTCAAACTGTACGGCTTTTACAATTTTTACATTCTTATATCTTACATAAATTACTGAGCAGTTAAGTTTTCCATAAAATGTATTTTATAAAAAAGAAATTCTGTAAAGTTGTTTAACTTTTGATATTTTAAGGATGGCAATGTTGCTTTCTTCAGTTTCATTCTGAGTACCAGTTTCTTGCACTGGTGGAAGAGAGACAACATGTTGGAGAGTATGACCTGATTTTTAATAAAGGTATCTGAAACAAAGATCTATTGAGCATCGTGGTTTACACAAAGTTAATAATACCATGTAGGAGAATCCAGTTGTACCAGATGGTGTCCCTTGGTAAGTACAAAGCTTGTAATCTATACAGTTGGAAGGTACATGTATATGCCATAGGCATTTTGTTCTTAATCCAGATTTGATCTGATTCTTGATGTGTTACACAAACTGAGTGGTGGTGGTGGGGCATTGGCTTGTCACACTGCTTTGTTTACTTCTTGACAATGAATCCTCCCACTTATTTCTATGCAAGTGGCAAAGACTGTTTTCATTCCTGAGAAGCCAAATTTCAAAGCTCCCACATACTCCAATACAGATGTCTCTGTGACAATCTGCAATGTATTCACTGTGCAAGGGGCTTTGCTGTGTTCATTGATTTTTCTATAATAAATGTCGCCATGTTGTCAAAATTGATTTTAATTATTATTCAATCCATGTGCATCAAGAGAATCTAATCCAGCTATTGAGCATCCATCATTCCATTCTATGTGCATCTGTTTGACATCATTACAGTAAATGGACTGAAATGAATGCCGTTAAAAATGAATTTTGAATCCCGGTAACAGTTCTGGTCCTGCAACATAAAAATACAAATTACCATCTATAATCTAATCCTATGTTAAGAAGAAAAGTAGGTAATTTCAAAAGTGCACACAATGTACAGGAACAACATAAACATGGTCTGCTCCTTGAGTGTAATTGCAATGTACATTGGACAGCTCTTTTAGAACTGAGACTTTATTGTTTTCACATTTTTTCCCACTCTGAAGTTGAATCTAATTGAGGCTCTATGGAAAAGTATTCAATTCATCTCCCCCAATAACTTTGGATGATGACCAGCACAAACCAATAGGTTCTAAGACACATTACAAATATTTATCAGAACCGGCACAGCCGCCAATGTCTCGCCATGCTCTGGACACTGTAACTAATTGGAGATACTTTTTTGTTATCACGCCTCTCTTGGTGGTTGAAATGTAAACAGGGTGTTATGAAAGTGCCCTTATGGCATGGAGGGAAGCGAGCGAGGCCACTCTGGCACTTACACGGCATGCCTTATAAATAAGTAATGGTACTGGACATGTAGCGGTTAGTCATAGAGGAGGAAGGTCTGCGCATCAACCCCACCTCTGTTTGCCTTGTACATATTTCATAAGATGCTTGGGTGGAGGGAAGTGGGAGGTTGTGGGGCATATGGGAGGGTGGTTGAAATAAAAGGCAGCTCACACAGGCTCCTCTCTGTTCACTGTCATGGGTCTGTTACTATTAATAATACCATGTGTCCTCTCTCTTTCTACTGATACAAGTTCATGGTGTTTTTCTCCTCCCGGCCTTCCTGTATTTGACAACAAAATAGAGCTAGCTGCCGTTGTGTCCACCTTAGCCCAGACAGAACACAGTACAGGTTGCACAGTGTTAGTTTTAACAATTAACAAAGTTTCCTTTACAGACTCCAGATGACCATTTTCTCAAGGGCTCTGATCAAAGTTGGCGTGGAAAAGTACACACAAGGCTTTCATACTTTAGACTGAGAAAAGTGTAAATCATACAGCCATAAATGTGTTTTACCATGTCTGCTTTTTCGAGTAAATGCGCCTCTGCATATTTCTTTTATCATTAGCATCAGTTTGTAGGGACTAGTCGATCTTCTTAGCTCTCCATTCACAATAGTTAGTTGCGGATGGAACATCTTGAAAGTTGCTAATGATTCCCCACCAATCAATGACCTTCGAGGTCTTCATGATAACATAATGGAGGCCATGTTATCTGAATAGATCAGTATCCTGTTTACAGTTTACTCACTGCTCAAAAGAACACCTTGAATTATTGATCGGAAGGAAGGAAGAGTCCTTCAGAACAATATTATCCAAATAATTCTTTACAGAGGACCACACACACAAACAGGCAAAAGCAGAACCACATTAATTAAGTGGTCTCTCTGTGGAAAGGAAAGTATTACGAATGTGCCACCAGTACACACAGTTTCACGTCTTTAGGTCCAAATAGTCACCTCTGGCACACTGAGCGAAGAAGATATAATTACAGGAAAATATATCTAGCTATACAACTTGTATTCTATACAGTAACTGACCAAGAATGAAAAAAAAAACGATGCCTTCTTTTCCCAGTCTCAAACTGCAATGCTCTCATGCTGTACATACCAGGATGATAAATGGCTAGGGCACAGCTCAATAACAGACAAAAGCATGCTCTCATACAAATGTTGATCTTGAATAATGTTGAGGATAGTATTTCCACCAGAAGAGTGGAGAAGAGGATCCTACTCTTTAGAATCCTACTCCACATAAAAGTGTTAATCTAGGTCACATTTTCAATATAAAAGGCCACATTCGTAAATCCAAGAACCCAAGTTTCCTTTTTCCTTCCCCCTTCCTTTTCCTCTGGGTTGACTTTGTTAAGAGTCTTTAACTCAGTCTTTAACCCTCAATTTCAGTTTTCAGAATATATATATACACTGTATACATATTTATTTTTCTTTCTTTATAAAAGCACACCATCAAATATAACCTGTTGCCAGGTTACTGCTAGCCTGCAAACACCGCCTCACAAGTTGGAACAAAGACAGTACCGGTAGCTAGCAGAGCCTCAGCAGCACACCTCTAAATATAAAGTCTTCAGCTCTTGTCTGTTTGCAGTTCTCTTCCCCCTCTTTGGAGGAGGTTAATGGGAGGCGATGGTCGCACGTTCTGTTGCCAAGGGCAAGTAAGCCTCAGGCCACCACACATCTGACTGCCTTTTGTGTGTGTGTGTCTATGTATGTGCAACTGTCCAGTACATGGACAATGTTAGATTCAAACCTACTTTGAGGACAAAAAGGCCCATTTACCGAACTGACAGAGAAGAAAACACTCAGTAAACTACAAGCTACTTCACAAATTACACAGATGTTGCAAAAACAAGGTGTTTATTCCGTGTTGTAATGTCCTCATAGGCTCATGGGTCATGTGAGGACAGACTATTCAAGCATGTAATTCAGTTAGTACCTGCTAAGGCACTTAAAAATAATTTTCTTTGTGCAATGTTCAACTAGAATAGAACATATATCGTATTAGAGTGTATCAGAGCTGTTATAGTGGGATATAATGTCACCAGAAGTGTTAGTTTAGTACAAGTAAAGTGTTGAAGTGAAACTTAATGTATGCCGGTGCTGTATTTTACCTAGCGTCGAGCTATGTGGGTCAGACATTGTGCTCCTGGGGGCCAATTGTAGCCTGCAGCTGAGGGATGTGGCTGAGTCAGCATCTCCAGTCCACTCTCAGGGACCAGGATGCGGCGCTGTGTTCCGCTGTGACTAGGCAACCAGCCTCAATGTTATGTGAACACATGCAACTGCTGTGCCTCTCTCTAATTTAAGTCTGGCTGTGTCCCACTTTTACTTCATGCAGTCAGGACAATACAGCTATACTTCATAGAATGAGTCTACAAAGGTTATGCAAAGAACACAACAGTTCACTCCTTCAACCAATTTTTAGTTGCTGCAATGTTTGGTTATGGTTATTAGGATTTACAAGAAAGTTTACTTGCCATATGTATAGTCATGATTTATTCAGAATCATATATTTGAGCAGTCACACATATTCTGAAAAATATAATCACATTTTGAATGTTTCTAATTGTCAAACTGAAAAGATTACTTTGATTAAAAGAAACATGATGAATCTAACTAAAATCCTTGCTTACCTTTTCATCTAAGTAGATGTCTGGTTCACTAAAAATCCCTTGTGGGCAGTGAAAAGTCAGCCATGTCTTGCCTACGTTCCTAACTGGTCCTTAGTTAAATACATATCAAATGTACATACAGGCCCAGTGACAAAATATGACTTATCTAATCTTCTTGTATCAAATGTCTGACACCACAATAGGAACAAAACATACATAACCATCCAGTTATGTATAATGTAAATAAAGAATGTTGAATTATGTTCTTTACATTTAAAACACAAAAAAGAAAACTTGTATTTAAACTTGTATTTTCACGGTAGACACAAACACATACACACACAAAAACACACACACAAATCCTCCTCAGTTGCTACAAAAGTTAAAATCAAATGGAGAGTGTTGTTTGAGGATGCAGGGATTTGAAGGGGCTGATATATTGAACTCAATTCTTAATGTTGGGGATGACAGAGGACTGAGTTGTTAGGGTGATGAAAATGGATATATTGTGTTCAGTAGCTCGCCCTGCCAACCTTGTGATGAATAATAAAGTTTTATTCATTTTCTCCATCTATGGGTCCACGTGATGAAGCCTCACACTGACGTTTCGCCATTTCTTCTTTATGATAGGATACATGCAGGTGTCAGGGAAGTAGAAAGCAAAGATTTTTTTTTCCAGAGCAGTGACAGTAGCTATTTCTTAACTTCAAAAACATAGATGAAAAGGCAAGTTGCTATAGTTCCTGTAGTTCCTATGGGAGGAACCAGAGATGTGCGGCAACATTTCCATAAAGCCAGCTTAGTGGCTCCCTCAGCTTGTCAGAAACCATATTAGAACTGACTGAATGTGAAGATACACAGGCACCTTGGAAAAAATGTCCTGTGTTAAAATCATAAACACAAATTCACTAATTAACTCTGATCCATTAAAAATCAATTATAGTAGTTTTTGTTAATGTCTTCCACAGTATTCTCTCATAGTTTCTAGTCAGACATCTTCTCTGCTCTCTCTTTCTGATCCGTTGGGGCCACATTATACTGATATTACTTTTCTTCAGAAAGGTTACCGTGGATACAAGGAAATTACTTAATCGCTTAGCTTGTGGCATTTTGAGCCACCGCTGGCTTCCCCCTATAATTACTCAATTCCAACAATTCCATCCAATGCTCTTATTCAGTTGTGATTTGAATAATTGTACAGTGAACCATTTCTGAGCCCAATGGAGTGTGTTGGATACTGTTATGGGTCATTGTGATTAAGAGGTATAGTGAGTAATTGTGGGAGCTTTTGGGAGTCAGTGAAGGTTAATAGCATTGACTGTCACTGGCCATCTGTCTTTCTAACTGAATCAACACATTGGTTATGATGGACACCAGGGAATCATAGGGTTTTATAGTATGGTTAGTCTGTGGCAGTTATTTGGATTGAGCAAATTAGCATGCTGAAATTCTGTCTAAAAAGGGGCACTGACATGTGCTATTATGTAGAGACTAACTCTCTTGGACCGTTTTGTAGACTTTTCCAACATGTCCACAATCAGATTTCTAAACCCTAGACTTGAAAACGATGTCAATATTTGAACATCATAAACACTCCAACTTTGTCTCTCTCCTGCACACACACATTTGCAAACACACTATATAGATTTGTCAGTTGGGGTGGTTGTCTCATAAAGTCTTAGATCACGACGTGATGAAGGGAATCAAGACAACAGCAAGCAGCAGCATTTCATTACATTTCATTTACAACTGCCACTCCATCAGCATGCTTTTATGGGCACCAGAACTCCTTTTTGTGTGGCTTTGCTATTGCATACTTTTGTGTGTGTGTGTGTGTGTGTGTGTGTGTATGTGTGTGTGTATGTGTGTGTGTGTGTGTGCTCACAGCTCACATTTCAGAGGCCGCTCGCTTTTACAGTTACTCCCGATGACAATGCCATGGTGCACAAATTACATACACTTTTTTTTCCCAGCTTTACCCAAAGGAATCACAATTTGTTTCGCCCAGCGTAAACACAATGCCATAATAAGGGCTCATTATGAGGCGACCAGATTCATTTTGTCTGTAACAGGAGAAAACGCTTGGAGATTTAACATGACAGCTTCTTTGCAAGGATAAACATTTTTCCTTGATGCATTGCTGAATTTTTATAATAATATCAATAGCATTTCACTGACTTATTGGATGGGAAAAAATATGTGGGTGCCTTTTCTTTGATGAGAGATGAGAGTCATTAAGCACTTGTTTCAGTTCCTATGGTTACATCTTGGATCCGTCTTACACTGGAAGATGTAGTGGACCAAATAAATGGTGACATGTTGTTTTCTGTATTACATGTATGACTGAATTATGATAGATAGATAGATAGATAGATAGATAGATGTATACTTTATTTATCCCCAGCGGGAAATTTGTTAAAATCGATAAGACTGTAATGTGAAAACATAGAATGAAAGTAACCCGGATATAGTGAGTGTTAAATGCTCTCAGTAGACGTGGAGGTCTTTGGTCGATGAAAATCAAAGAAACTGGTGCTTTCCTTTTGCACCCCCTCTGTGCCTTTGTCTTCCTCTAAGCCCTTGGTACTCCTCAGCAGACAAGTGCAAGAGGCCGCTTGCTGTTAATTCAAGACTCTTCAGCGGAGAATTTATTTTAGCTGGGATACAGTGCATCATGCCAAAGGGAAGACTTCCTGACCCACAATCTGCTTAAGCCCCGACCAAGGGCACAGTGAGTTACGGCTCCCCACAGCATGGTGTCATCGAGAGAAGCATGGAGGAGCAGAGGTCTGGGGAACAGCGAGGCGCGTGGCAATCGATTTCTCCTTGGGGGAATCCAACACAGACACTGTTGTCGCCTTTCTGATTCCTCTCATCCACCTCTCTCTGCCCTCTATTGCTCTCTATTTCTCCTCACTCGCAATCTATTTATTTATCCTCTCTTACGTCTTTCTTTCTGCCTCTCTCTCACCTTACTCAAGCCCACCTGCCAGCTTCAGATCTGGAGGGGCTACTCCAAAGTATCTGCTTCCTCGAATCCAACTGCCTGAGCTTTGTGACTCTGGCCTGACCCAGGCCTAATTAAACACAATTAGATAAATCCCATGGACTCTGGCTTAATCCTCTGGACTGCAGCAGGAGCAAGAGAGAGCACAAGCAAGAGAGATAGTCGAGGGAAAGAGGGAGACTTGGCAGGAGAAGGGACAGCACATCCCTGCAGAACAAAGCCAAGCAGAGCGTCTAATGTATCAAACACATGGATTAGTGGTTAGCTGGGAGAGCTGGGGCTGAGCGAGAGCCTGCGGTTTCCAGCTTTCTTGGAGGCTGACTTGGCCCAGTGAGAGCCAGGGGGCCCCAGTTAGTCTTGTGGGAGGCCGAAAATCCATTTCTGAATGTGTAAATTGACAACTGTATAAAGATAAGTAAATATATCATAATTCTGTCCGGGAGGATTTATTTTAGTTTGAAATGACAGGTGCCGTGATTATTAGTTTTCCACATTCATGTAACCAGAATCCCATGGTGGGGCTCGGAAAGACTGAGAAACAAGGTAGGACTCATGCCATGGTGAACAGAGGCACACTTCTTTGTCCACTTTCAGTGAAAATGTATACATTTCTTCTTTTTTGAGCAGACTTAAACCAGAATTAGTTTTTTAGTTTGGATTGATAAAATATTGTACATGACTAATCAAGGCTCAAGCAGAGACACTTTCAGACAGGCATTTCAGAAACAACTTCTGAAATTTGTATTTGATAACATATTGTTCACACAGAACAGTAACTGTGAGCCTGCTTCTTACGATCATCTTCTCACCTCTCCTATTGTGTTACCAAGGCTGCAATATTTTCATAACCATAGAAAGATAATCTCGCACTTGACTCCCAGTATTGAGTCATTTCAACAGACCCACTTTTGGCCATGTATTATTCACGGGTATTCAAGCCCCACTCTGGCCCAGGGAGGAAGTGCTCTCTCCCAGTCTCCGTCACAGGATATCAGCCTCTTATTCATTATTCAACATGCTGGAGCAGGGCCACTCAGTCTAACTCACTGAGAAGCTTCCTGGACAGGAGAGGACTACTGAGGCTGGTCTCAGGCCACCAATGATTTCCCTTTCCTCGGATGGACGAATGGATGGATGGATGGAGTTGCACTCTATCTGGGTTTCAGATCTAGTAACATAATTTATGCTGTGTGGTGCCCAGCAATCACAGTTGTTTAGTCACCTGATGAAGACAGTGATGATGCCATTAGTGATGATAATGACGATGCAGCTGTGGATGTTGCTGCTGCTGTTGCTAGAGATGATAGCGCTGATGGCAAAGACAATAATACTAATGAGGGCACTGATAAACAGTGAACAACTTTAGAATCAATATGTACTATGTTTTTCATCTCAGTGCTGTGTCCTTACGCATCTGCAACATCTTTCAACACTGTGAACTCAGAAACAATACTTCTCTGATATGCATGGGTAGACAGCTAGATTACGTTATGTCTTTGATTCAACTTTTTAAACCAAACTTTGAATCCTAAACATTTTCCATTATAAGGAGTGATGATGTGAGGATGACAGGACTGCAGTTTGTATATGATATAAAGTATTGCACACTATTAGAGTTTTACTTCTCTTAAGATGTTATGTTGCGTTGCGCAAACATCTTGATATATTTTAATACAAAAATCAAAACATCATGTTCACCTCACTCAGATTCTTCCAAACTCAAATTCTCAAAATCTTCTCAACTGCGGCAATAAATTATGAATCAACAGGCTTTGTTGGGGAACCTCAATCACACATAGGAAATGACAACTAACACAACTTGTGAAAAAGATAAGGGAAGATTGCTGTGACTTGATTATTACCACAATTTGTGCAAAGAGAGAACAAGTGAAGTACCAGCAGACACATCCTGTACACTGTATGGCACAAATTCTTTTTCCAGAAAAGTAAACACAACATTTTGCTCCCCGAAAGAGGCTGTAACAGCTATTCCTGAGATGCAGTACATCTTTTCAGCATATTTGACATTGTTAAACAATAACACTGTCTGATCTTACAGCAGATTTTCTAAACACAGTTGTTCTCCTCTCTGTATCTTTTTACTCTTTTGATATTAAACTGCTTTCTTACTGTCAAGCAAGAGCAGCATGAAAACTGTAATGAAAAAAAAAATAGACAGTAGTCTAATAGACGTTTTGGTGGAAATATGCACACTTTTCTACATCCATATATAATATGCATATATGTAAATAAAAAATAGCTATAAAAGATCTGTTAAAAACATTACCACCCTCAAAAATGAAAGTTTCCAATCTAGATGTTTAGTTGTGAGGTAGAGGAAAGTGGCTAAGAGGTCACATTTGAGGGCTTGGAAGAAGATCAATCAGTCTAAATTAGGTCAGTGCCATGGAGGTCTCCGGAGGTAGATGACAGCAGGGAGAGTTTCTGGTTTTGGGTCATCTGTGCCCATGACAGAGCTAGCTGCAGACCAGTGGGCAAACAGCAGACCACCATTTATTTCAATGCTTCCTTCCTGAGATTTTTCTCTCTTGCCTTCTTTTATAGAGCTTTGCTTCAGTGCATCGCCATCATCCTTCATTCATCCTTGATATCTCTCACTTCCCTTTCTCATTTCCCTTTCTGTCCCATTATAATCACCCTCTCCATATTTTAATCACTCTCCACTAAAACCATTAAACCTCCTTTGCCCTTTGTTGGAACAATATATTCAGTAAATTAAAAAATACATAAATTCATATTTCCAGGTCCGAGTCACAGTGGGGTAGCCTGGATGTTTTTCTCAGCTAAGCTTTCATTTCGTCCTGAAGGATACAGGAGTGTTCCGAAGCTAGACAGGACAGGATAAGTGCATACAAAAACATACAAAGACAAAAAAACTGGCATACAACAATGGCATAAAGGTGGTTCTTATTTGATTGTATGCTAGCTATCTGTATTTGTCAACCCTGGAGTCTTATGCATGGCCACTGCATACTGTGGAGAGCATTGTTAAAGCAAGTTAAAGGCAATCTGAAATCTGACTTCCTCTCCCTTTTTGTATAAGGAGAAACTTTGATAGCTATTCATATTTATGAATTGGACGAATAGTAAATACTCGCGCAGGGCCGCGCGCATCGTCCACCCGCTACCCGCGTGGTCGGCCGCAAATCACTAACCGCGACCACGCACCTGGAGACGTTTACCTGATTTTCGACTTCGAGACTAAGGTAAGTTGGTTCTGTGCTGATTGGGCTTCCATCCATTGCTCGTGACATTGCGTGTGTGTGCTCACTGCAGGTTGTGTTTACTTGGCAATGCCAGTAAACTAACTATGGCTGCATTGTTGTTTGGTACTTCTTGGTACAGCTTAATGGCACTTATGGCTTCTGCATGCTGCAGGAGATGCTGTGCTGCTGGTTGATCTATGTGTATTCATTTGCAACGTGTGTGCATTCATTTGCAATGGTACAACCATGTTGAATTGTTGCATGAGCGCATGTAGTGTCCTCCTGTGTTTGGCTTGTTGCTAATGTGCAGTGATAACTTGAGTAGGCCAGCTACTTGCAATTCATTGTTTCGGGGCATTTCCCCCTGTCAGATGTTTTTGGAGTTGAGCTTAAGCTGACTCACTAGATGATACTTTTATTCCAACTTTGGTTTATGATTGTTAATATCATAATAGTCTATATAGCTGAACTCCATTGCTTATTTGGTTAGCTTCAAGAGAGGAGTTATTAACATTGTCACTGTGATTGCTTAAAGGAAACAAAAGACAATTCACACACATAAAATTTAATTCTGCAATGTTTTTTTGATTTACTTTTTATCAAGACATTGCTCATGGTAGACACGTATATGTACCGTTTAATATATGGCAATAAAAGAGCTGAATGAAGAGGAATATTCATTTTCTGTAATTTATTTTTTGTATGGGAATGTGGATCAAATTGAGGAGTGCCGATGTTCCACATTTTATTGTAAGGTTGTCATGCAGTGTGGGACTCTCACTGGTATGGTCTGGACTTCACTCTGTCTCACCCTGCCTTGGTCTTGGTTTTGACTTGGTCTCAACCCCTCAAAGGTTAAGACCAAGGTTGAGTGCATCTTGGTCTGGATACACTGTGGTCTTGTTCATGACTTGGTCTTGGTTTAGGTGGTCTTGACTGCATCACTGATATTGTTGAGGCTATTAAAATGTAAAGGGAAATACAAAACATTCCATGGACTTGATCATAATGGGATGATTTTGGACTTGGATTTGATGTGATCAGTATTGTAATGTGAGTGGATATGGATGCTTTACTTGTCGCTAGCTGGGCTGTTCACTGTGCGTCGTACTGTGGTCTTTTTCTAAACATATATGTATATATCCTTTTCCTCCAAATCTAACTGTCTCTGGCTGAACTACTGAAGCTAACAAGTTCACAATGTGTAGAAAATGAAAATATCTGTGAGATTATGAATGACTGCTAATGTGGTTACAAATTGCTTTAAAGGAGTAGTTCGACATATTGGGAGATATGCTTATTTATTGTCTGACTGTGAGTTGAATGAGAATCACTCCTAAGCATGAAAACTAGAAAAGCAGGGGAGTTACAGATGTTGTGTAAAGCTAACTGTTCCATTTCCTGGCTCTACCTTAATTCTTAGCACAGGTCAGTGATGTTGATCTTTTCATCTAACTGCAACTGTGTACTTCCCAAAATGCTGAAAGATTCATTTAGGAGATTTATTTATCCTGCAAATGAGATGGAAAGCATTTGAATACCAAATATACAGTAAATGAGCTTTACATGTCTCACACTGTGCAATAGATTAAAATCAGATGGGTACAAATGGCAAGTTAGAGGTCATAATTGTGGTCTGCTTCACAACCGTCCCTCAGCATCTAAAGCACAGGTGCAGTAGGGAGGGGGGCAGGTACCAGATGTGTCCCAACCACAGCCTGTCTCTGAACAGATAGAGACGGGCATCTCCACGTGCCTCTCATATCATTCATGGCTCATTAAGTCCACACTGTACACTGGACATCTGCTCTGCATGTGTGTGTACTTGTGCTTTTACTGTCTGTATTTTTTTATACACACTATACACTGTATATTATTTTATCTCGGCTCTCTTTCTCTCTCCAAAGCACACACAAATGCTTCCTCTCATTGCATTTTCTGCACACTGGGGTATTTGATGTATTCAGCCAGGCATCAGTGCACAAAAGAGATTAATATGGGATTGATCCAATAGGCGGTTGGCATAATTAAACCTGTACTGGTTTTAATGATCCCTGTCTTGAATAAGAATGATATTAAGAAGATACGCCCTCTGACCAGATGGAAACCTCCAGTTCTGAAAAATGTAAAGCAATGTGGAAGTGTCATTATGTGCATTATTTCTAATGGCCAGCAGGAGGCGACTCCTTTGGGTCCAAAAATAAGTCAGATTCTATGAGAAAATGACCCTTTCTCTCACTTGAATTATTACCTTAGTAAATATGAGTTTATGGTCTCCAGCGCTAGTTTCAAGCCTTCCTCAATGCAGGTTGATGATCATTTTTTAAATTAGGGTCCCATTTAGAGTAAAATAGACCATAAAGCAGGGTACGCCTTAGGACATGGCTACCTTATGATTGAGGGGTTGCTACCATGGCAATGTCCGCTCAAGGAGTTGTCTTAGAACTTTAAACCATTCACAGTGTATTTTCTGTTAATTCACGAATTAACAAAAAATGTCTTTAGCATTGTGGTTTGACTTTGCGCCACCCTCTCGTCACATCTGGTTGCAAAAGAACACAAAGGTGATGCCCATCATGCAGAATCTAGACCTCAAAACTGTAGTCCCCTAACAAATACAGTCAATGCCTCTGACTGAGTTTCTTTAGAAAGTGTTACACTACACCTTCTATTTCTCACCCAGTCACATAGAGGTGGTCAGGGTGAATGGCGAGTGAATCCACTGCAGGGCTTTGAAAACATAGACTGAGAATTGCATGTTGTTAGGTTGCTAAGTTTAGGCTACTTTAATGATTGTGGAAAGATTGTGGTTTCGGTTGAATATTGAAAAAGAAAACATGCTGTATTGCTTGCTATACGTCAGTTTCGTCTTTTCCGGTATTAAACCAATATCTGAATCTTTTCCCGACCTTAACCAAGCATTTTTATCTTTCATTAACATAACCATGAAAATGTCTACCGTGTTGTAGTAGGCACATTTTATAAAAAAATAAATGAAATACATTGACAATGAAGGTTTTGCAGATATGATTTGTATCAACATATACTCACAAAAAAACATTGTAGTATATGAACCTAACTTTTAGGAGACGTTAATTCAGGGTCAAGTGAATCTCAACTAGGCTGAGCTTTTGAGAGGTTCTTTATGTGCTGGAACGAGGGAAGACGGTTATTAATTATTTTTTATAATCCATATTATGTGTTCCCCTCACAAAGTGAGTTGTTGCAGTGAGCTCTCAATTATCCAGTGATGTGGTAAGTTGGGTTTATGAGGCCCCAGTTATCAAATTATTTAAGTTTGGATCAGGAGAAGCCAGTGCATTTTCATCTCTTTGTTAGTCAGGCTACTTGTTCAAAACAGTTACATCATTCACAACTGATTGTAGAAGTAGTGCTTTTTGTTGGTGAAGGTCAGTGGTTTTCCAAAACCCAAAAGATATATGGTCTACCTGGATCCCTGCAAATAGCTGTAATATGATCCATTGTTTGCATCAGTGAAATCGTACAGTATTTGTAATGTAGGTAATTTGTTGATTTGTTTGACTGCGTGGATAGTCTTCCTACAGAAAGGGCCATTGGTCCCCCGCTTTACACCCCCGATATGGTGAAAATTAAGAACTCCACTTCTTTTAGAGGTCACTACCTCAAGTAAATGAGAACTAAAGATGATGGCATGTCCTCACAAAGAAGCTCAGAACAACGCAAATTAATTTGCTATAAACTTTGTAAATCTTCCCAGTGCTCATTAAATAGTTAAAGCTGTGGTGTTTTTTTTTGTTTTTTTTTTACAAGCAGCATGTTCAATTAAGTGCAAATAGACTGTGAAATCATAAATATTTGGTCTTTTTCAAACACATGATAATTGGATACATCAGCCATACATTAATACATTGTTTACTTGCCTTTGCACGTTCCTTATTGCGCTAATAGGGCATGACAGATTTTGCTTGTTAATAATTCTGCCTGTTGCCTGCTAGAGATGATGGATGGGGTGCAAACAGCTGTGGTATCAACATGCATTTCATGTAAAACAGGGACATGAAGACATGTGGTGTGTGTGTGTGTGTGTGTGTGTGTGTGTGTTTGCACTATGCGTTGTTTGGCACATTTTCACGGAGGGGTGTGTGTTATCCTTGTCTTTTGGAGTCAGACCCGAGGCTATGTCTAATTGGAGTCTTCACACTTTCAGGCTTGACTCACACTGACACACTCGACCTTGGCTCTCCTCCCTTTGCCATGAAAAGGGAAAACAGTGACACAGAAACATGTCTTCTTCTTGGCTGGGAATAAAAACTTTGCTACTTATTTCTTTTTTTGTTTTCCTTCTTGCCGCCTTTCTTCTGCTCTTGTTGTCTGCTTCAATAGACTTCTACAGTATTCTTTCCATTTGAGGAGATGCACTTTTCAACCATAGAAGCATGATCTGACAGACATGCAGGAAGGTCATAACTGTCTCTCAGCCCTGTTGTTGCATCTTGACAGTTTCTTTATCTTAATTACATATATGTAGCACATAGCCTATATGTGCATAGGTTATGTGTCAGCTGAAAAACATACATGCACATGCATATTAGGATAGGGGAAAGTAGTGGTGTAACAGATCACCCCTCACGTTTTTTTTATTTTTTATAGTTTTAAGCATCATAGTGTGTAATAAAGTTTTAGTCCCTGAAAATCAATGCAGAGTTGCAGTGAAAAGATATAAAGCAGTAGTGTGTTCACGTGTACGGAGTGTCAAGGCGAGCGGAAGAACTCGCATGTTTGGGAGCATTTGGCTTCCCTGTAAACTATGATGGGATAAGGATGGTGGACAAAACAGTTATGGTATGTAGGCATTGTTCAACAAGAAAGACATTTGACAACTGCAATACATCGGGCATGTCCACACATATGAAGCGCCACCATCCCAGTCTGTCAGCGATTGGGATGTCGCAACAAGGCACAACAAAAAAAACCCAACAACAACAAAGTATCATTTAAGAAATCATTTGTGGCAGAATCAGACCAGGCTAAAGCTATTACCAAATCTATTGGAGTCTTTATTGCTGCAGACATGAGGCCATACTCCGTTGTGGAAAACAAAGGATTTCAAAAGCTGGTTAAAGTGCTTGAGCCACGCTACGAAATCCCTTCACGCACCCACTTCAGTATGAAGATCGTTCCAAGCCTCTATGAAAAGAAAAGATCAGGATTGTGGACGAATTATCCAAAGCATCCTCTTTTGCCATCGCCACAGACGGGTGGACCTCCAGGGCAACGGAAAGCTACGTGAAGTCCAGTGTTACAGACTATGAGAGTCACCCAGCCACAAATCTGGCGCTATCCTTTCCCCAGACAATGTAGATATTCTCGTTTTGAATTAAAAAAAAAAAGTTGTAGACCATTTCACAGTTGTAATGGTAAACATTCCAAGTTTATTGAAGTGTATTTAAATGACATAACCTGACAGGGAGTAAACATAGACCCAAGTTGTTGCTAAGCAGTTGAGTTTGGTTGAAACAGTCAAAGCTAGCTCCGGTCTTCTCTGCTTTTTTTCTTTTTTGTTTTGCTTTTGTTGATGCTGACACTGGCAGTTTTTTCTTTCGATATTGTTCAAAGGAAGAGGCTGTCAATATGTCTCATATTGCACTTTAACTTAACAGAATTGAGCATTCTTGAATGTTTTATTTTCAGATTTTATTTCTTATTTATTTAATTTTGGTTCACATTGGACATCTTAAATATTGTGGTTTTAATGTAAGACTATAGCAAAACGTTCTTTTCTTTAAGTGTTCTTGAAGTTCTTTAAGTAATAAATGGAACACAAAGTTGTACTTGTCCTCCCTTTTTTTTGCTGGTCCAATCAGTGACTCAAAAACCGTGATACGATCCGAACCGTGAGTTTTGTGATCCGTTGCGCTCCTAGGGGAAAGTGTTATAGGGTCAAACACTTCTACTTCTCGGAACTCGGCCATCGATATACCTCTCACCATACATTTCAATGCTAGGTCCCTCAGGTCTCTCTCCCCTTTTAGCATCCAAGGGCCCGTTTATGGGCTTGATTTTTCCCTTCCCATCAGGCAGCATTGATCAAACAGCACACTTAGGGTTTTTCAAGGTGGACATTACTACTGATGGCAACCAGTACTGGCAGCTACGGTGTAAAAACTGTGGCCATTATTTACCTGATTGGCCTCTTCTCCATCTCCCAGTGGTAGGTGTTCCATGATTTTTAAGGTATTTATACCCCCACAGGACCAAACCCCCCTCAGTGTCAGCGGTGAAGTGCATGCTTTCTGGTGGTATCAATTTAGTAGTGAGGAAGGACAGGGGGTGGGTAGATGATTATAATGATGTGTTATAGTTCAGATTGTAAATAAACTTTACCTGTTGGGTTGTCTGTCCACCTGCTTTATTCAGTCAACTTGGCGACTACTTTCTAAATTTACAAGTCTAATCAAACAACACTTTAATATACAATTGATTTTAGGACGTATGATACACCTTGTTTTTTAAATACACTGACAATTCTTGGAATATAAGTGTTTCTAGGTTGAATTAATACGATTTAACTATTGTGCAATGCAAATCTAAATAAAAGCTTCTATTAATGATCTCACACATCTTTTTTTAATCCTTTTATTCAGATTTATCATACTGCCAATAACTTGGTTAATGTGCCATAAACACATGTGGCTGTGTGTTGTTCATCAATGCCAATTATTCAGCAACACACAACACTCCACTGCTTATTCACTTGTTTGCATTGTTGATGTAATTGTGTTGATCATTTTACTGATTAAAGCAATTAAATAGTTGCGATTGGACTTTGAAGCATGCTGTTACCAAGGAGACTGTGACTTTAGTTTCCTTCCGCTCGTCATTGGTAGTGAGTCTGACTCTGAGCAGGAAAACAACATTCCCTCGCACCCCATGCCTGCTCTTACTGTAGTCCCATTGGGCATTCACACTTGGTCTGCGTGGGCAGATGCACTCTGTAAGTAAAGGAGCAACATACAGATGTGAAAGTCTTCAGATTTTAAACACGGAAGCAGCAGTGGATGTAGTAACAGAACGATAATTGTGTGTTTCTCTTGAGGCCCTCAAGCCTGCATCTTAACATCACAGTCCAGACATCCTGTGTGAAAGATGACAGACAGACAAGTGGCTTCAAACCAGCAGCTGCCTCCTCAAGCAATTTTACATATGCTATGTGATTTACCCCAAATAATTGCCTCTCCATGTTCATATTCTACAACACAGTAATTTGTGTTTTTAAGAATCAAGCTGCAGAGAATGAGAAGCCAAACATAGCTAGTGGGTGTTCATGTCCGTTGCGAAGGGTCACTCATACCCCTTGTGCGTACTAAATGGAGATGTTGTGGTAGTCGATGGGCATGTGTTCAATTAGAAGAGTGTGTGTGTGGGGGGCATGGCACACAGAGGAGTAAAACTAAGACCTTTTCTCTCTCACACTCTCTGCCAGCCATCCAGGGTGAGTTCAGTCATTCCAAGCCGCTCCAACCACTGTGTCCCTAAATGTGTCGATGTAACCAGGAGCTGGCAAAATAGACCCGCCTCATTTGTTTCCTGGGCTTACAGTGACATGGTTCACCATGACCTCAGACTTAACAACATGTGCTGGTGCCACGAACCGTCCTTTGTAGCAGGGGGTGTTTTTGAAGGGTGCCCAATCTTTTCAGAGGGCATTGTGACACAGATTAACATTGTGATTCCTTGTGTGTGTGTGTGTGTGTGTGTGTGTGTGTGTGTGTCTGTCCGTCCGTGTCCATGCAGAGAAAGCTGTGTAAATGTCATGGCCTCCGTAGAGCAACCCATGGTTGTGGTAAGCACTCCTTTAACACCTAGAAAGGCAGAGATAGCAGAAAAGCAGGGCTATCTCTTTTTCTGTCTCAATCATAGTTACACTTTATTTTAAGACATGCATACACACACACACACACACACACACACACACACACACACACACACACACACACACACACACAGACCCAGTTTTTCTTCACTGGTCATGAGAAAACAAGGCAAATAGTAATAATAAATAAATAAATATAAACCACCTAAATAACCAATACTGTGTAATATGTTTGATTTATAGTATACAATACAAAATATAGTGTGTTACATTATTAAAATGCAACTATAACATGACATTACCATATATTGTGAGAAGTTTGACATTTTAAGTGTTAAAGTCACATTTGTGCAGCCACATCAGACTCCAGACAAGAGAATTAAAGGGTAGTGATGTTCTGCAGTCTCACATAGAGGCTCTTTTTCATTTATTTTAAAAATTGTGAAAATTGAGTTAACAATGTCTCATTACATTTCCGACTAAAGCAAGGGACCTTTGGGGTCTGATCCATAGATGAGGATGAGTACTCTTGTTCTGTCGTGTCTCACAGATGCACAGAGAAAAGGTCCTTAAGAATATGCTCCTCGCACTTGGACAGGAGGCTCAATTATGCCTGCCACGATTTCAGCAGAGACGCACAGATACCCGTCATGTTGAGTGGGTTTGCAGGCTGTGGGCGGCGTGCCAGGGGAAGGTCAGAGTGCCCATCTTGTATCCAGATCTGTCGGCTCTGCTCCTACATGTGTTTTGTCAGTGCTATGCGGTACGGAGGAATCCTGAAATAAGAGTGCTGATTGCTGTGATTGCTCTGCCGCCATATACCAAGTGTAATATTTCTCAAGAGATGTGGCGGTAGAATATCTTGTTTTTTTATTGTTTTTGAATAAAGTTGCATTTTTTTTGATTGGGGGATGACAATAATTCATGCAACAATGAGATGTATAACTTGGGTTCTATTCAGTTAAAAGGAACAGCATCACAGGCCAACTTTCTTTTAATAAAAGAAGTAAATGTACAGAGAAATGCTAAATTCTCTATCCCAACCTAACACACTTTGTATTCAGAGCTTTACACAATCAGTCTGTGAGTCTGTTCATAATTCATACAGAGTAGGGCACTAAACACACCATGAAAGTGGGTGCCAGAATGAGCAGGGGGCTCCCAGGGGATTCCCATTCCTGCATGTGTACCGTATCCATACCTTTTCTCAGGTCCCATCTGTTTGCCTGCTCAAATCCCTCTGGCCTGTGCTAAACACGCTGCTGTACACTCCCCCACGATTGGAGAGGGAGAAACGAATGGGCAATATTTGGTATTTAAATGTGGTCTCTGTGATGCATGGTGTTGCTCTTATGAAGCTATATCCCTAGAGTAACATTTAGCTACTGCTGAGCAGGTTACACATGCGGCTGGGTGAGTTAGCGGCACCCACACACTGTAAGTTGAACAGACTGGGAAATGAATAACAGAGGAAGTTGAGAGGGAATAAGTAATGCTTCACCAGCAGGCTCTAGTTGTTGTGTATATGAGTTACTTTGTAAGACAGAATTTTCTCTGAGGATGCTCATTTCCTCATGACTCAGTTCACTTTGTGAGGCAATTACCCTTCCAAAACCCCAAGCACCCAATCTCTTCAGCTTCAACACAACTCTAGATACAGGCAAAAACACTGCTTCTGTCAGGTTGAACGACTGATTATAGATCTGAAACGGAAGCCATGATGATTACTGTACACGTGCACCTCAGGAGAGGGGCGTTCCCCTTATGTTACGAGCGTCAAACCACCTCCATGCGGTGCCTGACAGGTGCAGGGAGTTGGGGTTTTCTGGATTGTCAGCGGGGGTATTGGACAGGATATCACGCCCTCTGATCCCACACACTGTCCCCTGCCGACCGGAAAGACGCCTGCCTTTTGTCTCTAACCCACTGTTGACAAGTACCTCTTACTGCCATGTGGTCTCCTGGGGCTGCTGTCATGGTGAATAGAGCCCCCCATCACAGACTAGACTGTATTAATACCTACAACTCTTCTTACACCCATTAATAACACAGGGAACTTGTTCCCAGAGGATGTGTTCATAGTTATAGCAGCCAAGATCAATTTCAACATGACAAATAAATTCAAAAGGAAGTTCATTATGTGACCAATTAGAGAAGCAGGGCTTATCTCAGTTGTATTAAAAGCTTGGCCATTTGGTTGGACTTTTTTGAAAAAAACAAAACTGAAGTGGGCCTTATGTATTAGGTCTCTAATTATACTTTTAAATTGTTAGCTGGAGCCAATACCAAGACATATGACAGAAAAATAACATAGCATGTACATTTTTGTAAGCATTCTGTCAAACAAAACGGAGATCTGCTGATAATATCTGAATAAAACAGACAATTCCCAGAACATAGCGAGACTGATACATATCTCAGCCTTTCAGGAGAGCTGTTACTCTTGTTTCTTTCTCTTAGCTGATTCCCACTGATGCATTTGTGTGGGCTGTTCCCAGGTATTGGAGGTTAATGAGGAGGAGAAATGTGGTTTCTGCTCATATCTCCTATCTGCCCGCCTGCCTGCCTGCCTCGGCTGCTCAGGGTTGTCACGGTGCTCTGCGCTCCTGATGTGGCGTATTAGGCAGGACAATCGTTATTAAGCACATTTCAGGCTCAATTACCACTCAAATGCACAGCCATCAAGGCTCCACCACGAGCTCCCAACAGATGGTTGCGGGTGTCAGATCGACAGGACTGGTGATGTCTTCGTCAGACTAGGTGCTGTAGTGTAGAAAGACCATATTGGCACAAAAACAAGCTCCTAACAACACTTAACACTTTTTTTTCCTTATTTTATTCATCACATCATTCACCACAATAACAAGAAGCATAACAAGTTATGAGACACTGGTCCTCGGTCATCTGTACAGCCTATCCATCATGTGCCTGGTTTATTTGAATAACTACATCTGCATTCAATAATTGTGGAGCCAGATGCATTCTCTCATTACTTCTCTCTAGATGTTCCTTTTTTTCTGGTTTTTCTCATCCATTTTTGGTGTTTCGATATAGAGGGTGGCTGGGAGTTATGTGCTATGTGCTCATAGAAATAGACAAAAGTAAAAAAAAAGGGTGCAAGTACTGTTCAAACCACATATTTAGAAGTAACGACAAACTCTGTGAAACAAGCAACAATGACCTTTGATTTGATTTGCTACTAAGCTGAAAAAATATTTTTTTCTTTTGTCACTTTCTCTCATTCATGTTCAGGGAGTTCTTTAAACTGAATTACAAGACTGTTTTGTATTTTAGGACAAAATTGAGACATTAAAGCATGAACTGTATGTTTCACAGTTTATGTCTGTCAAGTCATGTTTTCAAAATCTAGACAAAAGAAGTAAAGACTTGAAAGAAAGGTCTAGTGAAAGCTTGATATTTTTATAATGGAAAGTAATTTAGCTTTGGAATTTTCTGGCTTGAGAACAAAATGGTGCACCGTCCTTTATTTTTGATAAATTCATCATACAAAGGGAGAGGTATTATTGGCAAAACAGAGTATAGTCTAGAAGACAGGTTTTTGAAATGTGTAAATTTCCGAGCCTGCCAAAGTAATCATTGAGTCATTGGAACTGATAAACTGATATATTACTTGCATTTGTGCCATGGGAACATAACAATTTAGGCGGCCCTTCATTTTTGCCAACTAAAAAGCCTTACACTTATACTTTGTACTAAACATTCTTTGCCCCTTGCAAAACTACTTAGTGGAAAAAAATGTACATTGCATCCTCATTTTTCCATCTGACATTAATGTTCAGAGTCTCAAAGCATTATCGTAGTACTGGAGCTTCACTTATGAGAAAGACTGTCACTCCAAGGTAAAAGTCCAGCCAAAGCTTTTTGTGTTGTGCAGTTTCGAAAAGAGACGTTACATAGCCCTCAGATAGTGACTCACACTGTGCTTTACAGACAGCCAAATTATATAAAGATAATCACGTTCAAAGATAAGCCAGTTGCTGTTTCCCCCATTGCACGCAATGTTACTTAGTCACTTTAGCCTGTCAGGGAGAATTACCCATGGTAGAAGTGAAAATCTAAATCTATAACTTAGGGCAAAATTTAAAACCTCTCCAATGAGGAAAGGACTTTGTTGTCGATCAGCATTTGACTTGTGTGCCTCCAGCAAAAGGTTATCATATCTATGATTTAAATTTGATATACCTCAAGACCATAAGATCATGTTTAACTTTTATCTTTAAAAACGTCTAGATCTAAATCTTGTCTCAACCAAAACACAACCACAAAAGTGTATCTGATGGTGTCTCTACTTTGTATTTGTTTTTGTTTGATCTCATTTTTAATAATCTCAGCATGTTTTGAAGCTTGTAAAGTATCTTTACTTCCTCCACACTGATTCAAAAAAATCTAATAAAATCAATCAAATATTTAATTTATACACATTTATTCCAAAACACTTTCTTGTGATGCGGCAAATATGAAAATAACCCTGAGAGCTGCATGCTTTGGATGATTATGATAATGCTGATCTGCTAATGTCGTTTTGACTCTGAGGCTGAGGGAGCTATCATAGTAAGTAACAGTCATCCCAGCAAATCAAATCAAGAGCTTTGGTTTGTCTCCAAAACAACCTAGAGATATAACAGCGACGATCTTTGAACTGTAAATCACATTTGAAAGCTGTTCACGTCTCCAATTTGCGTGTTTTAGATACTTATCAGAATGTCTCCCGTGTGAAAGTGAATGTGTTGGAGAAGCTACAGTTAGCCTATTTAACCACCCACCCGGGCCCACACCACCCACCTTAGCATCTGAGTCACACTCTGCATTCTCTTTCAGATGGGCTGAGCAGGAGAATTAACAGCGCAGCACAGGACAGCTCAGCTCTGCGTACGTGTGTGGGTGGAACAGCCTTATGGCTTCAGTCATTCAACCAACCATGAGGGCATCAAAGAGACACAAGCAGAGAGAGAGAGAGAGAGAGAGAGAGAGAGAGAGAGAGAGAGAGAGAGAGAGAGAGAGAGAGAGAAACAACAACTCCAAACGAGATGTCAAACAAAGAATATGAGAATATGAGGGGGAGGTGAGGATCCATAGACAGAAAGTGAAATAAAAAAGCCAAGAAGGAGCAGGACAGACAGGCCAGACACCAGAGGAGCGAGCATATAGAGAGGCGAAGGCACAGCAAACAAAAGAAACATGACAAACATCCTCTTCTCTACGTCCATACCTTGACACACAGGCAGCCACTGTTGAGAGCGGTGATATTACCTCCACCACAACTCAACTCAAATGCCCAAGAACTTCCTTCGGCAGGATTGTTGGCATGAGCGCTGAAGCTTTTGTTCTGCCAAATAACGTTAGGAGGTGGGCAGGCAGAAGAGACAGGGCCCGCTTCTGAGATGGCACGGATGCCAGCAAAGAATGTGTGAGACCAGTTAAACACAAGGAAGGGGATTGTATAGAAGTGACAGTTAAGCTTCCCGTGGTGGACACTAATGCTATTGAGATTCTGTCTTGTGTGCATATTTTAGAGATTTACAGTATGTCAGCAATGTTCCCAGTGATGAGCATGATTTAGGAATGTTTATTACTTGAATTACTATTAATTCATCTTCTACTCATTGTGGATAGCACAGGGAAGAGGTGATTAAAACTAAGACGCAATGTTTTCACAAGTTTTTGTGATCAACTACTTTCCTGCTATGCTATATTTCAAGAGTTTTTGAAAGAAGACCGAATGTAGACACCAATACATTTCCGCTCCATCCCTTTTCTGCCTGCATATTTGCCTAAAAAATGCATCTTTCTCGAATACGTCTACTCCTTTTTTTCTTTCGGCTATAGCAGCCATCTCTGAAAAGCCATGCACCACTAAGCTTCTCAACACATTGTGCCCCTCAATTCTCAAAATTGATCCTATCTTACTTTAAGTCAGGCCTTGACTAACTGTCAGCAAAAGCAGTCTCCTGCTCTTTTTTGCATTATATATCCTTGTATTGTTTGTTCATTTCCAATGTCCTCCAGCACTAAACAGATGATACATCTTCTCAGCTAACTGTGAGACCAGTACTTCTCGATAGCTCCCCCTGATCCCATCAAGGAATCTTTGTTTTAACTGCTGACACTATAATGCTTCTGTCTGATCAAAAAGCGGATGATTCTTAAGCCATGGAGAGAATGCATGTTGTTCCATCCCCATGACTGGGTGAGCGTTGTGTGTGTTAATGTGATTAGTGAGACATTAACGCCTCCATGCTCAACCAGGCAGACGCAATAACAGGCTTGGTATAGAACAACTCTCTCACTTTCATGCTCTCTTTCTCTTCTAAATCGAGGCCGCCACCAACCCGAAAAACATTCAGTTTTCTCATCACAATCTTTGTATGGAAAAGGTAAACTAAAATGGAAAGATTATGTAATAGTCAACAATGGGGAAGTTCAAATCATCATGTTAGCTAGTGTAGCATCTCCAGTCAAAAGAACTACAGTTGTATGGCACATTTCTGCACTAATGTTGTTTTAAGTGCATTATTGTAATGTGGGTATATCTTACATTACAATAACTGTACCCAAAGAGAACATTTTTTTTCATGATCTTGAATGTACCTAAACTCTTGCTTTAGCACCACCAGTGAGAATGGTGTACAGTGTAATGCGATGAGAGTGTCATGCAGATGAGGTGGCCTATGACACCTCTCCTTTTGTTTGTATAAAATGAAATGAGCACAACGAGGCAATATTGAGTCCTATGTTTTTTTATGATGCAAGAGGAGGAAACAATTTATCATTCATTTTAACATAATTATCATGTATCAATAGTTCCTGGGCCATCTGAAAGTACGAATTAGGGGTCAGGGACTTTTCGGGGAAGAGGCACTACTGCCCAGGTACCAAAACGGGTTTAAGTCGTCTCCTAATTCTATTCCAAATATGTTGTTCTGCATTGTGCATTATTTTTCTGCTAATATGCACCACACATACAGAGTGGAGCTGTACATGTACAGCACAGATGTGTCACTGGCTGCAATGCAGACTCCCGATCGAACAGGGGGAAGTTATTAGGTAGTGAATGTGTACACACATTACTTAATGTGCACACATGACCTTTCCCCAGTGTCACTGTCTACACTCGTACAAGGATCTGCTCTTACACGATTGGGTGCTATTTTGGAAACAACCAGTACAAAGTGCTTGGCCCAAAATATACGTCAAAACATTGCAAATGGAATGCAAAATTGATGAATGTTAACAGAAGAGGATCAATATATGAACAGACATTATTTTGTTCACATTGTTCATCTTCAAAATTTCAAAAGGTTCAAGTGATGTTGCATGATCTTGCCCTCGTTGCTTTATACTGTACAGTATGTAAGACAATGCCCTGTGAAAAGGTGTACATGTATGAGAGCGGGGGAGGCAGAGTGATGACTGTGCTCGAATAAAGGAGATCCATCTTGAACCCACTTCCTCAGAAGAACACGCTTGGCTTTCACTTCACTCCTCTGAGGACTGTATACTCGGAGCCCCCATCCTCCCTCCCTTCCATATCCACCTTCCTGCCTCCCTTTTTCCTACTCACTCCTTACCCCTCTCTTCCTTTTCCAACCTCCTCAGCTACTGCTAGCTAAAATCCTCTTCATCACACAGCAAAAAGAAACCGATAAAACACACTGAAGGAGGTTCAGATTGAGAGGAAATGGGAAGGAGTGAGAGGGAATGAGGTGGGGAAATGCCATATTGGGGGAGAGGTAGCGAGTGAGCCTTAAGAAGCAGACTCAGGGTCACTGTGTAGGCAGCAGTGCGTTGTTTGTTTTATCAGTGCCCCACCGGCGCTATGGGATGGGGTTTGAGTGAAGGCCAGTGGCCACAGCTTTCCATGGAGGGTCCAGTGATGAATGTTCAGAGGCAATCTAGGACACTGCAGCAGAAACACCATCAATTCAGTAGCCGTATCACAGCACGACTGGGAGAAACTGTACTGTGGAATGTGTCTTTGTATATGTCCCCAAATGTGTGTACCTACAAATTCCATTGTGTTTAAGAAAGCTTGTGTGTGTGTATAAACCGCGTATGGGGGAAGGGTTAAAGGATTACAGCTGTCTCTTGGCTGTGGGAAGTAGCTGAGCAATGCTTCCCATTGGTCATTCCCATGAACCCTTGCTCTTTAAGGGGCACAGTGGGAGGCAACAGTGAGGACAGAGGAGTGTATTACCACTTACTGGACCATACACAGCCAAACTGCCAGCCCAACCTTGAGAAAAAATCTTTTGAATATATTTCTGACATATAAATGACTGATGGCATCAATTGTCGCATGCATTTTTATGCAAACAGAGACGACAACTTTCTAAAACGATACACAAACGTGCAAAAAAGTCCTAAATTTGCCCATACTTGTTTTATTCCCACTCTCGTCCAACTATGGTTTACCTTTGGCCTGAGTCCAACACTCAACTCATCCCTGCCACATCACCAACCACTCATCAACAGGTTTTTCTGGATGTGAGGTCTGCCAGGCTCTCTCTGCGGAGGGCATGATTAGGACGAGAGGGGTGGGCATTACGCCTCAAACACCAGCCAGAAAAAAGACACACACGGTGATAAGGGCAAAGAATCCCTAGCACGTCATTCATTTTACAAGCTTGTCATGGTTTAACTCCTTTCCCCTGTAGCAGAGCACATTTACTGTGAAGGAAACTGCACAAATAATCATGTTGCTTTAGCCCTAACTGTATCAAAATGTTGTTTGGGGAGCTTCAAGAGACGGCTAAACTTCGCAGTCCCTCACTGTCACAGAGATAGAAAGGATGACTTCACAGAGCTTTTCCTGAAGGAGAAACATCTTGGCTGAATGTTTCTCTTCCTGGCATTAGCTTGCTGGATGTCTCAGTTAAAGCGTATAGCCTGTGGAAAATGTTTCTGTAATTTATTTGATCACATTAAAATTGGGAACAGATTTGTTTGCTGTGACAATGTTTGTTGAGTCAGGGGCAGCCAGACTGTCTCCCACAGTGGCCTGTTGGATTTGTGTGAAGCTACAGACAAGATGTCTGTAGGCCTATACAAACACCGTACTTTACCTTAACCGGCGCTGTCAAAGAATCTGTTCGTATGGCCTTAAGAAAATATCACACATACGGAATTTTCCTACCTCATCATCAACTATTATATGTTTCAACCTAGAATCCAATTATGATTATTAGTGCTTTTTTTATGCATAGAGCAATCATGACCACAAAATGTCCCATTTCTCCTTAAGCCTAGCCAAATATTCACTGTTTTGGAAATATTAGCGAATGGGATGATCAAAGGGCTCTTTTACTGGTGAGCCAAAATATCCCCCTATCACCTCACAAGTGGTTAACTTGCACAAGCTACCAATCTTCAAATGCATTTCCTGTCTCTGGACAGCTGATGCATTCTCAGACATGTAATTGTAACTTAAATATGTTATTAAATTAGTATGATCCATGCTTCTGTATAGTTGACTCTGTGTGGAGCGTGGAGCGTTATCCCACCATGCCAGTTAGGATGAATGGTAGCCTCTCATTTAATAATGTGTAATTTCTCGGTATTTTTTAATTCACACCCAACCCTCCCACTTCAGAGACCGTTTGAAACTTATGACACATTGTCTGCTGTCCAAAGAACGCAGGAGGAGACTCAAATGAGCAACGGCTAACATTCTCACATTCTTTACATAGCTTGCACATAAAGGTCATTAACAAATTGAAGAAAAAAAACAGTCTTTATATAATATTTTCTTATATCAGTTTTTTAAAGCATCTACATACCTTTCCCCTTTTTAATAGTCAACAGCCACCTTGAGTTCTCATTAATGTCCCATGCTGTGAATAATGAGATGGTATAATATCCGATGCAATTATTTCGTTTTGTTAAAAAGTCACACATTTAAGACCACAGGCCTCATTAGCTAAACAAACTGATGTGTAAATTAGTTTATTTCAGAAAGAGGCCTTGGTGGCTTTCATGTAGTGATTTCAAAAGGCACAGAGCGAGCATCAGTATAATCACCACACAGACAGAGACATTCACCCTGTTGTGTTTGTGCAGATGTCATATGAGGAGGATAAGCGGTTTAAATTACTTTGAGATGACTGGCCATCCAACTGAAACTTTAATCAAAGATTAAAGAAGTATTACACTGCTGGAAATATGGTCTTTTCATAAAACTGGGCTGACTATGAGGTAGAAACAAAGGCGCAAATATTTTTCAAATTGGTGCTACATGACCAGAGTAAACCTGGCTGTGGTATTTCACTTTGCTCAAAAGACAGAAAACCTATATCAACCAGAATGCACTGGGCTAGTTGCGCTGCTGTCCTCACCAGCTGGCTTTGCTTGACTCTCGGCTGTGGCAACCTCTTCCTCCTCCATACACTGTAATTCCTCTGCACTGTATTGTGGCTTATATAAGTATCCCTGAATCTCTGATTCCCACAATCTGTAGCTAAAACACCACAGGTCATACAGCGGACTTTTGCTGGCAAATGACCAGGAAGCTCCAAGTGCTGGCAACATAGCGGGAAGTTAAACATTGTTAATTAGCATAAACTACCCACATTATAATGATTCAAATTGGCAAAGTTTTCCTTGTGTGTTTTCCTTGCTTGTGTGTGTGTGTGTGTGTGTATATACAGTATATAATATATATATGTGTGTGTGTGTGTGTGTGTATATATGTGTATTAGGGGTGTAACGGTTCACAAAATTCTCGGTTCGGTTCAATACGATACAGTGGTGCTACGGTTCGGTTCGGTACGATTTCAGTACAGCAAAAAAGCAGAAATGCCAAATCCTCGCTGGTAAGACTCTCAAGGGGGCGTGTCTGAAGAACATGGCTCTTCATCTCCAGTCAGGTAGCTTTGTGTAGTCCGTGACGTCCGGACGTCTGTTGTCAGAGGAACAGCTGGTGCTTCTGACATTTGATTCTCTGTTTGGGCTTTTCTTTACTTTTACAAAGCAGGAATTATGGTCTGGCGAAATGGGCTCGTGAGGTAGTGCCACAGAGCTCAATAGCATTAAGTGTAGCATCCCCGGCTGAATAATGGTCTGGAGTCTTGAACTGATGGTCCATAAGTCTTTAATGAACACACCGTAAGAACTATGAAGAAAAATAAGTAAAGACAAACGTTTTTGAACACTGTTTAGCATCTTCCCTATCCTTCCTCTAACATGCTACATTTGACCACAAGGCGGTGCCTTCGAGCGGAAACAGCAGTTGGTTAGCTTGAGCTGACACAAAAACAGAAAAAAACGTAGCAACTTAAACAACATTTTCCAAAGAATAAACTTGAACAGGTACTAACCTTGTGCCCATATCGGCCAGGTGCTAAACTAAACAAAACCGTAACCTTCTTCCTTGTTTTTATTACTTTTTTCCATCTCTTTAGCGACTTTTCGTTTTGTCCCGCTTCTGACTACCTACTTCCGGTTTTGTACCTTCAAAATAAAAGCGCGACAGAAAATGCACCGACTGCAGTGATAAAATGTCCAAAATAAAAGACACAACAAAAAGAACAATCTATTAAAATACCCTACACTCTCAGAGGTCCTTTACACTCCCACCAAATCACGAGTGGTTTTAAGAATAAAATGGAATACAAAAGCACGAATGATTTCTAAACTCAAAATGACCTTAACTCTAAAGGCTCAGTAAATACCACATGTACAGTAAATACCACGTGTAACTTCAGTAAATGTCCACATTTAAACTCTTCATACAGTAAGGGATAAGGTTGTGAAGTTAACCAGTCTCTAGGAGTAGAATCAGCTTCTGAACAGGACGTTCAACGATGGATGGCTTGACAGAACGCGGTCCTTCCTTTCCCAATCTCTGATCTCCGAAACAAATCTTTACTCTTCTCACTAGTCCATCTCTATCAGCCCATTCTCTATCAGTCCATTCTCCATGACGATGTCGCCAACCTTCAGGTTCCTTTTTGGGGTATGCCAGCGTTGTCTGGTGTCCGTTGTACCAGATAAGTCTGTGTCCTCTTCTGGCTGTTTTCATTTTCTGTTGTTTACTTTGCTTTTCCCTTTTCTTGGCTGGTGTCTGACCGTTGTTGCTATATGAATCTATTTTGACTTCTTCTGTTGGTTTCATATAATGCTCCTTGTACTTCTCATTTTTCAGGAGCTTTCTCTTAAGATGACTGAGCCGGACAGTGGCTAGTTGCTTATTGTCAGGGAGATGTGGTCTCTCTCTGAAGGGGAGTGGCATCTCATAGTGGCCACGACTGTTCCTTTGAATACTTTCCTTTAACATGCCCAGAAAGCGCATGTCATCCTGAGACACCATTTTGCCGTCTTTACTGACATCCTTACAGTCATACTCAAGAACCTTGATGGCATCTGATGGAGTCACTGGAGGAAGTTCTTTGACAGCAACTCTGTGGCACATGGTGATGCTTAGTGAGTCATCGTGAGGTGACGAACAACCTACAATACTCCACCCGAGATCCGTGCGAACTGCATAGGGTTCGTTATCTCCTCCTAAGATTACCTGCCGTGGTGCCAGTGCCCTTGAGCAATTGTAGCCTATTAAAAGACCAACTTCACACTCTAACTGTGGTGGAATTTCATTTGCTAGTGTGCAGAGATGAGTCCACTGTCTTGCCGTTTCACAGGTAGGAATGTGTGTGTGATTCACTGGTATGCAATCTTTGGTATAGGAAGGAGGTAGATCAATGAGGGTTGAGGAATTGTAACCTCGTACTCTGAGACCTGAGACCCTCTCACTTTGCATTAATGTATCCTTTCCAATCATGGTGGTTACTTTCAGTCTTACAGGATGTGCCTTGGTTCCTAAGCTACGGCTAACTTCTTGATCAATGAAAACTGTGTCGCTTTGAGTGTCAAGCAGGGCATAGACAAGTTTTTCTATACCTGGGTTGTTGATAGAAGAAACCCACACTGGCACGATCATGGAGGAGCTGGTAGATGACTCCTCAGTCTCCACATTGAGTGACAGTGTGGTGGCTGCTCTCTGTTATGATCTGGTTAGAGACCAACACTGGTTTGACTTTACTGTAGTTGTTGTCGTGCAGACAAGTTGGGTGTCTTCCTTTACAGGTGTCACATGAGTGTCGGTGACGGCATTCTTTGACACCATGGCCTGGCTTTAAGCAACCATAACATAGTCTGCTGTCCTTCACATATATTCTTCTTTCATCCAGAGATTTCCCTTTAAACTCAGGGCAATAGTGCAGGCCATGTTTGCTGTCTTGACAGAACATGCAGGGGGGCCTTAAGCCTGTCTTTGGCTGCATGTAATTCTCAGTCTCTGCAACTGTCTCTGTATGGAGAACACTGGATTTGGTGTTCCTTTCTTTGAGATGGCGATTCTCTGTTGGTGACTCCGATGAGTGTAGTGCTTGAAAGGAGGTTATTGGATTACAGGCAATCTCTGCTTCCATTTCCATGAAAGTGACAAAGTCTTTGAAGTTTGGAAATTCCTGCGTGTCTCTCATAACTCGAGTGGCCTGGCGGTTCCACCGTGATGCTGCCCAGTCAGGTAACTTACGGACCAGCTTCTGGTTCTCTTCACAGTCATTCAGAATGCTGAGACCTTTAACATGAGGCATGGCTTCCTGACAAGCATGTAGAAAGTCAGCAAATGTCCTGAGTCCTTCTGCATCCTTAGACTGGATCTTTGGCCAGCTTGCCAGTTTTTCTCTGAATGCTCTCTGTATAACAAACGGCTGACCATACCTATGATTGAGACGGTTCCATGCATCTTTATAAGCCTCATCATCATTTCTGTATAGTGTGCCATCAAGTGTCTTTCGGGCTGGACCTCCTACATACTTTCTCAAGTAATGCAGTTTTTCAGCAAACGAGATGTTCTTTCTGTCTATGAGTGATATGAATGAGGCCTTCCACTCAATGAACTGGATCGGGTTGCCGACAAACAGAGATGGCTCTGGCACTGGAAGGCGATTCATAGCTATGTTATCTTGAACTGCTCAGGCAAGATCACACACATCAGACTGTGTAGGATATGCTGGAATTCTTGCTGATTGTTGGATGAGAGCTGAGGACACAGGTTGTGGTGGAGAAACATTTTCCTGTCCTCTTGTGTTAAAGTCAGCAGAGCACACACTGCCCTCCTGCATTACTTCTTGATTATAGATTGATAATCTGGCTCGTGCAGCCCTGACATTCTTCTCTGCCTTCAGTCTCTCTAGCTCACGTT
This sequence comes from Cebidichthys violaceus, assembly GCF_023349555.1. Classification (NCBI taxonomy): domain Eukaryota; kingdom Metazoa; phylum Chordata; class Actinopteri; order Perciformes; family Stichaeidae; genus Cebidichthys; species Cebidichthys violaceus. Next base: position 9,943,367 of record NW_027176975.1, on the reverse strand, counting down.
TGTGGTCTTCAAGATCTCTTTTCTGCTGTTCCTCTAGTAGTTGAATCCTTGCTCGTTGTTTTTCCTCCTCCAGAAATATTGTATACTCTGCTTCCTTCGCTGCTAGCTCTGCTGCTGCTTCTGCTCTGCTAGCAGCTAGGATGGTGTCCACTGAGTGTCGACTTGAAGGGGAGACTGTTGATCCATATACTGAGTGTGCATAGTCTCTATTGAGCAGCTCCCGAAGACATTGTTTTACTTCTTCAGTATCAAAATCACCATCTATGTATGCCATTCTTTCGAAAGCGATTTTAATAATGTCCTTTGTCACTGCCTCACAAGCATCAACACGGCGTCTTGTCTCACTAGATGGAGTGATGTGATCTCTAATTTGCACATAGATATCTGTAACATTGTCCTTTTCTTTCTCTAATATGTCTATAAGAGCTGCAATTTGACTCTCTGAAATGTCTGACTTTAGCTGCTCTCTGGCTTCACGTGCCTGGATCTTCCATTGGTCATAAAGGTGAATGAGCCTTTTCTCCCTTTTGTGAGCATCCTCTTTCTGCAATGCAAGCATCTTCTCCGTGGGATTCCGTTGGCGACCAGATCTGCGAAGTTCCTCGCTAGCCTGACAGGCATCCGTTATCTGGTCTGAGTCTCTACAGTCTGATGCAGATGCTTCCATTATGTCTCACAAACTTAGACCATCACATCAAATCCCTCTGCGGTCATCATGAACATCCATCAGAAGCGTGGTGGGACTGATGGGGTAAAGTTCTTACTGTAGCATCCCCGGCTGAATAATGGTCTGGAGTCTTGAACTGATGGTCCATAAGTCTTTAATGAACACACCGTAAGAACTATGAAGAAAAATAAGTAAAGACAAACGTTTTTGAACACTGTTTAGCATCTTCCCTATCCTTCCTCTAACATGCTACATTTGACCACAAGGCGGTGCCTTCGAGCGGAAACAGCAGTTGGTTAGCTTGAGCTGACACAAAAACAGAAAAAAACGTAGCAACTTAAACAACATTTTCCAAAGAATAAACTTGAACAGGTACTAACCTTGTGCCCATATCGGCCAGGTGCTAAACTAAACAAAACCGTAACCTTCTTCCTTGTTTTTATTACTTTTTTCCGTCTCTTTAGCGACTTTTCGTTTTGTCCCGCTTCTGACTACCTACTTCCGGTTTTGTACCTTCAAAATAAATGCGCGACAGGAAATGCACCGACTGCAGTGATAAAATGTCCAAAATAAAAGACACAACAAAAAGAACAATCTATTAAAATACCCTACACTCTCAGAGGTCCTTTACATTAAGCATGTTCGTACAGCCTGCGGTTTCCACTCCAGAGTAGGGCCTCAGATCCGCGGCTATAAATATAACAATCACTGTGGCGATTGCTTTAGCCCTGTTTGAATCAGTAGGGAATAGCTACCTAAACACTGCGGGGAGAGTTTGTAGCGTGTGTGCTGCTGTTGGTATTCCTGGTAAGCTAGTTTAGCGTAGCGTGTAGAATGTTGTTCTTCCGTGGTGGGTGTGTCAGACAGCACATTGTCTGTTACGTCGAGTGGGTTGCCATGTTGAGTGCAGTGACTCCACCGAGAGAACATTATATTTTCCACAATTTAAGCTTCTGCATTTTCCAAATGCAATAGTATTATCCAAACGTATTGTTCGGTTCGCAATGTGTACCGATCCGTGAGCCTCGTACCGAACGGTTCAATACATATACTTGTGTTGTTACACCCCTTATGTGTATGTACATATATATATGTGTGTGTATTTTTTTATATATATATATATATATATGTGTGTATATATATATATATATATATATATATATATATATATGTATGTATATGTATGTATATATATATATATATATATATATATATGTATGTATGTATGTATGTATGTATGTGTATATATATATATATATATATATATATATATGTATATGTGTATAAAATAAATAAACATCTATTCCACTGCTGTCAATGGTAACATAAACAAAGTATTCTGAACAATGCTTTCCATTTTCTCTTTTTTTATACTGATTTAATGTTACACTATCAAACATATCCATGAGTAAACATGCATTGCAAACTACACAGGGAATTTTAACATTTAACTGAAAGACATTTGGAGGTAAGAAGGTGGAGAGAAAGGTCTCTGCACATGTAAATCATTGGGTGGGCAGGAGGAAAGTCTTGAATAGCTGTCTATTCAAGATCAGGCTCAGAGACCATGGACCTCAATGTCACTGCCAGTCTAATACAGACGCCAGAGGAATATTATGGCTCTGGCGGAAATTAATTGTGGGCACAGAGGGTTCCTCTTGTAGCTCAAGACAACACTGGTGTCAAAGAGGGAATAAGGGCAGCTGCCTCTGGGCACGGGCCCATGCCAAGTAAACATTAGGCATAACCCGCCAAAGGAATATTTAGTAAGATGTGTTTGAGGCCTCACCTAGAGGTTCTTTGATTCTTATTCAAAAGGGAAAATAAAGGCTTCTTGATAGTTTCAGAGTTGGAGCGGCAGAGACAAGAATTGGACTTGACAAGAAAAACACTCATAAAAATGAATGAGGCCCTAAAAGGCTTTGAAATGAGGGCTCTTTACATTGAACTCTGGATTAGGAAATGGAAAATCCTAAACTGAATTCTTTATTTCAGCAACTCACCAGTGAAGAAAGCTTGCAGGAAAGGCATTACTTTTCTTCAATTACACTTAAAGGTTAAACCATCATCTTTGCTGCTCAAAATGTCAACCCGCTGTTAAGATAGTGGGACGTCCACATTTCTAAAGCTTTTACCTTTACCGAGACATCAAACTCTCACAGCTGGAGTGTACATCTCTTCTTGCTGATAAGGGGATAACAGGGGCTCTCTGGGAGTATAACGCAAGGCCTCTGGGTGGTCGAGTGGCCTGTGTAGAGAGGCTACTCCGCATTGACCACCACAGTAATGGACTAGCAGAGCAGATATCATTATCATTATCTGTCATTTGTGATAAAAGTGTCAAGTCACTAAAAAGACCATATTTGGACATGAGGATTGGTCAATGTTTGGTCTATATATATATATATATATATATATATATATATATATATATATATATTATCTTTTCATTCAAAGTGCACTCACTATTAAATACTTAAATAGCTGCCAGTCAGACAATTGCAAACCTCCGGTAGCTCCAGATCAGAGTGTGAAATGTAAAAATGTGGCGTTTCTATGCTTTCAGTGCAGTGGCAGAATAAAATTGATAATTTCAATTATCAAGAACAACACTGCTCAGACTATGCCATATGTGTATGTGATTGTCTTTTGAAATGTGAAATCTGGAATGTCACCTTTTGTTTCTCACCTTCAGTCAGACCACTGGGAGAGCGCACACAAAGGTGCCAAATTGTCACCTTTTTTTTCTCAAGCTGGGACTTATTTTGCATTGCCTTATACGGCTTTGATGATCCTTGTGATTTCATGCTATTGCGGTCAAACTCACTTGAAGAGAGGCAGAAATAGTGGTTATTTTATGTCTTTTAGTGGATAGAAGAAAGAAATTTCCAGAATTGCAGAGGGAATGATATGCAACAAAGATCTCTGGTCAGACGTGAACTGATGTAGCCTGATCTTATGATGTCATGTAGGTCCTGTGTAGCGCATCTAGATATAGATAGATCTAGATTGATATAGACAGAAATTAAACGGAAAATGCAAGTCCATGCTCTATCTTGTAATCTGATCTGATCTGCAGCCCCTGTCGGCAGGACATCATCATTTGTGTCTGCCTTCCAAAACTGTAAAAAAAAATATGAAAAATCACTTTCAAATATAAATTGCAAATGTGCGATGTTACAATGCTATGGTTAAGGTTTGGTTGTGGTTTGGGTTAAAATGTGACATTTGTTAAGATTAAAAGATCTTTTGTAGTCATTTTTACAAAATAATGTGTAAGTGAAGGTTTTTTTGCTTTAAAAAATAACAATGTTGAATGTCTGTTGGAAACGGGAAACGTCAGTCTCCTGTGTTGAAATCCGAGGTTTTGTTGACCCATTCATCCGTCCATCCACCCCAAACTCCGCTCTACTTTGCTGCTCTACAACTACGTTACGTGTCTTCCTTCTTAGCTCCTGTCATCATTACTGCAGCTGCCAGAGGGTTGTGTCATGTCAATGTAAACATGTTGTTTTGGTGCCTCTACTAGAACTACTAATGCGGTCTTGCGTTTAGGTTTTTACATAAATCCCAACATAAAAGACAGCTATTCTCTCATTATCAACATATGAAGGTATGGTAGATTCAGCCTCCAGGCTATAAGATATGTAAAAAAAAGGAAAATATATTTAAATTTCGATTTCATAGAATTGGAACACAGCAACTGATTGTTTTAAAACATAAAGAGAATAATTTAAATTATATAGCTATCAAGTGGAAAAGCAGACCCATGTTTTTGTTAGTTATTCTATATTCCAAAGTGGTTAGTCTGGTAAAGGAGGAAATAACTTTTATATTCCCACACAATCTACGATCCGTAGCTAAGTCAAACTTTTACAATGCTTATTTTGTGCAGCTCATCTTACCCCCATAACGAGTGTAATTTCACACATCCTCAGCATTACCGCTCCTCTGAGCCACACCTGCACTACTTACAGACTGGTGGTGCTGATTAAAAAACAACTGACATCAGCAGTGGAAAAATGAACAAACGCCTCGTGTCACACTTCCGACCCCAAGGTGAAAGAGTGCAAATGAACGAGTGATCAGCTCACTATCCAATCATCTTTGTATTGTAACTTCCCCTGTCTGCGCTTATATGTGTCTGCAGCAAATGTCAGGCAGTGACTTCTTACCAACTACTCTGTCTTTCCTATCCTGCTCCCCCTACTAGTGGTGCAACGGATCATAAAACTCACGGTTCGGATCGTTTCACGGATCAGATCACAGATCGGATCAGCACAAAAGAAAAAAGGGAGCAAATATAACTTTTAAAGATCTCTGATCACGTTTTTTTGCCTCTGATACTAATTGTCGATCATTGATGATCCATATTGGCAGATACAGATCCCTTTGTTGTTTGATTATAGTAGCTGGTCTACAAGGCTCCACCCGTCCCAAAAATAATTTCAACTCTGAAGTCAGTGTGAACCATCAACAATTCTAAATGTTATCCTTTTACTTTGTTATTGTAATTTGGAGTGTTTTCTATATTAAAAACACAATTTAAATAATTTGGAAATCAATGGTTGTATTTTTATGGATTAAGACAAATCTTGTCATTGATAGTTTTAATGATGTATTGTAAACCGGTCATAATTCATCTCTAATATCTATTTATGTTGCTGGGAAAACGTATCCTTCAAACAACTAGATTTAATCTAGTTTGTCACAAACACTACATTTTTACGAGATTACATGTGAACACATCATAACGTTATAATTTACCTCCGGCCAATACTCATTTTCCCTGAACAGAGCCTAAATGCATTGTAATGTAACCGAACGGAACCTTTGATCGTTAAACATTAGTGATGCTGCCAAACTTACTAGCTCTTCTCCTGTCAATTTAAACACAGATTGGTTGTTTACAATGGAACATTATCAGAGATCGGCGACCAGAAGAGCATAAATGCCGATATTTTACTGAACGATCGTCAGTATTTCACGCTGTGATGGTTAACCTTAAGCTTTGTAATTAATCTGTGGTTTACATGCATGCCGAACCATGAGGGGCGATCCATACGGATCACGGATCGTCAGTGGTCCGCTACACCACTACCCATTACCCATTTTATGCCATGGGACTCTATGTGACAGATAGTACTGTGTAAGCCCTGCTGGTGCTTTTGACACTCAACAAAACACATCAGTTAAACCAGTGGACAAGGTTTTTTTCATTTTTATTTTATCAAAATGTAGGGAAGTAAATAAAATGAGTTGGAATTTAAAAAGTGGAAAAAATGAGTATGAAATGATTTGTGACGTGAAGTGCCTTCATGCTGGTCTAAAATGATTTCACAAACTTGAAAGTTTGCTGCAAAACCACATTGCATTGACAAGCTACACATACATATTCAAAAAACTAATGCGTAAACACAGATGTTAATTTGGAGTTAAGAGAAATCGTCCTGACCAGAGTCCTCTGCCAGATATTCCCAGAAAACTTTCATTACACATTTTGGTCTAGCTGGTCTGTTTGCATTCATCCCTGCCATCTGATTCAGCTCACCCTTTGGTCAATTGACAGCTATGCCCCTATACATACAGCCTCAGATGAAAAGACTATAAAGTTAAAAAGAACTTTGATATTGGGCAATTCTACTAAAACTCAGATTATTTTCAGTAACAGTGATTTAAATGTTTGCTACCAAGCTTCTTTGATTGCTTTGACTCATACAGGTTGGGCAAATAAAACTACTTGGTTCATGAAAGATCATGGTTAAATGTCACAGAGATTGTAACTTGCCCGCCCTGACCTTCACACCCTTCCTTTTTGATGCACTATATGTTTATTACGGTATTTCCTGCATTTGCACTGGAAGTTGTAAGGTCGCATAAGAAGTACTTTACTGCAAAAAGAAAATGTTTTTAATGGCCCCTCCAGATTCCTAAAATCTGACTTACTGTAGCATGCTACATCATTGTCTTTTAAGTTGCTAGCAATAACACTAATTCACTAAGGATGTAGAGTGAGTGAGGAAATTGTTTTCACATCATTCTGTGATTAATAGTGAATCTCCTGAGACACAGTAAAGTCCAAACATATCTGACACCATTCTGAAGTTGAAGCTACATTAAATATGGTAGGGGTGGGAATCACCTGAGGTCCCACGATATGTTATTATCACGATACTTAAGTCATGATACAATATAATCACAATACTGATACCGATATGCTGAGTATTGCGATAACATGTATTGCGATTTATTACCTTTTTTCAACTGCAAATTATGTTTTATGTAATAAGATAACGTTTTCAGTCTGGTCATCTCACTTCAATCATTTTTATTGCAGCAAAATGGGATTGTCAAGCAGACAGACTGACCAACACTGTCATAAAAACCTGTCATAAATGTTGCATGCACCTGACAAACTGAACTGTTTGTATTACAGTCTACATAGTCCAACTTAACTGAATGCAAACGTGTGTGGACTGCTGTACTATTACAGGTATTAACAATGCAACTTGTACAAAAAATGCAGCACAAGAATGGGGGATTGCTGACAGAAACCTAGTGGTTGTAACCGACAACGCTTCCAACATGCATGCCATTCAGTTAGTGGGATACCTGCATGTGAAGAGTTTCGCTCGCACGCTCAATCTGGTCTCACAACGGGCGTCAAATCTACCGACAGCAACCAGGCTCATGGGGAGAGTGCGCATAACTGGCTTTTTCAACAATTAGATTTAAACGCGTAGATTTTTTTTCTCCGATGTTTCCATCTTTGTTTTGACCAACTTCCTACCAATCACGCTGACCCGGGACCTCTGCTGACCTCACCAGAAAAAAACTCAGCACCATCTAGTGGACTGAAAAAGCAATTGATTTTATTATTCTAATACCAAAAAGTTTAAATAAAAGATTGATACTTGGCATCCGTGTATCGATACAATATTGCCACGCAAAATATCGCGATACTATGCTGTATAGATTTTTTTTCCCCACCCCTAATATGAGGTACATCTGTTTTGCGCTTACCATCTTCTAATACTCTGCACAATGCATTATTCCGGCTGCTGGCTCAAACACAACCAAGTGGTTACTGCTGGTGGCCTGGAAAGAATGCAGGGAAAGAGTCCCATGACCCCCCCATCACTGGCCATGGTAATCTTCAACTTTGCCAAGGCTTTTGACACTGTCCCATGGGCACATCTTGGACGTACTGGAACGTAAGGGAGTGAATGAGTAGATACGGGAATATACTGTATAGTCACATATGGAAAAACATTTTTTCTTTCATCAACTATGGCACATTATGAAACGTCTTGCTTTTGCATTTTCTGGATATACTGTTCAGTGCTGCAGCTTAATTAGCTTGATGTAAGCATCATTGTCATTTTTGAAATCGTCACGCTCTCTAGTCGCACCACCAGCTGGGTCCGCATCACAGGTATCCCAGCAAGTTTTATGCATTGAATCAGTCTCTCCCCATACACAATGAATGGGAGCAACATGTGTCACCTGTCTGGTCGCGTACAGTTGGCAGAAACCTTGGCTCTGCTCTCAAGCCCCCAAGGACATAGAGGTGGCATTTGGGCCTGAACATTTTACCCAAACTCTAATGACCTTAGTAGAAGAAGTGCTTAAAAGTCTTTTTACTCCTCAGATGATAACTGCTGTCAGTTCAACAACACTGACACACTACATGCAGCACAACCTCCAGTTCTGAAGAGTAAAGCAAATGTGGAAGTGTCTTAAACTTGCATTCTATCTCCTGACCAGCAGGGGGAACTCCTCTGGTTGCAAAAAGAAGTTCAAATGTACGGAAGTCTATGTGAAAGTGACCATACTACTTACTTGATTTATTTCCTCAGTAAACATGAATTTATGGTCTCAATGGCTAGTTTCAAGTCTTCTTCATTACAGCATTATGTTCATTTAGTAAATTATGGTCCCATTTAGAGAAAATCTAAATGGTCTAAAATAGACCATAAAGTGTAGTATGCTTTAGGGTGGGGCTACCTTGTGATTGAAAGGTCGCTGTCCTACCAGAGCCATATATGACATCTCTATGTTACTCCTCCGCCATCCAAATATGGTCACTTCCATTCATTGGTGACAAAAAAGCCAAGAGGGCGACAACCGTAATCCAATATGGCGACAGTCAAATCGCTGAACTCAATGCTTCAAAACGGCAGTCTACAAACCAATGGGTGACGTCATGATGACGATGTTCACTTCTAATATACAGTCTATGGTGCAGCACTATTAATTAAGGATCCTTTTGATTAACATTTACAAGTAATTCAACACATCTAACAGATTTAAAGGAATTTAGTTAACAATTCTCTATGCCAAAATGTCTCTCTGGATACCACATGCATTCAGTTGATCCAGTGAGTCACCTCATCATAATTATCTTCATTGTTTGACAGTACGAACTAAATGGCTTCAACTAGATAATAAATTACACCATGGGTAATAATTAGATGTAGGCAATTTGTTTAATTAGTGCAATATGTTTGTACTGATACCTTGGATGTTGTTACAAAGGACTGTTGGGAGTTTTTTTTGAAGAGGATTAAACGGTTTCAGAATTCTGCCAAAGAGAGAGGACCATTTTGCCACATTTTGAAAGGACAGTGGAAACTGTGGGTGAAATAAGCAAATTCAGACAAATCACAAATCAGTTTAAAGAGCAGCTTGTCAAGGAGTATCTCGTTGTTCCTGCAATCGGGATTAGACACGAGTGGACAGGAAGTAGAACTGTGAGCACGACCAACCAACTATGCACCACCAGAGGTCAGCAACATTTGCTTCATCCCTCTGAAGGATGGTCCAGAGGTTGGTGACAGAGACTGGACCCCTCTGGAGTACAAAGACGGTGGCGGAACCCCTCTGTTGGCTATGGAAGCATCAGCATGTGTCGGCAGGACTGCCAAGAGCAAACAAGGAAGAGGTGTTGGTCAGACCCATGATTGGGAACTAGTAGCAGGTATTGGCTGACCGCCGGCTGCACTGCCAATATGAAACAAGGACCACGTGTGAGCCATAATGCCGACTGTGAACTATGGGCAGGTGTCCGCCAGACCGCCCACAGAAAATGAGGACTAGGGTTGCTTCGACGCAGGAGAAGTCAGCTGAGACCCTCAACAAAGGAAAGGCGAGACCTCGGCTGGGACCCCTTCGCATGAACTGGCAAGCTGGAGCAAGGCAGCCAGTTTAGCAGGCTGATAAGCACACTGGAGGCTAGCAGACTGGGAACTAGCTAGCTGGATGCTAGCAGGCTGAGGATTGGACTGATGGCTGTGAACCTTGTGCTGAGGATCTGAGGTGTTGAGGAACTCTAGGTATAGAGAGTAACATATATGTGGTAGTTATAAGCGCGGATGAAACCTATTGGGATCACTTTAACTTGCCAAACTAAATACTACCAAGTTGTTTTTTGCAACCATAGATCAGCTGTATCAGGTTGTACCTTTGCAATAGTGAGTTTTTTTCTAGGACAGCTTTCAGTCATTTCAAATATTGGATGTCTGGAGCACCAATAGCTATAACAGTATAGCTCACTCGGTAGGTCCGGCGCCCCATGTACCAAGGCTCATGGGGTCCTTGGTACAAGATGCGCAGACCTTTGCCTCCTGTCATCCTCTATCTCTCCTCCTTTCCAAAGCCAAACATAATATCTTAAAGACATTTTGGATATTTGTTGTAGCATATAGACATTGCACAATGCTTGCTGAATTGTGTGGGTTTGTATGCATGTCATTAATAGAAATGTGATAACAATGTGCGGGCAATGTCTGACCCTGCCACATGTTAGCGCGAGGTAGAAAGTTGTTTAGGAAGGAATCAAATAACTGAATAATATAGTTGTTTTGATAAGCATCTTTTGTATCATGATGGTAGCACAGAGTGTGTTTTCTACAAAGTAAGTGGTAAAATGGCGCTGACTCAGGTTTGCACCCGCTTTCTTCCTCAGCTGTGTTCTGCTCTAGTGAGCAACAGTCACCCAAGTGATTCTGACTCGGCTTGACCTAGGACAATATTCTCTCACCAGGTCCAGTTCCACCTCACTGGGTGCATATTGCCACTTATGCACTTAACAGTAGCGTGCTCTCTCTTTCCCCTTCTTCATCCTCTCTCTGTCTATCTTGCAGTTGTCTCAACAACTTCTTTTTGCACACTCCTCCCATCACTCACCCTTTCTGCTTTCTCTTTTTACTGTCTGTTACTCCAACTCTCTGTCGATTTGTGCTTATAAATTCTTTACTCAGCTCCCTAGTCATAATTTAATAATCAGAAGTAAGAAGCAGAAGAACGTTCTCCTGCTTAGTATTTTTTTTTTTTCTTGAGATTTGCACAGTCATTTCTTGTCCTATATGATTATTAGAGGTATTTGAACTTCACTAAGGAGAGACTAGTATTGTTTCACGAATGAAATGTGATACATGACGTACGTGATGCTGAAGCACTAAACAGTGAGGAAACTGAGGAATTAACTTATACAATATGTCTGACAGCTGTTGTAAAATAAAGCTTATGCTAACACAGCAGCACACACATGTACAGACACAATACCAGACCACCTTGATCTGTTAAAGACACATCAACAATTCTAACCCTCGCTGTTCAGGTATGGACCACAGTGGCAAAGTCATTGTTGTATCTTCTTCGAATGGTGTTAATATTTGTGTGGGCCATAAATAATGCTAACAAATAACCGCATAAAAAGAATTAATGAAAAGCAAACAGAAGTAGAGCAGAGAGATGCATGGTTATACAGAGTAGCGACAAATTACCCTGGGGGGAGGGTGTTGGGATAAGGGGCTTCGGTACAGTCATTACTCTGTACAGCGAGTACGGTCTGGCTAACACCTGTGTTTCCCTCTGAACTGCCTCAGCCTAATTAGCCCACACACACCCTGGGGATCCTCCAATGCACAATACCTGGACTGGGGGGGAGGAAGGGAGGGTTCGACGGGGAAAGCAGGGAGGGCACATAAAAGTTTAAGGTAGAGTGAAAAATATAAAGCGTAGGTAGAGAGAATGGATCCATGTAATTACTCAATGCGCTCTTCTGCTGATACCTGATAACAGAATATTATGAGGTCAGGGAGAAGGACGGAGACAGTGGCGCAGGCAGAAGCTAACTGACATCTGCTGACAGCAGTGAGAACTGGAGGTTGAGAGGTGGAGGAGTCACGCTCCTCTCTGTTTCATTTGCACTCACCCCATGGTTCGGAAGTGTGGAATGAAATGTTTGTTAATTTCAGATGTCACTTTTATTCTTGCTAAGAACACCTGGAACTCGTGCCCATCCTCCCTCTCCCAGTGATAACACAGCCGTAATACATATAATGTATCTAATATATATATATCAAATATATATTAATATACATATTTCAAATTGCATGATTGATTGCACAATTTTTGACATGAGAATATTTTCTTTCCATTTGTTTACATATCTACAATTCACTACATTCTGGACATTGTGTTTCCTCTTCTCATATTTATCCTCTTCTCTTCATTAAATTTCACAGGTTGTGTGCCAATAAATAAATTTAAAAAAAATTCAATGCGTTTAGATTACAGCTCATCGATGCATTGATCCAGCTTGATGCCCAGAGGATGGAAAAGAGTCTTAGAGAGTGCGAGAGATGTAAACCTAGCATTCAGCCAGGCTGGCCCCATTGAACTCTGGGTGCAATACACACAATTATATCACAGTGGATGTTTCCAAGAGTAAAAATGTATACCGTTGCATAAACGTAGATGGACAACAGATGGAGTTCATAACAACATGTAATTAAAAGTTATTTTTGAGAAGTACATGCCTAGTTAATTATACTTATCTCTGCTACATGGTTGGCTAAAATATGACAATTTCTGCTGCTGTGAGGCACAGCAGAATGAAATACTGTAGTTTCACATGTTCCATTGTTCCAGTTTTAAGGATTGATCACTGTACAGAAGTAGTCTACAGTTTAATATGCCGCCTTCCTTTCTCTATCTGTCACAGTCCCTTTGCCACTTAACACACTGTTGCCAGCATAGCAAGACACAAAAAGACAAATGCACACAAGGGCAATGGACTGTGTGTCTGAGCACACACACACACACACACACACACACACACACACACACACACATTCAAATGAATTGAAGTTGACACTCAAACATTATGTCGATCACTTACTGATCTCTGCCAGGAAATTCTGTAAATGTGTGTGCGCTTACTTAGTGAGATGGGAGGGCACCGATCCCACATATGCTGACTCCAAAGACAAGCATGGATCACATTACCCTGTGCCTCAAGACCACACACACACACACACACACACACACACACACACACACACACACACACACACACACACACACACACACACACACACACACACACACTCCACACTCTTGCACTCTTGTTTATACATCTTCAATAGCTTTAACTGGCCATATGCAACTTCTGTTTTGTGAAACAATGTTAATTTTCACTGAACTGTGTAAAAGATTATTAACAAAACCAAGCTGTATTCATATAATCACATTGGATAACATAGACAGGCAATAGAAGCAGTACTAATTAAATAGTTTTTTAGTGTTCTATAAATCATATGTAAGTTTGATGTATATAAATAAATCATGAGCTCTCAAGATGGGTGGTTTGTGGTGAAGAAAATTACTCTTTTTCAAAAACATACAAGGTGTTGGAGTGAAAGTGTTGACGCAGAATAGTGTGAGAAAAAAAAGTAGAAATTGTGGTTTTCCTGGGCCTCTCCTTGCTTGAAGAAAGTACACCATAGTGGAATTTACACAGAATATGCTTACTTAAGTATTGCTGATGTCAACAGAAACCAACTTGTGTTACAACCTTTTTATACCAAATATCCCTGTATTGAGGGGATGTTAGTGAAATTTTCCCACTTCCTCTTAAAATCTTTCTATTTTAAAATATCTCTTCTCACTTCCACCTTTCTTTTTGTATCTACAACTCTATCCTCCTCTCTTCTCCTCTCCTCAACACGGAGACAGATCTGAGACTCCTCTGGCGGTGACAGAAGTAGGCTGCGCATGCCACAGCGCCAGCCCAATCAGTGACGATCTGCATGGTAATGTGTGGCAGGGGCGGGATAATGAAGTTCCCAGCTTGCCGACTGGAAGGCTATCCTCCGGTGTGCTGAGTGATTTATCTCCTCTGTCAAGAGCCAGGACAGCCAGGACTTGTCCTTCCCCATGGTCCCCGGGAACAGGAGTCGAGCAGAGCCAGATAAGAGATGGAGAGAGCAGAGGGTCCCATTTGCTTGCAAAACATAAAGCAGAATACATACATTATATCAAAGCAAACAATACGATAAAGGCTCTTTAACTATTAATATATGAAAATGTATGAGAGGTTCTTTTTCTGGGGACCCAGTGCAGTTGTTTGGGCGTAATAGTAAGTGGGACCTATGACTCTCCCCATGTTGTTTCACTCATTTGTCCCCTACACTGTCGGCCTATTCATCACACTCATCCTGCCCAAAGCAACATGACAAAATGCAAAATAACTCTCATTCATGATTTACAACTCTTTTGCGATGTAGCCACGGACAAAACCCAACAGTGTTGTTGTCTATTATGCAGAATACAGGCCAAACAAAAAAACAGTGACATGGTCCCATGATACTTGTTTGAGGACTTCCAGTATTTTCCTGCTACAGCTGTAGGTGTGATCTATTTGGATAAAAGGGAGAAACTGACATGTTGAGTCTGCTGGCTTGTCAGATGACATCTTATAAATGCTTCATGAGATTAATGATTAGTAGAATAGTCGTCAACTATTAATTTAATCGCAGACTATTTTAATGTTATGTTAGATATATCATTTTTTTGTAAAAAATGTCAAAATTGTCTGATTTCAGCTCCTTAAATAGGAATATGTTCTGGTTACTTTACTCGTCTATGAGGAGTCAGCTGAATGTCATTGAGTTTTGGACAAAACAAGACAGTTGAGGGTGTCATCTTGGGCTTTGGGAAACACTGATAAACATGTTTTTATAGACAAGACTAATCAATTAATTGTGAATATATTCAACAGATAAATCAACAATGAAAATAATTGTTAGTTTGAGACCTATTTGTATCCCATCATTTATTTTCCCCTCTGATTTTCTACATGCTCTTCTTGGCACTCAACACTGTTCCTCGTCTCTCAGGCCTAAAGACTGGTCACTTTAAATCTCTATCAGACTTTACCTTGGACGAAATCAGTCCAGTGAAGTACATAATGAGTTCATTTAGGTAATTAAGCAGTCAGGTGGAATAAAAAAAGGCTCACTGAATTGGCCTGAGGAGTTTTTTTCAAAATAATCAAGATTCATAATACATCTAATTGGACTTTTATACCCCAAATAACTCTATTTGTATAGAAGATATCTCAGTTTAGGGACATTTCTTGGACAGATGCACACATTTAAAACAAAATGAGACTTACAAAAATTATTAGGATTATTATTATTATTCCTATTATGAGTCTAAAAAATATCCAAATTTGATGTAGGCAATTAAAAGCTAACTTTTACTGCAAAAAACAAGTCCATCCAGACCTTTATCTTATAAATGACATAACCTACTACACATACATTTCTTTGGTCAACAGCATTTTGGCTGGAAACAGAATAGCTGCATGGAAGTTCAGAAAAAAAAAAAAATTGAATGTCGGTTGAATGTTAACTGTTGACTTTTGAAAATATGTTTCCATGATGTTTCTTTAACCTTGAGCTAGTGCTGTAACCATGTAACCACTTTAACTAACCCAAACAAGTTCCACTATGCTTTAATTGCTTTGTATTGCAAGGTTGATATAGTCGGGAAAATAAATGAAATGCGTTGTCAGTGAATGTTTTGCAACTTGCCTGATTTATTTTAAAAAAAAAATCTATATATGTTAATAAATGCAATGTGACTAACATCACATTTCTGTCAAACTGTTTTGTTACAAATATAGTACATTTCTAAGAGACAGGTTGGTCCTATTAGGTACCTGTATGTGTGTTGTAGACAATAATAAACACAATGTGATTTTGTTGGCTATATTACATGTATATGTTATATGCATGCAGAAGCAATGTCCTGGTTATGCATGGCTCAGAGTCAGAGGAGGGAATTAAAGAACATACAGTCGGCATATCTTTGTTGATGGTGTGCATCAAGATGGAGCCATGACTGTGTTTTTTGTTATTGTTGTAATTATCATAATCTTAAAATTGTCAAATCCATGGTTGACTTCCTGTCTATTAATCTTGAAAACTGAACTTTCAAATCTTGTTCTGTCATGTCAACACGATGAAGTATTCACCTTAACAATAACAGACTCATCACTCAAACAGTTGCCCTAGGTTTATCCTCACATAAAAACATCTTTTCGACAAGAGAAATGACACATATATTGTGGTCCATGATGCACTGCTAATGCCCAATGAATAGGAGTAGGAGCGCCTGTGACAGGTTTTGTGTTAGATTATCTAAAATTAACCACTCTGTTTGTATGTAAAATATAGATATCTTTGCCCAACATTAGAGACATTATCACACACGTAATATTATGGAATTAATCTTTAATTACACTAACAATGTGCCAGTGTTTTTTTTCTTTTTTTCTTTCACCTCTCCTCTTATGTTTAATTAAAACAAATGAACAAAGCCAGGGGTTCTCATAACCTGATTTGGCAAAGATCAACCTCATTTGGAGTCAATTAAAATATAATGCAGTGGAATTAATTATCTTATTTCCACTGTGCATTATCTGAGCCAAGATACATTTTGAGAAACACAGGAGCTGGAAAAAGGAATTTTATCATTCTTAAAAAGTCATAGCATTTAAAAAGAAAAAGTAAAAAAAAAAAAAGTGTGACAAGGAGAGATTGACAGAATATTCTGGATAATCGAGCACATTGAACGGTGCAATTCTCCAAACAAAATGTGTGAAGACCACATCCTCTAAAGCTTTTGAAGCTGTAGAATAGTTCACACTTTAATTTGTCACACCTCTAATTTGACAATTTCAACCTTTCAATTCCTTAATTATTTCAATAGTAATTCATCTCACTAGAGTCTAAAGATATTGTTGGAGAATGTGTGTTGTGAAAAGCAGGTCTGGAGGCAGAGTTGTCTGAGGAGGAGCAGGAAGTGGGAGGGGCCTGGCTTGATTGACCCTGGGCTCTCTATTGTACTCAATCCTTGTCTGAGTAAATATGTTAGTTCATTTTCTCTGTGTACATTGATTGCAGTACATTTAGTTATTTGCTAAGATAAAACTGATGAACATTGTGTTGATTTTAGGGTGTTAAAGAGTCACCACATATTGCTTCCGTTGTATTAAAGTTGTGCATGGTAATAATACGTTGTGTATATTTCTGCTTAATAAACGCAGCATAGGTTGTACCAGCGTCATCTGCCCTACACCTGTCTACAATAAATCAGTTCAAGTGGATTTCCTGGTGTATCATTGTGCCTGACCACACATCCATAGTGTTTGTCAAATAACCTGGTAATCAGCACACCCTCATGCAGTCCTGAATGGTGAACATTTTACAAAGTGAGAGAACAATCTTTTACTTAAAGTGGTTAGTGAAAACACAGCTTGCTCTCATTTTGTTAGTGGCAGCTACTTCTGTTGTTACCTAAAGTGATTAGATATGTGGGAACTTTGACTTTGGTCATGGTCATATTGGTCTACTGTAGTATTTGTGGTGTAGTCATTTAGACATATTCCGGTGCTGCCATCTTTCAGTCATTCTAGGTCAGACCAGTATCCTTAAGAACTACAAATATATTAATTTCTACGTCCAATTTTGGACTTGATCATTTAGGTTCAATACCAACCTTCAGTGCCAAAGTAGGAAGTAGTGTGCCCGATATGCAGTGAGGCGGAGCATGGTGGTGTGGAGGCTGGGGTGGTAGGTGGTGGCATAGCGTGTCTGAAGATCGTGCAGGACTTGATGTCCCGTCACAGACCTACCTTTGCCTTTTCACTAACAGTAACTATGACCTTTACTAAAACAGAGAAACAAACAATTTTACCTAGCTGTATGTTTCTCAATGATGTCTTGTCCAAATCTAGGATAATACTTTTTTTCTGTTTACTCCAGACATAAGTACAAGTTAATATTCAGTTTGGGATAGCCAGTCTACTCTGTTTAATACTGGTAAACCTGCTCCAGATTAACAAATAACATTCCTTTTTGAACCAGATGTATTATGCTCACTGCTCTTATCAATATATTACTTCAGAAAAGTAAACATAATATTCATAGAATCTTTATTCCTAAACATGTCAGTTTACCGCTGTAATGATATTATAAAAACAATCATGGTGTTAAAACATATTGATTGTATTAACAACAAAAGGCCAGAACATTACATTTTTAAGTTAAACATTTCCCATGTCCCTCACCTCTTTAATCATTTTTTTTTTTTTTTTTATCAAGCGTCAGTGATAGGTCACAAAGAGAATGGAAAATGTTTTCCTTTTTGTGAGTCAAAAGGATCTAGTGTAACCCTCTTGTTCACTGTAGCTCATTATTAGGAAGCGTTAACAAGTCTGTGTTCAGGCAGAGGGAGAATAAGTAAACAGTAATTGACTCCTGGCCTCTCATCGCATTAGAGGGCCTAATAAAATGGGCTCTGCATTCACAGGCGTGCAAGATGACTGAGGGAACACTCTTGTCTCATTTATCATCAGAACCCCCTGAAATAAGCATACGGCCTCAGCAGATGAACCATTAACTTGAACTAGTATTTTATAATAGACTCAGTGTATGTCTCTCTCTGCTTCTGCGTCTTTTTCTCTTCACTCTATCATCTGCCTCTTTGGTTGAAATAGCATTTCTGTGATCGTGTTTCACAGCATAAAACAGCATTTTAACATTCAATTGCGCACACATATAGAGTATACAGTATATGCACATGCAAACAGTGTGCGTTGGTGCAGAGCACAGCAGCGGTCTGGTGGCAGCTGAGGCTGGCGTGTGTCTGAGCAGGCTCCTTAGAAGCAGGCGAGGGTGAGGGTGACAGCGTCAGCTTGGCTCTCCTAATGAATGTCTCACTTCCCCCGGCACACTCCCTTCACTCTCCCCTCGCAGGCACCTAGCACCCCTCCGCCTACGGGCCCCACATCTCACCGGTCGACAGCTAGTGCCATCATTGGTATGACCTCATGGCCTCCCAACCTCGCCTGCGGAGCCAGTGTCACTTTGGTTTTGGCAAAGGCTGGGGTTCTGGGGGTGGTGTCAGGGCACTGTGAAGGGTAAATAGATTAATAGAAGCTAATGAGAGGCAGAGGAGCAGTACAACCAATACATACAAATTAGTGTTTGTCTTTGTCTTTACTGTTTCGGTCAGACGTTATAGGAAGACAGTATGGCAACATACACACAGTACTTAATGTCAGGGTGCTGCACATTTAAATATTTTTCAATAGTCCAACTTTTTTTTAGGTAAAGTCACATAAAGTGAAATAATATTTTTAAGTGTAAAAGGTACTTCCATAACAAATGTGACATCATTATGCTTCCTCAATCACATGTCAGGTGGACGATGTCCCAACGATGCAGTAGAAGGTGAATAAAAGTAATTTTCTCTTGTGAGAGCCAATGAATCTATGACAAAAAGGATAAAAAAACTTTAGAAAATCCTATAACACTTTATTATGCATGAATTACACACAAGTAATAATGTTTTAACTACTGTGTACTATTTTTTTGCCCCCTGTTGGTGTTCCTTTCCCCTAGGAGCTCCTGTCCCCACAAAGTATAAAGTGAATTGTGTTTTTAATTTGCCTGCTTTTATACATAGTAGGTGTCAGTGTGGATGTGTAACATGTCTAATGTATTCCATACTTTGCACCCAATGCATGCTAGGATATGCTGATAATATCTATTTTACTAATATTTTTTTTATTAAGTCATATGTTTAACAGTTTGTTGTAATAAGTTGATTATTAATAATTACATCAATAATGTAATAATATAAATCAATAGTGCTTTAGCAATTAGTGTACTAAAATTTTTGCAAAAAATTATAATTGAATTACTGAGTTATGCTCAGCCTGGCTTTTTCTTATTGAACACGATGAAGCCAAACAAATACATGACAAGTCAGACTTGAATCTACACTACACAACATTATGCATGGGCACATACAGCGTAGTATCAGGATTTTACACATTTTACATACAGCTCAAGTGTAGCATTTAGTTACATTCATGGCTTAATGAAGTGGATAGGAACTCACCCTGAACATGTTGGTCTTTTCAGTGACAAAGTCGAAACACTGTCAGTGTTATTGGTCACTCAGGTACAAATAATGTAATGGTTGTGATCACTGGATAAGCTTTGATTATCCCTCACTCTAGTTGTTTCTATCTCTCTCACATACACAGGCAGATATTCAGACACTGATTGGTTGAATGCACACTCTACATGTGCTCACTATACTGTATGCACCCGCTGAACATTTGTTTCAGATGGTCACTGAGATGTCCACCACAAAGTTTCTCTTTTGGTCAGGTCTACAGTTTTTTGCTTCTTGTTCCTTATCTTGTGGCATATCTCTCTACCTTTCCCTTTTCTTTGATTGCGGGTTTTCAGTGTGGTTATCCAATGTGTATCTCTCCCCTCTCCCCTACTTGAGCAAGGTGACAATTACAGGGTTTTCAAGCTGAGAGGAGACACTCATCAACATCTATAATCTGTGGGGACCCCTGTCGCACGCACGCACTCCACACGCACACACACACACACAAACACACACACGCACACACACACACACACACACACACACACACACACACACACACACACACACACACACTTTACCACCCCCACATGTCCCTTGCTGTTCCTCACTCACAGGAGCGGAGCAAGCAAATCCAGAGGCATGACAGATAGACAGACAGACAGACAGACAGACAGACAGACTCACAGACGTATCATTATCCGAGTCTCACCATCAGGGTGGGTTGTCTGACTATAACAGGGCTGAGGACCACAGCTTTCAGTCCCGTAATACTGTAACACAACTCTTTGCATACTATCAAATGCCCAGTCACCCACATTATGTAAAGTCCATCTGGGCCCTTTATGTCACCCTTCACTACCTGTATTAATGTTGGTCTGTAATATGCATAGTTTGTAGTTTAGTCCAAAGTTTTGATGTTTTTGTAGAAGGTACAGGGAAAGAAATAACAGTAATTTATTTTAAGTACTCTTTTGCAACAAGGCGGACAGGTGAGGGGAAAGAATAAGCTCTTTTAGCGTAGGTCAACTACTGTGTTTTTTTACCAATCTCTCTCAACTACTCTACAAATCTGGACAAATCCAAATCACTTTCCTACTCCCTGTCTCCCCTGTCCCCTTTCCTCCTCTTCTCTGCTGGCGTAGACCCTGTCTGGACCTAAACAGGAAGGGTGTGGCGCTGAGGTGGCACACCAGGGTCGCGACCTGGCCTCCCTCCCGTCATTAGAGCCTCCAGCTGGGCCAGGACTTCCGTTGATGTGGTCCACCGAGGAGGGGAGGCAAGGGAGGGACATCCCCTTAATTGTACCCTAGGTCATAGCGAAAGGAATGTCTGAGGTCTGAGGCCTTGTTACACACACACACACACACACACACATACACACACACACACCAGAAACGCTCCTATACACGCTCTCTCTCTCTCTCTCTCGCTCTTTCTGCACCATCTCTCGTTCTTCTGTGTTCTCCACCTCCCATACACCCACCCCTGCGGAGAAGGCCACTAATTGGCACATTGGCTGCCAGTGTGGGTGTGGAGGGAATGTCAGAACGCCACGCCATAGCAGGGAACCCACAGACATCTCCAGAGCAATATGGGGACCCTTGGGAGAAACGGAGAAGATGAAGAGCACCCTACTTCACAGCTTCCTTTGACCATTACATAATAGAAAATAGGTAAAGGAAAAACATGCAGTACAGTAGGTCAGCATGTTTTGGGTGATTACAGATCACAATCAAATCTTATCTATTGCTTAGGTTTTCAATATTATGACAAGTGGTGGTGGTGCAAGAAGATTTTATTTTCGAAATTCACTCATTACCAGGTCACGGGCAAAATAAAATAGTATATTTTAAAAAAAAAACAACCAATGCAAAGACTATTATATTTAGGAAAGTTTCAGGTCCAAAACTAAGTCTCCATCCACCAGTAACATTATATGGAGGAAGAGAACATTTGATTCAGACCATATAAAAGACTCTCCATTCATTGCCAGGAAGATAAATAAAAGTCCTGTTTCAGTTGGGCATTTTTTAGAAAGTTTTTTTTTATTGGCCCTCATCCTCTCTTTTATTGACTACTCAGGCCATCTGGAATGCTCCAGCTGTGAAAATTTTGTCTACTGTAGTTTGAGTTTTTTTTTGTCAGACCATATTCCCATACAAAGCAACATACAGTGTGCATAAAGCAGACCTTCTCCTAACTGGATCAGCACGATTTAAACACCAATTTTCAATTATTACACACATATAATAAATACAATTTCTGTGTAGGTCACTTATTTCTCCACTGAGAACAGTAACAGCTGTGTATTATAATAGCTGATGACTAAACCAAGAATTGTATTAGCTCTCTATGGTGTCCTATTACTGACATTTAATGGGTACTATTGGATTAAAGACCCTTTTTTTTCACTGTGAAATTGATTGAATGAATTCCTAATTTCAAGGACTGCCAGTATACCACAGATAAATATGGTTTCAGGTGTATTTTAAGAAGGTATAGATGTATTTAAAGAGTGTGTGCTTGGTTTGTTTTTAGCCACTGAAGCAAAATAGCCTTGTATGTGCGGAGGGATATTACATTTTTAGGTTGGTGAGTCTCTCTCATCAGTAAGTCTCACCCTTTCACCGTCCACAGGCCTACAATTCAAGATTTAATTATGAATAGCTGTATAACATCTGCAGGTTTATAATGAAAGATCAAGTAATGTGATTTTTGTTAATTTGGAATGGCAGCACGAATCCTATCTGCTCTCTCTCTCTCTCTCTCTGCCTCTTTGTCGTTCTCTTTACTTTGCATATTCTCAGGAGAAACAAAGATTCTCAAACAAAACATGCGACACATGCCTATCATAAAACAACCCTAGATGATCAGCTCTGACAAAATAAACAGCTGAAGGTCACTGTGAAACAATGGCAATTCTTTAACTTGAGACTAAGAGCATGGTAGTAGGTGGCGCTGCTGACATTAATACAAAAATAGAATGGTGATGAGGGCTGGTTAGAGTGGGTGGGAGAATGGGAGTGGGTGGCTATTGGTGCATTTGAACTTGTGGTGGGCTGAGGTGCAGGGGGCCCAAAAGGAGGGAGGGCAGGTCAGGGACTGATAGCCCACAAGGCTGGTGGAGCCTCGGCCCATCGAGCATGCAGCCAACTTTCCAGTCAACACATGAGTCAGTCAGCAGAGATGCGCCCAAAATAAATGGCTTTCCTGTTCCAGGCGGAACCACACCCTCTCGTGGTTTCTTAGAGGGCAGCGTGGGCAGGCTGGGCGACCGCCCCTCTGGGGTTTCTGGGGCCGGGGATGGATCTGAACTGGGGAGGTGGCGGAGGTGGCGGAGGTTGAGAGGGGGAGAGGGGGAGAGGAGGAGAGAGGGAGTGGGTGTTGAGTAGGGGCTGCAGGGAGCATGGGGGCGTGTTTGAGTTCCCAAAATGGCAACATTGGGGTGAGGAGCTGGCAACCCCTCAGTCTTTTCATTGTTTATTGTTTACCCGCACCGTGGACAGTAAACAATGGCACGCCCTCTCTTTGGGCGCTCTGCGGCAGAGGCTGGAGCTGAAGCTGACCCTGGAGACCAGGCTGTGGGCAGGGCTTGCTCCAACTTCCAACCATCCCTGTTCCAACACACCGCTAGGCCTCTGTAGACAGACTTAAATGTCAGTCACTGTCTTTTTCTCTGCGTTGTTTTTCCACTTCGTCCTTCATAAAATACCCTTTTTTTTAAATAAACAACTTGTTTCTCCCTCTCTATTGTTGAAAGCCCTGTATGAGTGATGGCCATGTGTTGACTTTCTAAACTAGGTTGCTTAATGGTGATGGAGATCTCCACTCGGTTCCTGACGGGACACTAAGTTGTTTGGCCAGCCAGAGGTTAGATGACCTGACGACTCTTGTCCTCCTCTTTATATCTTGTTTTTCTTCTATTGTTTCTCTTTTACTCTTTCTCTCTATCTTTCTCTGCGTATGTGTGCATGTCCCCGCCCATGATAGGTCTCGTTAGCCGTCAAGTGTCATCTTTATTAGCGCTCTCGGTGAGTCAGAGGAGTGACAAGAGAGAGCTGGGAGTCGGTCTTTCATTACCCCTGGCGACGGAAGTGTCATTCTCTCCATCTATTATTCATATTCTCTTTAATTTAACCAGGTAGAAGTGGCCTCGCAGCCTAGCGCTCACAGATACAGTGAGTCACCCCGCAAGACAAACATGGACAGGGAGGGTTTTTTTTGTTATTATTTGAAGCTGTTCCCAGTGAGGCAATCTGCTTGCTGGCTGTCAGGAGACAGAGCAATTATATGTTCGGCTCAAGATTCAAGACTTCAAAACTGTAATGATATGAGTGCCATCTGTTAAATATATTGTTTAGTTGGCACAAAGTCATCAAAATATTACTGTATCAAATTATTGTCAGTTCAAACTTTGAATTTGTGAAAGGCTTGATACGATTGTTTATATTAATACAACATTTCTTAAGCTTTTCTGTTTCATGCTTGAAAAGAGGAAATGCTAATCATTGCACAATTAATTACATGAATATGATAAAATTGTTGTTTTCCTTTTGTTTGTTATTGTGGTTTTTTTCAATGCAGACATTTCTTAAATTTGCTCAGGGAAAAAAAAATCTTTAGGGAGTACCACCTTGCCTGCATTAGATAAAAAGATCAAACTGTAAGCAGACACCCTTTAATCCAACACACACACACACACACACACACACACACACACACACATGCATGCATGAGCACATGCTCAAAACCACCCAAAACACACACATTCACTAAAGCCTTTAGGAGCTCCAACTTCTCAAAGTTGGATTGATAAGAAGTACAAGGAGAGCAGAAAGAATGAGACAAAGGATGAGGGAAAGAGAGAGAGAAAAAACATTACATCTGCTAGCCTAGAATTAGAGCGTGAATGTATTGTCACTCAACTGAATGTTGCAAACTCCAGGTTCCCTCAAAAACAGGGACGTCTCCCTCACCGCCTTTTCCCCCCGAGGACTGGGTGCGTTTGGGGAGATAATTGACGAGTCCCCTGGCATGCAGCGAGAGAACGAGCACCACACTCAGCGACTCACAGCCAGACAAAGCTTGGCTCACTCGGCGTGTGTACGTCAGTGTGTGCGTCAAAACAACAGACTGGAAGAGAGTGTGTGTATGTTTATACCTGTGTGTATGTGCGTGGATGTGTCCGCGTGCGCCTACGCGTGTGTTTATCAGAGGAGGAGGAGAATAGAGTGATTATTCCTTTCTTTGTGTAGCATAATCCATTTCCGCTAAGCTTGAGAGAGCACCCAGGAGTAATGAGAGATGAACCTGAAAGAGCCAGACTCCATGAATACAGTTCTGAGGAGGGCCTGCATCCTTTCTTTTTCTTTTCATCCCTCTCTTTCTCTACGCCTTCTTCTTCCTCCCTTCCCTCTGCCTCTCCATCCCTGTGCCTGTGGAACACTTCTGTGTTTGACTAACAACTGTTGTGTCTGAGCTCCAACTTCTTCGCTGCTTTCTCAAACTATAAAATGGCAATGCCAGATCCAATGTGACGGATTGAATCCCACCTTTTCTATTCTTTCTTTCCTTCTTTCAAAAGAAGAGCAAAGTGGCTGCTAGACTAGAGGAATTGTGGGTATCAAAGCCATGTACAAGAGGAAACTTTAGAGGGAAAGTTCTGTTGAGTTATAAAAGTAAAGTTGGATTTGGAATCACAGTCGTCTGTTCAAAAAGTTTGGCCATCTCTATCAGTAATTCTGTAGGTTTGTAAGAATGAGTGTCAAACTATCACATCTTAATATTTACAATATTTGTAATGTTCTTGTCTTTCTTAAGAAAGCTCATTGTTTAGTCATCAACAGTATAGTGTTTATTTTCATACAAGCCGACAATAGCTTCAGAACAAAACAAAAACAAATCTGTATAATTGTAACAATTAATCCTTTAAAATGGGTAAAATGTCATAGCATTAGAAATGTTGCAGCGCAAATGCATTTTTACCCATGCTCTCCTCACTATCAAAAAGTTAACAACTAATTCATCCATGACTGCCCTGCCTTTTAAGTAAAATGTATGTTGTCACACATTCTAAATCACTGCACACTAATAAATGCAGCTGTTTGGATTTTGGACAGGACTGCTAATTACAGTAAATATCAGGGTGATCGGCGGCTTAAAAAAAACAAAACTTTTTTTTGAGTAATGAAACGACACTGAACAAAAAATGGCATAAAAGTGCATCTTGGAGCTGTGAGTTTCACTCCAAACTATAGAAAATCTTTAATTAACTGCTCTGAGTTTGAGCAGCCAAACTGAGGCTATAAATACTCACAACGGGCCAGTCTACTTGTCTGCCTGTTTACTTGGTCAACATTTTGCACAGCTTTCATTTATTCATTTAGCAGAACTTGAATGAAACTCTGATGTCGCACAGGGTTTTATTCATTACACAGTCATTTCAAGTTTCAGTCTTCATTTCAGGTGCAATAGACTTTCACTAATCATACCTTAAGTAATAAAAATATATGTAGCATGTAAAAATGAGAATTTGTTTATTCTGCATTTGTGATTTTCTAACATCTGTCTGTTAAAATCGCAGCCTGTACTCATCAGAGGAAATGGGAGAATCTAGTCAGACATGACAAAAATGACACGGCCAAGTTCCCTAATATTCTGACTGGAACTGTAAATACTTCCCCAGTTAACCGATTGAGGAAGCTGTCATATCCACATTTGCCCAGGGACAAACGCATTTACAGTAAAATAAGAAGAACGGGCCTCCACTCATAAGACGACGTCTCTCAATGTCTAACTTACAGTAGCGCATATTAGAAAGACATTACGAATCACCGACCATCGTCAAATTGTCAAAACAATAAAAAATATTAACATGGACACTTTTATTACCTTCGATTTTAACTCCATGAAGCCTATGGACGAGGCCAAATTAACACAGAGAATATGTGCTAATGTTTGTGTGGTATTGGCTGTCTCTGTGTGTGTGTGTGTGTGTATGTGAGCTCCAGCATATGTGTGTGTGTGTGAGAGAGAGAGTGCATGCCAGATGAAGATTCAGCTGCGAGTGCAGTAGGCTCTCGCACTCAGTCAGTTTGTCCCTGCTGTGTGCGCTCCCACCCAACGCCTCCATTCCCGACCCCCTGCAGAGGCCTCTGATTGCCGTGGAAACCGCACTAAAGGAGAAAATTAGGATTGCCTCCTTCCTAATTTTAAAAGTAAGGCTTAATTGGTTTCATTTATTATGGATGGAAATACAAAATAAATGTTTTGCTATCTGATTTCATAGGTGTGCTTATTTGCTTCAAGAGACGAGATGGAAATAAATGAATCAGAAATTTGTAATGACACTTTTAGATGAAGGATGGATATCACTGAAGACTAATAACAAAAACACACAGATGCAGACAAGCAAAAATGTGTGCATGCTTACAGTGCAGACACACAAACACACATGGAACCATACAGTACTTATCCTCATCGAAACGCCCTACAAGGTAGACTCAAGTTGGTCTAGTGTAGATGTGGAAAATTACTGCTCTGATCCAACCACCCCTTGCACAATCAAGACTCGAGCCTGTGTGCTCAGTGCAGGTATATTTATCTCTCGTGGCAACCAACCTTACATACATACTGACATGCAGACAGAATTGAAATCTGCAAAAAAAGCATTTTATACACATGTGCTGTGCAAACAGAAACATGTTGAGTATGCAGCTATATGCATGCATCTCCTGCACGTCTTCATGAGCATGCCTTTTTCATCTAAACCTGAGAACACATAAGCATAAATGCAATTTTGAAGTCGAGAAAAACACTACCTTCTGGTCATCTCTCTACCTCCCCGACATTCCTGGAGCAGGGGTGTGCATGGTCCCACCAGAGGGTGACAGCGGTCAGTGGTCACCTTTCTCTCACTGACTGGTTCTGTGTCGAACCATAACCACACCGCCACCACACGATGTCCTGGGGCCAGGTGAGCATGCCACTATCCAGGGCACAGTGCAAACATCCCTCCAGTCTTGTCTCTGTACATATACGCACGGGGGGCAAGCAGCGGGGCATGAGCGGTTAAAGTTTATTTCTGGATGTATTCATTACACAGTGAAAGGGTTGCAGTTGGGGCTAGGCAATTGTGGCGCCAGCGTGTGATTGTGGCAAGACAGCCTGACCGCCCAAAAATGGCTGAGCTAACAGGGACAGGAGAGAAGGCGAGGTTTACACTTGCAGTCGCTAGCCTTCGGCAAGTTTAGTCTCCTCACCGTCCCCACCAACACACCTTATGATGATTATTCATCCCACTGACACCACTATGCACTGCAACAGTTTGTTGATGGATGACAAAAAAGGAGGCATAGAGAGCGCAATAGGGCAGAGAGAGGAGGTGAGAGATCAGAAGCGGAGAATCTGAGTCTCTCTGCTTTTCTGTTGAAACTAACAACTTCAGAAGACACAGCCACCAAGCAATCCTGGCAATCACACACTCTCTTCCACAAAGAAATAATAAGCAGCAACCGGAGAGAGCGGCAGAGAAATTGCGAGAGAAAGAAAGATGGGAGGGTAAAAAGTGAGAAATGGATAGAGAGTTAAGAGAAACTACTTCTTTGGAGAAGTAACTGTGCTCAACCCCTGAATGTTGAGAGAGAGAGCAGTTTATTTGATGGCTCTGTACGTTTGAAATGGTGAAAAACTTGCTCCCGTCACCTTTGCCTTTCTATGGCCTGTGTTGCTGAGGGTGTTTCACTCAGAGATGTTGTGTAGCTGTTTTGTGATGAGAACACCCTGAGGGAGACACAGCGGGACACGGGGTGTTAGGGTTCAGCTGTGTTTGCTTGCTTACAACCCGAGGAGGAAAAAAAACAGAGACATAAAATCAATGATGAGACTGTTAGTGGAGGTTTAAAAGGGAGCGTTTAGAGAGGATCCCTGGGTGGAAGGTGATGCAGTTTCAGTTTGTGAAAAGCATGTGATCCAACTCCACACTGCAAGAGAGCGAGGGGCAAGACGGCATCTATGTGAAATTGCGGTTTTATGTGAAAGCATATAGGAGTGATTGAGCCGGAGTTTGAGAACATGTGTTGATCTGTTTTTTTGGGGGGTATTTATGTGAGGTGGAAGGAGTGAAGGGGTGTGGAGTTGGTGTGTGTGTGTGTGTGTGTGTGTGTGTGTGTGTGTGTGTGTGTGTGTGTGTGTGTGTGTGTGTGTGTGCGCGCCCTCACATGCATGTCTGTGCACATATGCGTAGAAATGCCAGCGCTCTGGTTATCAGTCTTGTGTGTGGTTCTGGATGATAAATCACATCCCATTCTTTAGCAGCGACAGCTCTTCGTGGCAGCAAATCTGATTCTGGCCTCTTAAATCAAGACATGTGGTTGAACGGAGGCTGTGAGATCTGAGGTTTGCGATGCCTCTCAAAGAGAATGTCTGAATGGGCCTTTTGATAAGAAAACAGCTTGAAGCCATCCCACACAGGCATGAAAACAGCATGCACCTCCCGTGTGAGAGCCAAACAGATTGGAGGGGATGCGATGCTGGATCTGTTCCTATTACCCAACGAGCCAAGTGCGCAGAGTGATTGACAATGATTAAGTGTAAGAGGCTATGCTAGTGTCATTCCCTGAAACATATTTCCTACTTGTCAGTGTGTAGGAGGGTTGGGCAGAGCCTGTCCATCAAAAAAGATCGGATGAATACATGGTCTCTATCATTTACAGATCTTATCGCTCCATCAAATTCTCTTGTGATGTTTTCCCTACTGCATTGGTAAAGTGTATTTTTCTTAAGTGCAGGTCAGCATAACAATAAATGCGTATATCACAGATATATATATATATATAAAAAAAAAAAAAGAAACTCCTCCACCTTTGGAATACGATCATCCATATTTCAACTTGGAATCTGTTGTGGAGCCTTTGCCAAGTTTCAGGAAAGCAGCGCTTGTTGACAAGTTGGTTGAATCATGATCAAAGCACCTGCCACATTGAGAACCTGAAACAGGCACCATTTGGCAGTTCACAAGGTCACTCCGTCTGTGTTGAGGAGAGAAAGGATGTGCCAAATTCTCCTTTCAATCATATAGTACATGTAGAGAGTACCACCCACTTTTCCACAGTTTGTTTTGGATCAGACGCAACAAAAAAACTTAGATTTGCTTATTAGTGGCACCCTTTCAGGGCCGTTCTTTAGTTCACTTGTTTTATACACCTCACAGTTTTCATTATGAGTTCACCGCCTTGTAGTCTGAGTTGTGTTTCATTAAGTACCTGCTCTCTGCTTTTCAGAATTAGCGGCCTGTTGAGTTCTGTGTGTTATATGTCTTTCCTCATTGCAACTGCGTAGCAAAATATAAACACTAAATTGAAGTGGTTATGGCAATTTCACACTAATCACGGCAGTATATTTTCAATCACGTATACAGAACCAAATCAATTATTCTGGTGAAATGTCTTTATTTATTCGTAACCACCTTTTTAAGTGAATTGTAAGAATCATACAGTAATGTGGCTTTCAGGGTTATTATATAAATATAAGGGTTATTATAGTACTTCTCATGTGTTCTCAGCATATCTCTGTTTCTTTGGGCTATTGTTAAAATTATAATGTATTCAAATGCATATAAATGAATCTTTCCCTTTCCAACTAAACCTTACTAAATGGATTTGTTTTATTTTATTGAATTTATTTTTTTAGAAAGATCAAACTTTATTGCTAGTCATGTTAAATATTTGCAAATGTGATGTAAACGTATATATATATTTTTTTTTTTACAGGTAACAATGTTGTCAGCCAAATCTCAATAGGGCATTACTTATATATAATGTAAAATAAAATAAAAATGTAAACTGTAAAATGTGCATTCATATTCATAGCACTAAGACTAATATAATTATATATTTTTTCATTTTCATGCCACATATGAATGCGGGACACACATCTGTTAAAGTGATAGCAATACATATCAAACCATAATTAATGACGCAATCATCAATAATGCATATTAATGCAAAGTACAGCATAAAGAAATATGAAAAACTTTTTTCTGCATCTATCTAATTTCAAGGAGATTTTCTGTTGCTCTTCACAGAATGAGCTGCTGCACATGTTGCAGTCAACAAATGGTCTCAACAAATCAGGCTCCGTATCACCTGAGCCTGATTTGGAGGAAACATTATTCCTGTGGAATCTCTGCATAACAAAGACTTCTATGTATGTGCTATTTAATTAGGAAAAGCAGGAGATGCGCCATCCAGGGAGCATCTGAGGGAGAGGGAGAAAAAAAGAGGGAGAGAAAGCAAGAAGGATACTGAGGGGGGGAACAACAGTTGCACACAGTTTTTTTTTTCCTTCTTCAGGAGCTTCCTCTCAGGTACGCTGAGAAGCGGCATGCAGCAGCAGCAGCAGCAGCAGCAGCAGCAGCAGCAGCAGCAGCGCGTCTTTGGCTGACCTATTTAGGTAATTGCACTCTTCATTAAAAAAAAAACTCCATCTGTAAGAGAAATTACACTTCCCCAATGGTATCTAGGTAACATAATCTCCCTCCGGCGGACTAATTGCATGGCATGATAACCTCATAGGCTCGGCCTGTTTAATTTTTCATCTCTTTTCAAATAATTATGGATCAGTAGAGAGAAGTATTGATTTGATTCATTAACTTCCTACACTGAGCCAAGGTTAACGATTACACAGATCCCCAATTACACAGTAAAGATCCACCGGTCTATTTGCTTTGATTGGCTTCCACTTTATTATTGGCAAAGGTTGTGTTGAAACCATGCACAGATTTGGTAGCAAGGGAACTAAGGAGCAGGTGTACTGTAAATGCACCATGCCTCACAGCTATAAGCACATTATTGACAAATAAAATGAAAGTGTGCAGCTGAATAATCTGCTTTAGAACAGACTGTGGCAATATTTTCTGCAACAAGGGGCTGCATACCCACTGAGATGCGTCTCTCCACCGCTGGCGTCTTTTGCTCATGCTTAATGGGAAGGAGACACCGTTGTACATCCTAGCCTGAAAGCTTAGCGTGTTGTATTGAGAAATTGAGAGCATTTCAATAAATGAGTCTCACCGCAGCAAAGGGAGCCACATTTCCACCTTGCACTTTGCTCAAACACCTGCTGTGCTCTACTTGTGAACAAACGGGTCTTTAGAAGACACAGGGCCTCAAGCAGGGTGAACAGGCAGAGGAAGCAGTTCAGGCTGTGACTCCAGGGCGTCTTACTTAACGTGCAAAAGAAAGGTTTGAGGGCATGTTTGAAAGATACTGTAAAGAAATGATCCCACATCATATGTTTCTTATTACAATATATTGTTTCGTTACACAATGTGGTGATGTAATTCTTTATAGGACACTATAGCACCAATTACTTTTGCACTTTATGTCTTTAGACTCTTCAGTGTATCAAACAATAACTCATTGCCTGTTTGATCCTGTCTGTCCCTCAGATTTCTAATCAGAAAATATTGTGTTAAAACAAAGTAAAACCCTTTTCTTGTGGTAGAGGAGTGTGTTTGGCCCCTCAAAGATGATTTGAAACAGACATGAGGACATTAAAATGACTGTAACGTCTGAATGATTTCCTCCCATTAAGTTTCCTCTCCTCTCATAATCATTTCTCTTATTTCCACAACCTTGTGCCGGCAAAAGAGGAGGAAGCTTGTCTTCACCCATCCACAGGTGAATTACATTTCTCCTTCATCACATCAAGGATGAAAAAAATATATTAATAAGAAACCAAAGAGTTCCAGAAAGTACCAGATTGCGTACGTGTGTGTGTATACAGTAAGTGGGGGCCAATTCTCGGTGGCCGGAATTGGCGCTGGCTGTAGGGGCAATTTTGAATCTGTATTATTACATCCGCGATGAAGGTTTTTTTCATGTTTGTCACACTGTGGGGTATGTGCTAATCTACCCCCTGCCATCGCTTCTCCTCTCAGTCTCCAACTGCGGACCCCCTCGCCTACGTCCCCAGTGCCTATAAACACTCACACACTGTCCAATGATCTCACTTGCTCTGTATCTGGCTGTCTGCGAGCCCTTGTATGCACATATATGTGTCTGTGTTTAGTATTGTAGTTGCTATGACACAATGGAATATCATCATAGGGCTTGGAAGTGTAAAACGGACTTGGCTGGGTGGCTTACCACTTGTCCAGTTCTTTCTGCTGTCTCACCGCTGCCACCAACGATTTCACAAAAAGAGGGAATTATCCACGCTATCCCGTGCCTCTGGGTAGGATCTGAGCAGGACCTCACCCACAGTGGCCTTGGGACTCACCTCATCCCTTATTTTCTAATCAAAAAGAATCTCTAAGTTGGGAGCCTCTTTTTTCTCCCTCTCTTTCTTTCTTTTGATTGTTCTCACGTCCTCTCTCTGACTCTCTTCTTGTCTTCTTCCTCTCTTGGTCCCAGTTGCTCTTTCTCATTGAGCCTGTCTACCGGCGAACAATGGAAACTCCTCAGACAGGCTAGACTTTCCATGGGGTATACTAAACTAGGCCCTGAGACCTATAGGGGCCCAGAGGGGGAACCCACCAACTATTCCTGCAGTCGCTGCCACGGAGGCTCATGTTGCCTTTCACCATCCATCTGTGGACATAGAGAGAGTGCAGACAGGCAAGCCTGCTTTTATTTGCCCAGCATTTCCATTCAGGGTGATGAGGCCTGCCAAGGTTTCACAGGTACTGGTAATGTAAGCCCTGCTCTTGGGGTCTCAGTAGTCTAATTTAGGGGGTTTAGACAGCAGGTCAGGGGCGTAGGAGCGGTTTGGTTGAATGGCTCTGAGTTGGGTTGCCCTGTCTCTCAATCAGGCCCTTCATGAAGCAGACAGGGGGAGGAGAAGAGCATGGA
Source organism: Cebidichthys violaceus (assembly GCF_023349555.1). Lineage (NCBI taxonomy): Eukaryota > Metazoa > Chordata > Actinopteri > Perciformes > Stichaeidae > Cebidichthys > Cebidichthys violaceus. The sequence continues at coordinate 9,909,578 of NW_027176975.1, read as the reverse complement.
CGCTACTTCCACTGTACAAAGTTATTCCTCCCTCCATTGCTTTCCTCTGCCACTCAGTCTCTTTCTCTCTCTCTCCCTCTGCTTCTCCCCTTTTCTTTTCTGCGTTGAGGTTCCACAGTGCATATAGTGCAGTAGCAGTCCCAGAAGGCTCATTCTCAGGCTGTTGACATTGCAAAAAAGTGTAAGTTTTACCAAGTGTTTAAAGAGCACGGCTGGGGACACGGGTCTGTGATTCTGAATGTTTGGAGTGTTAACAGGGCCCTGGGTACGGCTCAGCACAGCTCACGAACGGGATTCAGAATGACATGTTTGGAGAAGTCTGGTCATTGTGGCTTACTGGTTTTCCCCAGCAGCCCCACCCCACGCCAACACAACAGAGACAGGGCTGGGGTCAGTACCAGACAGTATTACTAAATAGGTGGATACAGAAGTTTGTTTTTGTAATTAGCTATTGCTCTCTGATTGAAGCCTCTAAAATTATGAGAAATAAAAAACAGATTTTCTCTTCCTGAGTTGGCGGCTATTGGGTGAAATTGGGAATTTTGCAAATCACCGCTGCAAGTACCTTGGCCATTTTCATCGGTGTGGGGGACAATAAAAACAACAGAGGGAAAAGCAGCGTAGAAATAATTCCTGTTTTAAGTAACAACCCAATTACACCACAGCCATACAGCAGACACAGAGAGACACTTGGACGGGGTTAATTTGAATAATGAGTGTAAATACTCTCTTTGGACTACTCAACGTTCCTCTTCATTGCACACTTCATAGGTTTTATTTAAGTAATTACACAAGCTACTCATCTTCATGAGTTTTCAGTTATGGTTTTATTGTCAAATAATTTTCATTGTCCTAATTATATCTGAATTAAGATGCTTATGCTTAATTACTTGCACTCCTTTTTTATTGTATAATTCAAATCCTGTTCACTGAAGTAATTTTAAAGAACAACAACAAATGGACTAACTAAAGATATATATATTTTCCAATAAATTCAAACCATACATTCAGTACAACCACCAACAAAACTAGAAACAATCTTCACAACACAAATAATACCAACAGTCTATTTTTGTCTGTATTGTAGGCCTCAAGTTACTCATTGATCCGATTTTGCGCTCTCTTAGTTCAGAACCGCTGCAGTTATGTCCCTCTCAAGATCTGTAAGAATCTGTCTAGGTTACTCACTACACCCCTAAAACCAACTTCTAAATCATTTCTATGACATCTCTCCATCATTGGTTTGTTGCCAATTTACCTCATGGCAAAATCCCAGTTATACCCCACCTATCCCCCTTCATAGCTCCCAATTCAAACATTTGAGAGCCTCTGGAAAGGTGCAGTTCAAGTTTTTTCACTCAGACAGCTCTCAAATGCAGTGTTAACAGACAGTATGAAAAATACCCCGAAGACACATATCAGTTTGGCTAAAAACAGGGTGTTAGGAGGAAAACATTGAAAACCCCTTGTGAACCAATATGTTTTGAACTCTCTGGAGATGTGGTGCTACTGCTTTCTATCTTTTTTGTTGATACCAGCAATTAGCTTATCCTGAGTTGTAATCCCGGAGGAAAGTTTACTGTCAACCTTCTGTTCAGTATGTGAAGGTCAGATTTTACACATAGACAAGGACTGTGTGGGTCTAAAAGAATGTTTTACTTGTGCTTTATATTCACTTGCACACAACACAGCAGGTCATTTCTCATTTCCCTTCAGTGGCTGTATGTAAACTTGACAAAAATTCACTATTTCTCATTGTAGTCCTGTGGGGCGTCCGACAGGATGACAATTTACTGCTGGGTCCACTGAACTCTCTGAATTTTTGATTCTGAACATAATCCAGAGCTTTGTTTTTATTTTCTTCAACAAAAACATAGCTGGTTATGGCACATACCTATCTCTCAACAGAATTTAACCCCAAACCTGCACGCCAATGATCCAGTGTATGTGGTGAACATTTATCAAGTTTCGTTTTACATACTGTTACACAAAGAGCTGAGTGTTCTGGAAGTCTACAGTAGGGGACAGACCTCAGAGCCCACATGATCTGCATGTGTGCGCCGTAAACCTCACCATACTTTTGAGGGGATATTTCTTCTTCTTCTTTATATTTCAGATACATTTCTGTGGTCAGTGTGACATATTTTGCATAGAGTTGAACTGAGGTGGTGGTTATAAAAAGGGAGAAAAGAGGAACTTGTTAAAGATTTTTTTCTCCACCATCAGTATAAAATTATCACAAAGTTGAGTTAAAGGAAATGAAATACAATTCCAAAATATGTTATTTTCATGTTTCTCATACTTCAGGAGGTTGACGGTAAAAAGAAAAATCATCCTGATAAAAACAAACAAAACTTTTTTTACCACCGCTCCTGAGACCCTGTGTACTGTAGCACTTCAACCCCCCCACCCCACACACACACACATTCACATGCACAGACCCATTTACACAAAACACTTGTACACAATAAGAGGGAGACCCTTTTTTCTCAAATGGAATACGACAATCCAATCAGGCATGCAATCATGCTAAAACAGAGTAAACATGGCCAATTACAGAGCATTTTGCTGAATGCTGATTAGTGCCTGTTTCCCCGAGGCTACAGCGAGGTAAACAGAGGCAGTGACCGACGGCGCGTCGACGTTCTCCTTTCACTTCACTTGCCCAACCGGATGAGGGATGACAAGTCGCCGTGCGTAATCTGTTAAAGGTAGAATAACAAATACCAAAGTGCCACTTCGGTTCCTCCATTCTCCGGCAGCCGTTTCCACCCCTGGAGGGCAATTTGGACCAAGATTTATTAGACATAATTAACTGACTTTGCTGCTCCTGTCTTAGCCCTGATATTTAAATTGCTCACTTAAACAAAAGACAGTCAAATGAGATGTGTATATTCTCTGTGAATGCCTTTTGTTAGACTTGTACACTGCTATGCTCTCCCAACTATGTAGGCCTTAAGGACGTTTACATAGTTGCAACAGTAACGATATTAAAGCATGTGGCCATGTACATGTAGCCTCCACAAGCTACTGATGAGACATTGAACTATCGGAGAATGACATTGCTTGTGTTGTCAACGCAATTTTACTGTCATTGCAAACAGGAAATTTCTGTTTATAAATCTGCAGTAGTTTGATGAATAATAATGTTGCTTTACTTTAGACATGTTCATAATTTACACAAAATAATATAAACAAAATAGAATACACAGCATTCCCCTTTCATACATGCATTGTTTTACATCCACACTGTATGACTTGATTATACCAGAGGAGGTATTCTGATGGAGCTAGGCTTTATTTTAATGTGGATGAGTTCAAAGAAGATATCCACAGAAAGTTGAGTTCTTGTCTTAGCATTCTTTTTGTTTTTGAGCAACACTGTGACGCTTAAAAATGCCTGTTTACACTTAGACTAACATCGACACATTTCGTCTTCTACCAAGCTACACTCACAATGTGCAAATGAGCAGCTCTTCATTCACAAACCAAAACGTATGTAACCTTTATTCCTCTCTCATCCTCATTCTGTCATCTTCCACTGTAGTAGCAGTGGAGTAGGAGTGGTCTGTGCACCATAACCAGTCCTTCGCTTAATCTTAAACATCAGACTAACATACAGTTTATACTTTAGTGAACTGGTTAACACTTGTTAGAAGCTCTCATCATAATGACATGAAGGAGAAGTAAAGAATCTTTGTTCATTTTATTCAGTGGGTGGCTTATCAGTTAGGATGGGCTGTGGTGTATCGGGCATTAGTGGTACCAAAGGCTGCACAAAAAGGGGAAGTGTGTTCTTCGTAATGCTGGAGGCTGCGGTGGGGGGTTGGGGGGGAGGGGAAGAGTGTGTGCATGTGTGTTTGTTCAATATGGACCTATAAGTGTTCGGAATGTTTGAGTGTGTTGGAAACCCCCTCTCAGTCCTGAATGTCTGTTCAGCTGCTCTGCAAGAAGACAGAAGTGTTGAAACACTTCATTTCCTGAGATGCAGCAGACATCAGGAGCAGCCAGCCTGGTTCTTACGTGTGCTCAGCGTGCGCTTGTGCATATTGCATGAATGTATGAAAGTATGAATTAGGGGAGGAGGATATGACAAATCAGTGTAAATATATCTATTATTATATTTATATTTTACGTATTTCATGTCTTCGTATTATGTTTTTTTTATCATTTTCCTCTCAGTCATACAGTATTCAGTGACTCATAGTTACTATAGAGGAATGGCGAGGATACTGGACACGGTGTCTGCAGTAACTTCCCTTACATGTGCACTTCTTGTCTCGCTTCCTCTTAAACAGTGACTTTAAGTGTCTTTTGCTCTTTTGTCATTATATTGTCATTGTCTGTACTACTAAATTGTATGTGGCAGTGGCACATTAGGATACAGTAATACTCAATTACAAAACACTTATCTAAACATAAACTTACCATGGAATAAGGATCTGAAATTTAATTTCAAATTATATGTAGTTTGTGGTTTACAATATTTTTTGGTGAATTTGTGCTGTCGGGTGTAGTGGTGATTAATTGTTTTGTCTTTAGCATATTTGCTGTATATATCTTGCTGTGTGTCCTGTTAATGGAAAATAGCGTGAGTATTGTGCATTGCATTGTCTGACAGAAAAAACAAATGCATACAAAATCTGAGTACACAGTGTGTGTCTGTGTCTGTGCATATGTGGATGATTGTGTGCCTGCACGCGTACATATACACAGTGTGTAATGACGAGACAAGGGATGCCCTGCAGCTGCTTGTTCCATCTGATGAGGGAGAGTCAACCTCTGATATATTCCATCTACCTTGCCTTAACCTTAATTTGCCAGGATGCAGCACGTCAAACAGCCTCAGGACCAATGGAATCTGTCAGCCAACTTCAAAATGTTTTTCATTTCTTTCTCTGCCGTAACAAAGGGGTTCAAACGTGTATCCACTCAAGCGGCAAGAGATCTTCCGTCCTCTCTCGTTGTCCCCTTTATGAGGCTCGATTAATAGTATAATGCTCCAAGGAAACCACTGTTGACGCCGAAAGTAGTTCAAGTTATTTTCTGTTTAAAAGCTTCATAAACAAGATATTTACAATTACTTAAAAATAATTACTTTCTGCATATTACAGTAATCTAACCTTCACTGATGTGACCAGTGTGCTGGTATTAATGTCCACTTGCCATTTTTTTTAGTGTGTCATAATTGGCGTGTGCGCTTTCTGCAAAATGCACTTTGACAAAACACTACACTACATTTGATGTGTGATTGTCTTTTGTTTGTTGTTTCCATTTGAGCTGATCTCAGTTGAAAAGTTTTGGTCTCCTGCTGGCTTGTCGTTAAGTACGGACAGAGGCAGACATTCTCAGTTCCCTAATTCAGCACATGTATTTTCTTTTTACTGGCAGCACACTTAGTCACACTGATAATGCAACTGCTCAGTGGAAGATTACTTTAAATCCATACAAGAGATGGTTTAATTTCTTCTAGTTCTCTTATTTAGTGCCGTTTTTTTGCACCGTGACAGTTTGCATGTGTGTCTAAATGTGCGCAGGCATGACCGTGTGTGCATGTGCTGTACGTGCAAATGTGCATGTTGGTGCGTCTGCGTACAGCTGTTTGCTTCTTCCATAAAGTACATCTGTGGTTGCCTTCTTGGCCCTCAATGCCGGAAGTCCCCCACCAGCCGAATGTGACATTGGTTCCTGACACCCTCGTGTTAACAGTGAGTGCAGACGGACGTCGCCCCCTCCAGAAACGTTTGTCCTTAGTAAAAGAGGAGGTGTTTGTCCTTCCAAGGCTCTTGGGAAATTGTCCACGGCTCTCGTTAAGCGGCTCCAGACCACACTGAAAACACAGCCCTGTCCACAACAGATGTTTGTTTTGCTTCATCTTTGCTCTGTTGCGCTTTGAGCACAAGAATAGAATCCTTATGGAGGCTGTTGTCCACTGAGCCCCTTTGCTTTCGAGACTGGGGTTGGTGGATTATTTCAACAGCAAAAATGATCCCCAAACCCCTTGTTTAATGTCATTGTATTGTACATTAAAAATTTCAAACTTAATCCTTTCTTACGTCCACTCCAGAAAATAGTCAAACATGGGAATAGATGTTATTTTTTTACATGATAATAATATGCTTTCCTGATTAAAGTATTTTTTCCCAAGTTTGTGTGATGAAAACTCTTTGCATATTCTCAAATGGAAAAGGAGAGAGGGTTTAAAAAGAAAGAAAGCAAAAAGAGAAGGGGAAAGGGAAATATGGCCCAGTACATTACCACCAGCCAGGTCATTAATGAGCATTGCTCATGCTGTCATGGCAACTATTATCACAGTGATGTCGCTAATGGCATCTGAGACAGAGCAAGAGAAATATGTGAAAATTATTGTCAGATTCAATTAGGATCCTTTTGTCTGAACTCAGCTGGTCCTCCTCCAGGCCCCTCATTGATTAGCTATCAAATTGAAAGAAGAATAGGAATGCTGGAACTCAGACACCCTGATGTGAGAGTCATCACAGGATCCTGACGCTCACTAATAGAAGAAGGCTGACCCTATCCAGCAACCTTAATCACCATCATTGCTGACATATTTCTATTAGTTGTAGTCCAAACTATCATCTGCGCACAGAATATAATTGTTCTGACAATGCCTGAGACGACTTGTGTTTCAGTGCAGAGCGTTTCGCTATATTGTTTGGAACAAAAACTAAATCGGTGCACTGTCAAGAAACGACAAGTTCAAGTTGATTCACACAACTTTGTTAATATAATATGACATAATTAAGTGAAAAACAAATTATTCTTGCTCTTTTAATCTTGAGTTTGTTTTGTATTTTTGTTTAGGCCCCAAATTATAGGCCTATCAGTATGAAAGTTTACCGGAAAATAATGAAGCATGGCTCAAGGAAATGGTGTATTGAGAGTAATGTCATCGTAATGAGAACCATATTGGCCTGATGGGCAGGTGGTCTGGTGAAAGGGAACAAGTGAAAAACAGCGTAGATGTTTAAGAGCTGGGTGCTGGAGTAATCTGGATTGATGAGTCCCGTTTGGTCAACATGTTTGTGCGCTCTGGAATGCATGAGGTTGTGGTGGCGGGCCACATTAGAGAGGCCGGCCCGCATGGCCAGATTCCTGTGGTCAGACAACGACAGAGCTTCTTGCCCCCGTTAAAAAAAAAAAGAAGCAAAACCTCACTTGTGTTTGCTGGCCTGCTGTTGACAATAAATTCTCAACTCAAAGAACACTTAGCTAGCCTTCAAATTGCCTGACTATTTTAACATAGAGGTATATATGTTCCAGTATAGCAGGCCTGGGTCTCATTATGTTTCTCAAGTGCAAAGTCTTCCATAAAAGACAGGATTTTGAAATAGACACATTAATAAGAAAGTATAAAAACATTTTCTTTTCCCTGAATGAACATGAGTTTGGTTCAGATCATGTGTATATTTAGATAAATTTTAATATGTCTGCAACCTGACTGTGAACCACAAACTACAACACTACCATGCCAAAACTAACCTTTAAGGTTGTTGGGATTATATCATTGTTTCAATCCCTTTCAAGATCATGTAACAGCAATAATTGCAGGTTATCGTGTGCATGTCTTCAGGAAATCTAAAGCCAAGCACACAATGTGGCCTGTGTTTCTACATTCACAACTTTTGCATTGAAGTTGGAGTGAATGTAGAGATTTTAATGTAATGAAACTATTGCAGAATCACTTTCCATGTGTGCTGAAATGCAATCCAGCTTGGAGGCAACACTCATAGTACTCAGTGTTAATGTAGTGGTCACAGTGGAACATTCTGTATCTGAGTCTTTGGATCCTGGATTTCACAGAAAGCACTTCCAGTCTCGACTTGATCTATGATCCTCTCAACCCAACTGGGCATTCCAAAATCCTCACCCGGGGATGGTTGCTTCGCCCAGGGACTTGTGTTCTTTGGCTCAGTCATCCAGCGAGCTCTTATGGGATTGTCTAGTTTGTCTGGGTGGGGGCAGCGGTCAGTCCTGTGGTGGCTGGGGAACACAGTGGTCTGCCGCCTTCATTCTGTGGAAAAGATCGTGATCAGGGTCAAAGGAAGAGATGTAACAATAAGGTTGCCTTTCTTTTAGATGTAAACAGAGAGCTTTTGATGTTTGGTGTGTTTTTGAATGTGGGTTTTACATGATGGAGGAGCTCTGCTTTTTCTGGAACATGTGGATACTACTGAGTCTTACCTTTTGTCTTTCCTTTTCCATGTCCTTCTCTTATTCTCAGACATCACACCACATGACTTAATCTCAGCTCTCATAGGTAAAATGTCTTGTACGATTAACTATAACTTTGCCTGTGAGCACTTTAAGGCTGCCACAGGTGCTGCAGGCATTTTAGTAGCAGACATTGAAGTTATTTTTTGTTCATATCTTATAATAATGCATTGCACTGAATGACTTGGCTTTCAAATGATGCAGACCAAATAACTGCTATTACTTCATGCAACCATGCACACAGCATGACATGTGTGCACGAAAAGGCTTTTCATTTGAAATAGGGGCTTTCAAATTATTTACAGAACCAAAACCCAAAATTATATGAGGTGAAGCAAACCTGCTGCTTTCTTGCCAATGGGAAATTCTTCTGATTCTTGTGGATGCTTTTGAAGGATCCCTTTCCCGATTCCAAACTGTATCAACTTAGTGCAAAAGGTGATTTCAGAGTAGATGGATATGGTGATTGAGACTTAATAACCACAGCAAATGCCCATTCCTCATTAGAGTCACTACTAAACACTCCCATTGTTCTCAGTTTGGCAGGGCATCAAAAACCGAATCACCACAACCTCACGGTTCAGTCCTCTGCCTTTCACATTCAAACATTTCCACACTGACAAACCATAAAATGTTGCAAGCTGTCACTCATAATGAGTGACATGTCTTAGCTGAGGCTAATATTATTACAGATAAATAAAGAGGATGTGTAATAATCCATACATGCCATTATCCCATTATGAAATTCTAGCCTGTGGCACAGCCCTTTGGAAACTTTTAGACTTGACTGTGTTTGCTCAGGGCCTATTAATAAACTTCCCTTTGAATGATAGAGTGTGTCCCGACCAGACAGCATATGTCGGTGATGAGGAAGAGACGGGGGAGAGAGAGAGAGAGAGAGAGAGAGAGAGAGAGAGAGAGAGAGAGAGAGAGAGAGGAAAGTTGACTGAACCAGAGAGGCAGGCTACCACAGCTCTATTACTATTTACAGAAGTATACTCGGTCCCCTTGTTCAGACAGGATCTCTCTCTTTTTGTGGCTGGAGGGTGCAACCACACCACGCCATCCTTTTGCCCCCATAACAGTGCCCTGCTGCAGCCTCCACCTCTTTTCTTTCCTCTAACACCAACTTCCAGCCCATTTCCACTTCATCTAGTCCAGCAGTGTCGGCTTCCTCGTTTGTCTCACAATCCACTTTCCGAACTGGTTCACTGGCCCTTACCGCAGTACACCCACTGGCTCAAATGGCTTATGAACAAAGCATACTTTTCACATCATAAAAAAGAGAAGGAAACGCTCATTCAAATACAAACCAGTATATTTGCGTAATAGCAGGGTAATTACACAGAAAAAAGGGCAACATAATTTGAATGTTGGTTCATGCAATTGCTTGTTTGTTTAAAGAACCTGTCCATCTGTGGACAAATTATTTAAAGAAACAAGAGAAAGGGTAAATTATTTTATATTAAATCACTGAGTAAGAATAGATTGTTCATCCGTGCTTGTGTTTACAGTAGATCTGTGCACAAGCTTGCATTCCAACATGCCTCACAAACAGTTTGACCTCTAGGACAGATGCAACCATCAGGCTGGTCTGGTTGTACGCAAGTGTTGGTGGAGGAATTCAAACCCTGCCACCAGGAATGCTTTTCCTCGTACGTCCACATTCCGAATGCAGATGACACACATTCCAAAAGGTTTTACTCCGGTGGCTTCTTGAAAGCTTGTATCTGTCATAACCACCCCTCACATGGCGTCCAAACCTAAATCAAAGGCCACTCTTTGGCAGGGAAAGTATTTGGTCCCGGTTCAGTGTCTTTTGATCCCGGGGCAGGGATGAGTAAGAGGCTGTACAGCGACAGACATGGCGTCTGCTTTGGGTGCAGTGATCACAAGCCTTTGATGAGACAAGAAGAAGAAGGGGAGAAAAGTGGTGGAGGATGTGATTTTGGCTGACATGCAGTCACACACATACTTGCACAAATGCTTGTAGCCATGTATGGTTGTGTACTCCTCTCCCACCAATAGAGTACACAGCGGGCACTAACAATAGAACACACCTGTTGGTCATTACTGCACAGACACCCAACACCATGTAGACGCACCAGGCTCACTCCCAGAATCCCCACATGGGGGCCTGCATGGCTGCTGCTGATGCACAGTAGCTTGTGGAGAGAGACACTTTCCGGACAGATGTACACACATCTAGAGGCACATAGATTCACACTCGGCTCCACACAATAGCACAACAGAAACACAGAGTGACCGACAGGATACTTTGTGTTTGAGAATCACAATCATATTTAGTCTGTAGTCTGTGCGTCCATCCGCACATCCCTCGAATCCCATAAAAGGAATCATAACTCAATGTCCCCAGTGTATGTGTGTGATTGTAGGGGTGGGTAGGCCCACACAGGCGGTGCTATGAGATACAAGCCATAGGGTGGACAATGCATGCAGGTAGCTACGTTAAATAAATGACACAAGGAAAGAGTCACTTCAATGGCAGGGTTCAAGACAAATTGGGAAACATGGGCCCATATCAAAGTTCATCTTGCAGCAAATCCCCTGAATACGACTTCCACAAGGACCGGTAATCCAGAGCTTCATACTGGGACTTTTCCAGCGTCCTCTTGGAAAGACCACCAACATCCTCCATTTTCCCATGTTTTACTTGTGCTCCATGGTCCCATGCCAGCACCACCCATGGTCAGAATGCAAACTGTTGGGAAGTAGACAGGGAAAGTCCCATATTGGACCATATTAGTATTATCAAATCTATCTCTAGGGTATATTAAAACAAGCAGAACTTGAATATCCCAAAGTACCAGTAAGTAGTGTGAAGCCAACATTTTATAAATTTAAAAGGAACAGTTCACCAAGAAATATCATCATTTATGCAAATTAAACAATATTTTTTAATAAGGTTTGATTACATTTAATGAATTTACATTTAATCTCAGAAGCAATTAAAAAAAAAGAATCAAAATATTGCACTATGCAAAGCATATAATGTATGTTACAGGCATTACATTTTATCGGTGTTGTGGCAAAACTGAATTGTTGATTCTAAAGTATTTGTTAACGGCTGCATGCTGGCTAATGTTTAATACCAGCTTTTTATGTTATAAACAGTAAGATAATAGCTGCCTGCCTCTACAACTGGAGCTTTCAACTTTCTGTGTATATTTTTGGACACTATTCTCCCAACCATCTTGTATCCAAAATTCTGGCAAGGATAAAGACGCATTTTATGAACAGACCGGGAATGTGAGCAGCTAACCCAAATCAGAGAAATATGAAAATATTGCTTGATTGTCTATGAACATTTGTCAGCTTAGTGCTCACAATTAATTTACAGTCCATCCACTTACAAAAACCAAACCCCATCTTCTTTTGTCATCCACAGAAATCAATTTAGGAACCAGAGAATGGCCTCTCTGGCCCACTCATTATCCTAGCATACGATGTTGCATTTGTAATTCTCATGTAATCAAAATTGTCATTGATGTGTGCTCTCGTCCCTCTGGCAAGGCAATTCATGAAACATAGAGGTAATCACAATAACTGTGTAGTGACAGAAAATGCTGATTATGTGATTAAGTGTGCATGTAATTGGCATTATTGTTATTTTTAGCTAGAAGTTAATTGCTAATGGAGATCCTAGTAATTGGATCACTGAATAGCAACACTGCAAATCTATTAGCTCCTAATAATTGCTGCAAAGTGAGAACAGAAAGAGTGGGTGGAAGGTGTTTATGGGGGGATAAGTAGCTGTCTCTGTGCTGTCGAGGGGATACAAATAGCATATTTGTCGAATTTTGAATTTACAACATTACACTTAAAATGGGAAAGGTGTAATGGTGAATTAGGTCGTAAGATGGGTACCAATTTAAGTTTTTGATGTCGGTATTCAGTGTTTGTGAAAATGATGTGTGTTCAGTAAAATATCATCAGTGTGGACAGGATAATGCACATTTGAGGATGGCAAATATATGAGCTGGAGTCAGAGAAAAGAAGAAAGACCTGACTAGAAAGAGAAACACAGAGAGAGAAAGACGGGAGCCTGTGCTGTATCATTTGACAGGGGACCTCTCCAGTGCTATCAGATGGAGGCGTCAGAATGATCAGTCTCTCACACACACACACACACACACACACACACACACACACACACACACACACACACACACACACACACACACACGCACACACTCTCTCGCTCTACTTCTCTGTGTCCCTCTCTTTCTCCTTGTCTCCTTCCAGAGCAGGGACCAGCCGTTCGCTGATAGAACAGGCCCATTAGGATCCTGCTATCGCCCTGCACAGCGGAGAGATTGAAAGGCCCTGATAGCTGCTCTGCGATCCCCACAGTCCCGGGAAAATCACTCCGTATCAGTCATTGGATCCCTTGCTTGAGACAGAGGGAAGAGAGGGAAGGAGTGAGCAGACAGAAAGGGAGAATGAAAGGCAGGTTAGACACCTAGAGAGAGTTAAAGAGGGAAAACACGAAAAAGAGAAAGCTGGGAAGGAATGACAGAGACAGTCAAAGAGGGAGAGAAATTCAGAGACAGACAAAAGGAAGAAGAAGTGTGTGAGTCTTTGTCTTACTGCCTTCATGCTGTGTACCAGAGGAGACAGCAGCAGATATCAGAAAGGGCACATGAGCCTTTCTGAAGTCAAAGCTTATACCGTCTGACAGAAAAAGACTTCCATCCTCCAACACAAAGTGTCAGGATTTTATGCATCTCACAATGACACAAACTAAAGATTTCAGATGTAGACAACAGCGTGCTTTCCTGTAGCACAGTTATCCTTCCTTTCAGGCTTCTACTTTGTACGCCGGTCATTATCTCCTCGCGCTGCCTACAGGGACACTCGGTCATTTAGGCTGTGGGGCAAAGGGTCTGCAGGTCAGGGTGGAGGACAGGACAGGACAGTTGAATGGGGTACAAAGGCATGTCCTTATATGGGCAGACACTTGACTGGCATGGCAGAGGCCAGCTCAGTGGTGCTAAGCTGTATGGCCTCCTATCAGTGGGGACACAGGAGCCGCCAGATCCAGGGCACTTAGTGGATGACTTCCAGAGAACAGACTGGGATAAACTTTGTGTGTGTGATGGTTTGGTGTGTAAAAACTGTGCAAATTTGAGCGACGAAACAATGCATATATACATCAATGTGTGTGTAAGTTGCAAAAGGCGGTGACAGGGGTAATCTCGGTCACATTCATGTCGTCAAGAAATTGACTCATATAAGGTGGAAACCACAGTCGTCTGGAGGAGCTGTAGCCTCTGATTGAGTGAATGAGTCATGCAGATGGAGTGAGCTTCACTTGAGCTGAGTGACTCTGGATGTCAAAGTAAAGTTTTAAATTGCTGTGTGCGCATGTGTGTGTGGAGACTGAATATGCTGTCCTCTGTGTGGTAGAGGCAAAAAACAGTGTCTCTGGGATTTTGGATGCTCTAATAACACCTTGCCATTGAGAGGCTAATGAAGCATGTCTGCTTTCTTCATCCTGACAGGGAATGAGAGGGCAGACACACACACACACACACACACATACAGCGATGCAGAACAACAGCTCTCTGGAGGTCACTATAGTGAATGTGACTTCAAATATCTTTTGTACATCTGCAATAGAAAGAAAGAACAAGAGGGGAATCAAGCAAGAATGACAGTATCCCAGCGGTTTGTCTTGCATCGGCTGTAAGGGTCGGTGGGTTTGTGGTGCTTAGACCTCAGGATGCCTCCTGTACTGCCTGGGGGGCCTGTTTGAAGAGCAAGAGCTGATGAGGCTTCACTGTGAAGCCACATACTGGTTTAACGGTGCAACTAATACGCCCAAGTCCCAGAGTCAACCCAGCCAATGTAGCAATTCCACGGAACGGTAGATTTCTATTAATTAAATCATAATTGGGTTTTATATATTTATTTGGTGGAGACATTGGCAGGGAGAGGAGTAAGATTAGGCAGAGATTTGCATGTAAAATGTACGAGCTTCATTACACTACCTTGGCAAAGACAGAATAATTCGCCTGCCTGCGGGGCACACAGATGGCTCTGTATGTTTGCTAATTTGCTCTCCTTTCAAGGTCATTAGTTCTGTTTGGGGAACTATCAAAAAGTTTGTTTGAGGTGGATAAGTTTCTGAAATGTTTGTAATGTGACAGCTTCTTTATTGTGGGACTGAAGATTAGAAGCAAACATCACCAAGGATCAGAAGGCTCAGCTAAAATACTGTAATTAGACCAAAATGTTAGAAAAATGAAAATGAAATATAAAAAACAATATTACAATTCATCAAAAAAAACAATTAAAAGAAAATCGTTTTTGCAATACTGTCCACTGCCAACTCGGTGGTCATGTGTAATATTTATTTTCCCCAGATGTTGTTCTCACCAACACTAATGACTACTGTACAGACACAGTGTACTACCTGTACAGCAGAAGCACATTACTCAGTGAAGGTCTGGAAAGCTGAATCAATTTTTCAAAGTGCAATATTCACCATATTCTCTTCCCTCTTTAGACAGGTCCTGTTTAGTTTTCTTGTGCAGGAAATGAGTTTTGACATAATGGATTTTTGCCCAGCATTACATAAACACTGACGGAACTGGCACAGTGTGCGGCACAGGTTGCTATGGCTTTGTTTGTCCAAAGACCTACCGGCCCTCCTGTCACTCACATCTGGTTGTAAATAATCTAGATACATTACTTTTTATTACTTTTTATTTATTTATTACAAACAAAATATTTGCCTTTTCGGGAGCTAGACAACTTTTTCGCAAAACAAATCCAGATGCAGCAATTTAAATGAAGAGCACTGCAGATTGCATTTTTCCGCCATTTGTTGGTACAGTGTGTAGTAATAACATATGAGCAGAAACAGTGAAGTAAATCATGAGCTGCAACCAGCATAGCTTGTTGTTGTGTTACCTTTACTTTGTAGTCTAAGTCTGAATCATTGATGAGCAGAGTTTGACGACAGCTATCGTTTTCAATATTGTCGTTGACATTTGACGGACCACTTTACACAAAGACCCAAGATAAAACACGGTAAAAGTGTCTGATTCAACGAAAATCAAAGCCATGTCAGCATATTGTGCAGTTTGAATGGAAATATATATGTACGTGGCTCTAGATTGGTCACGTCTTGTCAGTGGAATTGATTTAAAAACCCAAGAACACAATAGGATTTGTTAACTAGAGAATAAAAGAGATAGTTGTGGGCATGTATCTTCTGAGTATATGGCGCTACTGTAAGTGTGATAATTTAAAATTAGCATGTCGAATTCTCTGTCTTCTGAGATACGCAATTGCAGTGTGTCTTATAGGGCTATGTTTCATTTAATAATGAAATAGACGAGGGAAAAAGTTTAATCAGCCTGGGTATTATTGAGGATATAGTGCAGACAGTCTTGCATAGTAGACATAGAATAAAAAAGAATCACTTTTATTACTATCTAACTGCAATTAGTTTAACCCTTTTATCTCTCACCATTTGTAACGCTATTTGGACCATTTCACAGAGCCTGGAAATTTGAGCAGTAACAGTGAAATTGATATAGTGAGGGAGATACCATCAGCCCAGAGGGAAGGGTTGGGTGGGGAGTGGGGGGCCCTGCTTATTTCACAGTCTGTCCTTATGGCTTAAATCCAGCCAGCTAGTAGCCACAGAGCAGTCTCTACTATACAGTCACATCATTTCTATCTGTCTGTCTGTCTGTCTGTATATCTATTGGTCTATCACACTTATTGAGTGAGTGTTTCATTTCATATAAAAATAAAGAACTCTTTGACATTCATGGTCATTTAGGACACGTACAGCCAGAGTCACCTTGGTGTACTACAGGTGTACTACAACCCACACAAGTCTTCACAGAGTTATATAACCAACCCCTGCTTGAACTTAAATACAGGTCTGTGGTGGATGGGACTTAATCCAAAATACCTCCTGTTCTTCTTCATAAGATTCAGGAGATGGATGTTAAAATATTCTCTTTCCAAATAATAATATGACTAAGACATCTTATTAGCATACAGTGCAGGGAAGAAGACTTTAATGAAGGTATCAGAAGGATCTTATTGTCTGGGGATTAACACTTTCTTTTTCTTAAAAGCCATTATTCAACATTGACTAATGAACGTATTGTATTTATTTGTGTTATTTTTGGTATTTTCTTCATGTTAATTGGCTGTTTTCATATTTCTTCTTTTTGTTTTGTTTTTTCAAAATAGGGCATTGCAATTATTACATTTTTTTGCTGTATAATTAGAGGTTAGATTTATTTGTTTATTTCAATACAACTTTAAACTTCAGATTGACAACAACTGGGAAATAATATGGGAAGCATAGTTATTGATCTGACATGTTACGCTCTTGTTAAATGAGCAATGAAATACATGAGTTGATTTACATTAAGTGTATCCGACAAATGCAAAACACAAACAATTGAAAATAAACGTTATATATTTGGATCTTAAAAGCATTGAATAACCTTCAAAATGTAAATAATTTATATCAAATTAGATGATGAATTTCACTCTGAAATAATTACAAAAGATCTGTTCACTTGGTAACAAAGGGTGAATAGCATATGGTCCACATGAAAGAGAGTGTGCTTCACTGTTCCCCTCCTGTTCATTAATAACTTGTCGGATTGGCTGGCATTACTCTATTATAATCCACCAGGGTCACTCAACCAGTTAACCCACAGCTCTAAACCATTACATATGATACAATTGTACAATAGCTGGTGAAACTATCCTAACCATGAGTTAAATTGATGAATATATACATATATATATATATATATATATATATATATTCATCATATATATTAGCACATCCTGCGTGTATTCATTTTGTATGAGGCAAATATATAAGCATGACACTGCAAATCAAGGTGTCCTGATATAGAAAAATGATCCTGGCAGGAAAGGTACTGTGACTGTCCACACTTGGGATTAATCAACACAAAAGTTGTAGCTTTGAAGCTAAAATAGCTCATAGTTATTTTGTCTTGTTTGCATCTTGCCGCAGAAACAGGAAGTCACGGCAAGATGCTAACACCACCCTGGCAAAATCTGACCAGTTTAAAATTCTCCAGACCTCTGCTGTTCAAGCTGAAGGTGTGAGATTAGACGTTCGGGAGTGTAACACAAATGACAAGATTTGCAACTCTTTCACCAAGTGAGGAGAATGTGTCGCGATCATTGGCAGGAAAAATGAGCAAGGCTCTGTGCCACATGGCCAAAGACTGTGAGCCCACTGTTGGCAGCCTGGGAGGAGATGGCTACCTTCCATTCGACACTCAGGGCTGAGTGGCTCAGAAAGCCAACCGCAATTTGAATTAAGAAATGTGAATTTACAAATCTGATCTTGAAATTGCACTGTAGGTTAAAATTAAAAATAATGTCATTAAATTTATTAAACAAGCTTACGCTTAGTCGTTAAAACATCCGCTACTCAAAGTGGAGGCTGAACCAATCACCAAACTATAAGTAATGAATTCAAAAGCATAACTGAGTAGCAGCGTTGTGAATTTGCATCTCACTGTCACAGACCAAAACAATTGGATGCAAAGATATTTGTTTTATGCCCTCAGACAACTTCTCTAGTCCAAGCAAATGCTCTTTCCTCTGCTTTGCCAGACAACCACCACAAGATAAACCACAGCTGTCTTTTAAAAGTTATTGAGTACCTCAATGGAGTAATCAATCCTCAGATTTCACAGCACAATCAGGATTTGCAAAGCAAATAATGACCCAGTCATATTTGTCTGAAACTGGGAGTTGTTATCCTTGTGCTTCCTAAATATTTTAATTTTCCATTTGGGAAACTCCCCTGACTCCCTGTCACTGGGGAAGATATAGTACATAGTGGTTTATTCCTGTCTGGGTCAGATGTTAAAGACGGCACAAACTTCCTGGTTTGTGCGTGAACCAGAAAAACAGCTCTCACAAGCCCGTGTCCTCAACAACCTTTGGTGTGAAAAAATGAAAAGACACTTAAAATTAGCAAAAAGTAAATTAGGTATACTATTACAGAATTACAGAGGAAATACATTTTTGGTATATATTTGTGTATATATGTGTTTTTCTGTGAAGTGTGTGCGTCAGCTTGCGTGTGTGTGACCAGCCAAGCTCTAATGGCTTGTGTGTGAGATAGGCCAGACTGTACTGCTCTGACAGTGAAAAGAGGATAACAGGGAGATGAGGAGCAGAGAGAGAAAGAAAGAGCGAGGGAGAGAGAAAGAGAGAGAGGCACTCAGATACTCATTAGCCACCAGACGCTATCTGGAGTGTGTCAATAGAGTCATGTTAGTGGGGTGTTAAAGCATTGACCAAGATACGCTGAGAGAGGCAGAGAAAGACAGAGAGAGGGGGGCAGAAAGGGAAGGATAGCGAGAGCCCTCCCCACCCCCACCCGACCATCGCAGCACCTGTCACACCTTGAGATAATCATCCATCATGCCTCGCCAGTGACTGGAGAGTGTGTGGTCCTTTTTAATGGCCGCCATTGACACGATTCGTCTTCCCCGCCACCCACAGCCTGTCACCAAATTGCTACTCTTGCAGTGGGGATTCATTCTATTGCACCTGTGCTAAGATGAGATGTGTGCATTCTTGCGTCTAAGAAGTTTTGCCTAGAAAGGTGCGACTCCTATGTGTTGATAGAGGCTAAAGAAAGTGGTCATTTCTATTGTCAAAACTACGGCATATTGGGAGGTCCTCAACTGAAGAAAAAAAAGTCTTTGAAGTTCCAGTATTCACTCTGCAAGATAAAAACCTGATAGCAACTGAAAAAAATCTGACTTTGATGAGATAGCTTTTTGGTTTTACAACCAACTGACATTGAACTAGCTTGTCCTTTTCATCTGAATTATTACTTTCCAACTAAAAAGAGCTCGCGAGCTAAAAGCTACAGTTATGATTGCTGAAATAAGAAGCTGGGCAGACAGGTGGGAAAGCCATGAGACCATGTGAATGGATAATGTGTCCTACATCCGCTGTATAGATACCTGGCCTTCACACAAAGACACCATTGTTCCTTACAGACCAGCGACCTCTGTCTTAATGCAGGTCTTGCTCCACACCACAACAGACATGCATGTGTAGAAGCACGGACGTCTAAATGTGTGATTGATCGCATGAGCATGTGTTAAGTGTATAAGTAAAAGTGTCGTTTCACACGTGCTCCTATGCTCTTGTAGGCGCATTACTGTGAATCTGTAGCATGAATATGAGAATATGTAACTCACCACGATCTCCCCAGGTCTCCTACTCCGCATGATGGCTTTTCCTGGGGAAACTGTGGTAAGGTGAGCTCAGACGTAGGAACAGGCGTTAATAGCGCATCTAACACGACTAGATGTCCCATGGTGCAGCTAGGCACGCGAACGGAAGAGGCCTAGCTAATGGGAGGACCCCGGTGGGAGGGTGGAACGCACCCAGGGCCTCTGGCGGCCCTTTAATAGAGGACCATGGAGATGCCTGCCTGCTGTGGTTTCTGGGTTTCAGATGATTCTAGTTTCAGGTGACATGCCTCATGCTCTATTAGCAGACTCTTCCGACCACAGTTTTCTTTGGCAGCCACACAGGTTCAGACTGCAGCAGCTCTGAGCAAGACTAGTTTTCCACACGCCACCTTTCTCCTCCTCCATCATACACACACACACACACGCGCACAAATAAACGTATGCAGACACATACCCGCACACATGCGTCGGCATACCAACACATACAAATCAAAATCTCTATTTCATTAATATATACACATGGAGACACATAATCAAACATCATCATGCACAGACACTGACAGACGAGCCCCGCCGTTAGTCTCACTGGTAAATAGAAGTCTGTTGATGTACATAGATAGGTAGGGAGTCCAGCACACAGACATCCATATATTTTGTCTGAGCCAATACTGTAGGTCGGCCTTGACATGGTGGCAGTGGAGGATTTAGGCTCCAGTGGTGTTTGTGAAGTACAGAGCTGTGTCCAAACATCCTGCTCATTCCTGTGAAGTGGTCAGATGCTGGTCCCTCTCTCTCTGCCCCTTTTCAGCACTCTGGCATGCGTTTCTGGGTGGCATCAGGTCTCAGGCCTCAGTCAAAGGGCTGTCTCCTTGAGTCCTGCTATGCTTCGTTCTCTCCTTTCACCTTCTCTGACCTTCTCTGTCTGCCTCTCAGTTTTACAGACTGAAACATTTTTTACTTAATTTCAGATAATCCTATGAGAGTCGATAATGCTAAAAGCAAGCCAATGTGTCATCTCTCGCGATTTGCATGGAAATCTACGGAGAAATGTGAAATTGAGTTTTATCTTCTGTGAGAGTGCTGACTTTTTTCTTTTGTCATTGTGACAAGTGTTTTATAGCACCATATTTTACACACACAATGGCGGTCTTTGTACTATTCAAATCACAGCTCCTTAAATTATTGTTCAGTGATATTGTTTAGTGAAGTATATGAGTTTTCCACTGATGTCTCAGTTATCATCTCAGTTGGATATTGGCTCTCGAGTGAATGATGAACAACCGTATTGTGAAGTCATTCTCAGTCTGCATTCGTGGAAAACTTTTCTATCTATTTAGTTTTCAAAAGAGCAACTTTATTAATGAAATCAAAGGCACTCTGCGTGACAGTTCCACAGTGTTTCTTTCTGGTGTGCAGTGTACGTCTGGACCTCGAGAGGTTTGGCTGATTAAACCAAGAGGACAACTGCTGTGGGTGGTAACTCCTCTTTGCTTTTAAAGATATTTGGACAAGTTTTGTTTGTGAAGTACATAGTGTGTGTACTTACACATGTCAAAACGTCTGCTTGTGTATTTTTCATGCAAACAGGGATAATTCAAGACTAAATGGCAGTGAGTGAAGAAGGTATCTGGTCAATATACAATAAAAGCTCCTTAGAAACTGACTCTGATGCTAAATGAAGGGGGGGGGGGATTTTATGCTCTACCAGGTGCTCAATGCACTTTTAGCTAGTGACCATTTTATTTCTTCAAGTTTAAAAATAATTCAGCCCAATTTACAATTTTTTTATCAAACTTTTGAACTGTTCTTTGAATATGACCTGTGCATTAAATCCATGTCGATCACTTGTAAAGGCATTCATAATGGATTCTGGCATGCTGTGTATTGAAACCATTTATCTCAAAGCTGACAAGAGCGACATCGATGTATGTTCTTTGATGTATGGAGAGATCATTTTGACAAGGATGAGGCTATTCATGAATCAATGCACTGATATGTGTCTGTTTATGTCTCTACGCTGCATATTTGCTGTATAATCCGCATGGAATCGAGATTTTCACCAGAGGATATTTTCATCCGGGATGATCTGATTTTAATGAAAGCTTCTGTCACTCACTAGGCTAACCTGTGTAATTTGTTGTGTATACTGTGGCTTGAGGCAGAAAATGGCAGCCAACAGGCCTATAACGTTCAGGTGAGACGAAGCATTGAGAAGAAGTAAAGCACACGCACACATACTAACATCATGAATTTGTGTCGAGTCATTTGTTGTCATGATATACTTTTTATACTGTATTTGCAACGTATAGATACCTTTCTTAAATACTTTACGGTAAAGGAATTGTACCTTTGATGTAAAATGAACCACTTATATGCAATTCAAACATGTCACCAACCATATAACAAAAATAGCCCATAAAACTTACCAATTCATCTATGTGTCTCCTTTGAACGTGGCCAGGGTGGCGGCTCAGCTGACCAAAGAGGAGCCCAACCAGCAGGCTCACGTGACCGACATCAACCGTGTTATTTACATTCAGCTCATGGCGAGCTGTTTGCTGAGAGGGATAATTTGACAGTCAGATAAACAGACAGACAGACAGACGGATAAACAGAGTGTTGGCTACTGACAGAGATCTCACTGTCAGTCTCACTGCCACTCTGTTCCTCTCTCAAGCCCAACAGCCACGGGGCAATATTTGAGCAGACAGTCACCAAGTCTTCCAAATATTGAACAACATAGCTGTTTTTTTCCAAGTGATTTTTGGACTCGCTGCCTCTGTTTACTTCTTCTTCTTCTTCTTCTTCTACTCGTGGCGCAATACTGGCAGCACATGGCTTTGACAAGTCTCTCTCTTTCATTACTTTCTCTCAGTTGAACCCTGTTTCTAGCTTTATTTCTCCATTATGACATACTGTTAGATTAAAAATACAAAAATTAATTTTCATCTCATTATGTTCTGAATTTTTTAAAATCTTTTTTCAGAGTAAAATGTACTGTACTGACGGAAGTTATGCCAATAGAGGTGTACTTGCTGTAGGAAGATGGGGAAAAAAGATTCACAATACATACATTTAGCTTTGATATTATTAAAGTTAAATTATTATTAGTTCAAAAGTATGGTTTTTTCCAAGTCAATTTAATTAATGCTCATATATGATATGGCATCACAGATAACTGTCTCATGGGTCTGTTTTGTGTAGGCGTGATAGATTTGCAATATCAGATGGTGTCGGTGCTTCTCTTTGTGTCTCCCTTTGGAGTGTGTCTGTATGTGTGTGTGTCCACTGTGCGTGTGTGTGTGTGTGTGTGTGCGTGTGCGAGCGCACATGTGTGTTCAGTGTTCTGCGCCTGTTGTATCCAGTGACGTTGTCACACCTTTCTCGGTGTCCTGCTGTGTTTCCCGCGGCGTCCTGAGGTCCTGGATGCTGTCTCTGTATCGCTGCTGAGGATGGTGGGCGTCTGGCACAGATAAAACTATGATAGCTTAGTGATGGACAGCCGGGAAACTTTTTTCTTTTGCTCTCCTTTCCCCATCCCCTACTTAACACTATGACAACCTGCTGTAAATGGACCTCAGAGGTGAGTGTGCGTGTGTTTGTGTGTGCGTCTGTGTGTGCATGCTTGCGCTTGCGCTTATGATTGCAGGATTGGGTGGGGGTTGGACTTTATTTGAAAGTACATTATATATTGAAATCTTGCCTTGATGAATCCTGGAAATGACGAAAACAGCCTCTCTTAAACTCGAAGCAGGGATGAAAAAAAAAGAAATACAAAAAACTACATAAAACAAAGAACTTTTAATAAGAAATGTGAATTAATTTCCCTTTTTATTTCTTTTGTCTTTTTCCTTTGTATTAGCAGTTTCCTTCCTTTCTCAATTATATCACAATTTCTACTGCTGCTACTTAACTTGCTCCTACGTTTTCAGTGGTTGTTTGGTTATTCACAAATGTCATTGGCATTCTTTTATTCTCCCCTTGTGGTGGCCTGTGGGGGAAAGGCTAATATCTTGTGTGTCAATTCACAGCATGAAACTTTTAGATCTATATAAGGTTACTCATTGCAGAACTTATTTTCTAAGATAGAAAAGAAATCCATTATTTATGAACATATTCCCAGTCCATGGCTAATTGTTTATTTTCTTCACAATTGCTTTGATGTAACCAGCTAGACACTTATAGAAGACTGTCGAAAGCTGAATATTTTCCATTACACTCCTTTAATATATGATTACTATGTGTCATTCCCCTAAAGTTTATTTTAGTTCAATGTTTCCCACATGAGGAATTGAGCAAATTAAATAGATACTGTCTATGTTCTGCTCTAAAAGGTGCCACTATGATTTAGTATATTCAAAATTTTCCCTGACAAATATTTCTAGTTTTTTTTTCCCTCGGCACTGCTGGGCAGTATTATCTTTTGTCTATATTGTGGTAAGGATGCATTTACTTCCTTTGGTTATGCTTGTAAAACAAAATACAGAAATCACTTGCCTGCTTCTGAGTAAAATAACAGATACTGCTTTTCGAGTGAGCTGGGCGGAAGGCGCTGTGTTCTTCATGGGGCTTTCTGTAATTAAGCGGGCTGCACATTCCTCAGTTAACATTGCGTCTCAAGCTGCCTGATCAGCACTCTGCAGTATTTAGAGAAGTTTAGGGTGGGAGCGGACACCCAAGCCGCAAAAGAAATCAAATGTTCATAAAATGGGTTGAAACTACAACAAAGACAATGCCCCCCCTATAATTAGATTAGGGAAACATAAAACATAAAAAGAAGGCAGGGTTGTGTGTACGCACCCTGCCAATCCTGAAACGTCTACAATGCCCTGGAGTCAGGCTATTGTAGTTAAAGGAACACTTGTAGTAGCCCATTGTGGGTTTTCTATATTTCATTATTTTTTCACAGTCTATTATTTCAGTAAATGCATTGCTATGACATTTTATTTGATTGCTATAACTTCACAAACACTCATTGAAATATTTTCGGGTAGTTTTGATATTTTTCAATATTTGTAATCAATGTTCCATGCATTATACATTGCATGGCACTATCCTACATGCACTCATACCAACAAAGTTCTTGTGTGTCGCCCAGGTTACTGTGCTATGTTGCACATACAACCTCTCAGGTTTGATCGGCTCTGTACCAGAAAGCTCCACCTGTCTAGACTTAACGTTCCCAGCTGGCAGGCTATAGGGGAATGGCCTCCTCACTGAGGCTTTACACAGAGCCATGTCGTTCAAATGCCAGGGTGCCCAGTGGCGGGATCTGCAGCTCTGTTCTGGATATCAGCTTTCATAGGATCAAAGCACTGGCAGCGATATCCTCCCCCTCATCAGCCGAGCAGCAGTGCACAGACCCAAGGGATACGATCGGCGGAGGGGAGTGAAAAGAGGGAGTGAGGGAGAGAGAGACAGACAGATAGACAGAGAGGAGAGAGAGGCAGAGGAGGGGGGGAGGGAGTGCTGGTGAAGAGGGGGATGGTTTAAGGGATAGGGAGATGAGAGCTAGGTTAAGGGCCTGCAGGGCTGGGGAGGACGAGAGTGGGTGAGAAAAGGGTTGGAGGATGGAGAAGAGGGTAGTTAGGGATGTTTGAAGACAGCGGGGGAAGTGCTGATGGGAGAGCGATGCAAGGAGTGCAAGAAGGGGGGAAGGGATGCGAGGGCTGGGCGATGTGTGTGTGTGTGTAAACGAGACAGATACGCCAGTCTCATCAACATATAGGGCCTGGGTCTCTAGATGGAGCCCTAACAGCTGAGTTTCCCCCTGCACAACAGCAGCTGTGCATCTCCCCCCCCTTTGCCTCACCTACCTTCACCACCCCTTACGCCCAGGAGTCTATTTACTCACCCGCTTGTTTGCCAAGAGCGACAGCATACCACCCCCCCCCTCCACCCAGACACCCTCCGCTCCATCTCCTTTCCCCCCTCTTCCTATCCCCTCTATCATCTTCCTTAGAGATATGAGGAGCGAGGTGCAACACTTTACTCTTCCTGCTCTCCTCCCTCTCTCCAGGCGCTTTTTGATTTCTCCTCTCACCTCCTCTTTTTCTCTTCCTCTTTCATATCCCAGAGTGCTTCTTTTCTTCTGTTCGTCTCTTCCGATCGCGAGTTCTCCTCAAGGTATCAGTGTGTGGTACAGAGTTGTGGCGCAGTCTTTTCTTAAAAGTGCTAGCTCATTAAGGAGTGGGAGTGTTTGGATATGCGTAGTTTGTATTTTTAGTGTGTTTGTTTGTGCTGCTGTGCCGGGGCTGTGTTCTCGGTTCACCGTCTGCGTGTGTGTGTGGCATGTGTGCGTGTTGGGTGTAAAGTAGAGGTAAGAACAGTGCTGAGTCTGATTCTTTCTGTTCCACCTAGGCATTTGGGAAGCACAAACTTTATTCCTGTATAGCGATAACATCTGTTTACAGTGTTGAACATACTGAACACCAGGCGAGGTGAAACAACAAGATGTTTTAAAACCTTACTGCATAATGTAAGGACGGGATGGTACAGTAGCTGGTGTTGATTCAAACTTTGCAAACCCACTTTCTTATTATAGTTGTAGGAAATGGGGATAGCATAGACAAACTCATAATATGTTGTTTTTGACATTGAACAATGAGAGGTGACCTAAATATAATTTAAAAAAATTACAATAGTCAAATGTTTTATTCAGACATGTAACTTCAAATTTGCAAATGAAACCCTGACCTGTAAAAAAAGTGTCTTAAATGGACCTGCCCCTTGTGGATCCCCTGAAATCAAGTTGGGAGAAAATCTTCAATTTTAAATCTTTCTAAATGTTAGTTTGTAAACTGCGTGCTCAGAATGGTATATCTCAGCTACTGTAAGTAATTATGCATACAATTGCTGTATATGATGAAGATTTTGCACAATCGGTATCCTTTTACATAAATGCATTTTAAAAGGATTGAAAGATTGACATACTGTAAGGGATTCATAGAAAGGCCATGAAGTGCGTGGGCGAAACTAAAATGTGTGACAGTTACAATGCATATGTAGTGTTTATTTCTACACAAAAGTAATAACATATTGTAAAGATTCTCTACGTGCATAAAAAAATGTTTTTAACGTTGTCATATTTAACCATTTGTCCATTTCACTCCATCCAGGGAATTGCTTTTAAATTGCATGGTGTACTGTCTGTCTTTGACAAAGTACCACACAATGACGATGGGAAGTATTTCTGTGACATGCCGTCATTCAAACAGGCGGGAACACTGGAACAGCAGCAGCATACGTGCATGCTACAGAGAGTTCATCTTCTAAAGAGCCATGTGTGCTCTTGGTTAAGACAGCAACTGTCCAAGAAAGTACTGTTCAAGTTAAGAGAAAAAATAGTTGAAGAAAAAAAGAATCGCTACTATTGAAGGGTATGGCGCTTATTAGAAGGGGAACTCAGTAGTGATGGTAATGTTTTTTTTAAGCTAGACCCTCCACAATGTTATTAATATTTTGACATTTATTACCCTCCCCTATCATATTTCAAAATAGTAAAACCACAGTATGGAGTTTAAGAGTAACATGTGATGTTTAATAATAATATTTAAGGTTCAAACCTGACCCAAACCCTCACTATACACGAAAATGGGCCTTAGCAGGAAGGGGCATGTAAATAACCTCAGTCTCTGCCAGGTTTGGGCCGCATTGGCGACCACATACTGGTGAGCAGACTTAAAATGGATATGTTGCTGTCACCTTATCTTCTGACAACAGATCACATTACACATACACACACACACACACACACACACACACACACACACACACACACACACACACACACACACACACGAAGTTTAGCTGCCCCAGCTCTCACTTATGCACCCCAGCAACAGGCTGGCAGCTCCCAGTTCTGAAGTCTGATTGTGTGAGTGTGTGTGTGTGTGTGTGTGTGTGTGTGTGTGTGTGAGATGGAGTCTTCACCATGAATATTTCAGCCTTTAGCCAGTTCCCCCATGCTAGGGATGTCCTGTCTTCACCAGAGGAGAAGTGGTGTCATTTATTCCAGGTGGGTAACTGAGTCACTGTGTGCATTGTGACATTCCCACCCACTTCCACTTAATTCATATGCAATCAGGATTCTACCGTGTGTCAACTAATACTGTGCAGGCCTGATGGAAATTCATCATGGACAAAATGCTTGACTTCTATTACATTCACGATATAGACTGGTGCTTTGATCTATGCACAGTACATATCTGTGAAATAAAATACCCTCTGACTCTCAATGACTTCTGAGATCACAGACTGACTGCAAATATGCACACATTCTTTAACTTGTGTATACACACACAGACACACACACACACACACACACACAAACATGGTACACAAAGATGCCTTAAGGTCTATCCTGTATGTGCAGAGTCTTCCTGGAAAGAGGAAGGTAGCAGTAGCTGGCAGGCTCACTGCTCCAGATCGATACAGGACTGCTTTTACTGCTGTTTGTAGACGCCTCCTCTCCACTGTGTTATTTTATCCTTCACTGAGCTCTGTTCATTTGTTGTTCATTTGCTCTGCTGTGTTGGTTCAATAAATCTTATATCATCTTTGTTTTCCCCCATTACAAATAGCCGTCTCTCCTTTGCCAGGTCCTCCACAGTATGTCGGCTCGTCCTCAGCAGTTATTGTCTTTCCAACATTATCCGACAGGCCCATCTGTGAGCCGGGAGAACAGATTTGATAAAAGCGTGTGATATACAAAGAAAATCAAATTTACATACACATATTTCACATGCAAACATACTGTACAGCTCACTTTGAAACAATACAAGACTGTATACAAATGCACAAATACACACATCACACCCCTCCCCCTGAACCTACACACACACACACACACGCTATAGCTACCCTGCCATGAGCTACATTTAGGTCACAGTCTGTCTGGCCACAGGTGGTCTTCCTGTCACAACCAATGGACCATGACTATGAAGGATTACTTTGGAATGGTACCATACCATAAAACACAGGTTACATTAGACAGGAGACTGAGAAGCTTTAGTTTCAATGAGAAAGCAAAGGAGAGGAGTCTGAGTTGCTCTGTCCACCAGATGTCTGCAAACAGAGGGTGCCAGGCATGCCAGGGAAGCTGTCACTGCTCTCACTACTGACAACCCCGGTGCCACCCGCCTCTGTTTGTGTTTTATTCCCCTGCTTCCTTGTCATGGCAACCTGCTATGTTTCCTCTCCTCCTCACCATCATCCTTCTCCTTTCCTCCACCTCGTCGCCTCTTTTTCTCCACGTAAAGTAATTCTCCAGGTGGAGGTTGGCCATTTGGAAGCTTGTGGACTGGCAGTTGACTGGTACGCGGTTTCTCCTTAAACCCGTGCTCACCCCAGGGACTGAAGCCCTAGTGGGCTCTTGAAGCTCAGTGTGGCTGACGTCCAGCATCTCCTCATCGAGTAAGACCGCCGCTTGGCCAAGCTTAACGCTCCCAGCTCCAGACAAAGGCTGCCATGTCCTGTAAATACTGTCAGAAGCAGTTAGGAGTTACACTGATGGCTGATTAATTTGTGTGGGTCATTTCCCTCCAAATTTGGGCGCAAACCAGATTTGCCTATGGAAAGAATTTATATGACCTTATTTGCCACCATTCAGCAATTTTCTGCCGTCTGTGTCTCGGTGTGTGCTGCATGTGCGGCTGTCAATGAGCAGTGCATGACAGTTTGATTTACCTGTTGTACATCAGTACGACAGTGACATTTCAATCCGTCTGTATTGCGTTGTCTGTCCGTGTGTGTGCGTGTGTGTGTGTGTGTGTGCGTTCCTGTGAAGATGTGTGTTGTGGAACAGAAGATCACCTTGACTGTGGCCAGTCAGAGAGAGCCGTGGGCACAGAAACTGAGAAGGCAGGGTCGAACTGGCTCCCAGAAGGCCGTTCTGTTCAGCACAGCCGTCTGCACCGCCCCTTTAGACTTTCTCTCTCTCTCTCTCTCTCTCTCTCTCTCTCTCTCTCTCTCTCTCTCCCCCCCTCTATCTCACACACACACAGACACACACACATACACACACATCCCCCCTCCAGCTGGGAGGTCCCGTGAGGTAGTGAGGCTCACTGACTGATTAGGTCCCAGGTAAAGCACTGGCCGGGAGCCTGCTATAAAGCCAAAGTCAATGACGTCGGTAACACGCACACACACATACACACTCACACACACACACACACACACACACACACACACACACACACACACACTCTACTACTGTACACCTCTCCCCATGCCTTTTTACAGCATATGCACATACACACACAAAGACACAGACATGCGCATGCTTACTGTCTCTATCAGACAGCTGCTCATGCAGTCTGCTCACCACTGGGATTTCCCTGTATTGTATATGATATAATGATATTATTCCCTCTATTTGCTGGGTAGTTAGGCACCATGCCAAGCGGCTCACTTGTGAATTTGGGGTAATAGCACAATGTTATTTCAGGATAAGAAATGACTGTGGAGTAGAACTGATCTTATTTGGACTCTCTACATGATGTTTCTGTTCCTTGTTTAATCATCTCCTCTTCAGTCCTCTTTTATCTTATTTACTTCTCTCTCTTTCTCTTACTGATGTCCTCGCCTCTGAACGTTCTAAACAATAGTCTCGCCTTTAACAATAGCCGTCATAGCACTGCACCCACATTTATAAACCAGGCACCACAGTGAAAATCAGGAAGTTACTGGACAATGGCTGCAGCCCCCTCCAATTCACAGGCAGTAAAACGTCTCTGATTCTATTCTCTGCTCTCTGCCATTTTACAGTCTGTCAGCCCGTTAGTAGCTCTGTAGTTCGAAGCTCAGACCGGAACCCTCCAATGCTATTTCCAGCTCTTTTCTGAAAACCCGCCATTGTGGAGGTATAATTACAGGCCTATATTCTGTGCTTAATTCTCAAACAATAGGGTGTACTTTTACACAAGGACATGAAATTACTCTCCATTCAGAACATGCTTGACTAGACAACAGAGCTCTTCATGTTCAGAGGACGTTCATGCTGCTGTAACGATGCTGTGCAAAAGCCAGACTGCAAGTCTCTTCCTGTTGTTCCCTCTCATTACTTTAGTGTTCGCTGCTGTTGATGGCAATGATGACTCAGGTAGTAGGCTTCTTTTTATATCTGTCTGTCTGTCTATCTGTCTGTTTATTTCTCAATCCTTGCATCAAATGAAAAGAAGGGAGATAGTGGACTGTCACAAAAATCCAAATTGCAAATGTCAGTGAGCCTATGTGGCAGATTCTGCTTTTTCAACTACATTTATTTCCCTTTCTCACTTTCCTTCATGGAACAAGTTAACTACGTTCCTTAATTAATTTACTGGAATTCATTTTCTCTTTTTGCAAACACTGTTTCACATCGTCTTTTTTTTATTATTTTTTTTATCCTACCACAGCTCTGTTGTCCCTCAGTGGTCGTAGGCCTGTGTCTGACTCTGACAGTGATGGTGTTGTTCCCCCAGTTCTCTGTTGGCCTCCTTCTCCTCCGACAGGCACCCAACTCCTGACTCCTAATTGGTGGTAATGCTAGCAGCAGCTGGTTCTGGTGAGCGTCTTTGTCGACGACGGCGGTTATCCAGCCGTTTGACAGCTGGTTGCCATAACGTCATCACCTTGGCGACAGACTGGACTCTGGCGCTGTTCTGGAGGACCTGCCACTCAGCATTACCAGCCACGCTCACAGAAGAGACAGGGCATTTCATGCATCCAAGAAATGAGGCAGTTTCAGAGGGAAATTTGATAATAAGCTTATTTCAGCCCCCAACACAACACAACACAACACAGCAAACGGCCCTTCCAGCTCTCCATGACTAACCCCAGCCTGTGGGAAAGAGACTAATATTTTAGTGGATGAATTATATGGCCTGTTAACTTTGAAAGATTCTGTCGACAGCGGATAGTGTCAGAATGCCATTCCATATAATGCCGTTTCATTTTTCCACTTTTCACTGTCGAATTCCAGCTTTACCAACAATAGGGAAAGCAGAAACCTTGTTGGCCTGGAAAAGAGAACGAAGGAGAATTAAGTCTTTGAGGGAATTTTCTCTTTTTCCCTCATCTCTCTTTTAAACCCTTACATAGTCCTCTCCTCTTGTCCCCGCTCTCTTCATACCCCTGTGGCCACATCCATGGTATTCCAGGAATACTCGGGCTCGATGCTCGTTTGTGTCTGCCTTCAGTGCAAGATACTGGTGCAACTTCTGCAGCTGATAGTCATTGTCAGGCAATAATATACTGTGATTGATGCTTTCTGTTTACGGAAACAGACTTGACAGAAGTGACAATTAGACAATTAAATAATCAGAAATGTTTATGTCTGTGAGAAAAAAATATACATGCTTCACGATAGATGTGTAGATGTTATTTATTCGCATTACAGTACTTGTATTTTTCTGCCCTTGGGTCAGTTAGTTTGATTTGATTAAATGTGAAATTTCAAATGATGTTTTGAATTTAAAAAAATAGGATAATCATCATAAAGATTATATGTGCATTCACTTGGCTCAAGCAATGCATCCAGAATGTTTACAATGTTTACTACTTTAGCAGGGTATGATTTGAAAATGAAACTACATATTACCACTCAACAGTTTATGCCTAATCATTTATGGACACAGGTCTTTATTCATATTGCTACAAGGATTGTCAGGAGTTAGACAGACAAGGACACATAAGAAAAACATAATAAAGTAAAATAAACACGCATCTCTGTTCCTGCAAGGTGGCACTCATTTCCACACATCACATCATATTTGCTGCTATTTCATATCCTCGCATGAGCAAACACAGAGCTAGCCATACAGGAGAGGAGGCGGCAGAGGAGCAAACAGCATGAGGGCACCGTGTTCAAACTGTGGTGACCAGTGGCTCCTGTCTGCCCGTGGCCTCACAGCATTGCCTCTGACCCAGTGGCTCAATGCAGGTATTCACAAACTGGATTCCAGTGGCCACCAAAATATCTAGCCCAAATGGACACAGTGGCTCTTCTAGATAAATAGTGGCCCGTGCCAAAATCTAAACCGTATAGCCTCTCTTTCTCTCTCAGTATCTAGGTCTCATTTTAGCTCTCTGGCTTTGTTTCCCTCTGCAACCTTTGCCAGCCTAAAAATGAAAAAGAGCATGCTGTGAAACAGAGCTCACAACTCACATCCTGGAATTAAATGCTCCCAGTCAGTAATAAATGTAAATGCTGCGTTGGTGCTATTTACTTCCACGAAAAGGAACTAATGATGATTTGGGGGAAGGTTTACTTCAAATCTACGTTTCTAAAAAGATTAATCGAATGACATTAGATGGTGAAAAAGAACAAACATGTTAAGCAACAGAGAGTAATTTCTCATCCTTTATTGTTAAACTGTGCAATTATTGTTCTACATTTAGTGTCTCACCTAAGCAGCTGTGGAAGCTGGAGGAGACTTGATGATTTGGCAGATTTTTTGCAAAAACAAAAGGCAAACAGACGAGGCTACAGAAGAGGCAGACAGCTCACGAGAGAACAAACCACACCACAGAGAGAGAAATCAAACCTAAGCACAGCCCTCTGAAACCAGACAGCCCTATCTCCCTGCACGCCTTGGCTCAGATTGTTTCTACTTATTGTTTACTTGGCTGTTTGACTGATTGGTTTATTGGTTTCAATCCAAAGTGGGAGTGTAATGATACAAAGTTACATGTTTAATGGTTTCAGGGAGTACTCAAAAGTTAGTTTTAATGCCCCTCTGGCATGTATTTATTAATCATTGTTGCATAGTTAATACATTTACAATAGTAGCCTCTAAATATCTTTATTTATATAACAGTCTAGCTGGTTTATCAACTATGAGGTACATGATATCACTTGTTTTCATATCAGGGCTTCAAGTGTTAGACTTAACTTGATCAATCCAGAATTAATCAATGATGTTGGAATACATACTGATTTTGTTGTGTTTTCTTCACCTTGGCTTTACTTTCTCATTATTTGATAAATTGATCGGCAACTACAGTTTAATAATTTGGGTTTTTAAATATAATCAGATGACCATGACAAATTATTTGTAGGTGCAAACTTCCTTGGCAATAAATGGTTCTGATTCTGATTCCGATTCTGATGTCTGTTTTTTTTTTTTAAAAAAAGAGAAAAATAAATAAATATTAATTTAGTTTTGCCGAAACGTTCACCGACAAAGAAAAGTTCAGTGTGATATCTTATACAGTGACATGTTTGGGGTCAGTTAGACCCCGGCGAGGTCAAGCTTCCTGTGAGCTGATAAAATAACGTTATGGCAAACAACTAATATATCTATGATGAATAAATATAGTTTAAGACCTGCAGTAGTTTCTGGGACTGTACCTGATAATAAAACAAATATTTCTCATTTAACCTTTCTGCGTGATTTATTGGCTATGACATAAGTAGCGACGAGAGTATTTTGGTAGAAGCCTCAGCTTCGTCTATGGCAAGCAGTGGTCTACATGCTTTACACATTTATCAAGCATAATTGCTGCTTAAAGTCTTAAATTATTTATTATTGTGAGATCTGACAGGGCTGCTCAGAAGCAAATTGGGATCATCTTCCATGACCACCAAGGATTTGCAGATTGGAGGCAGAACTAAGTTTATTTCCTCCGCTCTGCTTTTATCCCTGCAAACGAAGCGTTTAAAAGGATCACCCGCGACAGATAACCACGTTACTGTACAGACGAATAACGCCGCTGCTCTTAAGATCCTGATTTTGTCTGTGGATTTTTTTTCTCTCTTCCCTTCACCCCGGTCTAATTGTGCTGATGCTCTCCCTGTGGGTTTTAATGTTTGACACGGCGAAACGCTCTTAAATCCTCCACACTGCTCCCTCCCTCATGAGACCCAGTATCTTAAAAGCAAAAAGAATGTATGTCTAATTCACAAATTTATCACTTCGCAAAATGATGCATTAAATGAGAGGGGACACGCTCTGATTTGAAATGCTGACTTTAGAAAAGAAGTTCTGATTTTCGAAATGAGTTTAGATGGGCTTCCCTTCACCCCTTACCCACCCGCTCGCCTCCCACGTCATCTAGCTTTCTCAGTTGTATCACTCTCGCTCCTTGAGATGGGAGGCTATGTAGCTCTCTTTGTCTGCTTCTCTTTCTCTCTCACTTTCTGTCTCTCTCTCACACACACACACACACACACACACACACACACACACACACACACACACACACACACACATGCACACATGCAAAACACATACATGTACAAACACATGTTAAATTGACAACCAGCTTAACTAACCAATACAATGTACACTGTGTGTGTGTGTGTGTGTGTGTGTGTGTGTGTGTGTGTGTGTGTGTGTAGGTGTGTGTAGGTGTGTGTGTGCATGATATACAGCACTGCATACAAACATGTCTTTCTTTTTTTAACATTACGCTCACATGATCGCCTGCATACAATTCTCATTGCTTTTGAGGACAAGGCAATAGAAATACACCCTCTTTCACAAACCATGACTGATTTTAATTTCTCTAGCCTTGAGAAACACGGCACTTACATTAGTATCTGATTAAGGCCAGTTTAACATAATCAGACTTGTTGCAAAAGTCTGTTTTTGCCTTATATTTCTCATCAAGGACTTCTTCATATGTGCTTCATGTTAGCCCTCTCTCATGTATTGTTCATAGAAAGCACACAGTTCAGTTGTAGCCAAAACACGCAACTTCATTCAAACCAAGATGGCAGGGACGTTGATATGATCAGTAAATTAGCTAATCTGTAAAGTCATAAATAGTTATGATTTTATTGACATATCATTTACTCCTGCTTCAATACACAACATTCTTTACTTTATTTATTTTCTTTATTCTTATATTTTCAAGTTTGGGGTTGATAGTAAAGCTGCTCTCCAGAGTATTCTGAGCTCCCCAGAGGCTGAAACCAGAGGAGTCAGTTTTGAACACAGTTCTAACAGCTTTTGAACGTAGCTCAACTGGCTGTGAGGCACCGTGGGCTCCCTCTCGACAGGTCAACCCGCCAAGAAACAAGTTTAAAGAGGAAAGAAAAAAAAAGTCTGTTTAAAAAGAGTAAATGTAAATGTCTGCTCAAGAAGCAGTGATCCCTGGAGATGTGTTAAAACAAGGGCGAGGACTAAACTGATGACAACTCCATCCGCACGATCTACACCGTGGAGAGGAAAAGAAGAGTTTTAAGAGCTGCTCTCTTGACAGTGTTAATGACAGTGTTAGCCTGCTGGTGAAATCATGAAGGAGAAGAGTCCAAGCAGCATGTTGTGCTCTCGGCAGTGGGAGTTGTGTTTGGGCAAAAACAAATTTTAGACATCATTTGCTTTTATTTATTGTTGTTGTTTTATTTTTAATGTTTTATATTCACAATAATACGATCAAGATTATAAATGAAAAGTAACCCTTGCTGCCGTCAAATATGATCACTTAAAATTCAACAATTTGTCACAAGATCTTTGTAACAAAAGGTTCAGAATCATCACTAAAAGCACATATCTATATTTTACATTTCTTTCAAATTACATTTTAATTACTGATGAGTCAGCATATAATTTTGATGTAATATTAAAAGCAGTTTTTTTAGGGGTGTTCTGATGATGACCATAATATAATTGCAACGTTCTAGTCCATTTAGGAACCTTTTTTGCACATCAAACTTCCTGTCTCTCATTTCTCTACTGACATTCCCAAGTTTGCCCATGGGTATACTATACCAGTATGAACATGTGGTATTTTCAGTGTTCCTACCATTTAAATCAAACACTAACAGAGATGGTCTTTCAGTCAGAAAACCCAGCCATGACACACAAGTTGTTTGTCGCCCTCCTTTTTGTATGGTATATATGGTGACGGCCAGTGGGTCTAATATATGGCTCGCAGTGTCAAGTTACCGGGCAGCCAGAGTTCTTTGGCTACTCACCAGACATAAAGCTGTAAATCAGAGGGAGTCAGCAGATTACTGAAGCATGGTGCGTGGTTAGAGGCTGGCTGCAGGTGTGTGTTCTCAAACACGAGAGACGGAGGGAGAGAGAAATGGAAGAAAAGCCAGAGAAGAACTGAGAGGTTATGTGGTAGATATGATCACTTCCGTCAACTCTCCAGGTGCCGAATCGTATTGTTGGGAGAAAACAAATAAGAGCGATAAATGAAATGCATATGTATGCATACATATGGTATATATCTTCAAAATGATCAGAACAAGGGCCTCTTCAAAACGTGGACGCTCTTTGGTTTGTGTTGTTTTTCCCAATTGATTAGGATGCCAGGATGCACAGTCTATATGTGTTTTTTTCTGTGTACTGTGTGTGTGTGTATGTGTGTGAACGAGTCCCAAAGGGTACATCATGCTCTATGTTGCACACTGTTTCATCCCTCATTGTATGTGACTCAAACGCTGCTGTTCCCGTCCGTGTTTATGCGTCCCTCTCTCTTGATCGAAGCAAACACAGCCTCATTAGACGCAAACACACTCGCACAAAAACACGCATGCATCCATGGAAACATACAAGCAGTATACATAATGAACACGGAGACTTCCTCCTTCTCTCTGGGTTTAGAAGGTGAGGTTTGTTACAAACATCTTTTGCCAGTTAGAATTTAAAGCCACTGAGTATAATTACATACTTCTATCGTGAAAATGTAAATGGCCAATTCGTGAGTGTATTTATATTGCAATGGAGACTGCTTATGGGAACGTTAATGATCAATGCACATAGGTACACACTGATGCTCACACACATCCACACATCCATGGGAATTTCACCTGTACTGTGACTGTATCTGCTTGTATCTTATAGATTTGCAAGTATACAGGAGCTTGTATTTTCTTAACTTTAACTGAGACAAGGAGAAGTGTAAAAAAAAAAAAATCTACACCAACAGTCTCCATGAACCCACTGGGTATAAGGAACGGGTGGGGGGGAGTTTGAAGAGACTGTAAAGGTGAACAGGTGAAAGAGAAAAGCTAGCTTTGCCTGCCACCTCTCCGCCCTCTGTTGCCACCCCCCCCCATCCCTGCATCACCTCGCCTCGGGGGGTTGAACAACTGTTCTTGAAGGGGGGGCAAGTGTTCTCTCTGTTCTTTCTCAGTGCCTCTGGGTGTACTACCAACTCTCACTACCCTGGCGATCTCCTGCCGCCTCACACTCTCAGACTTTCACACACACGGAAACACAAACACACGTACGAGCACACAAGCGCTGCGCAGCATCTGAACCATCTTCACTCTCTGCTCCCTCTCATCTTCCTATGTGGGGCTCTTTGTAGCTGCTATGCCTGAGCTTGGTGAGGAGAACAGTGAGAACAAAGCAAGGGAAAAGTGGGGGATGGAGAAAAGAGGACTGAGGTTGTGGTGGATGAAAAGGAGAAGGGAGGAGATGAATAAGAGCAAGAGAGAGAGAGAGAGAGGGAAGGAGATAATGTTCCCATCGCATTGGGAGTGTCGCCTGTTGTTGCTCACAGAACATGGGTCGGCGAGCGTTTGTGTGCCACAGCTTGATTTGGGGGTTGTCCCCAGCTGCACATGGAGACAGCAGCACAGAGACGTGGCAGAGACTCTAATTAGACGGGCCTAAGTGTGCTGAACTCAGGGAGAACCCCGGAGCGCGAGCAAATGCTGCTCAGCCCCCCTGCAAACAGAGCGGGAGGAGACCCCCAGCAGTAATTACAACGTTTCACAAACCAAGCAAGACACCTCCAGGAAGTTTTCAATCAGAAAAATCCTCTTTAAATCGCTGGGGAGCTGAAGAGGAGTTGCATTTCATTAGCCCTCACCATAGGGTCCTTTTAAGGAAAGAGGGGATTAAGCTTTGACTGGGGGAGGTCATCCTGTTGCATCTGCCGTAATGGCATACCATCAAATGTGATTCAGCATTGTTGGCAAATAGCATCTCCAGGGAAAACTGCAACATCTCAATAAGTTTCATAAAAACTCCTTCCAATACTCATAATTGAGATAAATATGCAAATACAAATACTGAATTTTTACTAATCGTACCTGAGTGCTGAGGACATTAAAACGCTGTTTGAGAGAGTGTAAGCTGCATTAAAGTGTTTCCTGCCTGGCCAGATATGGCTGCCTGGTTAGTAAAATAAAACTGTGACTGAATTTTGTTGGCATGGAATTAACACTGGAACAATTTTGTGTGACTTTAATGAATTTATTCTAAGAGTTAAGATCTCCATTTGATGCAGAATTGCACTTCAAATGAGAATATTAACAATTTCATGGCATGCTAATGATGTTGTTTTGAATGAATGTTCAGAGCAGGGTCAGTAAATGACTTGTGATATAGTGTCAATAATTAGATCTGGAGGGGATCCATCTTTTATAGGGCTGCTTCTTGTTGCAGCCATGAAAAGGTTTGACGTTTGTTGACAAGATGATGTGGAAATTGTCAAAATCCTAAGGGATTTTTTGCACACAATTTGAATATATCACCTCCTTGTATAAAACGTAAAATTTGTACTTCTGTCGATTGTATTTCAATTTAAAAATCATAAATTTGGAAGATTATCCTGCTGAACAAAACATGTGAGTACCATGAATGTTTGTTTGCTGCAAAGCTTATTTACGGCAATAATCCCAAATTCAATGGAAAAATCCAATTGTTTTTTTGAGCCAGGGCGATGCTGATTTCCAGGTTTGCCTACAAAAATACATCATCACTGCAACACGCTATATTCACACTAATTTCATGAAGGCAGAATTGTCATTAGTTGGACTATATGAAATGGCAAGCCATTTTTATTTTCGCTAACAATGCTAACGGTGCTGACAGAGCTAACAGTGTTAACCTGGGAGAACCAGAGGGTGGGCGATACGCGTCTGCACTAACACCATCCCGTCCCATGGGGGCTTCTCTGTCTTTCTCACTGCTTCCTTCAGTTATGGTGGAATCTGATGCAGATGTGTTGCATCAGATTGACTTCATTCTCTGCTCAGGTAGACATTACTACATTATATCTTTACATGGCAAATAGCTGTTTGCTGCTATATTAATTATCTGAATGTTGAATATGATACCATAACATTGATCTGCACTTACCGAGTGCCCTTGTAGTTCTTTCTTTAAAAACTCTATACTCGCTGGAGACTCGAGAAATATGAATGTATTTTTCATTGACGGTATGCTGGATGCAAGCAATAGCACCTAAAGTTTGTTTGTATTAGCCTTTGTCACAGTAACATGATGGTACAGGCCATGGGTGTCAGGTTTAGAGCATGTCTGCAGTTGTTTTTATATTAGAAAGTAAGAATGGCAAAACTAGCTCAGACGATACCACCCAAGAGAAGTTTGGGTTGAAACACACAAGTAGATTTTCTGGCCAGACTTCTAACTTCCAATCCATAAATTCTCTCAAGCATCACACTTTCCTGAAAAACCTTGGCCTTCAACTGTTGTGGCCTACGCTAAGAAATAAGAATTAAAAAAAAAATCTGCCATTTATAGATAATTGTAAAATGTAATAAATGACAAATTGATGTTGTTAATTATACGAACAACTTTAGAAGCAATATGATTTTGATATATGGCATAGTCTGTGTTATATAACTAACTTGTCGCTTAAATAAGACTTAAATATTGTCACAATTGTCTGTATTCTAATTGCAGAGGTCAAACTTTAGTGTAAGTTACATTAGTGTACATTCTACAATATATGCAATGCACTCCGTATTCATAAACACAATGGGGGATAATGTTTCTTTTAACTAAAGCGTATATGTTACTGCTCTGTGAGTGTGTATGTGAGTGTTTGTGTGTGACAAAAACATCCGCAGCAAAGGTGTGAAGGCACTCTCACCTGTCTCAAGCCAGAAGCATGCCAAACCTGCACACCCTCACACATGTATACACAGATGCATATACACGTTGTGTCATGCGTCACGGAAAACAGATGTGCAAGGAACAACGCTGCATCAATTATCCCACCAACTTCACTCAGAAAATTAGAAAGGGATAATTATGTTGTTCTTATTTTTCTAGCGTGCGTATCCTTTCACTTTTTCGTTTTTTGGCATGGGTAGTGGCAGTTGTCATGAAGTGCATGTAAAATCATTTGCACAGGTACAAATGTTTAATCTATGCTTTTCCTGTTGGGATTAGCCGTGATGCTGTGGTACGGTTGTCACAAAGTATTAAGGGGAAAAAAAAGAGGAACGGGAGCAATATGGGACATCTACAACTTTGCTGCCAGACCAAATTCACCATTAATAAAAGTTCAGAAGATACATAACAGGACCTCAAATGAGTTGCAGTTTTCAGCGCACAGCCGTGGAATTATTATAACAAACACAATAATTTATAATTCTTTTATAAATTTAAATCATGTACTTCAGTAATAAATGCACAAATAATTCTTTTGCACATACATTTTCTGTATATTATGTGTGAACATCTGAAACATGAATATATATTAGCTTTATCTACTCTTCCTCACTAAACCCACATGCTTTTACTTTACCGCAGAGATGGTAATTACAATCACACTAAATAGACTTGAACCGTATCAAAAAATAATTAATATCAAATTTATTTGGGTTATCCATTGCTAAAACACATCTTTTTTGCATGCTAATGCCACGTATTTTGAAGCATTCCTGCAATTCAATTACTTGGGAATATCATTAAAGGCAACAAATTTACAGTTTAATTGGTGTGGACTATTTAAGTCGCTCCAGAGCTACAGAATCCCTTCCTCTATAAGTGGATTAATTAATTTGAATCAATAAAGTCTCTTAGTCGGGTTGCTCTACTCCACCAAAAAATAACTAACTCCAAACAAAGCCTTATCAGCTGCAGCGTCCAAGGTCCAAGCTCTTGCTTTTCAGCTCAAGAAGGAAGTTTTGCTGAGACAATTACCAGCAGATGATTTCCCCTCCGTCTTTTGCGCTTTCAGCTCTCTGAATCGGTGCAGAATATTAATTTGTTTAGCTTGTTTTTACAGCATGTTTTGTTTTGTGATATTGCTTTTATACAAGCAATATGAAGTCGGTACATGCAGAGCTCTTTGTATTTACTCTGTGGTAAATATGGTAAATATTTTGTGTACACTTTTAGTATCAATATACTTTACAACTAGAGCTTTAACGTTCTTACTCTTAACTTTACAAATAAATGTATTGCCACATGTATTTTTAGATGTAAGTCATTACCCAAAAATTACCAAAATATTGTTTCAAGATATAAAAAAAGTAAAATAATAATAATAATCACATTGTGCGCTAATAACCACATGGTGTTCAGTGCAGGGTATGTACAGGCATTTCTTATGAGGTACTTAGTTTTCAGTAAGCACAGAGTACAGTCAAGAATTACCATCATATAGAGACAATGTGTGCTACACAGTAGCACACCCTTTCTCCTTTTGTGATGTCTTCTCTCCCTTAATTTAGGAGCCAAGTACCAGTAGATCAGTGGTTGCAGGTGACAAACAACACCTCCCTTCTTCCCTTTCCGTATATGATAATATTGTGCATGTTGTAATACAACTATGTAATCATCGCGTGAAAAATGGTTCAGGTTGTTTCATAAAATTCAAACATATAAACCTTTTTGTTTCTAAAAACACCATATACATAGTTAAACTGTGATTCAAGATGTACTTATTACTTTTATTAACACCACTTGAACAGTCCCACAAAAAATGTATATCATGAAGGTAGGTTTGTCGAAGATATATGCTGATATATGCTGTAACTGAAGCATTTTTTCTCTCAAATAGTTTATTATAGCCTATTTATTAACTACAATTCACGTCATAGTCAATGCAATGCATTTCAGTAATGATTAAAGAATATCAGTGACCTATCCCCAAACTCTACAAAAGCAAAGTGAAAATCTACCACCGAAATGCAGTTACTTGGCATTGATTGTTCCAGTGTGTTTGGTGATGGTGAATCAAAACCAAAAATTCTAAAATACTGTTAGCCAGTCAAATGCTGCATTTCCATATTATGGCTCTTTACAAACCCTAAACTATTTTTTTTGTTCTAATAGTGACGTAATTATTTCTTTCTGGTGCATTTATTATGGGTGGCCTCAATGAACAAACTACTCAGAGATGTGTTTTAGGAAGGGGAGAAAGGGAAGCGGACAGAGCAACTGCCTGCTACAAGTCAAAATGCTAAAAAATCCAGACACTTTACTGAAACATTAAACTTTTTGATTGGATGGTAAATAGAACTTATTTTGCTACTGAGTTGAATTGCAAGTAAAGCTAACGGATAAAAACAACACTCACCACTTGACAGGTTTTGTGCTAAACAGCAGGAGACTGAGTTGCTCGATGAGTCACTATGACTACCCTGCAATGTAAAATTCATGTAAAGAACAATATTCTGCCTCCACATGTCAGTGTTAAACATTAGTTTTGCAGTTTTAGTGTCATTTTACATTATTGGAAAAGCATAAAAGTGCCCCGCTACGCCTTAACACATAAAACAGCTCCATTGGATTACTTCACATTTCTGTGTGCTCATGTTCATGGTTCATTTGGTTCCTACTTTCAATTAAGGATTTAGAACAGCTGTCTTTAAACATAAAGATTATATTGTGTGATTTATGTCGACTTTCTCTCCTGGTTTCATAGAGGAAAGCCCAGTTTAGTTTTGATACTCGCAGCAGAGTGAGTCTGAAAATAGTGTTGACAGATGACTCTTGTTCTTAACTAGTCAGAGGGTGTTTTGCACATTATGTTCATCACTCCACTGATCCAGTGAGTTTTCTGAA
Organism: Cebidichthys violaceus; assembly: GCF_023349555.1. Classification (NCBI taxonomy): domain Eukaryota; kingdom Metazoa; phylum Chordata; class Actinopteri; order Perciformes; family Stichaeidae; genus Cebidichthys; species Cebidichthys violaceus. The sequence continues at coordinate 9,866,362 of NW_027176975.1, read as the reverse complement.
TAGACAGTAAACATCGCAATCTTATATTAGTTTATATATAAAGTATATACACAGTATATATGTATTAGTGCCCACACTATGTCTGTTTTTCCCTCCCCCTCTCTTTCTCACTCCTTCCTTCAGCCGCGGTGAGGAATCTGATGCAGAGGTGTTGCATTTCTGTTTGTGTAAGTGTCTGCCAGAAGTCCAGTTGGGAAAATCTGATCAGCTACATGTGTCCTCAAACAGAAAGCTGTTCAACGCGGAAGACTAATGACAGGTGGCATTATTTATCAGATAACCCAAGCCTGCATGTGTTCGGGATCTAAGGACAGCAGTACTGTGAGAAAAAAAACATACGCTTGTGCAAAATTTCCGTCGCAAGGTTTCTGTCTCACTGTCTCTCTTTTGTTGGCCATAGATACATCTTATAAAGCTGTCAAAAATGTTATATTTTATTCCTAGATTGCATTTTATTTTAAGCCAAAGGTAAGTATATCCTCAGTTGTTTTGTTTACTTTTCGACCAAAACACAGACCCAATGCATGGCGAAAATAAACTCGTCACTCAGCAATATGAAACTGCCGATGAGAAATGAAGAATAACACTAAATATAACATGGAGCTTTGGTTTAAACTACTCCAAACAGATGGACACAAAGGGACTGTTTTCTGATGGGGAGACCATGTGTTTGCCTTATTAAATTGTCACATCTGTCTTGTAAAGCTGCAGTCAAACCGGCTCCTTGGAATATAATCAAACTCTGAATGAAACTGAGTTCAGAGGGAGAAAATGAAAGACGAAAGAATATCAGTGGATGTCCTCCACGTTCAGAAAGGTACACAGACCCCACTGAATACAAGAGAGAAAATAAACGTGTTTACAAGAGGCAGATATTAAGTTTAAGTTAAAAAATGCTGTAGTTACAGTAGCTGTTTGATGTTTGGCAAGTCACCCAAATGGAGAGTATCCTTAAAAATGTTTCTGATTAGTTGCACACAAATAAATTATACAATTGCAAGTTATACAAATGCTTTAGTGAACAAAAAAATCTATTTTGACATGTTAGATGCAGTTGTACATGGTTAAATATAAGGTGTGTAACTTCGCTCAGTTTTTGCTAAAAGCGTACACAAGAATCTTGTTTGATTCATTTGTCAGGTTTTTTATCTGGGATACGTTTTGAATAAGCATTATATTACATTACATTACAGTCATTTAGCAGACGCTTTTATCCAAAGCAACTTACAATTCAGTATCTATCTACCGTAGGCACAGCTATGGGAGCAATTTTGGGGTTATGTGTCTTGCTCAAGGACACATTGACGTGAGACTAGTAGAGGCAGGAGCCGGGGATCGAATCTCCGACCCTCTGATTGAAAGGTGGCCCACGGTCACCCCCGGTCATTATATATTTGCATCCCTCTTTCTCTTGCCTATGTATGAAAAGTCAATGGTTAGTACTACTGAATTAATTAATTCAGGCATAAGACTATGACCGGTCATGTCCATCATACCATTTGTTAATCCAGATATAAGAGGCTGGGATCAAAACTTTAAGACCACATTAGACATGTAAAGTGGAGCTGTGTCTGCTTTGAGGAAAAAAGGAAACATAGTTCCATTGAGCTATGTTCCTCATTCAGTGGGAAATGGGTCTACAACGTAGTTACAATGCCTCATAGCTTTCAAAAAGTTATATTGAGGTAAATTACATCTCTTTCAATGCCATACATTATGGTCTGACAACGATTTAGCCTCTGGGGGCATGGTTGACATTCAAATTATTGTTATTAAGAACTTACAGAAACATTGCGTGCAATAGTCCACCGGCTTCCAGCTTCTCTTCTCCCCTCTCTCTTTTAAAACACACAGCGAGCGATGCGGCGCTGTGTCCTAGTCTTTGTAATCATCTCAGTCCTCAGTCCAAATGTCAAATGTATTGAAAAAAATTATATAGACGTAATCACTTCCAATATTCACAACATGTTTTGAATTTGTTGCCGTTTAGCCTTCAATAAACTACTTTTTCACTGCGGTCGAACACTGTTTACTCTCCTGTACGCACCCACATGGCAGTCTAGCAACACAATAACAATAACACATAATCAGACGTATACTAACATGTTGTTACTTTTTTTTAATACACTACAGCAATGCGGTGAAGCATTTCAATTCATGACAGTCATTCTGTTATCGTGGACACGTGTGGACCATTACTGTTGCCAACTGATATTGTGTTGAACAATGAATCCCGTCATATTGCCAAAGCCCAATGCATATATGTATGTTATATTACAGATGTATTTCATAGAAAGCTTTTTTCAATTAGAATTAAACCTTGTGTGTATTTCTCCATTCACACTTTTAGAGCAGATGAATGTGTCTTGATATGCCAGCCTTGGCTCTGGCTCACTCTGAGAGCTGATGGATTGGATCAGGTATTTGAGTCAAAACCAAGGACACATGTTCCATTTGAAAAGATCTCTTAGATCTATTCTAATGAGTCAGAAACCATAAGCCAAAGCTGTTTAGTTTGCCAGCAGGACTGAAGCATCACATTTGTTCATAATGAAGCTGCATTAACTAATCAGTATCTGTGTGTGTGTGTGTGTGTGTGTGTGTGTGTGTGTGTGTGTGTGTGTGTGTGTGTTTGACCAGTCTTTAGGATTTACTGTGGCAGTGATTGCCACTGATCTCTTATTTCTGTCCTTAGTGAAGCCTTTAAAATGTCTTTTACATTGTCACTGCCAGGCAATCACACTGATTACATTTTAATTCCTCTTAATGATGCTTCTGAAAGTTTAACTTTTTGCAGGTCATAATAGACTTTGTTGTCTACCTAATTTTCTACCTAAAAATGACACATACAGGATTTTGTAAATTTCAATACTTAAATTGAGAAAGAGAGAAAATGTGGCTGTGAAGTAGTCATGCAGTGTATTTATTTTTATTTCAGTTCCAGAAATAAAAGAAGACAAAGACAGCAACCAGGTGGTGCCCTGCACCATTCACTGTCCTTTTTAGGTGCATTTTTTCAATTAGGAGAGTGGTGGGCAGTTGGGCACTTTAACCTAAGACCCTAATGGATGACGACTCAGGGTGGTATTCCACATCTATCTACTCAGAACAGCACTAACAGAAACTAAGCTCAACCAAGAGCTGCCCTTTCAAAATGCTTTTACCCCTCAGTAGCTCTACACAAAGCGAGTAAGTTCTGGACTTGTGAAATGGCAGAAAATCAATACTGAGAAGAATCAGAGCTACTACAAGCACAAGTAATCACTGTAGTACTAAGGTCTGAATAACTAGTCAACTTATGTCATGCTAAATTACCGTTAAACCTAGTAAGAAAATAACATTTTACATTCTGTCACTTTTAGATAACATGCTATTTTTCATCCTGAGCCGTGCAGCAGGCAAGTTTGTATTTCTGCTTTGTCTTTATTGTATAAAGAAGTACATGGTTGTCAACAGACAGAAAACAACCACTAGTACTTCCAATGTTGACAGCGAAAATCCAGCCGGATGTGACCATAATCCACCAGCAGTGCCAGGACATATGGACGATTGAGAGACATGCCTCTCCATCTTGGTGGATCCATCTGTCAGTCTTTGGCGGTGCTTTGCTGCTTTCTCTGGCACATTTGACAGCCCCACGCTTCAGATAGATTAGAAAATTATACAAAAAGGGTGGAAAGGTGTAATTGAAGATGGCAAAAGGGCTGATTGGGAGACACTTAAATGATTATTCTCCAGTGTTCAACATGGAGGGCGTGTACATGTAGCACAGGACGCAGAGAGAAACACTTTGAAACGATTACTGCTCCTGACAGGTGGATGACAAGTCTCGCTCTTTCTTTCTGTGAACCTATGCATAAAGTGTCAGTGCACGCATGTACAGTATGTGTGTGATTGTACTCACTGTGTATAGATTTGTGTGCTCTATGTAAACGTCTTTAGTGTCTCTTTGCAGGTTGTGTGAATGTGCGTGTGATTTGTCTGGAGGGCATGCGTATAAGCCCCGCAGTGTTCCTTACTCAGAGCCACCACAAGGCAGAGAGGATTTACATCAGAGAGATTATTAGAGCGCTGCCGCCATGACAGCATCTAATGGAAGAAACAAGACACCTTTTAATGAAGATGCTTATTTAGGAAATATCACACTCTGCTCTGAAATATAAATATAAATATAAAATATGAATCAGACTAAGATGCAACAGTGGAGGGAAGACAAGGCCTGACACAGGGAAGTCCCACCTTATTTAGTTGTATTCATTGCTAGATGTCTAATGATGCCCTTCAAATACTTTTTTTTTTCTTTTAAATTATTACTTTCAAACAAATTTAGCAAGTCTATAGTCGTAATTAATTTATATATATCAATAGCAGCATATAGGCAATGAGATTTCGTATTCTTAACAATTAATACATTCATCAAAGATTTTGTTCATGCTATGTATATGCCTGGATGTGTGTGTGCAGGTAAAGGTCATACATTTCTCTCATTTTCTGAGAAGGATACATAAAAGCAGTTTCCCGCTTTTCAGCAGACCATATGTTTTTTTGTTTTTTTATTGAGCCTGTTCCTGTGTATCTTGGTGCAGACTGTACATGAAATATCAACAATTGCTTTTTTGAATTCCTTTCTGTTTTTCTTCACAAAGTTACGACTTCCACTCCATTACATGCGTGGCAGTCATACAATATGCCACAATGAAACGACTGACATATCACTTTTTCCCCTGACATAGTCAGAAGTTTTCTATCTATGTGGTCTGAGTCAGAGTTGTGTTCTGTCATGTTAAATGCAGTTGACAGAGGAGCCAGGCAACACCCTAAACCTCTGGCCTGAGACTTTGTTTTCCCTGGGCACCAAAGCACTGTACTCTCTGAGGCTTTTGTCTGCTGTGAGCTGCAGGCTGTGGCTGTTTCACTGTACTCTCTCATGTCATACATATAAGCGCTCAGCGAGCTGCAGTCGTTTGATTCTGCAATTTAAAGCGCGGCCAAACTAAAAGTTGGGGATAGTTTAACAGCCAATCAATAAGCAATGCCCTGTGACTCCTGTGACATGTGACATGTTGATATGCTGACCTTTCTTACAACGAGAAACCCATGGACACGCCTCCTGGACGGGAAAAATATAATTATTGCGACATGGTGTACTTTGCTCCTGCTTGGTGTGTTTCCAGCGTTACACTGCTTTGTCATCATAATCTCAAAGGGTGTAGCCAAGTACGGATATACCTCAGTCGTCATACACTTTCACCAGAAATCACTGCACACACTACAAATACTGACAGTAGCTTCTTGAAATTTGCATACTGGGAATATTGTAAGGTGTGTGCAAGACAAGAAGAGACATTTTATCATTTCTCACCCTGACTTAATTAACTTCAATTTTTTCAATGGGACACTTAGAAATTACACCTGGAATTTACTATTAATTTGTATTTTTTCACTCTACTCACACCTACACACACACACACACACACACACACACACACACACTCCCACACAAAATCTAACTTGTGTATGACATTAATTGCATATCTTACTTGAGACCTTAACCCACTGGACCCTAGAGCCATACTGTACCCATGACACCAAACTTATCATTACTGTCATTTCTGTATGTCAACCCAACAAATAGATACTTACAAGGTGCAGATAGATTTTAGCATTAAATCCCAAAATGTAATTACCTCCAAGGGTCCTTAACTTGACCTGCCAGATGGTTTGATCACAGTACCATCTGAGAATCCGTCACTGAAATTGTTTGGAAAACGGCCAGCGAAGTTGGAGGAAGAGCGAAAAACATCTTTCCATCAAGAAAAGCCTTCAGTTCCGTTCCGTTCCTTGCTCTTCTTTTAATGAAGAAATACTCTCCAGTTCTGATATAATTGATGCTATATTTAACGCCATTGTTGTTTAGATCGAACAGCTCTCTGTGTCATCTCACACACACCTAAGTGCTCGGAACGCTCGGAACCTCTCTCGTGACTTGTGACGTCATGAGAATCTAGCTGCAAAAGGGACCTATAGGGTCAACTGAAAATGTCTCATCCACACCAAACTACAGAAAACGTATGTTAAAGCAAAACCACAAAGACCTTTTATGCTGTGAGATGTGCTAACAAAGCAGCAATATCTACAGATAAACAGACAGAGAAAACAATAACAAATGTTAGCTGTTGAAAGTGATAAATTAATCTGGTGTTGGTGGTTAAGGAAATTAAACTCATATTTAACAGAAATCAAAAATGAGCCATCAAAGTGATATATCACTTCCAAAAAAACATGGAAGTAATAAGTTGGAAAACATTAACGTGTGAATTTCCTGCAGTGTGTAACGAGGAGAATTTAAGAGAGCGAATGATTTCCCTCCCCTTAGAGGGTGTCAATAACTCATGAAGTATACGCTGGCACGATACACAGACATCACCAATGGTTCACTTTGTGCTCACTCTAAGCACATAGACATTGATTCTGGACACTACATTGATTTATTTCACAACCTCTTCAACATATTTACAAGATAATTACAATCCATTTTCCCAAAACTTTAAAGATAGTAAAATACAGAAGCATACAGGCTTAAACGCGTTTTGCAAAAGAGGTTAAATAAATATGAAATATGTAAAAAGTTAGTGATTTACAGATCAGAACAGATTGTTATTTTTTGCCAGTAATTGTAAAAAGAACTTTACTCTGTCATTACACAAGACTCCCCTCTAATTTAAGAGAATATTCACAATAACCTTAAATTCATTTAAATTAAATGAATCTATAGTTTTGGATTAAAAGCAGGAAGGGGAGTCCTGTGAATAAGTTATTTTTTATATCTGTCTATCAAAAATGTTTCACTTAATTCAAATTAGTTCACCCTCTTTTGCAAAATCCTTTTTTAGCCTAAATGCTTACTATATAATATGTCTTACTATTTCTAGTATTAGAGTAGTATTTTATAATTTATAATTTACTATTTTACATTAAGAACCCTAATATGTGTATGCATGTGTGTGTGTGTGTATATATATATATATATATATATATATATATATATATATATATATATATATATATATATATATATATATATATATATATATATATATAGAGAGAGAGAGAGAGAGAGAGCGAGAGAGAGAGAGAGAGAGAGAGAGAGAGATAGGGTTCTACATGTGGAACTAATGCACAGTCCATTATGTAAATATACTGCTAAATTATGTGTTATATTTTTTTCATTTCACTCACCTACAGCGGATGTTTACATTCAAATTGAATGAGTTATTACACAAACTAAATGCATTGATATGACAAACATATCTGGTAATAGAAAATGCAATACTCTGATTCAACAAGCTAAGGATCAACTCCTATGTGTTGATGCTAAAAATAGCCTTACTTTGAAAAATACACTAATAGGCAATTTCTTGCTTGGCAGGCGTTCAAAGGAAGTCAGGATCATATACTGAGTTAATATGGCATTATTGAACATGGCACAGATTGTTTAGTTGGGCTCAAATGGCATCACAAGTTCATCACTGTCTCAGTTTGTATTGGCTTTCAAGTCAAAACATCTGCCATGGAGGTTTACTCAGGGGTGAAAACACTCAGAGAGCAATATGAGGGAAAAATGAGAGATAAAGCATTGAGATTGAATTGAATGATGTAGTTGCACTGTGTCCAACGTCAGTGATTAAAACTTAAAGCGTGAATATTAATCAAGTGTTTTTGATATTGTGAGGTTTGGTCCAATCCGCTTGTGAAAGCTTATTAGATATGGCTAATCAAGAAGTCATCCTGTGTTTGCTCTTTCTTAGCCTTTTGTTAATATCTTTTTGCGTTTCCGACATTTCAATTGGAACTCCCGTTACTTTAAATGTGGTGCCTTAGGCCATAGTTTGAATCACAGTATGGGAAGAAAAGAGGAGAGGAAGCTTCTGCTGCCACTCGCGATCTTCTTATGAGATCAGAATGCACCATATTACATAACTTTCATTATGTTTTGGATTTATATACAGCAAGTATGTAGTATATGGCCTGTATTTATTTCACATTCAATTAAAAACTATGCATAGTGTTTGATTTATATTCTGAGTGCTCGATAGTAATCACAGGACTCACATTTATTTCCTGTGTAACTGTCCTTTAGGAAAAATGTCAGAGTGGACTTACAGAAGGAACAGTGTGGGATAAAGAGTTAGCCATGGCACCAGTCATAATCCACCCTTCAAAAGAGCCAGATGGAGAGGGTAAAGTTTCACTCAAAATATTGTTTTTGGATTGTGGTGTGGACTCGCTCGCTCACTCTCGCGTTCTCCCAGTCTCTCTATGTCCTTGTCTCTCTCAATCTTTCTCTCTTGTACTCTCCGGCTCTCTTTCAAACCCTCCTCCTGCTGTGTTTTATCAGATCCTGTCACAGGGGGCTTCTTTTAAAACCAACAGAGCTCATCAGGATAGAGCTCCAGAGGACCAGGTCGGTCAACCCTTGTTAATCCACTGTGTTCCGAGTTAGGTTAAGGCTTCAGCTGGTTTTTACCATGGCATATCAGATTTTTGAGTGCTGATTCAGAGTCAACGCTTTGAATCTGTTTAATTAAGAGTGATTCGCGATGAAAAACGCTCAGGGACCTGAGCAGTGGTCCTAAATCAGCAGTCTTACCCTGAGACGCTTGATAAACATACAGCCCCTGGGTTTGTGTCTGGGCTGGTGGGGCTGTGGGGCAGAAAGGTATGTGCTTAGTGGTGATTGTGCGCCGTGGCCTCCCCTCATTCTCGGAGGCCGAACACACACAGAGCGACCTTGTGTGGAGCAGAGGGCTGAGCAGACACGCTGAAGTCAGCTCACGCCATTCAGTGCTTTGTCTGCAAAAGAAGAAATTATCCTTCTGGATTACAAACATACAAATATTCACCAAAACATTACTTCTACCATGGTATTCTGCATTATTATCATTTAAAAATGATTTTAGAAAACTAACATACACACGCATGTATTCTTACAAGTGATTCTCATAATCATCAGCTCCAAGCCAGACTGTAGGGCTGCCCCAGACTACTGTAGAGTTGTTATAGAAGCACTCATAAATCCACCCAGACTTACATAAACCTGTCAGTGGGTTCATTACAATAATTACTTTAATTTTCTGCTGATGATTTAATGATAAAGCAACAGAAAAAAAGAGAGAAAATAAAACAGGGTGAAAGGAGTTTTTAGAGCAGAGGCCATGCCACGTTTCCTGTTGAGCGCCTGTCACCTCCCAGCTGACAGAACACTTTGTGTTTCACCATTGGCGAAGCCCACAGTGTTGTGAGCCACAGCACGGACACGCGGCCTCACCCCTCGGGGACACACACTAATATGGGCAAGAACACACATATGTACACTAATGAGTGGATTCCACACTTGAACATGGGCTACACAAAATCCTTACACCTGACCAAACAGAGCGTTGGTGGACTGGCTATAGTCCTCGTTTGATTGGGACAGGATGTACTCTTGAAGTTTACTGACTGTGCTTTAGCCTTGCTGCTTCTTGTGGTCGACAGTGTGCCACAGACTACCATGCTGCTCGCTGATTTTCCCCTCCTTGAACCTGCCACTCTCATAAAAAGACAGCCAGGCTTTAGTCCGCTGTCTCTTTACATAGTTCCTCCACAAGCCCCATTAAAAGGGAGACAGAGCTAAAAATGTCCTCTGACCAGGCCCCTCCTGGCAAGGCAGCAGAGGAAGTCTTTAGTCAAAATACACAAGCCAATAAAAATGAACGCAGCATAATGTTGATGTGTGTCTATATGCAAATGATTGTGTATTATTCAAACTCTGTTGTATCAAAAGCAATACGTTAGCTTTAGTGTGTGCAGCACAGATCACGCCACCATATTAAAGCTTTGGTCAAGACTCTGAATGCCTCCCTCATCTAGGGAAGTCATAATTAAATGAACTCCCACCAACATCCATCAACCACTCCCCACCAAAAAAGATCACTGAATTCCTGGCCATGAAGTCATCACAAATACCAGACATGGGCAGACACTGATCCCTCGATGTATAGGGGTGCAGGTAGTCATGGCGACAGAAATTTCCCAAAATAAACCGATTAGTTGATTACCTGTGCCCAGAAACATGTAAACAATACAACCGGATCAATACAAAATATATTTCACTGTCAGAAGAGTGTGAATAGCGATCATCAAGGGAACACCACTGTTTTATCTCCTCTCACTGTGTTGTTCTTCTTTTGGATGCATTCTGGGAAAATACCAATCTATATTCTACTCATCTTTCCCTCACATCATCCATCTCCAAATTCGCAAATCGGTTGATTTAAGACGGATATATGAAACGCTAATTTGTGTGTATGATTCACTGTCATTATCATTATATTTTGGCATCAGGTATAAAATCCTGACTGAAAAATACTTGATACAAATACAATTACCCCTGTGCCACCCCCACAGTACTCTGATGTGAAACAGTCACAGAGGATATTGCGATTTAAGCTTGTTGATATGTACATTCTACTGAATGTATCATTTAGATCGAGAAATGGCTTAGAGTCAGTTCAAGATGCCGGCAGCTTAGGGAAACACAAAACTTTTCTCTTTGGATGGAGATGTGTGATTTTTATCAGGTATTAATGAAAAACTGACATTCCCTGGGTATTGTGGTTCTTTGAAAAACTGTAGGCGGATTTTAGTCATAGATCTACTTAGTTAAACGAGCTTATAATTACCAAATTATAGGTGTATACCATTTCACCTGGTATTTTGACATTTGACAAGATGCTATCAATGCCGGCTAATCTCTTCCGTTGGGTAATTTATTTATGATTCACGTAGATTACACTGATGCTGTTTATGTGAGGGGTAATGGTATTTGTACAGCAGTGTTTATTTAATATGTTGTGCAGCTGTGATACCCTAGGTCATCAAATTAAAGAATAATAACCTTTTAAATGAGCTCCTAATCTGCGATTGCCCATATTACAGGTTTTAGAGATCCGGCCCATTTAATATAGTACGCTGTGTTTTCTGTCAAATGTTGACAGAAAGGTTAAAGAAACACATTGAAAGTGTGTGCAAAGTATGCATACTTATTTCTGTACAGCTCTGTTACGAAAGAAGAATGTCGTCTGTACAGTTGCGAGTTGTGGATGTGTGAAGGGGGAGAAAGGGGGAGGGGGGTCTTTTTTTGCCACTGTGAAGATGGCAACATTCTTAGGGGGGTAATAATCCAGGGCATATATGCCCATGCTGACAAAGGTCTGGGGTGTGTGTGTGTGTGTGTGTGTGTGTGTGTGTGTGTGTGTGTGTGTGCTTGGAAGGGGAATGGGGTTGGAGGGGGGATTGGGTGACACTGATCCCTCAGAAGGCTAAATTTATCGAGGAGTGACGGGGACAGGTGGATTCAGCTGGGACAGACGGGTAGGGGGGGTGGTTGTGGGGGGGTGGTTGGAAAGAACCAGACCCGGTTTCAGTTCAGTCAGAGATCGGGGGCAAACACACAACCCAAATCGGGGGTTTCTATTCAAAGCCAGCTGGTCTGGCTTTATCACATGCAGGACATTGATTTCAGGCAATTTGATGTTATTTTTGTTTTCTTTCAGTCAACTATCTCTTTTATTTGTCTTTGTTTTTGATTTTTTTTACTTTTGAACTGCTTGATTGAGCTGGGCCTTAGCCGGTGCTGCGGGGTGTAACTTCCTGGGGAAGCAGAGAAACAGCACGGGTGAGTTTTCACAGTACACCTATTCCCTTCCTTCTTTCCTCTCCTCTGGATCTCATTCTGGCAGTGGAAAACCTGTCTCTGTCAGTATTTAAAACCATGCTCCGCACAGTGGGTCATGACATGTTTAACAGATTAAGCCATAATTTTGATATTTGAGCTGCTCAATTTCAACTGAAATTCATTTTGAAGTGCTGTTGCCTAATTGTTTCATTATAGCCTTGCTGTATTCGGTGAATGATGCCTTTGTCATGTTGCCCAATATAGAAAAGACTGTACCAGTATGAACAAGGCCAAAAGATACACTTAATTGGTGTTAACTTTGAGTTTTTTTCTGATCTTGACAAAGTCAAAAGACACCAGAGAAGCTGAGGGAGGAGTCACGTCCCAGCTGTTGCCAATCACCTCTGTGGAGCACTTGGCGAATCACTTATTGAGGCTCCTGAAAGTGTGTGTGTTTAAGTTTTAAAAGTCTACACTTTCATTTCTCTCAGGCAAGACAAATGGTTTCAGTCGCTAAAGTGGAACTTTATATTGTGTTTCTCTGCTTCTAATTCTTCACAGTCAGTTTAGGTTGCTGGTACTTTTAAGGGTAATTGCTTAGAACATCTCATTGCACAATCTGGAGTTATCAGCGAGAGAAAAGAGCATGACCTTAACATGCTGTTTGCTGTAGAAATGACTCACTCCCTCAAGGTAGCTACCTAAGTGGCAACTACACACTTCAGTAGCAATATGTGTCACACAGTTGTGTGTTTAAGTAAGACATGTTTGGCAAACTTTAGAAATAAAGGAGAAAACTTTTGTCATATTAAATGAACAGAGTGGGGTTTATTTCCAACCATATGGAATTAGAAACGGTCTCTACTGTAGGGCACTTGTCCCAAAACAACCAAATGGAATTTCATACTAAAGCAAAGGCTTTGTTTGATTTTAATGAGTGGTGAATGACTCTGTTGGACATTTTCCTTCAACATTTGATGTAACTGTAGCTTTTGGATGGAATGAAAGGAGAAGTAATATTGTTCCTGAATTTGACATGCTTGTACTTTGAGTGAATTTAATTTTTTTTGATTTTGGTTTTGCATCCAATTGCTTTATACAATATGCTATTACAACTACAATAAACACTAATAATGAAAATCCGTTTCATTCCACCCTCTCCAAGCAAACAATACTGTAACAAGCTAAAATAGAGGAAATTAACAGATTTATATATAAAGATATAAGTTGGCACCCACTCATGTCCCTTATTTCATACCTGTCCTCTTGCTATTCACCCAAAGAGGCAGGACCTGAGAAACTTTGACCCAGTTTACAGGAACCGCTCAGTCCTCACTTATTAGGCTTTCTGCCCCTGAATTCCACGGCTTTGATGGTCAGCGGAGTTGAGGAAGTGCGTTGTTATCTTTCTCTGTAGGGTGGCGAGCGCTCTTACGCAGTTGCCTCTCTGCCTTTGAAACTCTCCTCATCCTGTCACTTCACCTTCACACTCTGCTAATAGTCTCATTGTTGCTGTTCTTTGTGATATAGCGAGGGATGTTTGTTCATCTCCACTGGTAATGTCTGATATGTGACTATAGATTGAATCTAATGCTATTTATAAATGAATGGGAGGATTGCAATGCAGCATAGAAGTAATTTGCTGTTTGATTACTCTGTAACAGCCTCTGAAAGAAAGCATAGCAGTATATAGGGTAGTAGTTAGTTTCCATGGTTATTTGGTGGGCACCACTGATCCAGATGGTCTTAAGTATGTTACTGTAGAAAGTGCATTTCATTTGTAAAAGAAATGATCACAGAAACCAAGACCTATAACACATGTGGAAGCAGTTTCAATTGTGATTTGTTCCACTGTTATGGCTCACAGTAATGGCATAGTCATTTTTCTCTTATTTTTCATTCTCTTTATTATTTAATTTTGGAACATTTCCAGCAGCAGTCCAGCCTCTTCTATGAAAACTCTCTTTCCATCTACCCCCCTGAGCACTGTTGAGGCCAGAAAACAGTATGACGCTCTGCCGTCACTATACAACGCCTGTGTGCCGGGGCCGCCTAAATCTACAAAACACGAGTGCTGGCGCGAGGCAGCTTCTTTGATCTGCAGCTAATCTCAGTTGCCTGCCTCCCCTCTGATCATGTCTGAATAAGAATGAGTCGGGGGTGATCCTGGAGGCACAAAGAGCTTAAGACGCTGCCGCTCGTCTGCCGAGCTCCACCGTGTAACGCGGGCCTGCGCCGATGGTCGCTAGGCCTCGCTTATGCATCAGAGCTGGGAAACCCTCATTTAGACACACATTATATTCCACTCCACTTGCTTTTCTTCACATTGAGATGCTATCAGCTGCTTGTTGAGAATGTGGGAGAAGTTGCATAGCCATGCTGAGTGATCTTTAATTGTCAGGGGAATTGGCTGAGGTCAACAGCTGCAGGAGGGACTTCTGCTGTGTAATGGTTACTATGGGAATTGAAAACAGTGATGACTTTAAGTTTTTGTGCTTTAGCTGAATGTATTTTACCATGAAACAGGTTAGGTCCCTGTCAGTCTAACACTTTATCAGTAAAATAGAGATCAAATGATGACCTAAGGAAATCTTTATGCTAAACCCTGATATGAAATCACTGAGATCACACTACTAGCCTGAACTAAAATAATATTTTAGAATTTCTGTAACAGCTTTAGTCTGTTAAGTAGTCTGAAATCCCAAAATTCCCATACCTTTACAGAGAATGGAGCCTCCTGGAGTGGCACTTACAAAATTCAATGGATGATGCACAATATATCCTCCAAACCAAACAACCAAATATATTGTAATTGCCTTCCAAACATTCTGATCTGGTATCAATTTGTCAGTGTTTATCTAATCACACATTATAAAATATATTCTTATGACTGCTACCACCACTATGGTTAGTATTTGGTTAGGTTCAGTCACAGAACATACTTGGTTAAGGTTAAGGAATGCTGTTTCATTGCTTAAGTTTAGGGAACTATTGTGGTCATGGTTAAAGAAAACCAATGTTGACATTTAGAGGAAATGGGAAACAAACAGCGGTCTCTCATGTCAAAGTCCATCTAAACCAACAGGTCAGGTTAACATTGAACAAACTACCAGTCCTGTCATTTGGTGAGCAATATGTTAACCAAACTTCAATGGAAAATAATTTATAATCTAAGTTCACATGTGCTATGACAGTTCTTGATTCATATCATTTACACATTTTCATGTTGTTCATTGAAATAGGGATCTATTCCATTTCTGCATATTTAACATTAACACTGTTTCAGACACAGCTTTTGCACCACTTCAGGAAACACTAGTGGGCACCTCTTGTACACAGACATAAAAAGAAAATCTATCATTGGCATCTCCCCTTTAAGCGCACAATAAGAGAAAGGGCAGCAAGAATAATGAAATAACTGTTCCTGTGTTGGAGCAGTTCATAGGGAATTACTTTCTAACCATTCCGCCACAAAGGAAAAATCATTAGCAGAAAGTGAGTTTCTTTTTTTCCCTCGCATGAAGCAATCTAGTGCAGACAAAGACAACTTTGAGCCCCTGATATACAGACAGAAGGTCCAGCAATTAAACTTACAAGAGAAGACATAGGAAGAGGAGGGGGAGAGGAGTGCCAGTGGCTGGGATTAGAAAGTAAATTGAAATAAGAATATTTGAAATGGTTTACATGGGATAATTGGTACTGATATTAAATTTCTGTGACAGTAAAATGACTTTGCTTAAATGTTTAGATGATTTCTCTGAATGACAATGTTATTATGCTACCCACTGAATAAGAATAACCTAGGGTTGAAAAACAATAGTGTTTAAACTCTGCATGGAGACCTCCAATAAACCCATGCAGTAAACTAGTTTATTCTGTGCTGAGAAAGATGCAGAGCTCCCCTGCAGGCAGCACATTTTATTACACAGCAGTGCCTGAATGCACCTCTACGGGCAAAATGTGCTTTTCATATGTAGCAGGTGGTGAACTGATGGCACCTGTCACGTACGTATATGACATGCAGGATATTAAAGCATTTTGATTGTAAAATCAGTAAGCAGTTTTGACAGTTTAATCAAGATATTTCATTTGCAGATATCAAGTCAGAATAATCAAATAATTTCTGTCAACAGCTGCTTTTACTTCTAAATATTAAAATGTCATTTGTATGTTTGTCTTGTGGAAACAATTTCTTATCATACATTAAATTCAAGAGACGACATAGTTTGGTTGTTCAAATTGTAAGTTTCATATATCCAGCACAATGATCAGTGTGAACCTTCTCAGCAGGTGGCAAAGCGTGTGTGAGTGTGTGTATCCGTATATCTACATATTCACAAATAGAAGATAGTATACAAAGTGAAGAAGCAACAGGTCTGATCAACAGCTCGGCCAGCGGCACTGTGTCTCAGCCAGTCAGCGCAGTCACAGGACCATGGGGCTTTTCCTATGATGTAACTGGAGCATCAGGCAGAACAAAGGGAGAGCTTGTTGTTCAGCTTGTGCCTCATCCATAATGCATAAAAGGTGTACAGACAGAATACTGTTGGTTAAACACGACACATGCAAATCACCAGCGCCGTCTCTCCTTTAACACTGCTCGGTAAGGGGTCGTTACATGTCTATTACAGTTCCAGAGGCCTTCTGACTTTGTTATTATTGCATTCAAGTCTGTTCTGTATGGTTTGATCCAACAGGGTGCTGTTCTGAAACTGAACTGTAAGGACAAGGAAATATATGAAATGGTACAGTGAATTTACTGCTGGCCAGACAGTTAATGGCCAAACCACACAGAAAAAAAACTTGTTATTGAAAACAAGGCTCTGTATAGTTTCACTGAAGAATGAGTCATTCCATTATAGAACACAGCAGCTAATGATAAGTAGACATAACTTTTTCTAAACTAAAAGAATTGCAATCACTGAGGTGGATTTAAGTTGATGAGATGTGGGAACATTTAATGTTCAACTCAAAAATCTGTGATTCCTTTACTTTTTTTTTTTTTAAGTGAACCTGATGAAAATAAAATAAATGACTGTATTTAATGTAAGACTTTTCCAATTTCCAAGGTAACTTATCTACATAACATATTCAAATATACTATATTTACATATAAACATTTTTTTTAAAGGTAATTACCACAAGGTGCTAATACAGTATATATGGTCTTGACTCAAAAACTGCATTATTTCAGTCGTAGAATTGTCAAGGTAATATTGCTTGCAATCCAAATTTAGGAAGGCGAAGGTCACATTACAAAAGTTCAGTGAGTGCACAAATAAATACTATTCTGAATTTCTTTGTTTTATATATTTTGTAATATGAGGACATATGATTTCAGTTAATTAAAACTGATTTTCTCACCTTTGCTCCCCTAATTATACTGTACAGTGGTACAATTCATGCAACTATAATTACTGATGATATTGCCCTCTGAGTTTCATTATAAACCTTATTAATAAGGATCTCTGAATCATGTGTAATATAACGCTGATTTACACAAAGACCAAGTGCAGATCGGCAAGGAAATGTCTCACATCTTTCCTACTAAGTGTGAGATTACTTCTAAAGAAGTTTTTTTCTTCCGAAGAACAGAACCCAGGCTCATCAAGTCCTGCTCAATATGAATGTCATTAACACTCAAACATTCATGGAGACTATTACACACATTATTCACTCAAACACATATGACACATACACTTGTATAAGACTAAGTTTTTGTCTTTTTCTTTCCATTTTACTTCATTGTTTATTTCTTCTGGCTTAAGTATTTCTCATAACTAAGAACACAGAATTTAATGATACATGCTGCTTCTTCGGAGGCTCTTCCTTCTGGTTAATACTAATGATACTAATACTAATGATAATTGATATATTTATTCATAAAGTCCCAATTAAATATTAGCATTATTTATTTAGGCTTCAGTCTTAAAATATTGTTATTGAGACTGTCCCTCAAACAACCATAAAGGTCTACCCTAAAGACATGCACACACACACACAAACACACACACACAGACGTGCAGAAGTAAGATCTATAGATCCCCAGCTGAGCCTGTGAGTTAAATTGGCCTGCAGGTCTTTCTGTTACCCCTGTGAAGCTTGGTCGTCACATCATGTCGCATCAATCTACTGTCAAAACACCAAACGTCTCTCATATTCATTAGGGAACGAACGCAGGAAGAATGACTGAAAGCAGTAAATACCAAATGAAGCTTGAAGCATCCTCAGACATATCTGATATACAACAAGTACTCCATGTGTCTTGTAGTGCTTCTGTAATAAGCACTGAGCTAATTCTCAGGAGCAGTGAGGCAGAGAGCTTGACAGCATCATCTACTGTGACAGGCAGATTGTGTTTTCACGTGAACGTGATCGACAACAGATTGCACTGAGCCCGGGCTGTTCCTGTTTGCCCTGGAAATGTGTTAGTGTTTATCTTTTGCTTGAGAGAGGCATTCCTTTCTTTCTCCCTCCGTTACAAAAAAAACACACACGTTTTCAGGCGAGCTGTTTTGCATGTGTGTGTGACACACTCTGTGAAGTGACTGCCAGCAGAGGCTTAAGAAACAATCCAAGCAAGATCAATATCAGCAAACCGCACTTATGTGTTTGACTTAACATGCAGTCGCAGTTTCCCCTCTTCTCTTTTTATGCACAGTTGATGCCAAACCTTGCGAAATTGCATTTACCCAAAAGCCTAACGTGTGTGTATACACATTATGACATATTCAAAATTACATAATTGTATTGGCAAACTGTTGATTTCTCTCCATCAGGTTTTGATGAGACTGTCAACCCAACACACACACACTGAACACACGCATCAGAATATAAGTTCTGGATTGCGTGTTCTGGCTAATGAGTTGAGCAGGGAAAGTTTCAGATAGCAAGAGACTAATAATCTAGTTTGTTTTCATTGATGAGAAACATAATTTGGCTCAAGATAACACAAATGCCACAAACTACAATATTTAACCTAGAGCACGCTCTGCTTGTTTGATCACACTTATTGTGTTGCTAACTCTAAATGTATCAGCTGTAAAACGCATAATGTGACACACTGTGAATGGCATATTATAATGTAACAATAATCTGGCTATAATGCTATAATGAGTTGTTTCTATCACATTCAGATTTAGCCGTAGACCCCCACTTGGTAGTCTCAAGAGCAAAATATACAGTAGGTCTTTCCTACTTTGCATTAAATGTGTGAGCCTAGAAGGAGACTGTAAGTATGCCTTCACTATAAGTTTATCCCTGTAGACAAGTTAGACAGTCATTAATGAATATGCATGAGCCAGTGTTTGCCTCGTTTAATGATTTTTCACCATTCAAATATATTCAATCCACCTCCCCCCATTTATTTCTCTGTACTTCATATGGACATTAAACACACACACACACACACACACACACACACACACACACACACACATATGTTAACATGGATCCTGCTCACTATGTGCATGCAAACAATTACCATTTTAATGGCAGGTTCACTCTCTCTTCTCCTCACGCTACCCTGTGTTACTACCTCCCAGGTGCCAACCAAAGACAACCTCAAGCACTGTGAACACTGAAAGGACCTCTCCGATGAATTGCTGACAGGCAGCAAAGAAATCTACGAGACTGAGGGCACGCAAGACGGCTGACGAAGGAATATTGAACGTGGTATGTACGATCATCCAGGCACCCATAGGTTTCCATACGTCAGTGACATGTTAATGCAATTGCCAGTAGCATGTATCTGCACGGAGGAACTTGTCTACTGAGGGTGTCAAACCTGTATGCTTCATACAGGCTGATATGTGACGCCATTGATATCTGCCATGTTGCATTTATGAACCCACTGTGTCTAACAGACTACACCTTATTGATTATTATGGAGGTCTGGGGGGCCAGAGGAAATGCTATTAAAGATTAAAGGGTCAGGTGATGTGAAGGTGGTATCCCGAGTCATCAGACACCAGCAGCTTCAGTTACAGGCTGTAATGTCCGCCCGTCAAGCAGATTAGCCAGCTTGATTTATTTATTAACTGATTTTATGTCCCGCCATTTCGTACCCTGACTGACTGACTGGCATACATGGCTTACGCTTCACAGGTGAACTTGTAAGGAAAGGAAAGATTAGGACGCTGCTTGGTGTCCACTTACACTTCACGCAGTCTGTAGTGACAGGCATGTGCTGCAAAGCTGTAAACTCAAAGGGAAACTGCTTCGCTATGTGTCTGCATTTAGACAAAAAAAGTGTGGCTGGACTAACATTTTCAGTAAAAAGTGGATGGTGCTCAACTGCCAATACAATGAAGATGAGGAAAAGATTAAAAGTCAACAAAAGATGTTTTCATCCTGACAAGGAGAATTTAAGGGGCGAAGCCTCCTTGAATGATTTTAGTATGAAACATGGTAAACGATTATCAACTATATGTAAAACTTCAAACAGACTTCAAACAATTATTTTCTTTTTCTGAGGATGGATTGATGAAAACTCGAGTGTGAGAACTGATGGTGTATGGGAGTATAACAGGCTCCATTCAAGACAGCCGCTCTTTAAACTGATACCGCGCCCATATAATGTGAGTATAATAGAACCACAGTATAACAAGGCCTATCTGGGATACATCTCTGTACAGACTGCCTGTCTGTGTCTTATCTGAAGTGGCAAACTTGCTGTTCTAATTGTTATCTTCACACTAATAGAGTGGATGTTTTGAAATCATTTGGTTGGATGGATAAAGGCTTGGTAATTCCCCCATGCTTACTGTCTGTGTCAGGGCTTATCTGAAGGAGATAGCTGGGTCCTGGAGAATGATTGGCGGCGCGCTGGAGGTAGGACGTTTGTAGAGACTCAGACAGGAGGCCACAGTAATGTTTCACAGACATGGAATACATCTGTTGAGAACGGAATGATTGTATTATATGGGGTTTACTGAACAAGATATACAAGTTGAATCTACTTTAATTGCAAGAAGCATATACAATGAAGTTTTCCTCCTTCTTTCTAATGTTTTCCTGAGTCTAGAGATTTGCCTATTCTGTCTTTTTTTCCTGCATGAAACAACAGGCCAGGCCACAACTAAAACATAAACTTTGGCGGCTGGATTTAGCTGTAAATCGGCTAAAGATGCTTAACGTGCTCTCCGTTGGTTCATTAGTTAAGCACACATCCCCCATCATCTTCCTCTAGTGGTCCTCTCTGAGCAGTTAATTGTCCGTCCACTCTATCGGGGCTGGCGCGATAATAAAGCATTAAGAGCCGTGCCTCTTTCATTAAAGTAGAGTTGGGAAATGTGAGCCCGCCCCCTTTCAGGAGTCAAAAAAAAAAAAAAAAGAGAAGAAAAAAAAATCGATTATTTCTCGTCGCACTGGGAGAGGAGAGGGTTTGGGGAAAGACTCGGTCAGGATTGTGGGAAGGAACAGAAAGAGCCTCTCAACATCACCTCACCATCAAGATCCAGACCTCCAGCAGTACAGAGTACCAGCATCACCTCCACCATCACCGCTCCACCGGGTCCCTCTCCGCTCACCGGCACCTCGCAGAGAGACCAGGCGAAGCGTCCTCGCCGCCTCCTGAGCAGACACTGTCCGATCAGAGAGAGAGAGAGAGAGAGAGAGAGAGAGAGAGAGAGAGGGAGGGAGAGAGAGAGAGAGAGAGGGAGAGAGAGAGAGGGAGTAGTTGTCTCTGACATTATAGAGACTCCTACCACGTACTGTAGGTTACTTTTTTTCCTCCCGGCGACGTCCTCAGCTAAGTTGCGCTCCTGGATTTTAAGTGCGTCTTGGCTAAGTCCGTCCCCATCAAGCAGCAGCTTCAACCCCTCCTGTCAGTCGGCCGGACCAAACAACCGGCGGACCGCTTGTTGTATCTTTCACTTCACCCGGACAAGATTTCATGCGAAATAAAGTAAGTGCCGCGCTCGCACTCACTCGCAAACATCTACAAGACACGTTGCATCATATGATACGTATTTTCAATCTTCCAGAGAGAAACTTGAGGGTCTATTTTGATGCGCGCTTCCTCCTCAACAAAGTACAGTTACTGCGTCTATTGATTTGTTGGGACCCTGATCGACTTATGCCGGTGACAGCTATGTCATATAATTACAGGCTGACATCAAGTAGCTGTTTATGGTCTATTAGGAGCTAGTCAAGGTCTGTCTCGTGTTTTAAGTAGAGTTACTCTTGTCTCGACCTTGTGTAGCTTTCTCATGTCCACATGCAGGCGCGAAGCCCCAAAGCCACATCTACTCAATACGCATGCCCTCCTTAATAATATAACATAATACAGTATGTTCTTCTCTTCTGCGCTGTGGGGTGGCACATGAAAAGTTACACTTTATGTTTAGTTTAAAATGTAGTGTTTAATCTACCTGATGTATACGATTTTACTAAATAATATAAGAAACTTTCTTTCAAAGACAATTGAAATTAAAAGAAAAAATACATGGAGAAGTTTTTACTTCTTTCACTACATATAATTAGCTTAAAGCAACATAATGCAGGTAAACTCACTGCACATGAGATGGCCTTACTTACTTTGTGAATATGTAATTATTTACCAGTGGTTCACACGGACTAAACTGAGGTGCACTAATGATCACAATCATCACATAAAATAAGGATAACCCACACATAGGCAACTTTCATTAAATATATTAGAAAAGACTGAATGGTGTAAACATTAAACATTTCCAAACTACAATTCAAGAAAAACACAGTTTGCTGGACTTATTTGAGCATTAGTTCAAGCAGACTAGAACTGTGAATCAGGGTTTTAGAGAAGGTTCGGTGTGTTCAGGTGTGTTATAATTTATTCTTTGTGACTGAGATTGTTTCGACTTATTTAACTACATTGAGCATGTTATAATTATTCAGTGAGTTTAGTTCACATGGCTCAATTGAACCTGTTGCAGTGAGAGGATTAATAATGACACCATAATTAACCTGTGGCAACTTTTACAGGTTGCAGCTTTAGAAAAATGTATTTGCGATGTACTTAAAGCGTGGATATGAAGCCCACTGATGAAATATGCTGATTAACTAATGATGATTATGAAATTTTAAATTACTCATTTCATTTGAATTTAGACAGATTTTGGAATTGACTGGGCTGTGTGCATTTAACTCACATTCATTAATATAAGCATAAACGATAATATCTGTACGGATATGCTTGTGCATCTGTTAAAAAGTTAAACAGCAATTATAGTACCGACATAAATACAGTCCCTTTTTTAAGTTAAAAAATATTGTGATGAATAGACCTGATATGATATTCACAGCACATTTTGAGATATATAACAACTATTATTTTTGAAATGGCCTATTAGTGATATTTTGAGGGCAAAGAAAATTTTTTAAATGATAAAGTGTTTCTGTTTACTACAGCGTATCAACCTTATTTGTGACTCTGTGAAAAGCGTGCTGCATACACTTAGTCACTTACATTTCACTAAAAATGATACATTCGATATAAAGTATATGCAACGTGACATACATTTTTTACATTAAAAAAAAAGTACTTTTCTGTGCATTGTCCCACTACTTTTTATAATCCTTTATGGTGTTTTATATGAGTTGTTTTTTCATGAAAAAATATATAAAAGTGTATTAGTCTATAAAAAGATTTTACACATTGGCCTTCCCTTTTGCCCATCGTCAATGAAGTTGTTCTGTGTGGCCTGTCTGGCCTGTTGCTCTCTTGGGATTTAGCGTTAGGTTAATCCGCTCAGAGGAAGGTGAGCGCTCGCATGT
This sequence comes from Cebidichthys violaceus, assembly GCF_023349555.1. Lineage (NCBI taxonomy): Eukaryota > Metazoa > Chordata > Actinopteri > Perciformes > Stichaeidae > Cebidichthys > Cebidichthys violaceus. The sequence goes on along the minus strand of NW_027176975.1, from coordinate 9,842,886 downwards.
GGACCCACGATTACACACAGAGGACTCTGTCAGCCAAGCTCTGTAATCTCAGAGACCCTATACAAACACACACACATGCACGCACGTATGCAGTCGCATGCAAATTCACACAAATGCCTAGGCAAAAGCATGGTCTTCCTCCTTTCCCTCTCTGTCTTTCTGTCACACACACACACTCACACGCATGCACACACACACACACACACACACACACACACACACACACACACATGCACACACCGACACCCACACTAACTGGCCCGTGCTGCTTTTGTTTCTCTTATTCTCTTAAGACCTCTCCCTCATGACAAATCATTTAGGATTTTGGGCACTGATTCACAAAACCAACATTGACAACAAACTCTTACCCCTTCACACAGAGAGGGATTAGAAGGTCACGTGTCCCTGTGATTGGCCAGGGCATTGAGCCGATTGTCAGGGCACTTTGCAGTACACCAGGGGCTCAGTAGAGCTTTAGTTAAGTGAAGGGAACGGACACATTGTGTGCCATGGTCAGGGTTTTGCCATGTGTTTTAAAGGTGCTCAGACAAAATCAGCATAGATAGGATGGACTGCTGCTTATAGCTTTAATCAAAAATGTCTAATATAATTCCTGCACCTTTTAAAAAAAAAAATTAAAAAAAGGAGTAAAGTATACCACTGTGCTGCCTCAGAGCATAGACATGTAATACTGTACAGCAGGCATATTGCAAGATTCCCTCCTTCTATGAAAACATTATTCTTAATGGAAACATCAGAAGCATTTATATTTAAGCAAATAATTTAATGGCCCCTTTTGCTATGCTTTAAAGTTTTCTTTTCACTAATGGTTTCAAATATTTTGGAAAGGGTTTTGCAGAGTTTGTTCAGTTAAACATCAGTAAAACACTCATTTGCAGATTGCAGGTTGGCAAGATCTGCAGGTAGATATTGAAGTACTGTAATTGGACTTCATGCCCTTTGGCTCAAATAAGAAGGTAATATAAGAGTCAATTGTGGAGAATCATATTTACCTCATATATAAGGAGCATATAATATCTTAAACTGTCAAGAGACATGCCTGTATATCCTGTAAATAATGCAGCATACTTTCGTTCTTTCAAATACATGTATCAGAGAACACCAACAATCTAGATGTCATAGAATAAAGTTAACCTCTCCTTAAAAATGTATCTGACACAAATACTGTAGAAATGTTAAGCCAATTGCTTAGAATAACTCCTTTTCTAGCCTGTTTATAAGCAGATGAAAATACCTCAGTTTTATAATAACTCAAGGGCTTGTTGTATTCTTGTTTATTGCACAAGGCAGGTGTTCCCTCTTTTGCTACATGGAAGGAAAAGTCTTTTCATGGTTTTCATACATTTTAATAGTGCGAATGAAACGTGGAGGGCTCAACCTCACCATGTGTTTATTTACTCATTTTAAAAAGACCTCCCTTTCTTTGTCCTAACTGTTGTGCATGTTAGAAATGTTTACCCAAATGTTTCTGTGCCTTTGGAGTACTGTCTGTATAGCTTCATAAGAGCTGCAATTAATCGTGAAACTTAAAAAGTAATAATCTAAAGTAAATAACACAGTCCTTGAATGGTTTATGGTGGATCGAATGCATATATTTGAATATGTCCTGTTTTTTGCATAATGATGCAAAGTCTTCCTCTGTCTCTATCTAGTAATTAACGGTGACGTTCAGCAACTTTCTCTGTACGCTGTAAGTGGATGGGGGTGTATTGGGTTTGTTCACTGGGGTGTTAAAGATCACAGAGGAATATATCAGCCTTTGATGTTTAATTGTATTGTAAAACACACTTTAGAATATTTCTGCATAAAGTAGTTTTCTGGCTGTGCTGTACTTTGTGTTTGCTGTTTCTTTGTGTGTTTGTCTGTCAGTATGTGCTGTGTGTCTGGGAGGTGTGTGTGCGTTCAAGTTTGTGTCTCGTCTCCGTCTGTTTGCGCGTCGGAATGTTTGTGCTTTTGTGTTGTTGTTTTTTTTTTGTCTTGAGTTTTGTGAGGTTGTCGCTGGTGTATATTCAAATGAAAATGCGTGTATTTCTTTTTCTCCTTTATTCTCACACTGAAGAGGGTAGGATTTGATGTCTGGAATGATGGAGCAGTCTGGAAAACAGTGTCAGTGTGAGGGCTGAAAAGGCAAACTGAGAAGACAGATGCGCAGAAAGACAGAGAAAAAAAACCACACAGAGATAAAACATAGATAGAAATGTATTGCAGCTTAGGTGACTTAAGAGCAGAGCGACAGAATATTTGGCCTCTAAACAGGTATTCTTCATTAAAGAGTGATGCTTTCGTGATGTCATGCTTAACACACTGATGAACAGGATGTCCTGCCTTCCTCTTCCTGTTTCCTGTTTCCTGCCCGGCCTGTTGGTCTTTGTGGCAGCAGCTGCCTGCTGGGTGGTCTTTGCTCAGTAGTGCTGACCACACAATCATATCGTCAGCTGCAGCCCACCTAAAGAGACACCCAAAACACCTCACCATACTTGAGGCCTGCTCCCTGAAATATTTGGACAGGGAGAGAGTCCGGGAGGAGAGAAGGCAGGAGGAGTACAGTGAGCAGAGGACTTTGAATGATAAGACAAAGAGAAACATTTAGAGTAGAACAGAGGTTGGATTTCATTGTCTAAACATTGGATGGTTCGGATCAGGCTGAATGCCTCAGCATCAAGACTTAAATCGGAAAATGAGAGTTAAATTAACACGTTTATATATTAGTTCATTGACTTCCCCACCAGACACTTTAGTTGCCTTCCTGTGAGATTTGTAATCTTTATTTAGTAGCAGTGTAACGGACAGAATCCAGGCAGCCTAGTCTGTGATACCACATACATACAGTGTATATCTGTAATAGCTGCTCTAAACATGTGTGGTAAATCCGGAATTAACTGGGAATCCTTTTTAGTGTGTTCTAGGGGTTAGTTTGAGGGAGAAGTATTTGCTGTCCATGTGCATAAATCTGGCGACAGAAGGCATGTTCCATCATAAAACACAGTACCTGACCTGTGAACGTTGAGGAGCAACTTCATACCCCCTAATATATTTTCAGAGTCCCCCCCCGTCTTCACCATCTCCCTTTAGTGTGGCACACATTTGGACTACACCCAATGCCAAAAAAAAAGAGGTGTGGAGAAAGGGAACGAGTGAGAAAAAAATGAAGAAATGTTTTCCAGCGGCTGTAATTTATCTTTGTCACGACTGCAACATAGCCGAGTCATTCTGCAACATAGTCCAGTGAGACGCACAGAGGTAGCTCTGTGCCTTGGCCCCACACAAGCTCACATCCATCTGAAACCCCTGCCACAATCTGCGCCGCTGCCGCCACTGCTCCCCATCCGCGCTGCTGCAGAGCTTCACATTGCTGTTGCGTATTTTAGCAGATCTTGTGTTCACGCTAGATTCAGAGGAATAGGCTTTTGTGTGATGTTGCTCTTGTAATAAAACACTGTCACACTAAATTGCCACTAATAGGCAACGCGATTGATAAGTCTATCTCTTTTTTTTCTACTCTAAGGAAGAATATTAAAGTCTTAAATGCAATGCTTATTTTTCATTTTAGAGTCTCAGTTTTCTGGGTAAAGTCTGTAACATCAGGAGGTTCGCTGAACAACTCCGAGGGGACCGCGCTGTTGAAAATGCTGTTAACACCGTCTAAGTCGAGAAACAGCTATATAAGAATCCACGCTCAGTGCTCTCCCTCTTCTGCACAGCACACAACTTAACCAGGCGGTGTTCTGCCAAAGTCCACACCAGTGTTCCTTTCCACTGTCATCTGTGCCATTCCCACACCAAAGGCCAGCCTGTAAAAGAATGCGCAGCACCGGACTGTTTTAAACACTTTTATTACTCAGATGACCAGAAAAAAAAGTCAGGACAAAGAAAAGAAAAGGGGTGTTGCTGCCTGCTACATGAAGAAATTTGAAAAAGAGAGAAATTAATTGTGCTCAAACTTTTCAGCTAAAGTGTATCTGAAATCTTAGACTTAATAACACTCAATAACATACAGCAATATGAAATGCCCCTAGGGTGGAGAATGGTGAAGCAACACCCCCCTACACCCTTTCTCTCTCTCTCTCTCTCTCTCTCTCTCTCTCTCTCTCTCTCTCTCTCTCTCTTTCTCTCTCACTCTTTCTCTCTCTCTCACGCTCTCTTTTTTGTTTTAACTTTTTTTTTTTTTTTTTTTTATCCCGGCTCCTTCTGCCATGTGATGTATGGCTTTTTCCTACAGTGGCTCTTCCAAAGTGCAGCTCGTGATGTCATTAATTTTATTCATACTTTATGGATGCTTTGTCTGGAAAAAAAAACCGAGAGAAAAAGGAGAAGATAGAGAGAAAGAGAGCCGCCTATAGAGGCAGAGAGAGAGAGAGAGAGAGAGAGAGAGAGAGAGAGAGAGAGAGAGAGAGAGAGAGAGAGAGAGAGAGAGAGAGAGAAAGAGAGGAGAAGAGATGGTGTTGCGGAAGGAGATTTTCAGTGCAGTTGCATGTATAATGAATGAGGGGGCACTTTGTTTGAAACTCCAGCCCGGCGCTTCACTTCAAGGTTTGCTGGGCAGAGTGGGGCCTTGTGATCTCACACCAGCCACTCTCTTCATCCTGCCAATAGATGCTTTCACCTGGCACTGTCGTTCGACCCAGTGGAAAAACAAATAACCTTGTGTGTGTGTGTGTGTGTAATAGAAACACAGAGAGAGAGCACTGACAATAGAGCAAGGGGTTGGGTGGAAAGGGTGAGGAGCGGGTGAGAGAGGAAAGAGGTGAGTTTGTATAACAGTGGCAGTGCAATGACGCCCAGACGATACTGAGGAGAATACTGGCACCCAGCCCACACTTCCTAAATAGTGCTCTCTACAGAAATAGCTCAGCCTTGATATTGACTTTTGTCTGGTGTGTGTGTGTGTGTGTGTGTGTGTGTGTGTGTGTGTGTGTGTGTGTGTGTGTGTTAGTGTGTGAGCATGCTCGATAGGAGGACAGAGATGGTTTCGTTGTCTAGTGAGGCGATTTTCATTTTGTTAGTATCTGTTGTTAATTCTTATACAGTGTTGTTGGTAGGCATTTTTTTTTACGCTTCTGGAATGTGCGTTTCTGTGTGAGGAAAGGAGTGAGTTGCCTTTATTATTTGGGATATAAATGGCCTCTGTCTTATTTTTGGACCTGTGCTGGACTCATGGTTTTATAAATAGCTGAGGAAGTGCGGGGGATACCTGTCGTGGCTCCAGCCTCCCTCTAGCAGAGTCCCGGAGCCTCCACGTCACATCCATCCACCGCCGGCCCACACCGGGCTACAGCAGAGCAGCACCCTCAGGGCCGCGCAAACAGGATGGGACTCAAATTGAGGGTGTGAGAAAATCCGTCTCTGTAGTAGAACACAAAAGGGCTTGCAGTTCAGGGTGAGCGGCCTAGCTGCCACTGTCAGATTTTGTAAAGTACAGATTAAAAAATAAATTACAAGTTAATTTCTTATCACCAACACTGAGCAGTGTATAATAGGAGTGTCAAGATGGCAACACAATAGAGAGTCTTTAAAATGAGATGTGTGTTTTTTTGACACTTAGTCTACGCGTGTAAGGTCATAGGGTGGTTTTCTCTCCACTCCGCCATCTGTATGCCGAGGTGTCTTGTTAATTTAATTTCAGCGTCTCAGGCATATGCCATGTGAACGGCACTGAGAGTGTTAACTTTCTCTCTTTGCGTCGATTTACACTGTTTTCCTCACATTCTGCTCTCACTTTCTTACGGGATGATCCGGCTCCACATTATTCAGGGTATAATCAGTGTTTTGGTACGACGGAGCACTCAATAAAGACAGAATGTGTGAACAAACTTATCCTTCAATGATGTTTGATGGTAGAACTGACTGTTCTATTATGAAAAGGTTCAGACCATCCAGGATCAAACTCATAGTTAATATCTCAATTATGTGGGCAGGTAACAGTCTTGTTGCTTATTCCTCTTAATCCTTTGCTGGGCATCATATTCCTCCATCGGACCATCTAATTATTTGGTCTTGAATCCACATTGTCACCCTGGGATGCTCTTTTATCTGTTTAACTGTCATCCAGCATAAGTAGAGTTTGTCTTGTAGAAAGTGAGAATTCAGCGCATGTTAAGCCTGTAATTCTGTTAAACATGAGCACCATCCCTGCTGCATCCTATCCCGAGATATTGTCACCCTCTAAATGAGTGGCACTCTACATCTTGCCCCCTCATAACAGGGGCCCCATAATCACATTAAGAATGGAACAGAAAGAGAGAAATAGAGAGAAGGAGAAATCTTTGAAAAGCTTTACTGCCCTTGGTGGACTGTCTCTTCACACGGTGAAAAAGAAATCATTCCCTTTTTTTTCCGAATGTGCTTTTTTTCCCTCTTTCTCTGTGAAGGGAATTGTGCTGCCTGTTATTAATGTGCTTTTGACAGCTTAATTTGATAAGCGGGCTACTTGTTAAAGAAGCCTTGGATTGTTCTCATAGAAAGAACACGCTTTTTTTTCCCCTCCCATGTTCTTCAAAATGCTGCCGCACAGTCTGTCGATGACCCAGTTCTGAGAGATGGTCGAAAACAGGGAAGAGCAGTGCAAAATCCACAGGGAAAAGAAAGGAGAGAAGGCAAGAGGGTAGCGGGAGAGACAAAGATAGAGTGAGAAGGGGTACTATAAGTAAGAAAGGCACTTGTGGGAAGTTAACTCAAATGCTTTTCTTTCTTCTCTCTCCCTCTTGCCGCCTCCTCACTCTCAGCCTACCTTCCTGCGCTCCTCTCCCCTGTAGCCTAATCGGTGGAGAAACGCTAGGAACGATAACAGGGATTAGCTTCCACTGCTTGCCAGCTCCCCTTGGTTAAGTACACGTGTAATGAGTTGTTTATTTGGGATAATGCACAGTAGGAGCAGCAGAAGCCCAGAGCTGCCCTCACCTCCTTCCTCCTCTGAGCACACAGACACACACACACAACAGAAATCTGCACATCAAGTAAATGTATAACACATGCAGTAACACAGCAGCATACACGGTGTGAACATTGACATGCGCAGGTATGTGCAAATACATACATTCACACACTCAACCCCCTCACAAACACACCCACTCATACAAATTCCCACACACAGCTGTGATACAGGTCACTTTCTGTGCAGGGTTGTACGAAGGGGGGAAAAACGGGAGCTTAACGGGAAGTTTAGTGTGTATTTGTGTGTGTGTTTGTTGGGGGGGGTAACGTTCTCAGGCCTTCATTGGGTCATAAGGCCAGGGGACTTTTCTCAGGGTGAAGAAATTGAATGATATGAGAAAAAAATGAAGGGAAGGAACCAAGAGAAGGAAAAGGGATATGTTGTGCCCGCTAGTCTGCGCGCGTGTCCGATGATCTTGTGTGCATGCGCGCACAGTTTGTGCGTATGTGTGTATGTACATGAAGTGGAAAAAGCTGTTGCCTTGTGGAGGGGACGTGCTCTGCTATCATTAGCCGGGGGGGAGGGAGTAGGAGGGGGCAAGCGAGGTTATGTGAACGGTGCAGCTGTGCTCGCAGCAGAGGGATTTGAGTGGAGGGGGGGGGGGAACTCCAGGCAGCCAGGTCCTTCACTGAACCACCAGCTCGCAACGCTGAGGAGAGGAGAAGAGAAAAATTCAACCAAGCAGCGGGCCTTGTGAACCAAACACAACTCTCCGCCGCCCCCTCTGTCCGCCATCCCTCCATCCCCCACTCCTTCACTCCTCCGCTCCTCCACTCTAGCCCTTTACTTCCCAAATAGGAAAAATAAATAAATAACGATTGATGCTTGATAGCAAAGATAAGAGTACAAGAAAGAGGAAGAGGAGGAAAAAAGAAACTGTCATGATTTATATATAGTGAAGAGTATGCTTTTCTGTCGGCCATTTGTGGTTTGACTGTCAATTTTCATCTCCGATTTCAGTCAAAATAACAGTTAATTTATTTAATAATATTTTTATTATTATTATTGTATTATTATTGTAATTTTTATTTTCAAATAACTGTATTAGTAATGGAGAATTGTTGTTGAAATTTGCTGCCTCTTTGTTTGAGGGGGATTTCCCCACGACTTGACGTACAATTCCAAAATCACTCAAATTTGTTTAAAGCTTCCTCCCCGCCTCTCTTATTTTTCTCGCTGAAAGAGTCGGAGCCCACGTAGCGAAGGATGGTGCAGCAGACGAAGACCCAAACTTGCTTGTCAGCCTGTGTGATCAGTAGCGGTAGAGAGACAAGGCAGAGGTGGCTGAGAGACGACAGAACACAGAATGGCATCGGCGTGCACTGCTAATGCATTCAGCCTGCCACCATATCCAACAACAAGGCAAAATATCACACAACTCACTTCACAAGATGTTCCTACAACAACAACATCAACAATAACAGACACATAAATGCACACATACGCGCAGACACACAGTCTCACACAGGCGTGCACACATGCATAAATAACCACACAGCATGTTAAAAACCAACCATGAGGAACAAGAATTTGAAGGAAAACAAACAAGTCAGAATGTAAGCAACTTGTTTGAGACTTTGTGACAGAAAAATAAATGAACATTGAAAAAAAACATTTTTATGTTTCATGATAAAGGTAGCTAAATTGCCGTGGTTCACCAGGTATTCACATTTTGGAATAAAAAAAAAAAAGCAACAAAAAAAAACAGAAAAGAAGTTCCTGGTGAGCGGTGGGCTAAAAATAGAGCGTGGTCAAACAGCAGTAGTGCTTTGGCAAGAGGGTCATCTCCGTGTGATACAGTGGCCTTCACTATAGCCACATATTATATTGAGAGCAGAGGCACTCTGCCAGACCATGTAGCTTCACAGCAGTAATTTAATATTTGTTTGTCTCTATTATTTCATTCCCCCTCTCTCTCCTTCTGCCTCTCTCCATTGCTTATGGGGGTTAAGTAACAGTAAGCTTTATCAGATTACTGGGTCTGAGGTCTCTTTTAAACCTCTCTTTGCCATCTTGATTTTGTGCAGCTGTGCAGACTCTTTAATCATACGCTATCTTTTTTTCACTCCCCCCCAACTCCCTTCTTCACGACGTCCCTCCTCCCTTAACATATGTTAATTGGCTGCTTTCTGTGACAAATTACGAGCGCTCGCTTTGATGAGGTTGGGTTGTGATGGTGCTGGGAGTGGAGTATAGTGGAACTGCCAGACCCTCGTCGGTTCCCCCTTAACCACTCCAAAAAGGAGCGCGGCACCCAGCCGATGACTAATGAGAGGCTTGGACTGGGTCTGGCCCGGCTCTGGCCTTGGTGGGGCCACTCCCCTATACAGAGGCTGATCTGTAGGTACCGTATGCCGCCACACGCCCTCCACACTCCCTACAACCTTTATCCTCATGCACCCCACCACCAACTCTCTTCTGGGAACTGTAGAGCGCTGTGAGAGTAGTTCAGGTTATGTGCAGATGAAGATTCATATTTCAAAGACCCTTTTCCTTGTACATTTTTCATCATAGAGATTGGAAGAGTTTTGAATTTATTTAGCTTTTTGATTTAATTTACTTTAATTGTATGTTTGACTTGAAACAAAGCACGGGAGCAACATAAATTATAGATGCAATGCATACGACTTGTGTCTCAAGTTTACATTGTGTGTGTGTAGGTGTGTGAGTGAGTTTGTGTGTCTGTGGTGAAGAGACAGTGCCTGGAAACATTACACCAGTCTTGCTTAAACAAACACTAACAGTGGAACAATCTCTGTTTAATGATGCGCAGCGTCAACAGGGAAACAATGCTCACCAATAATCAGCACAATCAGCTTGCGGTAACCAGAAAAAAGAGGAGTGAACCTGACATCATCCTGGTAGAGTTTATTTTAGTGTTGGCGGGGTGATGGGGTGTCAAATTCTGACTCTGTCTCTCTTCAATCCTACTGCTTCTTTTTCTCAGTCTGTCTCTACCTCAGTCTCTCCTCATTTCTGTCTCTCTCTTTCTCTGTCACAATCCCTCTCTCTCCCTACTCTACGATCTAGGTTACTCGGTTTCCTAGCAGAGCACAGGGACCAGAGGAAGAAAAAAAAAAAAAAAAAAACAGAAGGTCGAATCTATGAAGGACATCCTTGTTGAAGTGTGCAACCTTCTACTTCTCTGCAAATTACCCACACGCTGTGCATAGACTCAAAGCAGTGCTGTGGCTCTCACTTCAGCTCAGCAAGGCTGTGACCATGACGCATACTGCTGTTGAAGTGTCACAATTACAGGGAGAGGCAGAGTTCTTTCTTGTTCACTGGAATTTGTATTTTATTTTATTTTATTAAATGGTTAATTTGTAAGACATGTACGCAGCCAAGCCTGAAGATTTGTGTGCCCAGTGCAACATAGAGTGATGCTAATTATGATAAGTGCCTGTTTTATTGATTTTACATATATAAGTTGAAGCCCTCAGCTCACTGAACTCAAGTCTTAACAGTCGATAAGTAGAGGAGATCGCCAGCAGCTTCAGTATTTGCTTGTTACTGTCACAACTTCAAAAATAAGCCCTCCACGTAATAGTTTCATTGTGGAATCCAAATGTGCTGATGAAGCGAGACAAGGAAAAATAGTAAATTCCACAACTTCCCCGTTGAGCTGCCTGCCCCCACATGCTGACTTAGTTACGACAAAAAGCCTGCAAAAAAGGAAATCATTTAATTTACCTCCTTTCCATCAGCAAGTATTCAAAACAGATAATGACCCATAAGCAAACATGCATTTTCATAACCACCAAGTTGATAGACACGCACAGATGCACATGCACACACACATACATGCTCCAAAGGGTGACAAAACAAAGCTGGTGAAGAAAAGGGAAGTGTGCAGGCACCTCGTGGTTGCATGAGGGTTAGCCATGTTAGCAATAGCCTGCGGGCCTTAATTGAGGCCAGGAGGGAGCATTTAATAATTGCTGTCAGAAGATCAGATTTAATTCTCCTCTCTTCACAGCCACCACTGCTGTAGGGTAGAGTGAAACAAATTGTCATCAGAGATTCCTAAATGAACAAAGCTTTTAATTAGGGTGATTAGAATGCTGTGGCAAAGAGAGAGAGTGAGGGGTGGGGGTGATGGAATCATCAGCGGCTCGTCTTTACCGTGATGTCTGGTGTTGATACAGTTTGGGGTGAAGCAGAGGGGGCAGCACGGGCACACGACTGCTGGGAAGTCTGCTGTGCTTGAACATAAGTAAGCGCGGGCCATGCAACAACAAGCCCTTAGCCTCTGTTTCAAACCTCTGACACAAACACACACACACATACACGCACTCTCTGCCCTTCTCCCCCCGCTGAAGAACACTGCTAACATCCTGAGACATTGTCATACTCGGCAGGGAACATAATTGGGTGAATATGTCAGTGCTTTGTGTTCTTAGTGACATGACTCCCGGCTGTTCCTGTGGGGGCTGGGTACTCATTGAAGGGTTTATACTGTTCATTACAGAGTTGTTTTTTTTATTCTTGCTTTGTGAACATAATAGATAAGCAGGGGATTATCTGTGAGTGTGTGATCATTCATGTACGTGTGTGTCCATTTTCTGTTCCCATCCCTTCAGTTTCAGCAGTTGGTCACACCTGGGTCCTGCGGCGCATGGGGCAACATGTGAATTGAGGCAGTGGTTTACTCTCGCAGGAAAACATGACCTGCGGAAGAGCTTTTTAAATGACTTTACAATGACTGGAAAGAGGGATAGAGAGAAAGAAGTGAAAGAAATTGTGGCAGTGTTGATCAAGTGAAACTTACGTGGAGTTATTTGCGTACATCAGATGTGCGTCTCACCACAATCTGCACCACTTCCATATTCAAAACCATTTCAATACCTCTCCTTCTTACGCTGCTACTCAAATTCCCTCTGTTTCCACCTTATACAGTGTCACCTTTATTAGGTTGATTCTTGTTTTTCTCTATCATCTTTTTTATCTTTACTTTATACTTGAATGCGTTCATTGCCCCACCTTATGCTCATGCCATGGAAAGACTGAATGCACTAAATGGTGATTCATTCCAGCCTTTCCGGGGCCTCTCCAAGTTGTGGCTCGCCTATGCTTCTGCTTTTTTTTCCTCTTCTCCTTTTTACTGATACCATTTTTTTTCCAGCTTGGCACAAGGGTATGTGTGTGGCAAGTTTGTCATTGCTGTCTTCTTAAGTGTTTTTGTTTATCACTCATGGCTATAAGCCACTGTCACAACACAAAGCTGCTGACAATCGTCAGGGAATGTCTTTCTAACCACAACGGCTACTCTTCCTCCCTATTCCCCGTCTGTCTAGCTTCGCCTGGCTTCATGTGTGCCCTCTTGCTCGTCTGCCTTTGGCCTAGCAGCTGCGGCTTTACAGCCCTTGGCCTCCTTTCAAAAAGCGGGGTTGACGCATTGTGTCAAGTAATTTTGTCCTTGGGGAAGTCAGCAATGGGCTATGGAAAGATGGCTCTCACCTGTCTCCATACTGGCTCTGACGGATGGCTACCTGCATCCATTGCGGCTCTGATGGCCCAAGGCCCCTGTTTGCTGGTGCTGAGTGAGACGTGCAGCTGCCCAAACGAAGGGCAGACTCCATACTCCTCTACCTCCTTTTCTACCCACTCATTACTACCTTACACTATCTCACTAGAGTTGGCAATACTCTTCATAAACAGTACATCATAAAATATATACATACATTTGTCTTTATATTTAACAGAAAATGTTTTACATCAACAACGGGAAATTAAATAGGCAATATTTTTTGCTGCATTCAGTCACTTTGGTAGAAAATGGATTTTAAATGCCACAAAGGCCAAGTTAGGTAATGTACAAATATGATATACAAATGCTGAACAACTACATTAAATTAAGCTGTTTTACTGTTCAAATTCACAATAAATAAAAAATACTTCAGATACATAAAGTGTTGTAAAATTGTATCAAATTTTACATTGCATTATACATGCAAAACTGACAACAAATGTCAATTATATTTCAGTTGGACTGCTGTTGCTATGGAAAGTTTGTGCAGCTAAGATGCTGAATGAATTGGTAGTAAAAATTATGAAAATGCTTTTGTTAATGCTGATATTTTGATCTCATATTGTGCCACTCCGATCACAGGGACATCTTTACCCAAAATATGCTTCATACAAAGTTCAGTATCTTCAAAAGTTAATATAATTTATTAATGAGTACATTATTTTGTAATGTGTTGTACTTAAATGTTTTTACAACCCAGTTTCCAAGTCAGTGCCTCATTGAAAAAGTTAAGGTTTCCATGTTAAGTTTAATTTCATTAAGACGAGTATATGGCCATGTTTTAGGGAAGTAAGGCCCTTGTTGGGCCCTTGTTGGGCGCCCTCTAAAAGTATTTCATTTTTAGAGGGTGTTTTGCTTCTGTTTATTTGCACATCATCTGCTGTTACTTAGTTTGATTCCCAATTTCTGCTCTCTTAACAGTGATTTGGGGAAGGAAGCACCTTTAGCACCTTTGATTGTCTGTGCCTGCTGATGTCACATCCTTCCGCTGAGCTGTCTGTGTGTGTGTGTTTGTATGTGTGTGTGTGTGTGTGTGTGTGTGTGTGTATGTGTGTGTGTTTCCTGTCTTTCTGTCCTCCAAGACCCCGGGGCAGAGCTGTTGGATTGTAGGATAAGAGGGGAAAGTACTGCGGAGTCTCATTAGTATGAAAATCAATTAAGTTTAAGGTAAAGTTTAAAGTTTTCAGTTGAGAAATTGGTTGAACTGTGGTTGGCCAGAAATTTAGAGCTCATCTTGTAGAACTTGAGCTGCTACTTATAACAATATACTTTGTTCCATAATGTCAATCACAATTACAAGTGCTTGACAGAGTGTATAAAACTTGTGCCAACCACAGGCTATTGGCTCACTTTCCTCCTCATCAATAGACAGGTGTCTCAGTTCTAAGGCGCATAGAGATTGAAAATAGAATACATGTAAAACCGTCTCTGTCTCACTAATGATCCAACTAAATCATAAGCTAATAGAGAGAGACAGGTGAAGACATATCCTCCAACACAGACACACACACACACACACACACACACACACACACACACACACACACACACACTACATCGTCTCAAATTCAAGTTTAGCTAGAACGCTCACTGGAAAATAGAAAAAGGAATGAACACATTATGAGATGATCCACCACTATCACTCTAATCCCCAGATGTACATGTTGCTAATCTCTTTAGCCGCTAACATGTTAAATTAGCCCTAATATCTGCTGAGATTCAGAGCCATAGAGGCCCACCTACGCGTGGGCTACCGCCCAGGTTTAGGTCACTCTTCTCCCTCAGCACTCCAAAAAGATATAGACATTAGAGTGGGGGTGTGGGGGTGGTGGGGGCTGAGGGAAGTAGCAGTGATAGCCATTCGTCACCCTGCCTATCTCGCTCTGACAGATGGGGAGTGCAGCGTGCCACACAGAGGAGTCACTGCCTGTAATGACATTAGAGGCACAATGAGACCTGATACACATTTTTTTTCCGTTCCCATCCTGCCTGGCCATCGACTCGCTCCTTTGCTTGATCCTTCCCCTCCTCTCATTTCTGCTGGTACGTCTCCATCCATCCTGACAGGAGATAAAGTGCTGTGTACCACTATTTCCAAATAAAGCACAAACATACATGAGCTCACAAACACATCCACATATACACCGGTATGCGCGTATATAGCTACATCAAAAACCCAAAGAAGAAACCTCCAAAAATTGACACATCTGAAAAGAACTTAAATGTTCTCAAGGAAAAAACTGTTGTGTAGAAAACCTTCTACATGACAGAAATGCTCAAATAAAAATGAAGCACTGTCAGTGTGTACTGACATTCAGATTGTATTTGGAAAACCATATTAAAACGTTTTTTTTCGTCCTCCTCTTCAAGGAAATGGGAGTTTATTTAAAAAGAGAGAGCGTTTATTTAATGTACCATACACCTCCTAAAAGGTTTACTTACTGCAGTGTAATATGTTATTTCAAATCCTCACAACCACATTTCCTAGGAGGATAGGGGATATATATATATATTTTTTTTCAGGACACATGCTATTACCAAATGTGTTGCAGATGTACCATGAGCCGAAGCTGTGCTGCCGAGGTGGGGTTTCTTGGAAAAACATCGCCAATCCTGTCATGATAAATCACCTTCCCCAATTTGCTATAGCATGTGTAGAATTAGGATTCGAGAACATCGGCATCAGCAAAATTCTACACACGCTGCATTTACAAGAGTGCCAGTTTCACTTGAAACTGATATTCTCTATTCTGATAGATAACTGCGCAAAATGTTTGTTCTTGGAACTAGGGTTCATGTGGATTTCTTCTAAGTTCTCCTCATTCGCAAACAAAACTATACAGCTGTCTTTCAAAGTGACAAATTACTCCCGAGCATGAGTCAAGGTAAAGTTCCTCTTTTTGTCGCCTCCCCTTGATTCAAAGGAGTCGTCTTCAGCGTCTGTCCTCAATAACAAAGCCACATTAACAAGCACCCTACAGACCGTCTATTAGAATGTGAAAAAGCGCCATGTGCTGTATATTAGTTTTTAGTGACTAAACACTTGGGAGAGAGGCGACCTAGAATCAAGCCTTGTGGTGCACTGAGTGTATATGTTCTCATCGTCCTCTCAGCTCCACTTCTGAGACTCAGAGAGAGAGAGAATGCTCATTAGATCTATGTGCTGAATCGCTGCTCCCTCTCCATCTCTCCCATCCTCCCCCAACCTTCATATCTCTCTCTCTCTCTCTCTCTCTCTCTCTCTCTCTCTCTCTCTCTCTCTCTCTCTCTCTCTCTCTCTCTCTGTCCGTCTGCTTAACAGATGGGAGGGTCGTGGGTACAGCTCTTCCCCTCCCCCTGGAGAGGCCTGGTGCCTGTTCAAAAGATCCCTCTTTATGCTTCACTCCATTTCCCTCTCTTCTCTCCTTTTCTCCATTTCTCCTCTCCCCACTCTCCTTCTCTTTCATTGTCACCTCTCCAACTCAAAGCACCGAGAGTTGGGACCCAGGATATAAGACAAGCAGAGGAGCAACCGTTGTCCTTCTGTCTGCTTGGTGCGAGCGTGCTCTTTGACCCTAGCAGTCACTCGCTTCAGCCTCCTTCCAGTTACCAAGCTTGTGTGAATGCAGGCGAACCATTAGTCAGACTCCACAGAGGAGAGATAAAGGCACTCTTTAGTGTATTCGTCATTTTTCACAGCTCATTCCCTCTTTCCCCATGCCTTACATTTGGGATTAGCAAAGTGGCTGTATGTGGACAAGCTTGTTAGTTCTTTCTTCTGTCTTCATTTATTCATCCTCTTGTTTCTTTCTCACCGTATCTGCCCTCTCAAGGTCAGGTGTCAGTCCCCCTCGAAAAAATTCCTGCTCAGAATTACTGCCCTGTGCCACTCGACCATCCTCACTAAGCAGTGTTTGTTTCCTGCATTCCCCTCCATTCCGATGTCTTGGCGTCATGAAGCTAAATTGGATTGAGTGATTCAGTGGTAATCTGTTAAATTAACTGATGCTTTATCCACTATGAGGAAATAAGAGGGAAGGGAGCTTGAAGAGGAGGTGGGCACTCAGTTCTCATCCAGAAGCTGCCTGGCACTCATATGGGACGGGGGCGGGTGTGAGGAAAAGTCGGGGGTGATGGGGGGGGTCGTAAGAGAGTTGGGACAGAGGGATGGGGAACTCGGTTCGTTGTGTAGGAGGAGGTAGAGGAGGCAAGAGTGAGAAGGGATGGGGAAGGAGGGGGTGGCTGAGGCGGGGAGGCGCCGACACGGGGCTAAGCGGCAGCAGAACCTCACCTCGGGGGAGCGTTAGCTGGTGCTGAGAGCCAAAAGCAGGGATTAAATGTTCAGGACACGGGCTTAGTCTTAGCCTTAATGTTACGTAAGGCCTAAGGTGTTGCCCCAGTGGTTGTTGACATTGAGAGGTTGAGCTCTGCTCAGTGTGCTGTGGGAGGAACGAGGAGGAGGTGGAGGCCAGGAGGCAGGGATCACGGAGGTAACGCCTCCTTGTTTGGAGCGATGCCCGGGCTGGGTAGTGTTGAGCACAAAGACTGGGAGGGGAGGATGCTGTCAGCCTGTGATTGAAGTACGCCAGCTTGATTGATATCCTTGTCTGGCTGTCTTGTGCCAAGCGCCTTAGTGTTGGCTTGTAATCCTAGTTTGTCTGACAACATCCTTCTTTGTTTTCTTCCAGAGGGCAGCTCTTTGTTTTTCTGTCTATGGATGGGTGTGTTTGCGCAAAGCAATGCTAAAATGTTTTGGATAGCCTCTTCAGAGCTGCCACTGAGTTATTTTAGATCTTGTTATTATTATGATGGTGCAGTCCGGCTGTTGTCCTAACTGCCAAATGATGCATTTATGTTTGCATCTCATTTCTTCCATGAAGTGGGCGTATTCCAAACCATCAACCCGGGAGGTTTTTGTCATGTATTTCATTATTGTTCAAATTGTATTGTCTCACTTTGTTGTCCATTTTTGTGTGATGGAAGTTTCTGGCTAAGAGTCTTATAATATACACAATAATCAGTGTGATGTCATTCCTTAAAAATTGAATACATTTACTAAATAGGTGTTATGCATATGGACTCCAGATTGCCCACATCATCACAGTTAACCCTAACTAAACTAAACACTACAGAACCCTAGGTCTTGAAGGAGCCAAGCAGGTAGTATACAGCCTGTGTCTTCTGTTGCAAATGAAAAGATCTACAGTTATGTACTACTGCTATAGGCCTCCGTCTGTCACTAGGAGACACAGTATCCCTGGATGTCCCTATTACGCACTTTCATTATCAATGTCCTACTCTCTAGCACAAAGAGGTCAAGTGCATAGCAATGTGCTGCGCTCACCTCAGGGGTTTAGAGCTTTCCTGTGCTTTCTCATGCATGTTACTCAATAAATACATGGATTCAGGTTAGGGGAAGACAAAAAAAGGAAAGAAGGGGAAAGGAAGTGCATTACAATGTGCATGTATGTGTGCGGGAGTGTGCAAAGGAGAGAAAATGAGAGATTGAGGAAGAGAGCAAGGTTGTGTGAGAGAAGAGAGAGAGAGTGATGGAGAGAGAGACTGAGACTGACATGTCTTTTGGTGAAGCAGTGTCGTCTTCCACATCAATGTCTGATGCTTGTGCTGCCAGGTGCCGGAAATCTGGTTCAGAAAGGAGAGAAGAGAGAAGAAGGGGAAAGTAGAGAAAAAAAGGCAGGGTAGATGGAGGATTTTTTTTTTTTTTTTTTATGTGACGGCGCTGACAGCTCCCCTGCATTGCACTGAGCTTAAATAATGGGATGTTCATTTGCATAACGAGGGACGTTATCACCTCTACTGTCAAAAGAAAACACAACAACAGTTCTTCTGCTCCTCCCTGAGATAGATTGGGTTGGCCTACTTTAGCACTCTGGAGAGATGCACTGGAGCTCTGGCTTAGCCAAGCTCAGACAAGAACACACTCACACACAAACATGTGCACACTCACACACATGCACGCACACATGGACACACAGTCACTCACTCACGCAAACTTTTTGGAGCGCAGCTTTCTTCTTTGCACATGCAGTCCAGCTCATCAGCTGCTGGCCTCCACTCCTCGAACACAGGCACACACGCACTTTGCCGTGTGCACACAAGCAAACGCGCAAGTGCATTTATTAAGATGCTCTCACTGAAATGCAATGTCTCCAGCTGGATTAGGTTCATGTTGGAATTTGATTTGATTTCTGTCTCTAAGAAACGTCCTTCTACCATGTTTCAAAAGATCTCTTGGCACTTTTCGTCTCCTTGTCTTTTTTTGGCTTTGTTTTGCCAAAATATGGCAAGAGTGATCTCGGTTTTACATCTGTATTCTATCCTGCGACTCATGTCTGCCATTTTGGAGATGAGCTGCAGATAGAGTAGAAAAAGCTGTGTCTGGCAGCTCCACTGTCAATACAGTGCAGTTCGTGGGAAGAAACAAAATGTATTTCTCAGTCTGGAGGTAATGTTACAGTGTTGGTGATTAGAGCGTTTAAGTTAGCGGCACTTCCAAAACACTGTCAAACTCTCTGTGAACGAAGCGAGATCCTGACAGCGCTGTCTCTACTCATAGTCGGTGCCTGGGAAAAAAATGCAAAAGCTGATTTGCATGATATCGACAGTGAAAAACAGCCGTTCTCACAACATTGTTGACAGATTCTTTGTCTTTCTTCACCCTCCCTTGTGGCTGCCATGATGCCACTTTTATTATTTTTTTCTCTCAGTATTTTGCCATATTTCATTTCATTTAATGCTTATCCTCTCCTCTCCTCCCCCTCCCCATTTCTTTCTTGCAGGTACGGATGCTGGAATCTTTGAGTTGATTGGAACAAATAGAAAGCAGAAAAAAGACAGATAAAGGAAGAGCAGAAGAGTGAGGAGAAAAAAGAAGAAAGAGGAGAGAGAAGAAAGCATAAAGTTCTTTAGAAAGAGGAGAGAAAGAAAGAGACTGGGACGATGGGGAGGAAAAAGATTCAGATCACGCGGATTATGGATGAACGCAACAGACAGGTAAGTCCCTGGGGGAGGGGAGGATGGATGAGTATGAGGGTGAAGAATGGAAGGGGTGGAGGATAGAGGAAGGAGAAACACCCTACACCCCACATAGCCCTCAACAATGAAGGTCTTCAGGGAGTCTGGGCAATATGTGAACTGGGCGACAGAGTGGTGTATTCAGAGATAGCACTGTTATTGCTTTGGGTGGAAGAGTTCCATTAGGTTATAATGGCAGGTTTTTTTCCCCACAATCTTAACAAACCAGTGTGAGTGCACCAGGAGGATTTTTCCAAACAGGGATTTGCATGAGAACATTTGTAATTCTCAAAAAACATTCAGCATATCACTGCCCGCTGTGAGGGCTGCGGCCTACACACAACTGTAGCACCCTTCACACACCAAGCCTCTCACACCATGCCACCCAGTTTAGCTCACTGGCAGTGGAATATTACCGGGAAGAGGGTGGCAGCACCGGAGAAAACATAAACAAACAACCAAACAGAGATGGGATGGTCTGTAGTGACACACTGGAGTGGGCCAACAGGGTGGAGATGAAGAGCAGCCTGGGAGACAAACAAACTTGAGCTAAATCGGTAACAGTAGGACTGCTGTAGCTTTCCTTTGCATAGCACAAGAGATACATTTTCAAACCAGCGAGACTTTACAAACGATCCTATAATGAACCTAGCAACAATGGAATTCTTGCAAGACACTTTTTTAACAACAGCTGGCATTACTTGAGAGAGAGAGACATAATAAATTGTGGACAGCGGGATTCAAGCAGACACTGCCTCTGTGGCAGGAAATAGATAGAGACAGAGCTCTCTCACTGCCCTCGAGGCCCACAATTGATCACTTCCTGTGGCACGACTGACCACTGACACTCTGTCAGCATCCTGGCAGCCCAATTGGATCCATACGCTGCTAACGTGGCCCCTAGATCACAGGTCAAACAGGCACACACAACTTGCATGAACACACAGACCCACTTCATCGCTTTTGCCTCCTTATCGTCTGACATTCAGAATAGTCCTCAACAGTGTCTCACAGTGGGCTGTATCAAACGTGGCCATTTGCAGCCAGAGTAAAGTGACATAAAAAGGCTCCAGGAATCGATTGGGCAATACTGGAGGAGTAATTGAAGCAGATTGCGACCCCTGTCATGACTGGTCTCAATGAGTGTGATGTGTAAGTAGCAAGAGGATAGTGAGAGGAGAGCGAGGATGTGAAGTGAACCTGAAATGAAGAAGAAAGTTCCCGTAGTCATGGTTTTACTGTCTGTGATACTCAGCGTGCTCATCTTGAAAACAGGTTGCCTTTAGAGTCATAGCTGCAGCACAGAAAGGAGAGAGTGAGAAAGATACTTAGGCAGAAAGATTGACTAAATATGCAAGGAGGTGTGACAGTATGTACCCATGTTCTCTGTATTCAGATTTATCTATGTACATGTGTGTATGTTATTGTGAGACAGGCAGACAGAGAGACAAGAGCGAGGAGGAGGTCACAGAGTTTCAGATGAGGACGAAAGCTATCGTGTTGCTGCAGCACCCACACCTCCTCCTTACTGTTATCTCAGCCCTTCTCTCTCATCCCACCTTCGGCTGAGCCCGCCAGTTGTACCAGGCACTCCGGCTCCTGTGGATAAGGAGGGAAAGAGGGAGACAGGAAGGACACCTGAGGGGAATCGATGCCTGAGATATCCGGGCTTTACTTACAGAGAGAGGAGAAGGGAGGAGAGGAGGGAGAGAGGGTTCAGGGAAAGGAAAATCAATATGTCACTGTATTTTGTTGTTTTGATCTCTGATATGATAGATTACTTATTTAGTTGTTTGTTTTAGTCGAATAGCAAGTCCTATGACATGAAATCATCCAGTCATGCGGTCAACACTGCAAGCATGCTGAGCATGTGCCATTTAGTGTCATTCAACCTACGGCCTAAATAAATGACATCACTACATTTCGTAGAGGCGGACATCACAAGACAGAGACAGAAAACTTAAATTTTCTTCTTAGAAAAAAAAAACGGAAGCTTTGGCTTTGCATATTTTCACTTCCTTCTTGAAGAAACGTCCCAGAGCCCCAGCCAAATAAACACCAAATGATTTATTGTTTTATGTCTAAAAAGGTTTACCTTAAGACTTATAAAAACCAGTCTGTGGTCTCCTGCATTTAACAGATTGATGTTTTTATGATTTGTACAAAATATAGTGATAGTTATTTTACATAATCTAAATGTTCAGAAGCCTTTAAAGTTTTATGAAATAGAACATGGTACAAAACCATTTCACTCCAAAATAGCAATATAAATAGACAATAAATAAAACATTGTAACATTTCCCCAGATTCTTAAATGTCTATACACACTGCAGTCCTCTTTAGAGTGGCATCACTCTGTGTGGCTGTCAACACTACCTTGCCACCTACAGGGCTACAGTGCCTCCCGAACCCCTGCCCTCCCTGCAGCGGCAGTATGATAGTAGGCACAAGGCCTGGCTCTCTCTCTGGGCGGCCACTTTGGGCTGCCACCCCCAGGCCCAGAAACACTTCCCCAGAGCAGGGACAGAAGGGCCAGGCCTCCCTGGCGTTGACTGGCTGCCCGGAGCTCTGGACAGTGGGCAGCAGTGTGGAGCCCTGGCTCCAAGCCCCCTGACCACTCAGACCCTCTCCCAGCCTCCGGCACATGAAAGAGCCCCCTGTGCCATAAACTCATGGGCTGCTCACAGAGAGCAGACTATCTTGCCACAGCTAGATCACACACACACACACACACACACACACACACAACACCTACAATTCAAGATGCATGCACAGGTATTTTTGTACACACACTGGTATAGATTTTTGACATTCAGATTATACAGTCAAACACATACTTAGATGGTGTATTTGTACAATGTACAAATGGTGTACCAATGCATGCTTGTAAACATATGTACACATCTAAAACGTGTCTATCTCTCTGGAGTCGGCCTGGTGGATCGACTAATTTGCTGCAATTGGCTCTAATTAGTGTTACCTCTCCAGCCAGTACACTCAGTGGGCTTAATTTAGGATGACTTGTTTGTACAAATCTGTGTGTGTGTGTGTGTGTGTGTGTGTGTGTGTGTGTGTGTGGGAGGGACATGCGGTTTTCAAGGGGGAAGGGACCCAGGGCCAAAGGTTAAACATGGATCAGGTCATCAGTGACAGGAAGTAAAACAGCAGGATCTCCCATCTCCCACAAACAGCAGTCACACTAACACATACTTGGCTGGAAGAGATGGTAAAAAAAAAAAAAAAAAAACGTTTTTTATGTCGTCCTGTATATGCCGCTTCTATTCTCTCACCATGTTAACTGCAGCTGAAATAAGGGCTCTTTTTATTTCTGCGACAAAGCATTCTTTCCTCCAATCAACAGCACTGGGGTGAGAAAATGTGCGAGTGAAATTAACAGCAGGAAAATAATGAGGCCCACAGGGTAGCTCCTCACCCCTGCACCCCTCCTCTAATTCCCTGTTTCCCACCTTCTACCATCTCCTTCTTTTAACCCAGCGGGTGGCACTACTCTCTGTCATATGTTCAGCGCTTCGAGACCTCACCTGAAAAGGACTCACTAGCTCTCACCTTTACTCCACTTTATTGTTGTATTCTTATGCCTTCTCAACTTATGTCTTGTTTTGGCTTTCGCTCGCATGTTCTTCACATGGCTCTCTCAACCCACCTCTCTAATTTTCATTCTGTCTTGATAGTTGGTTTAGCTATCTCTCTGTTCTTTCCTTTGCCTGCTATTAGTATAGTATATTGTGCTCATTATGTTATGTTATCATTGTGAAAGTAAAAGTCAGTTTATTTATCAAGTTGTATATTGGCTATAAAAAATATTCCTAATTCATAAATGTGTAAAAAATCTGATTATAAAATGTATTTGTCGCACATACCGACTGTAGACTGGCCATTCATATATTGCTTTTTTCTGCTTTTAAAAAAATAACTTGCTCATATACATCTTCCTGTTTTACTACTAGAAGCTAATTCTGAGCTGTGCTTATCACAAGAAAACTTTTTGTGAAAACCTGCAGCAGAAATCACTAAAACAATTAGATGCGCAGGGACATAATTTGCCTTAAGTATACAGTGTCAGACTTAGTGCCACGACAAAAGTTTATCCACTTCAAACGAATGACAAAAAAGTTATTTTTGTCATTCCGGCACCTAACTTGGGCCTTGCAATGTAACATCCACTTTTTTTTTGTCAGTGGGCATATCCTTTTCCAGTTGTGGTTTTTCAGCATAAACAGGAGCATACAGAGAAGTGGCCTAGCCAGCCATTACAGTGCTGTCCTAAAATGTAATTACAAGTTTTGGTAAGAACAATTTAAAATGGCATGTATTTTAAGACACCTATAACTAAAATCGTCATAATTAAGACACCACTCAATCAGTTCCACAGGTCAGCTTTTAACAACTCAAAGTGGACACTTTCGATTCAGACACTGAAAGAAGAAATGTTTGGAGTCTGCTGCCTCTTGTTCCTTCTGTATAATGAGGGCGCACTAAAAAAGGATGATAAGTGGGGTTTTAGAAGAGCAGAGCATATATTAGAGGTGGGACAAAGCCTCTTTTGTCATAATGCCCCTTTTAACAGCTTCTTTGGCTGCGAAGCAGAGTTCAGGACCAGGTCTTGGGCTCCTCTTATTCCTTTTGCGTAAGTCCGTGTCTTCCTGCTTGGCCCCTGACAATGGGATAAGTGTTTGTCTCAAGACAAATCGTGCTGCTCCATAGCTGACTGACATCTATGTGTGTGTGTGCTTGCGTGTGTGTGTCCCCGCACAGCCATGTTTGGTTTGCTAACCAGCAGTTTTTGGTGCCTTTCTCTCCACTCCTCCTCTTCCTCCACCTCCTCCTCCCCCAGGGAAGCAGGCAGGAGGTGGGAAGCAGAAGCGAAGCCATTGTGAAGGGGAAGCCACTGGCCTCTTCCTGTTATGAGAGGAAATGCATACAAATGTGCTTCCTGTGCGTCCGCCCCCTCTCTTCTCCCTCCTCCTCCCTCCCCTCTTTCTCTCTCCCCTCTCACCCATGTGGCATAGAATCAGCCACTATCCCTCCTTTCTTTCTGTCCCTCTGTTTATCCTGGGCGTTTTTCTCCTTTTATGCCAGAGGAAATGTGACAAGTCAATTGTGTAGCACAGAACAGATTATTTTATTTTCATAATTTATTATTTATTGTTTATTTACCAGTGGTACCATACTTTTATTTACATTGAAACAAACATGTAGAAAGAAGAAGAAAAAAAGAACAAAGAAAGAAAAGCTAAATGATTTTGGTTTGAACTAAAATGTACAATAGTGAGGGATGTGCTCTGAAAGGAGATATGATGATAACACTTTTAGGTGTTTACAGGGGGGGTGTCTGACTGCATTTGTGTGTGCATGTGTCTAAATCTCTCTTGGGATGGGTTGGCGGAGGAGGATAGGGGTGAACGAATAAGGGTTGTGTGTCACTATGAGTCTACAGTGTATGTTCACGACGCTTATGCCTACGGGTTGACAGAGTGCTCATTATGTGCCAAATGTAATTGAGACTCATGTAGCATGTATAAAGAGGTATTCATGTATATACTAAGTAGATATGATGGGACGGAGGGGGTGTTTTTGTCTCCTTCGAAACGGATCCAAAATTTTAAAGGAAGATTTTGTACTACCACAATATTTTCCAGAGTAATCTCTTAAAAGGTTTAGCTGTTGATGTGAAGTGTCCTATTATGTCATTATTTAGTCTTTATCACAACAAATTAAAAAAATTGTCTACAAAATATTGCTGTGTGCGTGTGAAGATAGGTTTCACACCCTGGTTACCAATTTACCGTGAAAAGACACAGTTGGGTTCACACTCACACACTTACACTGGGCCCTTTTACCAGTATGTAAAGTTCCAAATGTGCTGTAACGTCGTGCTCTCCGTTATTAACACAGTGGTGTGTCTAGCAGCACCCACCGACCAAGACACAAAGATTACACCCACTCTGACATAGGGGAGGTTTACAATTTGTTTGCTTTAACAACAAGTCCAACGTAATCCAAAGGCTAAACCCCAAGCATCAGAATTATGGTGGTTCAAAAAATTCACAGATGAATTTGATATACAATTATACACAGTGATAAATAAAAATACGTACCCTGACTTAAATAATTTTAGAAAATACTGTCACATGGTAAAACTTTTAATGGTCTTCCATTTAGTGCACTGCTTACAAAATAAGTTAATTATCATAACATTTTACCATATCATGAATATAGAATATACCTTTTTCACTTACTCAGTTCTTCTGTCATAAACATGTTTCTGCTCAGAAAGGCATCCAGGGTCTTTAACTGTCAGATATATGTGCATGTTTGTAGATCC
This sequence comes from Cebidichthys violaceus, assembly GCF_023349555.1. Classification (NCBI taxonomy): domain Eukaryota; kingdom Metazoa; phylum Chordata; class Actinopteri; order Perciformes; family Stichaeidae; genus Cebidichthys; species Cebidichthys violaceus. Next base: position 9,817,044 of record NW_027176975.1, on the reverse strand, counting down.
ACTGTGCCATTCATAGCATGTGTTTTACCCACTCAGAGTGCAGAGCAGTCGCTCGTTGAATAAAGGTCCAGCGCACTAGTTTACAGCTGCTGTGTGGGACGAGAGCTGTTTTGACCTTGCACAGGAAAGGCCGATGGTGACAGCACCAGCTTGAATGTTGATGGGCTGAAAGGGTCACATGACGGCATCATGTGAGGCCATGAAGTCACGACAGAGTTACCTCAAGCTGTAAAATTGAATACTAATTCATAAAGATCACATAGCCACGGTACAGCACAAATAAGTGCATTTCACGTAATGTTTTGCATCAGTATTTACCATCAAGAAACTCTATTAAAACCTGCGTAGTTCTTCAAGCAAGCTTGCACTCTATATGGATGCCTGTGTATTTATGGATGTATGTGCATAGCATTAGTAATATATGTGATTTGGAAGGTAGCAGGTTGTACGTGTCAGATTGAGATGTGGGGGTGCTGTGTGATATTTATGTAGGTGTTATTGTTTGGTCAGTCAAGGCTTTTCATAATCACGCTCATTCTCTTTCTTTGGTGTTGTTAAAGTCGGTCAATATGAGAAGTATAATGAATAAGAATGCACGCAGAGTTCCCCGTTTACAGTGTGATGCTCAACATAACTTTGATTGGCTTCTGCTTTTAATCTTTTACATGTTGAAATGAGAAGCAGCGTATGAGTGTCATCCAGGTAAAACTTAAAACAAATACTGCTGTGTTTGTGTGGGTGGGGTGGGGGGGGTTGTTGTGCTGATGTTTGCATTGGGTCCAGTAATACGTGAGCGTTCCAAGCGGGCATGTGGACCTCCCCTTTGAGACTAGAAGCTCTGGACCTCTGGGACTCACACCCAGCCCACTGTGTGCGCCACGTGCCACCTTTTGAAACATTAATGGCCCCAGCAGAGTGTGTGACTGAGTGAGTGGGTGATAACGGAGCTGTGCCGGCAGCTAGCTGTGTCCTGCGTTTGCCCCGATGCCCCTTGCATCAAAATACCAGGGGAAGACAACACTCTACATGTCCTGTTCCTGAATAGTCTGCTTTGACCTTATGTCCTACCGTCCTGTCATCTTATTCACTCGCTCGTATACGATTTGTACTGTAGCTCTGCGGTTGTAAGGCTGGCAGACCCCTGTAGGGTGTGCATGTTTCAATTTTGGACCGTACAGCTCAGAGTGGGTTAGATATGACAATTAATTGTATTGTCACAAGATGCCTTTTGATCTTACGGCGTTAAGAATGTGACTTGTTTTTTTCATATTTCAGTATGACTGCGTAAATGTCAGCATGGTATTTAGAGCCCAGGGGAACGTTCTCTGCTGATATCTTCGGTGAATCACATGCGTGTTTGTGCTGAGGTACAGAACCTGACATTGCACACATCACTTTGTAATGAGTTAGAATGCCATCCGTTTCTCTGGTTTCTGCCTCTGCTGCCTGACACATAGCTCGGCGTGACATGATGACATGGAAAACTTTATCTGGTCCAGGAAGGGCTGTTCATGCAAGGTTTTACCTACTCGCGGTCGAGAGGGAGAAAGACAGGGTGGAGGTGAGGGATAGCTTGATATTGAGTTTCCCTGGTGCATCCTGGGAGATATTATTTCAGGAAATCTAAAACGATCTATCAATATCCATTCAACCCTATCTCTTCTTTCAGACCTCAGAGTAGTAAAGAGAAAATCTGAAGGGCAAGACATGATAGATTTATGCCACAAATCATGCATTACCCTGATTTACCACACACAGAGATCTCTTCTTTAAAGCCTTTCTTTGTAAAGATTTCCATAGTCTACGGTGATAGCCTTTATAACTACTTTACTGAGTGTTGGGAGGTTTTCATTCTGTGTTTTTTGGCCGACTTGAGTGTCAGAAGAGAATAGACAAACATGCAGTTAATCAACAAACTGAGATCATTAGCTACCAGCTGGGCACAGCTTTGGCAGTATTTCCTCTGGAAAAATCTTTGTCAATACAGATCTCCAATGTACGTAAATAATGCACACAGTCACAGAAGGAAATGAAATGAAAGAAAGTTCAATGCAAAAACGCAGTATTGCTCGGACAAGGAAGCTGGCAGTGGCACATTTTCTTGTTTTCCAATGCAGCCAAAGAGCTTGCACACATGGCTTGGAAAAGAAACCAGGTGCAGCTCACTGGAATTAATTCACTTTCACTGCTCTAGTTTTGATCCAAACAATAGAGGAATAGAGGCTGTTCTATTTTGACAATGTGGGCACTTGTATGTGTGTGTTATTTAAGTTACCAGTCTTTGGCCCTGCACACATACAGATACACATGCATGCACTTACAGATACCCAGAGAGAGAGAGAGAGAGAGAGAGAGAGAGAGAAAAGGCCCCATTAGAGAAGACACATTTTGTGGTTTAAGTTGAGTGTATTGTCACTATTTGAGCTCTCAATAGTTTCAAGCACAGTCAGGGAACCCATCCGTTATTTATATCAATGGCTTGTTATTCACTATGAGAGGCGGTTAATTGGGCAAAAAAACAACTGAACAATGTGTGTTAATGTCACTGAGAAAACAAATAGTATGCCTCAGCTGTTTTTTTAGATGAAAATAGTTATAGGTTTGTGTATTTATTTGTGTCAAAGCAGGAATGAGAGAGCGAGCACATTCGGGCCATGAAAAATAGATTATTTAACGTGACATATGTTGTATGATGAACCTCTGTGCGCTTTGATGTACAAGCAATAATCGTTATCTGTCTGAGACCGAGTATTTTCAGTTCCCTAAATACAAACCCAGCTTCTTTTTTTTTTCCTGGTGTAGTCAATGGACTGTTACAGTCAGGGAGCGTAGAACCGTCAGCAGACTCCACTTTCCTTTAATTCAGTTTCCCTGAGAATTACTCATTTTAGAGAGCAAAAGTTATGTCAGATTTTTATTTATTATACTCTCATTAGAGCAACTATTGAGAGAATGGGGGACGTTTTTTTCTCTAATTAAATCATGACTACATGTCAGACATGTTGATTGATTTGATTATAGGTGAATCAAATTCAGTTCAGGGACATTATGTGTGAACATAAATCTTCAATGCCTCATGGTGAATATATATATATATATATATATTTTTTTTATCTCCTTCTTTTACCCAGGTGACATTTACAAAGAGAAAGTTTGGCCTGATGAAGAAGGCGTATGAGCTGAGCGTGCTGTGTGACTGTGAGATTGCCCTGATCATCTTCAATAGCACCAACAAGCTGTTCCAGTATGCCAGCACAGACATGGACAAGGTCCTGCTTAAATACACTGAGTACAACGAGCCCCATGAGAGCAGGACCAACTCCGACATTGTGGAGGTAAGAAGATGCACACATTAATGCGCTCACACATGCACAGGAGCACACGCACACTCATGCAAACACACAGAAACACACAAGCAGACAGATGGTTACCGCATTTGTGACTCATTTAGCAACCCTTACTTCTCTCTTTTGGTCTTCACACCTAACATAGTGTAAAAAATGATTGCTCCCATAGTTTGTCGGTCTTCTACAAGGGTCCAGTCCCAATATAAATTAAAAAAAAGCTATTTTAACACTTACATTTTATTGTTAATTCCAAGAGAATATGTTTATTTAAATTGCCTCCTTGTATTGTGTGTACTTTGTAACAAAAACATGTTAGCCTATCATTGATCTGGACCTTTCAGACAGTCCCCTGTGGTGTGCAATCACCAGCCCCTGCCCTTGGTGTCTTGTCACCATTGATGTGCCTCTTAGACGAGGATGTTGATCTGACTTGCTTTGGACACATGCCGCTTGTGTGGCTCAAGGCGATGTTAAACAGCGCTGTCAGGCCAGCCAGTAGGCAGGTAGATAAAGCAGGAAATGACGCTGGCACCATCCAGGACCTTAAGCTCCCAACGTGAACCTGTCATGCAACATTCACACTGTAGCTCTGACAAAACCGGCAGGCCACACACACACAGACTTGTATGCAGTCCTGCAGGGTTTATGCCCTTCTCTTGTGCACACACATTTACACTCGCACCATGCTTGCTGATTAAGCTGTCCCACAAAGAATAAATAATATTGTTTAACTCTATGAAAATATCACATAATTCACATAACTCATGCTTGCTACATGAATTCTTTAAAGCAATGTGAGGCTTATATTGTGTTAAATATGCAACTCCAGATCAACATTTTTTTGTAGTAGGCTTTTCATGGTGACAAATAACAAATACCGATAATATATCCAACATGTACAATTCTGTCAGTTTAAAGGTCATAGAAAACCTCAACTGTGTCCTAATGTGTTTACTTGTTTGTATTGTGTATGCATGCTGAGTTTATAATGCAATAGGCACCTGATGGTAGCACAATGTTAATTTGTTAGGGTGTCTTGGTCACAATTCATGCACGAAAGTCTGCCATTCTAAATCCATTATTTAAAAAATATCGAAAGAAAAGTGAGTCCCCATTGAGACATAATGAATGTATAGTCTTAGCACACTCACACCATCAGCTATGGAGCTGGCTGTCCAGTCTATCACAGGATCAAACAGCATGGGACATGTTTTTATCTTCATTCATATGGGTGTTGCTGTGCTTGTCGCCCGCCCACGGGTGGACAGGCCCACAGGCAACAGTCTTGCTATTCCAGATGGCACTCTGCACCTGACTATAAACCTTTTGAATTCACACATTCATATCAAATGTCTTTTGCTTTGGAAAAGATTTTGTTTTACATTATTCCCATTCTATATATAATTACCTCTTCCATCTTATCATATTTGAAGGTTAAAAAACAGCATAAATGTATTGCTTTTGTTCCATTTCCATTTCCATTTGGTGCAGACAAATATGTAGTGTGTTAATGTAACCCATACATCAAGGGATACAGCACTCAACATACAACTAACCTTAATGACGAAAACAAAGAGAATGGACTGGGTGCATTATCATGAACAGTACTTAGAACACAAATAAATCCACGAGAGACAGCGTAACAGCTTATTCTTTTTAGCAATGCAGGATGTGCTCTTATTCCCTTCCTGTAATTCATATTATTGAGCCTTTTTTGAATTGTTAATGTGGATGAGGCTACATCTTTGTATGCTTAGATTCCTTTATAAACTATGAAATCAGTTTTGTCTTAGTTGCAATATGATGTGCAATTCTAAAACATTAAATAATTAGTAACGCTGTTTTCATCTACACTGTGTAATCAAAGCTTTGCATCTTATTAGCAATCCATATGAATTGCCACAGTTTGTGCAAAATGAATCGTATCCAAGTATATCAGAAGGGATACAAAATAACTGTCTGTGCATTGTATCATTTACATTAACCTATCTAGCATCCACTCTGCCTGTAAGGACTGATATCTTTTATGCAGCAAGCCCTTCAGCCACTGTATAGTCAGTGCATTACCCTGCCCTAGCTGAACCCATGAAGAGAGTTGTCACATGTTTCAGCAAGTGCCTGTGACGAGAGCTCCCCGCTTTGAAACTCTCTCTTTAACAGTGTCTCCATTAGAGAGCAGAGGATGGCTAACGTGTAAACAGCCGTGTCAGGGGAAGACGCTAAAGAGCCTAGTGGGGGCGAGTGCCGTGGAGCACTACCTACACTGTGATCCCTGGAGGACTCTGAGCAACTCACAGCGGCAGAAATCGATCTGAAGAGGCCTTCATCCTCAGCTGCGGCGTGCTAACGGGATTGGCCACAGGGCTGACACTAGCACGTTTAGCATGGGTGGGAGGAGGGTGTGCACAGAGGGAGGCTGAGTGAGGGAAACGGTGGGGCCGGGGGTTGGATCTCTCCCGCCGAGCCTTGTGTGTCGCTGCTAGGCTACGTCACAGGTGCATAATGGTGGGTAGGCTTTTGAGTTTGGGGGGGGGAGACAGGAGCGAAGCGGACTTCCTGTTGAGATGGTAGGATGATGAGGAGGAGTTCAAGAACATGGGGGGGGGGGGGGGGGGGGTTAGAGGTGTAGATGAAATCTAAGTCTCCCCCATAGAGAAAAAACACTTAGATATGAGTTAGATATCTGATATGTAACACATTTAATTTCAAATTTGTAGGAAGCTCTTGTCTTTAGAAGTATACAAACTGCATGCATCTCTCTCCCTCTGTTGCTGCTGTGCCTGAAGGTGTAGTGGGAGGAGAGGCAGAGGTAGGGGAGCGGAGCTCAGAGTGTGGGCGGATGGCATAGAGGCCTGCTACATTAGCAATAAAGCTCTATGTAATTAGCATGTCTTTGGTTGATAATTAGCGTTGTTGAGAGAGTGGCACTGAGAGCGGTGCACAGCCTCTCTAGCTACAGCATGTTTACAAGAGGCTGGAGGGCTTTTTTCTATCCCTCCCTCGCTCACTCTTTTTCTTCTCTTTCATTGAACATACATAATCTCTAAGATGTTTCTTTGTATTAGGCTGAATCTATGGATGGGTCAATGGGTGTATGTAAGACACCGAAATAGGAGGTTGAAAAAAGAGAGAGAGAGAGAGAGAGAGAGAGAGAGAGAGAGAGAGAGAGAGAGAGAGAGAGAGAGAGAGAGAGAGGAGTGGTAAAGAAGGTCTTGATGACTCACTTGAAAACAGTCTCAGCTGGGAATGACACTTCCACAAATATCCGTGAAAGCAAAAGACCAAGAAACTAAAGCTAACCCTCTTTGAAGCACAAGTGGTAAAACAAAAGAAGCATTGCTAATCCAAATGGCTACAAGTATTGTCACATTTACAATTTATGACCCCTTAGAAACCTATAATAATTACATAAAACAGTGGAAATCTGAAACAAACTGAGGACATGTTTTTTTTTTTAAATGCGTAATTTCATTGCAAGCCACACATGTCATGCAGGATACAGTGGTATCTAAACTCGCAGAGTGTCCCCCTTAGAGACTATAATAAAACATGTACTATGCGCTGTTATCAGCTGTTACATAAACAAGTGGGGAGGTCCTCTTAATTAATGCTAATTGTTCAAAGAGACATGCAAGCTCATCAAGGCTCTGGTAGCTTGATGAAAGCAAACACAGAGACGGATCTTCCCATCATTGGATGTCCGAGCAGGGTCCAAATGTGTCATCTTGGCCAGTCTACAGTACACTCTGAGTCTGGCTCCAGATAAAACAGTCAAACACACAGATAGATTTCCCATACTCGTTGTCTGCCAGGCTGGTTTCCTGGACATGCGAACGGCATTAGAGGAGAAATGGTAAGCCGTGTTGGGAAATGACAAGAGAAAAGATCCGTCCCTTCTTTTTCCTCTCTTTTTTTATACCTGCTTAAGAACAATCACTTCCGTCTCTTATTGGTGATTTATTATGCCGGTATGGGGGTTGTTTAATGCGTTAGCAAATGAAAGAGTCCTTTCTTTCCCCTCCCGATGATTGCAGATCAAGCCCAAATCTAAGCAGCGCTGGCTGGCTTGTGCTGTGATTGAACGGCCCCAAATCCAACTACACACTTGGGCTGTGCCAAATCCCTGTTCCACAATGTGTTTGTTTACCCCTCTGTTGAAACAAAGAACACAGGTTTGTGAACCAACTAAAGCGTTAGTGAGGGAACTATGCCCCCTGAATGCCTGGATATACCTGAGGGCTATAATGCTTTAATATTTGTGTGTACTCTATTTGCATATACAATATAAGATATTGTGCTTATATGCACACCCACAAAGTGTAATTGGCCTGTGTACGTGTGTGCTCACAGTGACTGCACTGCATGGGTGTATGCATGTGTACATACACGGTGACAATTGGCTCGAACCCTGCAGAGCTGTTGGCATTGTGATGACCTCAGCCAGCACAGCACACTCTGATGCCATTGGCTCAAGTATCACATGGAATGGCACATGCCTCTTGGTACTGAGCTGACCTGCCTACCTGCCAGAGGAAAGGCCGTTGGCCAATCCCATTTCCAGCAGATTAACCTAATCTGAAAGTTCAGCTCACCCTGTAATCTTAAACAGCAGCAGCAGGGACCTGCCTCGCCACCTATGCTCAACTAATTTCTCTCCCTTCTTTCCTCCTGCTCTCTCCCTCTGTCCTCACCTAGGAGGAACTATTGAATGAGAGGGGGAAGGGGAGGGACAGAGGGATGGATGAGTGCGAGAAGGGAAAGAGGGAGGGAAAGAGGGATGGTGGGAGGAAGGCTGGTAATTATTTCCAAAGGTCATTCTGTTAATGACTACCCGCTTGGCTAATGAGATTCAGCAAAGCTCCCTCACCATGTTTCACCCTGCGTATGTTTCACCCGTGTGCCGAGATGTGTGAGAAGCACAGGTGTGATTTCAGCCCAGTGACAGTCCACTGGAGGGAGGGAGGGAGGAAGAGGAAAGGAAGAGGGGGTGGGGTGTTGGCGTGGAAATGAAGAAACATAAAGAGAAAGTAAATCAAGCAGGGACTGTATGCCTGGAAGATGGCAAAAAGAAAACGAGTAATGTAGCATATACACACCAGTTCACTGCATGCCTTGCACAATTAGCAATACAACATGATTTCCCACACACTTTAAACACTACAGAGACTAATTTGACGGATTTCACTGTCATTTACCTAAAAAATTCTTGTCTTTATTGATTCAAACATCTTTTTCTCTGCTTTCTCATAATATTCTCGCAAATCATCAGGCCATGTGATCTCCCTCTGAAGTGCCAGTGTGCTCATGTTCTCATGCCTCGCTCTTGTGAAAATATTTTCCAGCATGTGTGCTATTCTATGTGCTTATTTGGTTTCTAAACAGCATGGAGAACATTAGCCTTAAGGAGTTTTCCGTGTTGATCAGTCCACTGAATGACTTCTTCTCATGGCTCTCAAACACTGTATAATTACACTGGCTTGAATGCCTTCACTAATTTACCCTGTGCGACTTTGACATGTGTCAGCATCCAAGAGAAATAAGGGAGTCATATCATATCTCCTGTCTTACAGTTGTCCACAGTAATTTTGTGTGGAGTCATTTTGAGGATTTAAGGATAGGGTACATGTGGTGCGACATGGGGTGGAGGTAAGGGGTGGGGTTGTCTCCGAGATCACAGTGCCTCAGTGTTTACTAGTGACGGAGAGATCGGCAACATGGCTTGTTTTTCCTGGTGCGCTGAGGATTAAGGTCTGAAGCTTCTTTGACTGACTAAGTAAATTAACCTTATGACATTGGAAAGCTAACAGTATCACAGTTTGTTAAAACAAAGACCCCGATGACAGTTTGTGTACAACCCACCGCACTTCTTCTTAAAAAAAAAATGCTTAGTTAGTATATGCCAGGGTTGAAAATCACAGGTTGAAGAAAAGGCGAGAGAAATTCTTTAACTATTAATAACTTTTCACACACCGCTACCGTCAGATCATACTTTATATTTACAGTGTTAATAATCATGGTAAAATTGGCTCTGGAAGTCTTTCCCAGGGTTACAAAAAAATAAAAAATAAATAAATAAACAAGCTACCACATATTTTGAATATATGTGAAACACTTTTTTTCGTTGTTCAAAGTGTGGCGAATATCACAAACAGAGGCATGCCTTTGACCTCCTCCTCTTTACCCATTTATACCTGTCGATGTCCTCTTTGGTTTGGACGTGAAGCTTTTAGATTGACAATTGTTCATTCTAATGCATAGAAAAGGGTGGTGAGACAAAAAATACAAAGTAAAAAAAAGAAAAAGAGTCCATGCTTAGACTCTATTTCCTTCACACTTGAAACCTAGTTCGTTAGATGGTCAAAATAAAGCGCCACCCCCGAACAACCACAACCATCACTCTCTTATTTGATGTACTCTTTTTAAATGCCTCAAAAGTGGTACTGGTCTAAAAATAGTGTGTGGTGAAGCTAAAAATAGTTGCCTAGCTGGCGGTCCTTGCTGGGAGAGGGTAGAAGAATAGGCATGGAATCACTCTCTCTCTCTTTCACTCCCCCCTCGTTGTGTTTGAAAAAGGGTGGGTGGGGGTTGTTTTTGAAACAGAGGAGTGAGTAAGCGAAGTGTCTGAGTATTCATTCAGCCTCCGTCTCTCTTTCTGAGGACCGACCATGAAGAGTTGCCCTCGGCGGCCACATGCATAAGGCCATTGATCTGAGACCCTGTTGTGCCTATAAACATTTGATCCCTCGTATAAAGAAGTCTATTATTCAATTCACTTGTTTTTCTACCCCCACAGTTTACCAAACAGAGGCTTCCTGTCTGGTTGTTTTTAAAAAACTTTATTTATTACAGAAAAAATACATTGTTGGAAAGTTACATTATCTGTGTCAATAGAATAAAGTGCATTTTAATCAGCCGGCCTGCCTGTGATACCAGTAAAAAACCCTGAGAGGGGGTCAACCTCACACAACCAAGTCAGTCTCCTCACACAGCTGAACATTGCCTGTCATAAGTTTTAGGCTGGCACACTACAACACATCTGTCTGCGGCGCCAGCCTCAGACATAAAGCGAGCAAGTTTACTGAGTTCCTATTTTATAGACTATATGCCTCTTCCACTTCTTAAGAGTGGCTAAAAGCAAGATGACAGATAATGCATATGATCTACAGGCTCAGCATTTTATTCCACATCAGACGCCCACTGCACAGAAAAGCAGAACCTCAGACAAGAAACTAAGTAGCACTTGGATCTCTGTCAGAGGTGTTTTTTAAGTTCAATATACTGAAGCGGAAGTCTGAGGTACGCACACAACAACAAAAAGAGGTTTTAAAAATAGACTGTTTGAAATGTGCCAATATGTGGTCCCTGTGGTGTGGAGCGGTGAAAAAGGCAGGCCACTTCTGAGGCCACGCTGCCAAAAGGCAAGGCTTTTCCATTACGCAGCCCAAAACAATTCACGCCAGCCATTAAGATGAAATGATGCCTTGTTCTTTGAAACTATTTGTGGAAAATTCGGAATAATGAAGATCTATTTTTATAGATGGCATTCCCTGCCCTGCCTAGAGCTCCCCCCCTGGCCTCAGCCCCTCCTCTGCCATGATTACTGCTTTGGACAGGGTGTGGAAACTCACGGTCACAGTATAGAGGTCAACCGACTGGTCATTGTTACTCGAGGCCTCCCTCAGGCTCGCTTTTCCTGCTGTGGCACTACACGATAAGAGACAGAGAGACAAAAGACGATAAGTGACGATTGGTGGGGGGACAAAGAAGGAATAGAGGGTCGCTTGAGTTTGACCCAAACAGAGCTGGAATCATTTAGCTGAAGCTGTTAAACTATAACTATCTTATGGTGATTTAAAGTATGTAATTGAAGGCTTTATTGACAATGCCACGGTCACATAGTGACGTGTGAATAACTGAAATAAAATGCTCATATTAAGCAAGAATGATGTTTTCCAGATGCAGTTTAGCCTTAGCAAATTGATTTTCATGTTGAATCAGAAATACATATAGACACATTCTCATTTCTCTCATTTGAATAGAGACAAATTATGCAACTGGAGCGTAGACGGGATGGAAGATGGGTAGTTTGAGGGTGCAGAGATAAGTGCCCTCTTTATCCAGTTTCACTGAGCTGGCATTGTGTCTCATAATGTCTATCTGGGTAATTATACAGTGTAGTGACTAGTGTGAATGACCACTTTGTTCCCAAGGCCGGGATGCTGCTGTCGCAAACAGTGTTGGATTCTGACATGTGCTTAGTGTTTGTCTATTCCATATGGGAAACACTGCACCATCTGGTATTGTGCTATGTACTGGCTAGCTAAGACTGTCTGTCTGTAAGTGGGCTCTCGTCTGCAGCGGGCTCTTAATGGTGATTTTAGCACATGCAACCATCGCAATGCCACAGTTTGGAGATTTGTGAAGGAACCTTGTTGCGCACAGTACCCTTTCTGTCTTACTCACTTACTCTTAACACTCCTCTTAAATTTGTGCTCTACTTCTCACTCCCTTTTTAATGGTTAGTCAACCTAGTAATCCCTAGACAGCTAGTCATTACATACACAGTTAGCCAGCGTTATTACTGAACACACGACCACTTTGCCAAGGATGATGGATCCCAGGCGCCAGCCTTTGATTCCTGATTATAGTGTAGCAGGGCACCAGGAGTAAGGGGCTTCAAAGCCACCAAGTCATTGATGCATAGTTTTTCAAACGTCGCCTCAACCAGTGAATAGGGATGCACAGATGATGACTGAAAAAAAAGCAGGCAGAGACAGGCTGTGATTTGGGGGTCTCATTCCTCAGATTGGTAACCTACAAAATCAACTGCCCCCCCCAAATGGTCGCTCACACACATACACACACTCACACACACACCGTGTAGCCATCATCCATGGGCATGCCCCTCGACATGGTCCTGGCATGTTCAAACCACGCTTCATGAAACTGTGGCCTTCTTGCCTTTGGTCTGCCATCTGCTTCCAATAAGCTAAGCCAGCCTGATCCCTCTGATGTTCCCTCCACTATGAAAAGCAGAGAGAAAGAAAGAGTGAGCGAGAGAGACAGAGAGAGTGAGGGCGAGAGACAAAAATGAGAGCAAGTGAGAATGAGCCAGACAGTTAGAAAAAGAAATAGAAATAAAGAGAATAAGAGCACATCTCAAACATACTATTACCCGATCTGTGATGCCAGAAAGGACATCCCGAGTGCACTTATTGTGCAGTGGTGCTGGGGGGTCCTAATCCACAGCAGGTCCACTTCATGACCACCTCCATCTTGTTATTTGTGATGGGAAGGGACAACGTTTATCCCCACTGCCTCACCCTTACTGACACTGAGCCACTTTGCTCTTTACCAATCTGTTCTGACAAAATTTACTTTGCTCCCTGGTTTTCCAAACTTTTCCCCCACATTTTCCCCCTAAAACAGTCATGATCTAAATTGTGGGTTTGTAGGTTAGTGTAAAGGCCAGTCAAAGGACAAGTACTGTAGATTTATTTGTGGTTACACCTACTGTAACCCATTCAGACATTTATACATTGTGTGATTTTAAAAAGCCTATTTAAATATTGTAGCCCAAACTTTAGATGACATTTTCTTGAAGATTATTTGGGAGCCCTTTTAATTTCCATTAATTAGTAATAATATAATAAGTAATTCAACTCAACCTACACCAATGCTCACATATTCTGAAGACAGGTCTGTATAAATTGCATACTGTCATGTTTTCAAGGAGTGTCTCTGATAGTCAGAGTGACTCATTTTAACATTGTGACAAACAGAGGCTGAGACCCTGCTAGGCAAAGCTGTTTATTCCCTGTACAATTTTATTGTATTTTAACAGCACATCAAATATGATTATCCATAAGTGGCACAGTTAATAGTGCTTTCATATTGTGCTCATCTGTCAGCAACTTGTTTTCCATCGCCTGCTGAAATATACTGCAAACCATAAATTGCTGCATTTATGGGGGACAAGTCTTTGTGCTCTGGTAGTATACTATCTTCTTTTATAAGTCTTGGTTTTGCTTACAATAGTATGTGTATTCTGAAAACCATACAGTGCTGGCAAAGATATAGAAGGCCTATTATAACTGGCTGTATTTGGAGAGGGTTTTTTTTCGCTGAAGCTGTCAGCCATTGGGTTGAAGACATTGAGAAACATTCACTGGCCTGGCTGTCGCCAATAGCCATAAACACAATATTGAATGTGTCGTACCCTTTAGCCACTGCCAAGATAACTGCAGAGGGGAATGGTCAGCAATGAAGCTCTTTCCAAACACAACCCATCAACTAGCCCAAGTCTATCAGAAATAAAGATGTACCCATCAAGCCAACAATGTTTTGACTCGGCTTCTGTTGAGACGTGGTAGTACTGCAGAAAATGAGGGGAAGAGGACAGAGGTAGGGAGACAGAGACAGACTGCGAAACAGACTGAGACAGAAAGATGGGGGCAGAAAGATGGATAGAGGGATAGAGAGGGTGAGCAGGGTGGCAGAATGCCGAGCAGACGGATCCTGGTATGGCAGGAGCTCTGGGCAGGCGTCAGCTGTCCCTCGTAGACCCCCTGGGGCCACCCTGAATTCACACCCAAATACCCTCCACAGTTTTTCTCAAGAGCTACATGAAGTTATTACCCACACCCTAAACTATGAAAGGAGTATAAGGCTGGACTTTTTCCTGCAATTAAAACATCAGAGAACTCAAATCTTTGACAGATGTACTAACACCAAGCAATATACAATATGATTCAGTTCCCTTGTAGCTCAAACCTGCCTCTGTTTATTTCAATCCAGCCCTGGCCGCCTGGCTCACTGTAGTCCTCTAGCCCATCTTAGCCCTGCCCAGTCTAGGCCAGCCTAGCTGAGGGTGCAGAGCTGAAGGGTACCAATGAGACGGGTGTCTAAATATGTAGGACGCCGTGTCTATGCTGTGCCTGCTTCACACAGGCCCTGTGACAAGTCGAGCCATGAGGGAGCATCATGAAGAAGGAGTTTAATTAGGAGCAAGCCTCCAAAGGGGCCACAGAGAAAGACACAGAAGCAAGCAAGCATACACAGCTTCGTCTCTCCTTTCTGTAATACTTTTTCTCCTTCCTCTTATTTTCTCACATTTACTGTACTCAATCTCTGTAGCATGCCCGGTGACTGTTCACATTGTAGTAGTTAGTAGCTGTGTAGCTTTTTTATCTCTCTTACCCCCTTTTCTCCATCAGTCTCTCTCTTTTCAACTGGTTTCTCACTTCATTGAATTTCCAAATTTTTCTGTTGTGTTAAACTGTACAAGAAATTTTGTTTGATTTGTCTTATTTTTAGTTCAAAATGAACTAACTGAACAAAGAATATATTAATTAATTAACAGTGAAAATTTGTACTTTTGTAATCGAAAGCAATACAGTTGCCATAAACTTGAACAATGCGCTATAAAAATGCTCTGGCTTTTATGCCAGCAGTGATTTTGTAAGAATAAAATAATATGAAACAGCAAATCCCAGTTACTTGTGAAATTGAATAATTTTAATATGAGAATGATCATTTGGGGGAATATTTTGTGCATAGAATCCTTGGCACAAGTGAACTGCACCAAAGTGTTTTTGCTTAATCCTCATCTTATTAGCATATCCCCCAAAGACTCTATTTTCATGCTAGCTCTTCATACCCATACTAACTTTTTTCAATATAGTTGTAGCAGCTCCTTTTCCAATGATCATTATTCTCTCCCTCCGTCATTTTGAATTGTATGTCTTTGATGTGTCTTATATAGTGATGATGTCACTGAATGAGAGACTCAGAGCCTTGTTTGGAGCAGCAGTCGATGACTCTGTGGCGCAGAGCCATGAAACACATAACAAATTCAGGGCACAGATTAAGCAATGGGCTATTAGAGAAGGACATATAGGATGACAAGAGTAGGGCGGTGAGGTGGAGAGCGCAAGATCGAGAGGCCCTTCTTTGGCTATGTGAGCACTCCAACGGATCTGATTGGCTGTTGGGTTGTGTGTCAGCCTTTGGCAACAGGTGTGATGTCTTTAAACAGGTGGGCATAACTGGGATGAGTGGCATACTGTGCTTGTACTGCACCCACAATGTGCTGAGTCCTGATGGAAAGCTTAGCCTGGGCCACTTGCTTCAAAGTCATATAACACTCATGCCCTGCACCCAATCAACTTCCACCGCAACCACTGCCCAACCCCCTGTGAGACCACCAGCTCAGTTGCCCCATATGGGTGTCACCTTTACCCCAGCCCTCATCCTCCTCTCCCAGCAATGCCCCACTGCTGTTCTTCCAAGAAGTGGAAGTGAATCTCTCATGCACTCAGTGCTAGCGGCGGTAGGTGGTGGAAATCTGTGCAAGTAGGAAGAAAAGTTGTTTTTTTTCCTTGCATGCATCCTCATGTGAACAGAAAAAGGCCACTGGTTCAGCTCTTGTCAGTTCGATATGATGCATCGCCAAGGCCAGAATGAAACTACACCAAAGAAATAGCAAAAGTTTTACATCTCACGCCTTTGCCAAAAAAGACAGCATGCTAAACCTTTGCAACCCCTTTGTTCTTTTGACTCATCCACCTCTGATGGAGCAAGAGTGCCTGATTCACTGTGGGTCTGTTAGAAGTCAGATATCCTGCACCGCCTTGGTTGATTTGTTTGGTGTGATTTCCTGAAGACTGTCAAAGATGTGAGAGACGCTTTCAAATTCAGAATTCCAGATTTCCACTCTGGGGGCCAAGTGAGAATTCAGAGAGAGAAGAGGAGAGCCAGCAAATGTTGACACGCTTACAGTAGCTGCCTCGCCACGAGACGCCTCAGGAATCAAACAGTTATCACACACACAAAAGAAGCCCTCTAAGTTCACTAAAACCACACTCAAAACAGGCCTTTGTTGTGCTGACATGAGAGATGACTGGATTGTTATTTGTTTTCTAAGCAGGCAGATCGCTCCCTGTCACTTCGGCTGCTGGTTGTGATGGAGTAGCTAGCACTCGTATCTCTTCCGTGAGTGAGTACTGACGGAGACAAACAAATGAGAGGAAGAAGTTCACTGAGATTAACTTATCTTAGCATCTATCTTCCTCCTTGCTCCTGCTCAGTCTCTCTGTCTTTTTTCTTGACGCTAACACCCACTCTCACACACCCACACATGCACACACATACACAGACTCATTCCCCTCTTTCCCCTCCCACACACAGACACACACACACACACACACACACACACACACACTCACACACACACACACACACTCACACCAGCAGACACATACACACACTACAACATATACAGAGAGAGAGACACACACACTTGATCAGCATCAAATACAGGGTGTGCTAAAGTAAATTTAATTACGTCTGTCTGATATGGAGCTTCAGATGAAAGTAGGAGAGCACAGTGTGAAGCGACGACTGCACAGACAGGAGCAGGCCCGTGATATTCCTCCTGTAGACTAATCTCCCTTTATTAAAGCCAGGAGGAGAGAGGGAAGCGGGGGGAGGAGGAGAGTGAAAGCGGGCTGGAGAGGAGGGGGGGGGGGGGGGCCTTTGATGAGATCTCTAACTGTCAGCTACTGTACTTTTCTTCTCTTCCGCTCTGTCTTTGTCTCTTCTTACGAGGCGAATGAACACAGCACCTATCGGTACATGCCTACTTGCTCAAACAAACATACCCTCGTGCTATCACACACAGTAATGTCCTCTGAAACTTATCCCTGTTGTTATGGTTGTCAACAATATCTAAAAAAGGACAGAGGCAGCTCTCTCCCTCTTACGCTCTCTTTGTCTGTGTCTCTCTTCCTCTCAGAGGGAGTGGTGAGCGAGTGGAGTGTGCGCTTTTCTGCCTGTGTGCTGTTTTCTGGCCACTCCAATGGGGGCAGGTGGCCATCAGGTGGCCAAAACAGAAACTGCCACTTTTAATAGCACATATACCACAGTCATGAACTCAAATACCTCAACTGCATTTTAATTCTATTTCATGAAACACTGATGATTATGGTTATAAAATGTATTTTACTTTTACGACTTTTCCTTTTCCTGTGTAATTATGAGGTTTCAAGGTCCATGATATGTCATTGGGTGAAGAGCTTGATCACTTGTTATGTTTCGCTATTGGATGCGATTAAATCCTTTGTGCCATTTTAATGTTTTGCTGCATGTTTTCTTGTTTGCAAAGCAGTCAGTGAATCCTTGTGTCACCCCCATGTTGATGGAGGTTAGAATGGAGCCTGCCAAAATGATTACTTTCTTTTGCAGAACAATTTCTCAGAAACAGACACACTTTTCTCATAGAGAAAAAGTCCTTTGGAAATGTATTCATTTGAAATGTATCAATACAGTAGGTATAGTTTTCTAATTGGTCTTTTGTCAGGATCGATTCTAAAGGGTACCTCTTCACAGGTCATCACCATGTGTCCCTCCCAAGCTGTTCACTTGGGTCATGTTTCCTATCCTAAAGTCCTTCAACTATTTTGTGCAACTGCTGTGTTTGCAGACATTGAGAAAGAAGGGCCTAAACGGCTGTGACAGCCCAGACCCCGACGCAGACGACTCGGTCGGCCACAGTCCCGAGTCCGAGGACAAGTACAGGAAAATAAATGAGGACATTGATCTGATGATCAGCAGACAGAGACTGTGTGTAAGTACCTCTTGTTAAACCCTGAACCTTCCTCTCACCTTTCTCTCCTCTCTTTCCCTTTTTTCTTCCCCCTATGCTTTCTGTTGCTTCGTCCTCGTCTCCTCGTTTTTGTCATGTGTTCCTACCACCCATCTCTCCGTCCCTTCATTTGTGTCTCCCTCCGTCCGTCTCTGTGGTTGTGGGACCTGGCAGGCATTAAGCAAGAAGGAGAACAAAGGCGGCGAAAGCCCGGAGCTCGAGTCTGCTCTCATCCTCACCCCACGCACTGAGGAGAAATACAAACAGATTAACGAGGAGTTTGATCACATGATTAAAACTCATAAGATACCTGTAAGTACTGGGTTGATGCTACGCCGCATCCTCAGCAGGCTAACAAAATGCTGACTTGCCAGTAACTCTTGAGCTAACCCAGCTAACCACCATTGTTTGCCACTAGACTAAATACACAAAGTGAGAGTGAGACAAGAGTGAATTGATATTGTATACTTACAGTAAAAACAATTACAGTTCTTTGATTTTGCTTGATTACAGTTGAGGAGCGGTCCTCTAATTTGACACAACTGTAACCATAACTAGCAGGCACTTTTGCTATATAATTGCAGACTTTCTCTCATGACAAATTTTAACCTTACTGGGTTCCCTCCTTGAACCCGTTACCCATAATGCCTTGCCTGGCTCTCAGGGGAGGTGTGGTCTGCATGCGCTTTTCCTGCACCAAAACACAGCGCTCAGTCACCCGTAACAACAAGGACAGGCATTATGGCAATGAAACAGCAGCAGACATTCAGAAACTCTTAAGCATATCTCTGTACCTCACAAAACTCAATTATCTCTACTCCTTGCTGGAATAATTGAAGGCAAAGTCTTCAGTAGCCTAACAATATATCTGTTAATAGACGTCAAAACATGTGAGCTGCTGAATTTGTATTATATTGTGTTCATTTGACAAAGAATCTAATCTATAGCCAGTTGCCAGAAACCACAAAATAAAGGCTGCTCTCTATGTAAACTGAGCCTGCCCTTCATTCAGAAAGCACCATACTGGAATGATTAGTGCTGTAGCCTTACAGAGAAAGAGATAATTCCATAGTAGATCATTTAGAGAAGAACAGTAGTGTCTAAGCCACGTGGAGCAGGAGGCAATGTGGTTAGAAGCAAGGCAGGGGTTGGTGAGCTGGGATGGCGTGGCGGTGTAGGGTGGGTTTGGGATCAGAGCTGGGTGGGGATGGGGGTGGAACAGCAGGGTGGTGGTGTTGGGGGGGGGCGGGGGGGCTCTGCAGACAACAAGTGGCAGTTCAATGTGTGGTCAGGGTGGCTGCCAAGCACTGGGCCTCTGGATTGCAGGGGACTGTGGGGAGAGGCGAGGAGGAAGATGAGTTAAAAACAGGAAGGATGGCACCAGTTAAAGGACAGCTTACAGACGGGGCCCGTACACCCAGCGAAGGGATGTGTGTACACGCAAATGTGCACACATTGAGCTCCCCCACTCTTAGAAAACACTGCATAGGGAAATCTTGAGGTATAAAAACTCCAACAAGGAATTTGAGATGGAAGAAATTAAACGCAACCATAGGCAGCCCCTCACTTATAAAAGGAAGCTCCACGGCTTTTGGCTAGCCCACTACTATGTGAAGTTGCAGTAAAAGCGAAACGTTAAGAGGCCCACAATGAAATAATATTTGGCCTGCAAAAAGAACAAGACAAAGCAGCGCTAAGGCACATATTCCACTTCCAAGTAAGCCAGGCCGATGATCCCCCTGATGCGCTCCCTCCATGGCTCTGAGACACATGGCAGTAATTTAGGGCCCTATTTTCTACTTCCTAAAGCTAACATGCAGGATGAACCACTTCCAGGGCACTCCCTAGGTTAAGCCCTTCTGCCAAGTGACACAATAAACATGACAAACTAGACGCCTGGGGCCGACAGGCTACCTCTACTCATGTTCCTGATGAGACTGCTGACTGATCTGAGTCTACCCCTTAATAACACTTTGCATTAGCTCCATGTGACAGGCAAATAAATTATACCTAATTGCATGCAGTTCTCCAGTCTTGAAGCTACTTTTGCAAGAAATATTGCAGACTTTTTTTAGTGAGTTAAAGACAGACTGAATTATCTTTAGCTCTTTTAGAACAGTGGGATGCCACTGGCTTTCCTCCCAGTAAACCATATCCTTCTTATTTCTCTAATATTAAAAAAAACAAGAATGTATTTCAGGGATAATAAATGTCCACAACATAATATTTCCAGGTCAGCCTTTGGCCTTCACAATGACAAATGTCACAACGTATCAGCGACAAAATCTTAGGCCTTTGCAGAAAGATTCAATAACCAATTCTGAGTGACAAAGTATTTCCAACCTATCATCTTGGCGGCAATTTCAGTAACTCTGGGAGGAGTTTTCTAGATGCTTACCCTTTAATTTCAGTGCTCCCCTCCACCATCCATACTGTCTCGTATTTTTAGCCTTTGTCTTAGTCTTGGAAGTGTTTCTCTGTACTATTCATCTACGCATGGCTGTTCATTGCTAGTTGTCCATTTGTCCTTTCGAAATTGGCTGTCTCTGTCTTTTTTTAATGCAGATAGTCAAACAATTTTGAATTCCTTTGTGTTCCTGGAGTGTTTCTGAATGTTTCTCTCCTTCTGTGTCCATTCCTTTGCTCGAAGGCCTTGTTGTAGTTTCTTCACTCACTGCAGTAATTACTTTCTTTAGTCTAATCAAACTTGTTTCTGTGTCTCTTTTTCTTTCTCTCTCTCAGCAGGCCGTGCCCCAGTCGAACTACGACATGTCTGTGTCCATTCCCGTTAGCAACCAGAACAATCTCATTTACAGCCATCCCGGTGGTTCCCTAGGCAACCACAACCTGTTGCCACTGGCGCACCATGGCCTTCAGAGAAACAGCATGTCTCCCGGAGTCACACACAGACCCCCCAGTGCAGGTAACACAGCAAGAGCCTCACATGTACACCCATGTACACACTGTTATCCAATCTCTCAACTGTGTGTGTACCCTTCTGTGATGCTAATAGACACACACTTCAAATGCGTGATTTATTCTATGACAGCTACCTGCAATATTCCTAAATCTAAAAGCAATGAATTAATTAAAATCTATATTCACATATTGCTCGCTCAGTATTTTTTTTAAAACATTTAATTGCATATTAAATCGCAGCCCACAGTCTCGTTGATTTAGTGTAAGGCTCTACACACGGGATGTCTGTGTTCAGGCTTTGAGTGGTGACATAAGCAAATCAGGCCTGTTGCTTTGTTATTGTTGTCCAAAGTCCTTTTTCTGTCCCTCTGGTCTGAAAGCTGCTGCCCACACCCTCACCCTGTCATTACAACTGGATGCTAGAAGCGCTAGCACAAACTAAATATGAGTTTTGGCGCTCGCAGCATCCACACCAAACCGCACACGTTCTGGACCCTCCCACTCTTCCACCTCGCATGGCTTAAAAATAATAATGTGTCATTTTTCTTGGACGGCAGCTCAATGTATCCACTCTCAGTGTCCAGTTTCTGTGTTACGATTTGAGTGGGAAGCAGTATTACTTCTAGTATCAGTGCACATATGATGTACTGACACATAAAAACACACACACACAAAGTGGATTGTGATTAAATTGAGTTCTCTGAAAGGCCACAGAGGTAAGAGACAGGAGGCATCGTGGATGTTACGTGGGCGTCCATCCTCTAATGGTTTTCTCTCTTTTGCTCTCCTCTCTCTTTCATCTTTCAGGTGGCCTCATGGGTGCTGACCTCACCACTGGCGCAGGCACCAGTGCTGGTAAGAATGGCCTCCTCTTCTCGCTCACAGTTGTCTGCTAACACACATACACCCCCCCCCCCACACACACACACACACACACACACACACACACACACACATACATGGCACCCACTCACCCACTCTGCGCCATAAAATGCATGACTAATAGTAACCCAAACCCGAGTGGAGATTTGCCCATGATGTGTTGATGTTAGTGGTCGTGGAGTTCATCTGGGAATGTTTGCCCAGTGCTGGGGCTGTGACACATCCGGCCTGCGTTCAGCTATAAAACGGTAGAACAAGTGTGGGGAAACAGAAATAAAATCATACTATATACTGAAGCAGCAAATTGACTGACGGGCAGTCAGAAAAGGTGCTGGACTTTTGAATGTACTCTTGAAATTTCTCTGTTTCTCTATATGATGAGCCATCTCTTCATTTCTACCACATCTTGGATTTGGATGATAATTCAAAACGTCAACACCCCAAGCCCCTATTTGGAGCTCACACAAACCCATTACACAGTAACCGCTATCATATGTCTGCAACCAAATTAATTCAATGTTTGGAGTGGCTCACCATGCCATAATGATCCTGTGGAGAGTGGAGCAACCCATGTTTGAGGAACATATGTAAAGAATCTTATGTGTTAGCTTCTGTGTGTCGATGGATTTGTCCCTGAGGACATGTCAGGCACAAGTTTATGTCAAAGAGACTCCCTTTTAAAGGGTTAAATTTTACAGCCTTGACATACAGTGCAGAGTGTAAAAATGGAGAGTGGTGGGGGTCAGAGGGGTACAGCTGGGCAGCCTTGTCTGGCCCCTAGGGCTCCATCACAAAGGGTCAATGCCTGGCTTCTCTGTCTGGTCACTCATCACACACACTCACAGACAACAGGGCCATTTGTTGTGGCGTGTGTTCCGGCGACGGCGTGCTGCAGAGCATGCTTCAAATGTAGCCTTTGTGTCACCGCGGCGAATGAACAGAGGCACTCTGTGAGAGCTGTGCGTCGCTCAGCAGCAGCAAAAAACACGACGTGGAGAGAGAGTCATGTGGGAGCTAAAAGATTCCATTCAAAGCTCTCTTAAATCTCATCCAGGGAGGGGTGCAGAAAAAGAGTGTGTGGGGGGGAAGCCCCAGTGATGAATATCAACTGATGGTGGAAGCATGTGTGCAAAGGAGAAACAGTGGGGGAACACAGATGGAAGTGTTCTGTGAACTTGGTCAGCCGTTTTAATGATGTTCCTCTAAGTGACTCAGTGTGAGGTGGCCCAGCCGCTGTGGCACCACAAAGACCGTTTTAATGTTCCTCTTCTCCTCACAGTAAGTTTTGATAAGCTGATAGTACAAGTAGTTGTCTGGCCTGTGTATGAGTGTCTTAAGTGGCCTGGCCCAAGTGACATAGGAGGTGCCTTGCATGTGTGTGTCGGTGGACCCGTGGATGAGTGTGTGGTTCAGACATGCACAAAAATATAACACCTCTTTTGTGCCTCAGATGTCATAGTTGTACTGTCTGTAAAGAGAGAAAATTACCGATGTGTACATGGAATTAGCCTCCTGTAGTTTGGAGGGAAGTTCTTCTTAATCCCGCAAGTATCTGCCATGTCCTCAATCTGTAAAATTACAGTTCCACTGCTGATAATATACATTTGACCAAATTCATCTCAGTAAATTGTCTTTTATATATTTTGTCATTTCACAAAAGAGTCCTTTATTTATTTTCCTTTTCCAGGCTAACAATGATGCAGATAACAGTGGAAATAATAGATTTGATAGCATTTACAGTGAAAATTCAGTCGGCTCATGTAGTATAGCTAGTGGTTTCCACTTTCGTGAGAGTAGTCCATTTGAACAGGCTTCACAAGTCACGACACAAACTAACATTTTCAAAAATGTCATAGCCTTAGTTAGTATAGTTATCAAAGTTACTTTATATTTTTCTGTATGCTATTCATAATAATTCTAAAGTTGCAATAAATACAAAATCCTCACTATTTTTAATTTTTAAGGAAAGAACGGAAAGTCCATTTTTGTTGTTTGTTGCCAGCAACACTGTTGTGATTACTTTAAACTACTTGAACTACTTAAGTGTATTGTGTACTTCACTTCCTATGTAGAAAATACAAACTTAAGAGTTACTTTACATGGCAGTATTTGCATTAAGATACACTATGTTTCAATCATATCTGGAGATAATCCTTGGGATTTGGGCAACTAAATTTAATTGACATACAGACTTTTTATTTCTCCTGTGCAAATATGTTGCGTGAAAGTCAGTCATGGGGTAAAGTCTAAATCACACGAGGTCCCCAGGTAATTCATGTCCAGTGCAAAGAGCATGTTACTTAAAGTCATCATGTCTCTTCAATGGAAATATTATGGGAAGTGTGTACGTGCATTTTCTCATTTACTGTATATACCGTATGTGTTCAATCTGTCAACTCCTTTGCTGGCTAGGAGAGAGCGCGAGGTGAAGAAGGAGACTGAACGCGAGGGAAGGAGAGAAAGAGAGCTGATGAAGGGAGCTCCGGACTAAGGCCCCAGCTTGTAAAATTCTCCCACCTCCATTTGTGCAATTATGTAGCTGTCATCTATGCTCCGATCAGCACTCTGCTCACCAAAGCACTGAGAGGAATTAACAAGAAACTCCTAGTCACCTCTCACCTTGAACACGCACTAATTACTCCTGCAAATGAGTTGCATACAAGCTACACCTTGAAGACATCTCTGGTCAAAATCACACAGAAATACAAGCTAAAGAGTATACATACAAGAACTGACAACAAGTCAGGCTCAGTAGATCACACAACGCTTGTCTCGATCTTGGCAGCACCTCACACCAACTGTACAAGTTGTAAGAGTGAGTGTGACACCTTAGTTCAGTTGGAGAATTCAGGGTTGAATGCACATTTGGCCAAACCGCAACGGAAGAGTGTGTGTGTTTGGGGAATAGAACGGAGTGCGCCTGTTAGACCACAACAGGACATCAGAAATTTGTTCAGTAACAGTAAAATGTATGAGTTTAACCACACACCTCTTCTTTGTGTGTGTGTGTGTGTGTGTGTGTGTGT
Organism: Cebidichthys violaceus; assembly: GCF_023349555.1. Taxonomy (NCBI): domain Eukaryota; kingdom Metazoa; phylum Chordata; class Actinopteri; order Perciformes; family Stichaeidae; genus Cebidichthys; species Cebidichthys violaceus. The sequence continues at coordinate 9,792,226 of NW_027176975.1, read as the reverse complement.
GTGTGTGTGTGTGTGTGAGAGAGAGAGAGAGAGAAAGAGAGAGAGAGAGAGAGACAGAACAAACACTCTAGGGGTGGCTTGTCAAACACATGTTTCTCGAAGTTGTAACCATGACACCTATAGTGACAGATTGCAATCCTTCAGCTTTGACCTCAGCTGTCCCCTCCGCACCTCAGAAATAGCAAAAAGCTGTTTATCGTGATCTCCGATCAGATGTTGTTCTCTATGTGTGAATTTTAAACTGCAGCAAAACAGACTCTTGGCTGAGCTGCGTTTAATTTTGGTACTTCCTGTAAACGGTTGACGCCAGCCTGCGCCGCAGCTCGACCGTGCAGAGTAGCATTTGAAGAAGGGAGTTGAAATGAACTCAGGCTGTCGTGTCTTCAGCTGATATTATAGTTGAGCCAATGTGTCCGTATTGAATTCAACTGTCCTAAAAGCAGGGTGATCAAGCTACAGAATAGAATGATTTGAGTCACAGTTCTTGCTTCATTAGCTTAATTAGCCAATGATTTTACTTTCAAAGTGCTTAAGGACTGGCCTCTGCCACTCATGATCATAGCCATCTAGCAGATAATTGATTGGACTGCAGCCATCTCCACAGGGCGGCAATACACAGATGTCTGATTAACTGTCACCAAGATGAAGTCCGTGTCATCTTGACCAAAGTGTGTATTAATGTCTCTCTAAAGCTCAGTCTCTTTTTTTAATTCATCTGTACAGAAACACTGATGTACTTCCTGCTGGGTTATTTACTAAAGTGTGTGTGTGTGTGTGTGTGTGTGTGTGTGTGTGTGTGTGTGTGTGTGTGTGTGTGTGTGTGTGTGTGTGTGCGTGTGTGTGCGCGTGCGTGTGTGTGTGTGTGTGTGTGTGTGTGTGTGTGTGAGGTCTCATTCATCTATCTCCACATGCACCCACTCAGTCTCACAAAGGGCCAGCCATGAGAATGAGAGAGCAGGAAAACTGAAGAGGCAGCTGCCTCTTCGCTAATGTGAAATTGACACTGGAACTAAGAGGGTCCAATACAAAACACACACGTGCATCCATATGCATGGCTCGTGCATAAGAAGTCATACATCATGTCTCATAGAGTCTCAAGTCGTACTGTGCTTATGTACTCTCTGTGTGACAGACAAATGTTACTTATGTAGAATCTTGCACATTCAAAGTTGTAACATACAATAACACACAAAGTCTAGGTTGTTAACATCGACTTGTACATGCTCACATATCACACATGCCAGCAGAGGCACAAACACATACACACTCCAGCAGTCACACACACTGTTTTTCTCATTTTCTCTCACCGCTAGCGGTCGTTTACTCTTCAGATTGTTCAAATTGAGCTTTTGAGACTTTTCATTTCCAAACAACAAAAACCTCGCTCTCAAATTAAACAAAGATCAGCGAGGGAAATTGCCCAGGAAGACATCTGCGACTCATTTTCCCCTGGAGTATATGATTAGAAAATTCATTTATGTCTAACGTATAATTCCTGCCCGTCTTTCAAGTGGGAACGTCCACACAGTGCCCTGTGTTCTACCCCTTGGAAGAAGGAAGGAAAAGTAAGGGGAAAAACAGCCTGTGGGATTGGGTTAGAAACAAAGACTATGTTGCTTGCAAGAATGCTCCACTCTCAGTTTTTTTTTATGATCGGCTGGGATTTCGCCCCACCGGTTTTTGAGGAGGAAATGGGTGCTGTACTTGGTCCTCCGTATTTAGGGGACTGATCCGGTGAAAACCCCAAGGCAGGGTCTTTGTCTGGAAGAACCACACATGTGTTTAGCTCTGATGGCCAAATGATGGGTCCCATCCCTCTGTGGTCTTGCTACCCGTAATTAGATGTTTTTACACGATTCACTGGCTGTTGCAGGACACATGTTGCCTTAATTGACAGTGACAGAGGTGGAGGGTGAGGTCCTCTCAAGTGGGTGCCTTCATTGTTTGACTGCCAAGCAAACAGTGGTGATCATCAAAGCGAAAACTAGTACGCTTGTTTGACTATCTGCCTTGCCAGTGTGCACCACTTTCATAAAACATCATTTACAAGTCTGTTCAGAATGGTGAGCTAATAAAATGTGTACCACAGGAAGTAGAGATGAGACCGAAACAGTGAAAAGGAGCTCAAGGTGAAAATGGATTCCTGTAGTTCTTCATTAGGCTACACTGTCATGAACAGCAGGCTTTCCAAGATTCATTATACTTCAGAAGCAGGTTTGATAACATAGAGCTGTGTCTTTGGTTCAAATGCCATTCAAGAATATTAAATGTTTCTTCCCCACCTTTCTTTGCTCTCTCAGGAAATGGATATGGGAACCATCGCAACTCACCAGGTCTGCTGGTTTCTCCAGGTGGCATGAACAAGAACATGCAGGCTAAGTCTCCCCCGCCCATGAATTTAGGCATGAACAACCGCAAACCTGACCTACGTGTGCTCATCCCCCCTGGCGCCAAGAACAACATGCCCTCCATCGTGAGTAATCTTTCCATCCCTCTTTCCATTTCCCCACTGTATGTCTCCCTATCTATTGGGGGGGGGTATTTTGGGTGTGTTTGCTATTGTTGATTTCCTTTCATGTCCCCTCTGTTGCTTTCATCTCTTCATATCAGACTTGGGTTGATGAGATCATGTTTGAGATACGCTTGGACTTTTGTTTTTCCATGTTCTTTGGCAGCTTCTTTAAAAAATTGACTTTGGCCCAAGTCTGATATACTGTCAGATATATTTCCTCTGCTGTGTCTGTATACGTAAGTGGACGCTTATACATTCGGCCCTAATATGTCTCCTCTCTTTCTAATAAGGTGTACTAGTTCTTAGAATCCTTTTAGTTTCACTTTAGTTCTGTGTCAGTTGGCTCAATCCTACAGCTGCTCCATCCCTAGATCCACACTTAGCCACCGCTTCCATTTTCTCACTCGCACTCACTAATTTTAATTTATTACCCTCCCCTTTTAACGCCGTCAGTCTGAGGATGTTGATCTGCTATTGGTAAGTCAGACTGCCACTCAGATTTAGAAATCTGAAACTTGAAAGCTTTTCTAATAAGAAACTGGTTAAGATAGTTCTTGGGAGCATAATGTGCCTTGTAGAACTGAGAGCGTTGCAGTCACCTCAGTCTGAAGTCTGGATTTGCATTCAGTTTTATCCTTCACTACTGACATTATTACATCAAAATACAGCGTTTTTTTGGGAAAAGCCGTCTCGACTCCAGAGTAACTTTAACCTTTATTGTTGCTGACTCTGCTGAAGGCTCCAATGTCACCTCTTTTGACATTTTGTGAGGACACATAGTGCCATCCAGTGGTGCGTCAGAGTAAAAGCAGCCTGGCCTCTTTTCTGCCTTGGCCGTTTTGTCTCCAGTCCTCCCTTCCTTCCTTTTATCTTTTCACCTGCATCCAGAGTATTACGTCACACACATATAGCTCACAACTTTTATTATTCAGTATTCAGAAATGAAGGGCAACAAAAGAGTTCTCTTTCATTTCGCATCAAACCTCCATTATTTTCTGCCCCTCTGCTACAGTAAAGTGTCTCTCCCTTGCCGTCGCTACCCTGCGTTGCCTTGGAGACCGATGGTGTTACTATAGCGACAGTGGGCCCTCGGAAAGGGTGGTAAATGATAGGGTTGGCAGGGTTCAGCTGTGCCGCATGTCAAGTGATTAATTTCCCCAGAAGTTGGCATCACATTCATTCTCTCAGCATCTGTTGAGTGAAAGAAAGAAATTAAAGAAAATTAAAGAAAAAAAGTTTCTTGGTTTATTGCATTTTTTTGTTTGTTTTTGTCTGTGAGTTGGCTTCATGTTCTCAAGCCTCTTCTCATCTCTCTTGCTCTCTGTGTCTTCCTTTCCTCTGTCACAGAACCAGAGAATAAACAACTCTCAGTCTGCTCAGTCATTGGCCACCCCAGTGGTATCAGTAGCAACCCCCACTCTTCCAGGACAGGGCATGGGCGGTTACCCATCTGCCATCTCTACTTCTTATGGTACCGGTATGTACTGTGTGATCTTTATATATATATATATATATATATATATCTTTATACCTCTGGCCAAATCTTCCTTCAAATGACTATAACATCGCTACACTGTTGTTGGTGATCTTTTGCACTACTGTTTAGTTTAGTTTTTCTACTTAGTTAATTCAATACCATTTTATTTTATTGTACTTTGCATTTGTTTATTACTTTACTTTCTTTAAATTTAATTTGATAGGTTCTGCTCTGTTACTTTGGTGTATTGTATATATTGTGCATTTTCCGTACTTAATATTTTAATTTTACTGTGTAACTTTGTTTGCTGCTGCTACAAACAAATTTCCCCCTGGGGATAAATAAAGTATACATCTATATATCTATCTATTATACATTAAATGAATGTAGTCTAATATAGTTTAAGTTCCCCTGTACTATACCCAAACAACCCGACTAAACACGTTTTGTTTTAGAAGTTGTGTAAAAATGATTTGACCCATTTCAGGTATATGTGTTTCTTTTTGAAACCAACCTGCACATACTTCCCAAATGTAAATATTATGCATTGGTCCAACTGCAGAGGGTGCTATTGTCACACCAACAAACACAAAACTCATTCATGTAACATCACAGCAGCATTTATCAGAGCTGCCCTCTCTTAGCAACTGTACTTTGACTTCTTTGAACAACCCATAATCCTCCTCCTGCTCTTCCTTTCTTTCCTTCCTTTCAGAGTATTCCCTGAATAGTGCAGACTTGTCCTCCCTGTCTGGCTTCAACAGCGGCAGCTCCCTTCACCTTGGCTCAATGAGCGGGTGGCAACAGCAACACCTTCAGAACATGCAGCATTCAGCCCTCGGCCAGCTAGGGTGAGTGCATTGAACTTAATTTGAGGTGTTGTGCTGTTGTGAAATGCATGATGTAACACATAAATCACAAGAGATTATTTTTTGATACGCCGAGAGTCCTTCACTGTTTTCAACTTTCACTCGCAAGGTCCAACATAAATATCACAACTCCTTGTTTTCTTGAATATGAGTGTGTGTGTGTGTGTGTGTGTGTGTGTGTGTGTGTGTGTGTGTGTGTGTGTGTATGCATGCATGTTTGGTTGTGACAGACTGCCTTTAAAATCACTTTGTTTCTTGCTCTGTAACTCTGTAACCCCTTTGCGTTTCCTTTCCTTCCTACAGAAATTGCTCTAGCTCTCACTTATGTCAGGGTTCAAATCTCTCCCTGCCCTCTGCTCAAAGCCTGCACATCAAGTCCGAACCTGTTTCTCCTCCTAGAGATCGCACCAGCAGCACGGGGGGCTACGGTGGGGTACCACCTCCCCAGAACCCCTCGTCCCGCCAGGACTCGGGGCGCTCCCCTGTTGATAGCCTGAGCAGTTGTAGCAGCTCCCATGAGGGCAGCGACCGTGATGAGCACAGGAATGAGTTCCACTCACCTCTGGGACTTGCCCGGCCCACCCTGGACGAGCGCGAGAGCCCCTCCATCAAACGGGTGCGCCTGTCAGAAGGATGGGCGACATGATAGCTCTGTCCTCTCCCCGGCAGTACCCCGAGTTACCCTGAGCCCCCGACAACGCAGCGTTACGATGCCCCCCAAGTCAGATCCTCTTCCTCCTCTCACCTGATATCACGAGTCACTCAACCACCCAACCCCATGGCCTCTCTCCTTTTATCTCGTTAACGCTGAAGGAAATAAAAGGGACAGCCCTTTTCTAAAATATGTTTGTAATTTCTTTTCCTTTTTTATTTTATTTTTGCTGAGTGTGTGTGCTATACATATTGACATTATATAAACCAGTGGGGTGTTGTAATGGGGGTTTGGGAGGGTGGGTGTGGGTTGGGATGGCATCTGGGGGTATTTCTGTTGGGGAACTATGCATAAATTGTATTGTGTGTGGATAAAAAGAATCACGTATGCATATATATTTACACGTGTGTGTATGTGTACATATATGCATATCAACAAATAAACAAAAAAAAATAGTCAGGTACTCTGTTTCATAAAACGTACTTACACTTTGCCTCAGCGATATATATCAGTGACTAGAGACAAAAAAAGAAAAAAAAAAAACATTAACATGAGAGTGAGTGTGTCCAATGGAAAACACCTTAGCACTTGAGTTGGACAAACAATACATGTGTACAGTGTCGGTTTCATTGCTATATACCTTCTCTGCAGTTCTCTCCCTTGAAAAAAATGTGTGTTAACATTAGATGATGTCATGTTGCAGGTTCAACGTATTTATGTAAATAGAGGGTCGAGGGGGGAAGGGCAGGGGTCAAAAGTTGCCAGACATTACAAGATTTATTTACTCACTAAATGAAAAGCTATTATGCAACATTTGAAGAATTGTACAGGTAAACAGGCAGACCCAATGCTAGACGTGTGGAACCTTTGATGATCTTAGTGCTCCCCTTAACGAACGGAGCTGAGCGAGGACCAGCCTTTGATCTAAGAGCTGCGTTAGTGTAATCAAGAAAACTCTGGATCTAGTATTAATATTCAGTATTAATAAACAAAAAAAGGAAAAATAAAAAACAATTGTACGATACACTTGCTTATATTTTCATATGAAAGGAATACAATGCAAAGCATTTTTGTGGCTTTTTGTAGTTTCTATAAGCCAGAATGTGTTTTTTGATAGCTTTGCTAATAAGAGACGGATAGTTCGCCCAGAGGGGAATTGACAGGGCGCCGCTGCCCTAAGCCATTAAAGACAGACTGAGATCCAATGCTTTGCTGAACTGTTTTATCTTTGTAGAGGTTTGTTTTTAAACGTGTATTTCTAATTATATATAATAATGGTAATATTAAGATTCTTTAAAAAAAAATCTGTGAAATTAACATGCTTGTGTATAGCTTTCTAATATATAAATATATATACTAATGATTTTTGTTGGTTTCTTAGTGGAGTTTCTATGTGCAGTTGCACATGTTGTCTGGTTTGTTTAATTTGAGCCCTGAACAGTGCTGTTCAGGCGTGTATTTAGTCTAACCTTCAAAACCAGCTGGAAAGCATTGCCAGGGTTTGTGTGACGGAGGAAAAGACAGGCCTGAATGCTAAAACACAACCTGTTAGTGGAAAATGTCATGAGACTGGAGGTGGGGATGACACGGAAATAAAAGTTGACACCTGATGGTACATGATTGTCATGCTGATGAGGAAATATGACTGACCCTCCATCCATGTCTAGAAGCATTTGAATGCATCAGATATTTCATTCTTAGCCTTAATTATCCAATTTCATAATGTCAATCTCGTAAAACATGTTATTGACAATAGCGATGTTCAGTTCAATTTCAAATCTTCACCACAATCTTGGCTTGTGTTCCAGATGTTGCACAAGCCCTGACCCAATCAATACAATTTTTCTTTTGAATCATATTTATATAATGTAATTCTGTGAGTGCATTGTGATTAATTACCCCCGATCATTTGCAAACCTAATTTGATTCGGTGTCGTCCTCTGACTCCTCATGTTCCACTCTTCAGAACAGGGTTCCACATCATTTACCACATGTCACATGACAGTTCAGCCTCAGATACACAAGGACAAATTGATCATGCTGGTATGAAAGAAGCACAATTGTTTATTTTAAATAAATAGCTGTTTTGATTTACTCTTTTTTAAACAATGAAACTAGCCACATATCTCTCTCTGCCTCCCACTCCTGTATCTGCTGTCACTTAAGTGTTATAATATTTCTATGTGCATATTTCATGCAGGTTCACTATGTTGTTACTGTATACAGTCTGTGTAGTCAAACAGGGGCAGAGCCTCTATAATGGTGTTCTTCTCTCTTTTTTTTAATTCAATACAAAAAGGTTGAGAAAAAAAATAAACATGATGTTTCAGGCAGCAAAAGTGTGGAGAAACCAAAGCCAGTGGCATTTCTGTGTTGTAAACTCAACTTTATTTTCACATTCATTTATGGTTTTTGCAAGCATTGAAACAAGACAATAAAAGAATTTGCTCAAATGTACAATTGGTTTCACATTTCAATTTCAGTCAATCAAATGTAGCTTTAGATGTCAATACCAACCACAGCAATTTATCTGTTTTGTTGCTCATTTGTCTCCCTGTGCATTGAAAAGGTTATATTCAAAAACATATTTTGTATTTACAATTTGTTATTTGCTCTGAATTCGCAAAACCATTCAGGCCTGATCATATGAAATGCATGCTTGCTGTCCACTTGATCAAAGTCTACCACAAACTAATTATCATGCTACTTGCTCACTGATTGAAATAATGCCAACATGTCCTGACGGTTGATTACAGTGCTGTAGTTTTGACAATAATTTTAACAAAGACAACAACGAAAACTTGTCTTTATATCTTTTTTTGTGTTTGTTAAATTTGAAGGCATTCTTTATCATCACCTGTTGATCAGTTGTTCTTTGTCATTATTATAATGGACTAAATGTTGGTACCGTAAAATTGACCTAAACAGTACCTCAACTGATGTTTTGAGAAGTCACTTGCAGTGAAAAAAGGAGACATACACCTGTACAGCCATGTGTAATAACCATGTAATACCATTGCTTAAGGTCCCTACATTCACATGGGATTCTTTGTTGCTCCACCGTGTTTGTGGTTTATTTAAGTTGTATTCAAAGGCTGAAAAGGACATTTTTTTCAAAAGAGTAATATGTTAAAATGCTTAAAAAGTCAGTCTGTAGTATCAAATGTAGCTTGTATAAACCTGAAAATGGTGGAGGTTTGGAACTAATGTTTTCTGGAACGCAAGAGCGGCTTTCAGCGGCATAAGCTGGCCTTTGTCGCCACTTGAGACTAAGATGGTATTAAATTAAATCCACATCTCTGTAACTCAAGGCACTTGATTCAGCTTTATGTAGTGAAAACGTATGGGGATGAAATAAAAGTCTCTTCTGATGGAGGAGAAGGCTATTTGTATTTTGCAGAGATTTCAGTAAAGTTACTGGCTTTCTTAGTTATCCTGATGTGACTTGGTGTGATTTCATTGTGTTTGACTTTTTTTCTGCATGCATCTCCAAACGATGGTTATACTTTCAAATTGTGCAGAAAAAAAAACCTCAACATGAAAATATTCAATGAATGAAAATCAGGGCATGATGCCATGTACCACCTTCCCTTTAAGTCAAGACATTGTATGACATTGAAATAATGACAACGGCCTCATCTTCATATTTGCTTCTTTCCATTTCCATTTAAAAAATATGGCTTTCTGACACAAGTATTTATACTGAAGACATTTATTTGACATTTAAAGCCAAGGTTTATCTCACTTAACAGTACAGTTGCATCATTATCTCTCAGTGATACATTATGCTGTAGACAATACAAATGGACCTAATAGTCACAGGGAAATACATACAGAAACAATGCAAACAGTGATCTGCTTATCAAAGAGATGTGAAAACATTCAAATGATCTAGCCCTACTCAGGACTATCTTACATTCCAAAAGAAGAGGGAGAAGGAAAGGGGAAGGGGAAGGGGAAAGAGAAGAATAAGAGGAAGAAGTTCAGTTAAATCCATCATTTCCTTTTCTTTTTTGCGACTGTCTGACGCACATAACCTGCAGTGGAGCTGTTAAGAACTGCGTATTAAATAATAATGATAGTGGATGATGCATTTTTGGCTTCTGAAAATACAATACTTAGTAAGAGCAGATACGTATTTATTAAGAGATGATGGTGTGATGAAACGACGGTGTCAAGACGCAAATACTGATTATTAAAATTAGATACATTTGATCCCAGCTGGGGGTTTGACGCTTTCTTTTCTGCATGGCTCGCATTTTGATATTTTTTATGTACCTACAAATCAAGTGTTTATTTTTCTTTATAATTTATAGCGAGTTAAGAAACAATCAAGCAAAAATATTAAAACTTCTAATCAAATTCGTTAGTGAGCTTTTCGCACTTTTTCTGTTTTCACAATGTAGCCTATCCCTGTAGCAACTTATTTTTCTATAGCTAGTATACTATCTATCATTTTTATATTGTTTTGTTTTTCGTTAGCTTCTTGGATACTACTGTTTGAAAGAACAGGCTCACGCCATTATAAGATGCAGTTCATATCAAATATTTATCTTGTTAGGCTGACTCCTCAGAAGACAACCCGAGCTTGAAGTGACGATACGTTAATCTTTTAAATCATTCCGACACATATTTAATAAACTCGGGCAGCCCTGTGTTCTCCTTAAATGAATCAGTCTCAATGACATCAAATCATTTCAATAGAAAAGTGTGGGTTTGATACGTTTACTGCAGACTACCTGGCTTACGATGAAGTAAATGTAAACACTTTCGATGTTTCTAATTGTAATTGTAAAACATGCTTATGGTACCATGTATATATATATTTATTATAGATATGATTATATAGATTTTCATCACGCAAAATCAGTGAGAAAAATTAATGAAAATAAAAAAATCAAATAAAAAAATGAAAGAGTGTGTCACAATCTTGCATCAAAGAAGCAGATGAAACATTATTTGATCTTTTCTTTCTTTCTTAAATTCCACATGTAATGTAACTACAAACATAAATACGTTCCTTTTTCAGTACAAGTGTGCCGAAAATCGAAGATAACGAAATTCTAACGCCAGTGAAATCCTTTCACAGTCTACTGCAGGCTGCAACCGAGAAACAATTTAATTAAAAATGATACTATGATTTAACTCAATTGGTGGTTTGTATAACATTAGAGTAACGGTATATTGTACGTGCTCTATTACTGCAATATATTTACACATACGACAATGTTCCTGCAGTATATGAATTATAAACTGTCTTGCGAGTTATTCGCAGGTTTGAATTAGGCCGCAGTCCAATAAGTCCTTCCACTGCTTTATTACATTAAGCTGCTAGTGAATCTGAAGGGGTAATTCCAGAAGCCTGTGGTGAAGAAGGTTGATAAAGTCAGTGGAGGCACCATATAATTTATTATCTGTCAGAAATAACCGATTGTGACAACAGTTCTCACAGTTTCTCAAAAGGTCAGGCTGATGCAAAACTCGTCACCGTTTGAACTGTTTGCTTCAATGTGATCAAACTCTTGTTAAACGCCACAGATGCAAGGCAAATAAAAAACAAGAATAAGGCCAAAGAATATGAAAGGAACATGCACATTTCAGGTTTAATCTAATACCATTACAAATAAATCATGACAGCATGTTTATATTAACTAACGCCTGAATAATGTTTTAACTCTGCAGAAACCTAAACTGTAACAGCATGAATAGGTCCAGTTTAGTGCCGTTTGCAGGATCTGTAGACACCAGTGAGGTGTGACATATTATCTGACTGGGCTGTGGCAATTTAGGCTTTCAACAAAAAAGGCAACTGTATTTAAAGAATGTGCACGTGCATGCACTGTGTATGTAATTATACCTGCATTTGGGTGGGGTAGCGGTGCCAGCTGGTGTACATGTAGCTTATATACCTACTTCAGTGTGCGTCCAGGCTGGCCACATTTTCATCATCAACATTCTCCAGAATCACCACTAGATGTCACCATTTCATCGTCTTGTCGACGAACCCCCCCCAACTCTCACCCTCCTCATCCTCATCTCCTTGTTGTAAATCGAACAGACATAAGCCTGTGTGCTCTCCACGAACTGCTTCACGAACGAATGTTTTTCTGGTGAGAGTAAGTGTAAGATATATATTCCTCCCTGACCGTTGAAATCTACACGTTATTGTTTAAGATTCGATTTTGAAAAGAAGATGAAAACATGTAAAATGATAATAATAATAATAATAATAATAATAATAATAATAATAATAACAACAATAATAATAAATGATAGTAAATAGTAATAATAGCAATACACATACACATATACATATAATACCCATTATGAGCTATAGACGTGTGTTTGTCCCCTAAAAGCGAAACACTGGACGGAACACGAGGCACTTCAAACCTTTAAAACTACAGGTAAGCTATTGAAAAAACAGCATGGGTTCTTTAACTTGGAGGTTTTTTATCCAGCAATTTCAAAACAGTGTTTCCAGGCTCGCATGCTTCTGTTACAAACTGCATAAGAATGCATCATAACGCTGATGTCTGGCCACAGATGAAAAAAAACATGTATTTTAATATATCATTTTTTTTGTCTCACAGGTGATTTCTGGAGAGAAATGAGCACACACACTTATTTGGCTTGCCTCGTTTTAATTGAAATATTTGCCAAATTATTGGCTCACATTACATCTCCATATGAGAGCATTTTAATATAAAATTGAAATACGAAAATCTGTCTCATTTGTTTGTCCCCTGTTTTAACTTATTTGTTTGGAATTTACAAGCCTGTTGTTTTTTCTTTGACTCGAACACGCGGCCTGGTGGATGCACTGTCACAAAACGCCGTTATGGGCTATTAAATGCTGCCAAGTCGTTTAATCCACAGGAACACGGAGAATACCCGGTGTCCATAAATTGTGTCTCTCCTATTCATGATTCAAATGAGGACCACTGAACAGCGCACTGCTCTCCTCTCTAACTCCCATTACAGACTTTGGACCTGTCTATGGTCAAGAGAAATATAGTGGTATTAAAAAAATAAAGGTGAGTAAAGACCTCGTGCGACTTCCCATGCTAATGTTGACTCACTTCTTTCCCAGAAAGAAGTGAATGGTGTTATCGAAGTGGACTTTTTTTTTTTTTGAATGAAAAGATGACACCCACCAATCGAAAGAATTAGAGGTTGGCTTAGATTAGTTGAATTAACAACCACCTCATACCCACGTTTCCGATCCATTTCTATAAACTCATTAAAATAAATGTATCTGTATCTTATTGGTCAAATTATAATTTAATTTTATTTTTAAAAAAGTGTGAAACACTACACACTCTTAACACTTAATGAGCTTAGTTATTTGCATGTTGAAGGTAAACGCATGGTGTGTGTGTGTCCTTTCTGGTGATAAAAAAACGTGAGTGATACAACATGGCGATTCAAGTAATATTCTAATATTTCACAACAAGTAAGAGTCAATAGGACTTCGTAGAGTGAGGAGCCCAATATAGGTTGTAATGGACTCCAGTGGCTTTGAATATCTTTACGTGAGCCAGCTCGACCACTGGTGTTGAGCCACGAGCAGTTTAAGAGCAAGGTTCAATGACGAGGGGAGTAGCCTATCGGGACTGCATCCCCTTTGGCTGATGCCATTAAGTTCGCAAAACGTCCCACCAACTTGAAAGAAACGTCGCACGTATCCAAGCACCGAGTTACAGCAGCCGGACAGTTGGATTTTTTTAATTGGAGGTAAGTTGTAACGTTTGATTTAGGACAAGCTTTCTCTGTGGAGATCACACACACGCAGTAAGTGCGACTCAAACGGAGAAACAATACAGATAGAGACACTTATATAAATGTCTGTCTTCTATTTCATATTATGTCATAATAGTAGAAATATTTCTCTAAGCGCAGTGCACTTGCATGCGCACGCTCGTCCCTGGCACTGTGCGCGTGCACGGACACCGAGGAGACAGCCTGAGCAATTGTCTCCTAAATGTCAGCGCTGCGTCACTGGATTTCTTACAAACTGGGCAGGAGACTTTTTGGTTATTCGTTTTCGCACAGCCCGTGTCATTCTCCTATTATGAGCCAGCCGTTTCCATCTTAAAGTATCACCTCCTCGGTATTACCTCTGGATCTCCTCTATTGTTTGCCCACCAGATAGCTCTTTGTTCATGCATGCATGCTGCATATGAGTATTCAAAGCCTTTCGAATTGCATCATTCAGATTAAATAATAACTTTAGAAGACCACAATGCCGCTGACATCGTGTCACTGCAGCCAACGTCTCATTAGCCTACAATTTGAATATGAAGTCTGACATTTTAGAATCTAAATTGCATCGCTATAGCCGGATAAACAAGGGCTTTACATCGATCTAAAAACAAACGCATGTAACATAAACACTGACCGATACGTGTGCAATGCAAATCTACCAACTGAATAATCATCAATATTAAAAATAATACGCACACCAGAGCCAACGGCGTCGGAGTATTGAGAATGGCGGAGCGGGTCGTCTCATTACGCATGGGCGGTTTTCCACGCAGGAACCACGGTTTCCCTTCTCTTCGTCTCTCCCGTCTGTCCCGTTCACATTAACGAAGCCTCTTGGAAAAACAAACAAGGCTATGTTGGCTTTTAAAACAGCAAACAAAAACCCAAGAACTGACTGGGGGGAAATTACTCCGACTGCGGCCAGGCGGACTATGTAGTAAGCGGGATTTGCATATTTTGATGCGCTAATTGCCTTGATGTATTTAAATATGGCTGCACGTAGCTGATATGCTTGTCTACGTCATTGAACGTGCCCTCGTTGTTAAACTAAAACGTGAATCCGGCTGAATCTAATGGTTACGCCTGCAATTAGGCAAAGGGAGGGGGGGGGGGGGGGGGGGGGGGGAGAGGATGCTTTGCGTTCCCAGTCTGCTGTCCTTTCAGTCACATGATGATTACCTGATATTGTCATTTTTAATCTGAGACATTCTGAAAAATAACAGAAAAAAACATCAAAAAAATTGTGACCGGGGAAAATAACAGATCATGTGTAGCCCAAAGCTTTTGCGCCATAGACAGAGATATGTGATATTCTTGTAAAGCGCTCCTACACGTTTTGCAAAAAAAAGTCAAGCATTATAACATATATTCACAAAACAAATAAAAGTATGTCATCAGCAAGATAATTAGCGGAAGACAGAGGATGGTAGGCATCTGACAGGTCACCTCATTCAACTTTTTTTTGTGTGAAATATTTCTCTTATCTTTCTTTTCCCTTCTCTCCCAAGGCTATGTGCGTGTGTGTGTGTGTGTGTGTGTGTGTGTGTGTGTGTGTGTGTGTGTGTGTGTGTGTGTGTGTGTGTGTGTGTGTGTGTGTGTGTGTCCACTTTGGGATGGGACACGCGCGCTTGTGTCTTGAGTCTTATGAGATTACTTCTTATTAGGCCACTGGGAGCAAGGTTAAATTCATAACTTATACTGTACACACAGATCCAATCAAAACAATTTTAAGAAGTTTAAAGCGCGGTGTTTTCCCTTTTCTTTTTATTATAGACCCCATTCTATACTTAGTTTGGGAATTGCATGTAGCAAATCATTTCCCCTCTGTCTGAAAACCGGTAAATGCGTTCCGTTTGTCAAAGCGTGTTAGCGAAGCGCCTGCAGCAAATTCATTACCACCCAACTGCGAGGCTCACTTCGTAACCTGGTCAGGGAAAAGGAGGGAGAGGTCCACGCCAGACCGCGAACAATGCTGCCTCAGTTCGTGCGTGCAACAAAAGAACCGAGGGAACTTGTTTGAATTTCAGAGCACGTCCTCTCCTCACACAGAAGGATGGACTTTACACCCCCCCCCCCCCCCCCCCCCTTCCCTTCTCCTCCTCCTCCTCCTCCTCATCATCATCACCTCCTCCCTCCTCATCCCACCCCACCACCAACAGGGGGGAAAAAACTTGCACACTCTGAGAGCTCAACTGTGCATGCACTTTTCTATTTGGTGCTTGTAGACGTTATGGGAAAGTTGTCTCTCTCCCTACATCTCTCTCCCTCTCCCCATCCCCCCCTCCCCCTCCTTCTCTTCGTCTATCATGTGCTTGGGATATGCTCATGCTTTGCACAGAGCAGCCGAAGCACGACTAATGCAGGCAACTGAGTGTTAACGGCAATTTTAAAGTGATGCCCCCCCACCAAATATTACGGCTGGGATATTTGTGGGGAACATACCACATCATGATACACACGGAGCCAACTGAACGCCGCTGTTCTTCCCCTGCTTGGGACGCTTTCTGATCGATTGCAGTGATTTGACTCACCTCGAGGAAGTAAGTGCAACTTTTGTGCCTGTTTTAATAGGGTGCGTATTGGCAATCGTCTGCGTAAAGGTTTCCCGTGTGCGCAAAAGTTGAATATAAGGTTATTGATAAGTGTATTTGTTATATTAAAAGTTGATTATGACCGACGATTCATGGTGAGAGTCTACGTATTTAGAAGGACATGTGAAGTTTGTGACTGTGAGTGTTCCCTCACACTTTGGAATGAGGAGGCACTGATTAGACTTTTTGGTACCTTTTAGAAGCAACTGTATACTCCAACTGACCAGTAACTTATGAAAGTCAGCTTCAGGCTCAGGTATATATATATATATATATATATATATATATATATATATATATATATATATATATATATATATATAGACACAGTATATATAATAAGAACATCTGTTTTTATTTTTTGTATCATTAATGTGTTTTCGGGAGCGATGAGTTTGAGATTAAAAATGATACAAATGGACAGATTCATTTACGTTCAGAAAAACGTCAGCATTTGTTTTCTTCCGGAAACGAGATGAAATGCGCTTAAACAAAAGAAAGTTCGGTTCACATTGCATGAATACGGCCACATAATGTATTGAATACACACCGTCCATTGTACTGTTCATCCATGCGTTATTACGCACGAAAGCCTGGTTTGTTCAAATAATATAGCTAATAATACGCATAGAATCGCGCCCTTCTGGTGTTTTTTTGGCTTCTCAGCACTGTAACACTAACCCTCATGGAAATACAGCTCATTATAATTTCTAGAGGATCAGCAGGTTGTAAGTTTCAAAAATGATGTTCTGTGATTAAACCATGGCCTCTGTGTGGGAGGCCTATTCTGAAGCCTCATTTACCCTAATGAGGTGTGCTTTATACTGTTGATCTTAACGATATCAAGTTGGCCTTACAGTTTAGTATTCACCAGCTCCACATCAGGGGGACATACTGATTGTGGATGTGTAAAAATTGGCACAATTGGAAAAAAAAAGAGCTGAACAGTGTATGCGTAAATTTGTGAATTTGGAATATTTTCCATAGTGCAAGTGACATTTGGACTAACTATTGTGTCACATGTTGCAGTTGGAATATGTGAATTAGAAAGGGATGAGTGAGACAAAGAAATAATAACAATAGCTGTGGCTGAACATTTGAGGGACACAGTGCTGTTTATAGTAAGAGATCCCTTATTGAAATGCACAGGCCTTGTGACTCATGTTTGCTCATTAAAACACCTCTGATTTGCCCCTCCCATCGACGAGTAAACTTGAGAGCCAGATCTAAAAATTGTAGCAAGTGAATGGGACCCCTGCAGAGAAAAAAATAAGTTGGTGATACCATTGACAAATAATACGGTGTTAATTTATCACCACCTGATAGTTCAATTCTCCTGTCACACGGGCGCGCGCAGACACACCCACACACACACACCACACACACACACACACACACACACACACACACACACACACACACACACACACACACACACACACACACACAAGCTCTCTCACACATGCAGGCACACACTAATTGAGTCGATTACTGTCAGAGGCTAACTTTCTTTCCTGAATTGGAAGTGTTTTATGGTCCAAACAGAATCAAAGTTGTGCACAAGGTACCATAACCGGACTCGCTATCCCGCAGTTGCATGCTCCTGCGCATGATCCATCACATGTTACACTGCTTGTTATTGTTGACCCACTTGCAAAGATGCTATATATTAACCCATTTGTGCTAAGCTATCGGTTAACTGCTTTCATTTCTGTGGAAAAGTGAGCGAGTTCACTCACACTCGTACAGGGTGAAGCGCTTCGGCTTTAATTCGCGTGAGGCGACATCGCCAGGCTACCTGAATACCATTGTAGTCTACCCATACGGATGCGACGATGACAAAAAAACACACGGGGTTAGTAAGGAATTCGACGCAAAACCGAGTACGTGAGAGCAATTTAACTTTTACAGTGGTATCTCTTGTATGAGAAGGAACGCAATGAGCGAGCGAGTAGCGTGTTATTGCGAATAGAAAAGGCAGCCTGGGCAAGAGACAGAAGACGCTGGCGCTCAGGAAGCTCCGGGATGCTCTAATAGAGTTGTTTCATTTTTATTGTGTAGTAGATAACACATCTGATCGTATCTTCCATTAACAGCGGTTGAATTGCTCTCGTTCTGTGTAAAAAACATATGGTTTCCCTTCCATCCATTTTCATCCCCGTGTGAGTGAGAGTGCGTGCAGACTGCTCGGTGCAAGGCGGACTTATTCCAGCGCGCTCACTGTAATGGATGGAGATTGTGCATAGATAGCAGGGTGCATTGGCGATTTTTTCATGACATCACCGTAGTTACATTGTCGTGGTCCGAGGCCTTTGACCTCACCGGGGTTGGTCCATATTTTGGCCACCCCCAGCCCCCCTATCGTTTGGGGATGGCCCTTATTCCCCCACTCTTTTCAGACCGACCGACCATGCAGCCCGCAGAACGGACCCTTTGGCTCAGAGTCATCGGCTTTATCTCTCCTTAAGTAGATGCTGGATGTGAACGGACAATTTAACAAT
The DNA here is from genome assembly GCF_023349555.1 of Cebidichthys violaceus. NCBI lineage: Eukaryota > Metazoa > Chordata > Actinopteri > Perciformes > Stichaeidae > Cebidichthys > Cebidichthys violaceus. The sequence continues at coordinate 9,773,857 of NW_027176975.1, read as the reverse complement.
CTTTGGTCAAAAAACAACCTCCAGTCTTCATAATCCGAAACATTTGCGTCGTAATTCCCTGTGCCGTTATTGCACTTTCCACAGGAAAACGGATTTCCCCCCATCTCTACCGTGTTTCTTCTCCGCCGGCCTCACAGGATATCTATTGCTGCTGCCACAACGACTTAATAGAGGCGAAAGAGCCTTTTGTGGGATTGGAGCTATTTGCATTGCAAATTAGGGCCCATGTGCAAGGATGACTGCACTTTACCCACGATTTTCAAGGCCTTCTTCAACTCAGTAATATTGGGTAATGTCAAGCGAATATGACATTAACATTGGGATTATATATCATTTTTTCGAAGAATTGCTCTCTTTTTACGCCGGGTGTATGACACTTCGGGCTGCGCAATAGTGGCCCTCAATGGAAAAAGGGGAATATAAGGAATATAATACACAATGTGACTTGAAAAACGGACACTGATTACTTTTGCTTAACAAATTTGAGTTCGGAGAGCTGGAAACTTGGAGACCAGAAGAGGAAATGTACATGTGGATTATTGCTGAAGATTGGGAAGTGGGTTGTTATCTTTGGTTATCTAGCTGTATGAGTGTTCTGCTCGTCATAAAGCTAGATAACCGAAAGTAAAAACTACTTCCAGACTCGTCGAGGACTTGTGAGGACTCATGACATATTATTGAATTTTCCCATGGACCAGATGTTATTCATAAATGACATTCATCTTGAGATTATGTTTGCCTTTTCCCCCACAATGTAAATATACGTTTATTAATTTGATATGTTCAACAGTATGGACAGCTTTGTTTTAGCATTTTCTTTAATTTGATGATTAACTTTTTTCAGAGAGCATAATGTACCATTGCTCTGCGCTCACCTATCCAGATTTAAACATGTACACACACGCACACGCACACGCACACACACACGCACGCACGCACGCACGCACGCACGCACACACACACACACACACACACACACACACACACACACACACACACACACACTATCTCTCTCTCTCTCTCTCTCTCCCTCTCTCTCTCTCTCTCTCTCTCTCTCTCTCTCTCTCTCTCTCTCTCGCACACACACACGCACGCACACACAACTTCCTTTCAGGCCTGATATTGCATGTTAAATATATAGCCTATGTGATCTATAAGGTATGATTTTAAATGTTATTTTTATTTGAATGAATTTTCAATTTATAGGCTCATCTTGAGCATTTCGTGTGAATGAAAGAGTGACATTTATGGCTTCTGTAGCAACCCACGTGTGCTTCTTATTTCAGCATGATCAAGTCCGGCCAGGAAACGGCGCTGGCATCCCAAACAGTAATAATTAGGACGTATACTGAACTGACAAAAATGGAGAGGGAGAGATGTGGGGGACTGGGTTTAGGAGAAGGAGGGAGGTGGCAGTAGAGAGGGGAGAGGAGGGGGGGAGGAGTGAGGGGATTGGGGAAATGTGTGTGGGGGGGTCGGGCCTGCTTAATTGATTCCGTTAACCGCAGTGCAGGAGATGTGAACGACTGGACGATCCCATTCCCACGCTCGGTGGGGCAAGTGGCAATGCCATGCCCAGGCCCAATATGACAGACAGCGCCGTGAGGGCCTGGAGGGGCTGGGAGGGGGGATGGGGGCCGACAGGGGTCATGAAAAGACGTCAAGTGCACCAGACTCATCTGCATCCCCAAAGAAAGAGGCGACGTTTCCCAGCCCCAGCAGACGCGGCGCTCCTAAAGTTGGAGTAGTAACGGTCTTGAATGCGTAATGTCTCGCCAATTGTACTGATAATGAGGACGTTGGGTCATTATCCTAAAACTATGCGGGTGTATGAATTTGAAAGGGATGTACTGCAAGTAGGAATCCTGCATGGCTCCATTTCAGCGCTCGGATCCCGTTGTTGTACTTCTCCTGATAATTAGTAATAGCGCAGATAATGTTTCATAAAGAAGTCTGGGGCATTTCAATAGGTGACGTTTATGTGCATTGTTTGTATTTGAACTTGGCCATGGATGGATTTGCGATATGAAGCTTTCTGGAAGAAAAATTGTCAGAAGCATATGCAATTTCTAGAAATACACAATTGTGGGGGGGAAAACACATAAGTGCAATATTGGTAGACCAGTGCTTTAAGGATAAATCGTACTTATTATGATATGTCAATGGGTCATATGGCAGGTCTCAGATATAACAAAAATACACAGTAATATAATTGATGTATTCTTTAATTAACGGTTTAATTCTGCACTTATGGCTTACTTGCAATATTTTTTTTCATAAATAAATGTTTTTTTCCCCAACCCCACACAACGTGAGGTGGCTGTTATGCACATTATTGTTGCATCGCAGATGATAGGCTGTTTCCGGTGTAGACCACGTGTTTAAAACATGGCTGGTGGTTTTAATGACATGTTTTGACAATTGGAGAATTCATATTCATCCACGTTGATCAAAACCTCCGTATAAAGGTGTGTATGTCTTTACATTTTCCGGTTTAAAATATATTAAGTCATATAGTTCAAGTTTAGCGTATGTTCTGAAATCTGTGACGCTGGCTTTTATGTATTATTCAGTGCAGCGTTAAACAGAGCCACAGTGGCTGAATTCAACACTGCCTTTGCTAAAAAAAAGTCTTTTGCCGACTTTCTCACACCGTCAGACAAAACTATTGTCTCTTGTTCCCGACCCCTGTCAAAGACGGCATACAATACCAGGTCGTTTACTCGAAAGAAAATTTGAGAACACAATTTGGGTTGAGAAGCGATGAATAAAACACGTTTTATTGTCCTTGGTTAAGACGATTGAAATAGTCGTCTAGCTTTATGAAAGAGAACACTGTTTTCAAGTCTGGAGGCCACACTAAATGACAACCCAGACTAGGAAAAAAACTTCCACTTCATGCCATTCGCTATGTTTTTTTCTCAGAATTCACAGTATGCTTCTTTCATAAAACCTGTAGTTTTTTCTACCTAATTTTTCTTAGAACAGGCTAATTTTTGAGTTCTTCAGTCAAGCAAGAAATTGACACAACAACTCTTTTGTATTTATATCTAAGCCCATGTTTATAAGATACTGTATGTTTTTTAGATACACAATATAGACTAAATATCTGGCTTAATTCATCACTGCACAAAACTGACCTGTAAGTCCATGATGCTTAAAGGCATCAAATCAAAAAGGACCTTAGTCCACATAGTCAATAGGAAACGCAATGCTGAAATGTACTGTTGCCAGGAGAGAGCAGCATCACATGTTTAAACAACTTCAAATCACACTTGCATGCATCTCTCTTCTTAGCTACTTTCAATACTCCTGGGCTGCTTGGAGGAGAGATGCAGTATTAGTTGGCAGCGGTTTGCATGTTCTTTACTGTCTGTCTCTAGAGATTGAGTAAATCTCACCAATATAGTTCACATTAGTGCTTTTTTATGAACACTGACAACCACTGCTGCTGTGAGTCCTTAAAAATAATGAACTATATTCTCTACTTGTGATGATGACATGGACAACATTTCTCAATTTAAAACTGACCTGATACTGTAAAGCATATTTCCACCCTACCTGTGTCTCTATAAATGAGGCTGAATTGTATCTTCTAGTGTGTGAGGTGGCCAGAAGTATGCTTTTATATTATTTATAGACGTGTTCCTGCATGTTGGTGAGAAAGAAAGGCCCCGCCATTCATTTCAAAGAGCCCCATTTCCATATATATAAATATAGCCGTGTGATTTGACTATGCGTGTAGAAATGGGTGGTGACGGTCCCCTTTCCTTCTCCTCAGTAAATGGGGGCTGCGCGCTTGGCTGTGCCCTCCTTCCACGCTCACACATACAGTGTGCTGCAGCCATTGTTGTCACGTGATTTGTTGAGTAACAAAACCATGGCGGCCATGGAAGGTGTTTTCATATTCATTGGATGGGCAATCAGCATATTTTATATGAGCTTTCCCGGGGTTTTTATGTGCTTCCTCTTTGCCTCTGTGCTGTGTATGGCAGGTGCAGTAGCAGGTTCATAATATGTATCAGCCCAGGGTAATTTCTGTGCCAGACAAAGGATGTGAATATAGTCGTCATACGGGTGCCATTTGTTATTAATACATGTGTTGCATGGCTTTATTTTTTGTTACTCATTGCGGCCTACTCCCAGATTGTTTTGCAATAACAAAACAGTTAGATAAATGGCTCCTTTTCTCAGTCGGAAAAGTTGTCATATTCAGCGCTTCTATGAAGCATCATCTGCCATATTAGCTACAGTCAAAACCAGGTTAACTGAGCATAAATGCAGGGCTGTATTCATGCTGCTGAGGCTTGTGGTGGGGCGAGAGACTCCATGTGCATCTGCATGTCTGTGTTTGCATGTGTGTATGTTTTCCCATGCGTTTGTCTCTGCGATTAACTGACCCAGGCGTCTCGGATAGCTAGTGAGGCCACTACATCATGTTGATGAAAGGGAACAATAGCTGTGTCTCAGTCAACAACGTCTGTTTGTCTGGCTCGGGCCATGTCTCTCTACTTCTGTGTGTGTGTGTGTGTGTGTGTGTGTGTGTGTGTGTGTGTGTGTGTGTGTGTGTGTGTGTGTGTGTGTGTGTGTGTGTGTGTGTGTGTTTGTGTGTTTGTGTGTGTGTCTGTCTCCTGGACATGAACTTGAACTTGAGACAGGCAGCCAGACACCATCTGTGCACCAGGGGTAATGAATTCAGTGCATTCATGGCTGTAGTGCAAGCTAGGCCACCGCCACCCATTGATGAGCAGATGACCTCGAGTCTGAGTTAGCGCTTCATCACTAATATAATTCAACAATACCAGCTGGTAGTAGGGGAGTTTATTTTGTCTTGTTTGCCTAAAGATAAATAAGAGTAGTGATGTGCCAGTAGTGGTGAAGCTTATGCATGTGTGCAGTATGCGTGTTTGCCTGCATGCATCTGTATGCTTGTCAGTGTTTAATCATGTATTCATGAAGCCCTGCCTCTCTTCCTGTTTATCTTTGTCTCACTATATAGCTTATGCAAATGAATTGGCATGCACCCTTTCCCTTCCCATATACTGGCCTTTCCCTATTAAAGCACTGGCCTGCTATTTTAACGACACAGCCATGCTGAATTTATTGCCTTGATAATTGAAAGGGCCGGTTCAGTATTCCCCCTGATAAAGTGTAGTAAGTGAATGAGGCATAAACCTTAAACAAGCCAGGCACAATGTGAATTCCTGCAGGCCCTCCTCTCCTCCTCCTCCTTCCTCTCTTCCTCCAGCTCAAGCTTCTGTCACAATCACAAGCGCACACACACACACACACACACACACACACACACACACACACACACACACACACACACACGCGCATGCGCACACACTATAAGGCTTTTCCCTCTGGTTGGTGTCGCCACGGCAACGGTAGGTGAGATCACCGTGCGTATGGCAGCATCAGCCCCTGCCAATGCAGGACAGATTCCTGGTTTTTCTCTGTATGTGTGTGTGTGTGTGTTTTTGTGTGTGTAGACTGCTCTATGCAAGAAACCATAATGCCACCAACTCCCTCTCTCTGTGGCTCAATGTAGACACATTATAGTGTTCAAATGTGTTTCCTGTCAGGTAACTGCACATGCATTGGTTAATTGATTTAGTTTAAGTGTCTCTAGTTTTCTCTAGAGCTGTGGCTCATATATAAAGCAAAACAAAGTCTGAGTTTGTACATTGGTCTTTTACACACACACATACTGACACACATAAAGAGTCAAAAGGCGTCACCGGCTTCATTAATGGTGTCATTGCTGATTAACAGGGATCTGATCGACCTCACTCCATAGCAGACCAGCCAGCCATAACTTGCCAATAAGCCACAAAGGAATGTCATGGTTGGGCCCTTTTTAATGACATCATGCATGGCTACTTGAGCGTCTTGTGGGGAGCAGCGGGCATGCTGTGCTCTGCCACGCTGTACGGCCCTCCCTATCAGCTAACTGTGACAATATGCATGGACTGACATGCTAGTAGACCGTCAAAGATCTATTCCATACATAAACATAATGTGATTGTGTTTGAAAGTGATAGAGTTGTGTTGTAAAATGATCTTTTTGGTAGTTATGCCATACAGAATAATATGCAACTAAAACAGACTTCTACAGTTTTACCAATCAGCGAAAACTTCAGGTCAGAACTAAAAATGAGTCCCAGAAAATGTGTCAGTGAAACACTTCCATGACACAGATACTCTGAAACTAATGAAGATGAAGCTAATATTATACATCTGGTCAGCCTATTTAAAATTGTTAGCTTTTACTTATTCCTTTAATTGTACATTAAGCTGACGGTTACAAGTGAAGTGTCAAAAAGTACTGTCCCAAAATGGATTCTATTAATATCTTAGTCAAGAGATGAGAAAAAAACTAAATTTTGAGATGAGTCCAACCATCTTAACAGTTCTGTAACTGTTTTAATTTTTCAGGAGAATAACTGTCCTTTTTATTCTTTTAAACATACTGTATATATTTACAATCATCTGTAGACATTATTAAGATAACATAGTGGTTATCTTGTCTTAGTGTTTCTTTTTAGTGTAAACACATGTGACATTGTTGTCAAGATAATTTGTCGAAATTACAAGTGTAATGCAAGTAATACTGTGGGAGCTGATAATGATGTTCACAATATGTCAAAATGTAAGATATCTAGGCATTGTTGCTTAAATGATAGTCATATGATGACACTGACAGTCAACATACTAATGTAATACAAAATCTAACTGAAAATGCCATGTTTTACACTTTGTACCTATATTACCAATGATAATAATTGTAACAAGTACATTATACTTTCAGCCATGTTGCTGCACTGTTAGATAACAATACTGTGGCAGCAGTAGTGCACAATAAGGTTGTGTGTATAAATGCTATTTTTGCACTAAAGCTGGCTATCAGCCTGTCTTCTAAGATATCTGTGCTCCGCTGGCTTTTGATTATTCAAATACTATGCACTATAAATAAATTAGTATAATTGCATCTGAAATATGCTTTGAATCTTCCTCGAAGATAAAAGGGTGTAAATAATATATTTCATGTCACTGCATTATTCATCCTCTATTAATTACAAACATTGGGGCGCTCAGTCTCACCATGAAATATGTTATACTCTGTAAGTAGTCTGCATGTTGTTTTTTCTACATACAGTGCACCTTATGTACGTCCACAATCTGTCAGTATCAAGGCACCTTTCTCTAAATGATAATGCTAATTGTCTCTCACTGTATTCGCTCTTAATCTCCCATTAGTAAACTCCTAATGTTATCAGAATAATGCAGTTTCCAAACCTTAATTGGCTTTTATTGTTGAAATGGCAATTCATTTTTGAATAAGTCTCAACTGTAAAACACAACGTATACCTCTGTTCATCGTCTGAACATCCAGATTTTTTATTTTCATACTATGCATAAGCACGTCGGTATTATCATTTCATAGAAGGGGAGGGGCTTTAGAAAACATTAAATAAGCATAAGTACTGTAGTCGTGCCGCCGCTATAATTAAAATATGCCCGTCTTCGCGCTCTCTGTAAAGCATATGGTATTGAGGCCCAGATGCAATTTGAATATGGGGAACCATTTGAAAAATATATGCTGTTCGGCAATTAAATTATATGGGCTCTCAGACTAGGGAGCCATACCAGTGCATATAGAATAGTGAGCAGTAGGTGCTATGCTCGCATTAGCATCTGGCCCTTTTATGTAAATTTGATGAGAAAGGACTCATGCATATACGCCAGGGCTGGGGTGTACTGGCCTAATATCCTTATTAGAGAGGGGTGAATTAAATATTTATTAGGGGGGCTAAGGGTTAGAAAGGGGGGCCTGTCCTGTGTTGTCGTGAGGACCCGAGGTGGAAGAAGGGGGAAAGGGAGGAGGAGGTTGGCTTCTCTATGAGTGTCTCTCTCTGCCTCAAGGTGCCACCATCTTAAGGCGTTTGGCAGTAGTGAGAGTGTGAGGAGGGTAGACCTAAAATGTCCGCTGGCATAGACACACGCACGCATACACATTAACGCATACAAATTTCTGTGTGGTATATGGAGAGGAACGCAGAGCTCTGAAAGTCGATTATTCAATTACTGTCATCGGCAGCTCTGCATGCTGAGCGTTTCATTTGCATGTATTAATTCCCTCGATTACTGTCACCTACGAGATCGGCCGGTGTTTAGCTTTCTAATGCACGGCATTTATTAGATACGAGCGCTAACACTAGCACCATCATCAGAACTAAACTGGTATTTGGTAATATTTAAGAATTTCAAGTAACCATTGCTATGCATTTTCTGCGCAATAAGCTATTTGTACGTTGTCTTTTATTGAGGTCAGATTGACAAAACATTGTTATTTGACACATAACGCATTTATTGAAAATAAAATCTTCAAATATTGAAAATATTTCAAGTTACAGATGTATGTGTTCATTTAAGGTGTTAAACAGTTCATTAAATGATTTGATTGTCATAATGTTTAACCAGAGCTTGCCACTTTAAAGTGCCACTGATCATGAAAATAAAAGTCAACATATTGTATATATCACAAATGCATGTGCTTACCTCAACATATTGATAAAGGTGCAGCACTTCACCTTTTGTCAACAGTAACTGGTAACACTTGGTCTCTTTGTGAGGGTATTAGATTTGTTACACCAAAAATCTACAATACAAATGCTTTAGAGCAGAGCAAAAGAAGTCAGTGACAATATTGCCAATTTATTAAATCAGTGCTATACTGATACACTTATCATTTTCTGTCTTACTCACTATCACTGTCACATATACACACTGTAGCTGACCTCTCCTATCTGTTAATTATCATAACTCTGCTTAGTGAGGCGGCATTCACACGGGCACACACACACGCACACTCTCTCTCTCTCTCTCTCTCTCTCTCTCTCTCTCTCTCTCTCTCTCTCTCTCTCTCTCTCGCACACACACGCACGCGCGTGCGCGTACAGCCCACAAACACACATTGTTCAGTGAGATACAGACACAGCATTAGCATTCTCTTTCATCCTGAAGTGCTCCTGAGGCATAGCATGAGGAAGAATGTGCAGGAAATTATTCAAGATGAAATATGCCACACATAATACCTATTTTTTTCGGGCATCGACACACATACACACACATACATGCGGTTCACCAGAAATATGTTATGGAAGCTATTTGACTACAATTAGAGTTTTGGTTAGAATGGTTCGTTGTTGTTTAGATTTGTTTCTGTAGATACTGTGTGTGTGTGTGTGTGTGTGTGTGTGTGTGTGTGTGTGTGTGTGTGTGTGTGTGTGTGTGTGTGTATTTATCTGGAAGTGATTATGTTTGTATACTAGAAGTATGTACGTGGATATAATTTAGAGCCTGTTGCCCCTTTTTACACGCATAAAGTATATATACAATATCAGCTGTTCCCCTGTTTCCTCTGATGAGTGGTACGCCCCGTCGTGCTGCCAAAGAAGTGAGAATAATTAAGCGACTGCATGTTTGAGCCTGGCGTTGGCTAATGGATTGTTACCGGGAGGAAATGAGACAGGCAGCATGGGGGAGCTGGGTGGCAAAGCAGACCTCGACTTTGGATAATGAAACACTGAAAGCCACCGAGGTGGAGAGTAGACACACCTCTCGTGAAGGAGGTGCTTTTGTTCTTTGACTACTTCTTTTTGTCATATATGTAGGTGCAATTGGTGAGGAGTCACACAGTGTGTGAAAGGCACAGTCAGTGCATCACTGAAGTCAAGATACAGTATATGCAGTTTTCCAATTTTGAATTTATTTATAGAATTTTTTCAAATCAGTGCAGGTCACTCAGCATATTTTTTTTTTCTATAAACAGAGTCCTTGTAGGTCTATGATCTGTATGTTCCTCCTCACGTTTTCTTATAATTCCTGCGTATGATTGTGTATGATATGTATACATATGCAATTTGCATTAGATTTAGAACCCTCTGCATCACCACACTGCTGCTTTAGAGAAAGCAGGGGATGATTATTGGCACTGTCGTCGCCAGCATAGCCCACCCATCCACCCACCCTACACACACATGTAGGCTAGAAGCAGAGTAGTGGTGAGGAGAGGGGGGAGCAGAGCGGAGGAGGGAGCTAGAGGAGCAGGAGGAAGATGGGATGAGACAAGCCACACAAGCCGCAAAGGGAACGGGGTGAAGGTGGAGGGGGGAGAGCTGTATAGTTACCCTAAACCCTGCCGTAGGGCTAGAAATACACACACACACACACACACACACACACACACACACACACACACACACACACACACACACACACACACACACACACACACACACACACACACACTTGGTTTGCCACACAACCGCAAAACATACTCTGAACAGCATAGATCATGGCAATGGGAGTATGAGAATATGCCCTGCATAAAGATATCCTGAAGTGTTAATTGAATTTAAATATTATGATTGCTATTTTTTTTAGGATCCTTGATTTTAATGCATTTTAAAAAAAATTGTAGGCTATTTTATGTATCAAAATCATAAATAAAAAGGAAAAAAAAAAGAGCTTAATCATAAGAATCTTGTGTGGTTGTATTATTGATATTGACATGTAGCATTGTGACAGTGAGTGTGTCAGCGCAAGTGCAAGTGTTTGGTTATGTATGTGTGTGTGAGTGTTTGCTCTTTGATATGGAGCTCTAATAAAAGGTGGCATCTGTCAGTTCGATATTGACATGCCAGAAGAGCCTCAAAATTATTTAGGAACACAGTAGGAATGAAATCCAGAAGAAAGAAATTACGTACAGTTTGTGTGTTTGTATGTATGTATATATGTATGCATGTATGTATGTTTGTATATCTTCCCAATGAGTCATAATAGCACCACATGAAAATCAAATGCTAAAATTATATCTCTCTATCTAATATGAAAAATGCACTTTTTTGTGATTCTTGTTCAACTACAGTATTTTTTTACATCTTCACATGAGGATAGTGTCAGCAGTCAGAGCAGGGTTAAAGGACAAAAATTAATAGAAAGACTAACTCACAATTATTTAAGGATGCATTCAAGTTCATCAGCATTTTGCTGCGTGAGCTCAAAATATTTGTCTCAAGCTGCTGTTACAATTTATAATGGTTACCTTTGACCTCAAATGGACTTGTCCTTAAGTCTTGACATTTGACTTTTGACCTTGATGTTGAATTTGTTTCAATTGGGAAAGTTTTCATCACTAATTCATGTCAGCTAGTATTAACCACATTTCATGCCATCTGAAGATGACAATTTATTGATGATCAGTCATGTGATTTATATGTTCGCTACGTCAGAACTTATTCAGCTACGGCATTCCGTAATCGATTAAGCGCATCAACTCTTTTTGCGTCAAGCACAAAAAAACACCTCAAGTGAATGTAGAAACTTCTTTTTCGCAATTGAGGAGGTTTGATGGAATTTCCCGTCTGCATACATTGTGTCTAATGTGATATGTCAAAATGCGCATAAAATATGTGGATGGAAACACGGCTAGTGAAAGGAGGCAGAGCAGAGATCAAGCAGCATACACCAGAATGAGCCTGGAAGACTTAGACTGAAAGTATCTCAGTTTTAATATGACATCATTAAGTAGCTATCTATGCTTCAATAATACAACTTTAGACCTCTATTTTAACATTAAACAAAGTTTCACATTGATATTTTCAAGTATGAAAAAACATAACTCCAATGACCTTCTGATTTGCAAACCAGCTGCTCCTGTGCCATAAAAAGGAACCAAGTTTGACTTGCTATTTGTGGCAAGGTGTAAAGGTTGAGAAGACATTTACACAAAGTTATTGCCAATTTGAATTACTGCAAGTCAACTTAGCAATGGTAAATGCTACCTCTGTTTCCTTCTTTTATAACTGTGCGTCCCCTCCTTTCTTTTTAGTGTAAACATGTTAATTGTGATTTGCTCAAGAAGAGTTATTCAATATGTAAAGGTTAACTCTAAGTAAACACATTCATTCCCTGCCTGTGTATGGTTTTATTGCTGCAGTGATGGAGAAAGAGAGCTGTGGAGAACTGCAGCCAACAGGAAGTAGAGGTCAAGATGAGATCTCTGGGATTTTGCTGTCCATTGGACCCACATGAGGTAAGCTTGGGTTAATAAACCAAAATATGTGTGTGATTGTGCAGTATTAGTCTATATGGGCTAGATAGAGGCGTAAACTCAATATTAAGTGCATGTCTGTTTTGTTCCACGTATGTGGGTGGATTTTTTTTCTTCAATGAAATTCACTCTAAGAATGTGTTGCAAGCCTGACTAGTCACTTAGCTCTGAATTATTTACTTGGCAAATTATTTTGATATTTATCTGACTAATTTAAATACAATATTGAAAATGTCAAAAACAGACAAATTTCTTTGTTGGCAGGGGTTTTGTTCTTCCCCCTGTGCTTATCTTTGCTCATGTGTGAGTCTGTGTTCACGTGTGTCTGTTTGCCTGCAGCAAAGCTATCCCATGTGTGTGTTGGATGAAGGCATAGATGTTAGAAGTGGTCCAGAGGACACAGTCAACAGAATAACAGGGAGCTCAGGCAATGTGGGCAATATCAAATCCCCTGACCCATTCTTTGCCCTGTGATCCATACCAAAGACAAAAAGCAAGGGGGAAACAGAGGTTACTGTTCAGTGTTCATCATCGCAACAACAAAACACACACACACACGCGCACACACACACTATCAGTAGCATCAACCAGGAAGTGATTTAAAAAATGTCCTCTATCCACTGCAATCTACGTGGTAGCAGTAATTGCCCTCGCCCTGGCATTGTTTGCATTGCATGCAGGACATCTTGCTCTATCAATTAGACCTTCGGCCATTATTACATGTGACGTTTTATGTTATTGAAGAGAGACAAACATTTTAATGAGCTGAGCTCGCTCTGATGACAAGGAATATTTTTCATATTTCCATAGCAGCTTATTACCATCCATGCTGTCTTAATTTCAACTTTGACTCCACTTTCATGACAACTAGGTGACCTCTACAGAGGCTGAGGTGGTGCAAAGTGTTGGATACACACTGTGCACAATTAGCTGAAAGGATTGACTGTCACTGTCAGCAGAACATATACAGTAGCACTTGTTTTGCCATGCTTATGCCCTTGATGGTAAGACAGTACCACACAGTGACACCTTTTGGTATGAAAAAGTGGAACCAAATGAAAATACCCTGGTGATTCTACATGTTCTCTGTTGAGAGTTCTCAGAGTTCAAAAGTTTATTTCTTGGTGATGCTAGAAAAAATAAATAAGTGGCTGACGAAAGAGGTGGTATGTCAGCGCCCATGGGCCTCAGTGTGTGCGGTGGTGTTACTCGTCCTAATTACTCCCAATACTCTCACACACATTTGGTGGACTGCTCAGAAGGGCCAATTAGAAGGGCAGGGCAAGTCACTGGGTAGGAAAAGTCAGTGCTCAAGTCTGTAGCCATCTAGAATATACCACAGAGAGATGGAGCCTTATAGCGAACTCTGCAGTACATTTCCACAAATTACCTTTTTGTATAAAATTAACGCTTTTGCCACCATAGCACAGCTTCAAATGGAATATCTTACAACTTCAAAATTTGTATCTTTCTGTATCTACTGTACACATATTTTTATTCCAGCATAACTTCAGCTTAGCATTTAGGAATACTGCATTTTCATGATAGGTCATATCGAGCGTAACCAGGATCGTTATTGACTGTGTCAATCAGGTTGACCAAAGGTGTTTAAAAGCTACTGTAAAAACCATTAGCCCTTTGTGAAAGAGGAAGTTGTTAACTGAGACCTCAGGATTGTTTCACTGCACAATAGAGGCGGGCCAACTGCTTTATATATCCAACACCTTGCTAAATAGCATCAAAAAGCTGACTTTTGAATTCAGTTTCAATGGGTTTCACTAGATGATCCAATAAGATACAATAAACGCAACAGCTGTGGAGCAGCTTTGCAAACATTTACAAAACTATCATCTTTAGATAGACCTCATCCCCTCTGCTAAGAGCCCGGCTTAAAGAGTGTCAGGGTCATTAGACCCCTATATCAAACTTTGCATTATTTAGTTTGAGTGGTAGACTTTTCCCCCACCAGCCATTACCTGTGTGCAGAATGTAGCAGAGTCATGGGTTTGAAGCTGCAACAGGAAACCAGAGCAGCTTTTAATCTTTGCAGACACAGATGTACTTTGACAATATCAGGAAATGTTACCACCTGAAATAAGGACAAGGACTCTATATTAACATCTCTATGGTCATGATTGATATTTTTTCACTGCTCCGACAATACAAAAACGATAAGCCCACATGAAAACATTGAATGTTTACTATTATATACACTATAGTTTGTTTACATTGCATCTCATCATTAGCTATACTGCACTCATAATTATTCATCAGGCATGAATATTTTAGAGTACAGCTGCTTACTATTAGGGTGCCAACGGGAGTAAGTATTTATAATGTGGCTCCCGCATTCGTGGATATAAACCCTCCAGTTGTAGGCTGGCTTCTGTATCATCAGTGCAAGCCCAGCGCGATTAATGAAGTCGTCTGCATTTGCCTGCATGATTAAGGAGAGCTAAAGCGTCAGCGTGTGTGTGCATGTTGTCTCAGATAAAACAACAACAAAGAACAAAAGACTTCAGGAAAGCTTTGCAGCAGGTCTATTCACAAACATCAAAATGAACAATTTTGAACAGTGAAGATAGCATGCTAAATGCAAAGGCTTAATTATTTATGATGACGTAATGCAGTAGCAAAGAAATATAAGATATAACCAAAGCAGGGGAGGCCACAGAGGGAGAAAATATACATTATTTATGAAAATATTGTAAAATATGTTGAAGGTATTTTTTTTTTCCTTTTCAATGATTCACCCTCCATCTCTAATTTTATTTTTTTTCCCCCTACTTGTCAAGTAATTCAATATTTCATGCTTGGGTGCAATCCCTTCTCCGTGTTGTATATTGTAGATGCTCATGCCTCTTAGCGATAGCACAATATGTCCTTTCCTTAGTTGTTAAAAAATTCCACAAAAGTAAAACATACTCCTCTTTTTTCTCATTCCAATGGACTACATCTTCATTGGTGTACCACGGAGTGAGTCTGGTATTTGTGTAAATCTTGTCTTATCAATATATAATTAAAACAGATAAAACTACAGGTTTTCTTTCCATTTAATATCCAAGTAGCGTTCAGTGGGCTGTGTAATAGCGCTGCTAGTGGGGGTTTCTTCTGTATCATCATACAGTCAGAACAAAGGATATGCACATTGTAAAATCATGCAGATGAATGCAAATCGCCGGCAGCAAGGAATAGCGAGGTGGCAGGAGGGGAGTTTGCATAAGCAGAGGGATGCCAAGCACTTTGTATACAACACTTGCTGGACAATCTTCAAATATATTGGTTTCAATATGATTCCAAATTTCTTTTGCACTGTAAAGCAAGACTTTGTAAAGTTTCCTCTGCTTAAAAATACTGGATTGATCTGTTTTGCTCCCAAAGCCTAAACAATATATACTGTAGCTTTGTATTGTTTCTTTTCTGCTGGAAATTGTTCTTTATTTTTCACGATGCAACAAAATGAATAGCGTTAACTCTAGAGGCTGTACTAAAACACCTTGAATGCAAATACGATACAATGGCTGCAAACAGCATTGCAGCACGTGTGTGTTGGGATGATGAAATACTGTGACGGTACCGCCTCAGAGAAATGCAGAGCAGGTATTAGTAATACTAGTGCTAATGAATGTCCTCCTCCTTGCCACCTCGCCCTCCCAGGCAAAACTTCAACTCTTATCAAACATGTGACATTTTTATGAATGTGTTCAATAACTGGGTGATTAGGTGATGATGAAATGGGTCAGTCTCCATTTTGCTTTAGCCACGAAAAGAAAAATATGCTTGTATTTATTTTATTGATATTTGATTTGGTTCTCACAATGAATATTTAAAACACTTGGGTTACCTCTATACTGTATCAGGACAATATCACTGATATTGCACAGAAAGTGCAAAAACATTCAATGTGTATTTAAAGGTTTAAAGTACATTGGCTTAATTCCTAAATTTTACATCATAATTTTTTCACGATTCATAATACAAAACAAAGTGTGTGTGTGTGTGTGTGTGTGTGTGTGTGTGTGTGTGTGTGTGTGTGTGTGTGTGTGACGGTAAATATGACAGTGTGTTTTATCACAAATAAATGCAAATTGTTATTAAATCGTAATTTATAAATCTTAGAGTAAGTAATAAAATACTAATATTCAATAGTTTTTGCAAAGCATGTATTTTCTCATGAAATAAATTCCTGCAGCATCACTTCCCTTAACAACATGTTGATATTAATGTTGACATGGTTAGACAATATTGCATTTAGAGGTTCTCACAGCCATACAACAATAAGTAATTTGTTTCAACTTGCATACAAAAAAAACATATTTAAATAATGCTGCCCTCTGTCAGACACCACACACACACACACACACACACACACACACACACACACACACACACACACACACACACACACACACACACACACACAGGCACACAGGCACAGACTCACCCGCAGACACAATATGGTAGGGGAGTAAAAGGGGGGAGGGCACAGACAGACGTTCACAATTGTGCACAATGATGTTAACATTCCTGCATGTCTAATGCAGGGGATATTGAGAGAGACACTAGCTGGTCGGCGGTCTTGCTGTGTGTGTTCACGGGTATAAACTGTAGCAGCATAATGATGTATTAATTGTGGTCTGCTCTAGCTTGTGGTGTTTGGGCTCCTTGCCGAGGTTACTACGCGGCCTTTGATGCGATCGTTAATCTTATCAAATATATGCAAGATCACACTGCACTTTATATTCTAGTCTGCTTGCATGAAATTGTAGGTGCACTGTAATATATGTGTGAGCAATAGGAATGACTGCTGTTATTGCTTCGTACAAAATTGCAACCAGTGGGCAAATGTGTATTGTTTATTTTCTCAAATTATGTTAATTTCGGAGGGATTACCCAGGATTTCCAAAGCTGTTTAAATTTAACAACTCAGCAAAGGGATCTTTGTGTGAATCAGGGGCGGGATTTTAGAAGACAAATGCTAAATTGAAAGAAATGGCATGGCAACAACAATTAAAAAATATATATACTCATTTTAACTTAATGAATATTTGTATTCAAGGAGTAGTGTGCTTTCATTTTCAAACACAGGCACCAATAAGTGATCCTACAATACTGTACATTTTCTTTCAACTTCATCCCAAATAGAAAAACACAAACTCGAAGGGAGGGGAAGTGGATATGAAAATGTAGTGCCGGCATCATAAAAGATGGAAACAAAGAGGGACAGACAGCATACACTGAGAAGGACAGGCAAAAGATGAAGCTCATTTTTCCGTGGGCACCCAGTGGCGTCTGCATTGCAGATCGCTGAAATCCCCTTCGAATGCATCCCTGGGCTTAAGGGGGGATAGGGTGGGGAAGGGTGAACAAGGGATGGGTTTATGCTATCTCTGCTTTAGTACACTTTGTTTTTTTTCCTCCCCCCTACCGAAATATATTTTTTCTGTCTGCATCAAATGTCAAGTTAATTTCCTGGGTGCTATGAGGGATGTGTCCTCCCCTCCGGTATGTGTGGCAGGGCGGTAGATTGTGTGTGTGTGTGTGTGTGTGTGTGTGTGTGTGTGTGTGTGTGTGTGTGTGTGTGTGTGTGTGTGTGTGTGTGTGTGTGTGTGTGTGTGTGTGTGTGTGTGTGTGTGTGTGTCTCTGTATGGGTGAATGGGGAAAGGGAAAGGGGCATGGCAAGGCAAAGAGGGAGATGAGAGGTGGTGAGGGGGGTTCAGTACAGTATCTATAAATTGGCTCTCTCTGAAGAGCCAGAGAGGTGTGTTGAAAGTGTGCGTGCGTGTGTAAGTGTGTGTGTGTGTTTGAGTGTGTCTGGTTGTTTAAGAATATGATCCAATTATTAATAGATGCTTTTCTCAGTGTACCTATGTGCCTGTCCTTATTTGTGTATTCACATATTCGTTTTTTTGAAGGTTCATCTAAATTCAGTACTAATGCAGAAAAAATAAAAAGCACACTATATAATAGATGCTTAGTAATTCAATGTCATTGTACAAAAGCGGAAAATCTTATAATCCAGGTATTTCTCAACAACAATGTGCACACAAATGTGAGGATAGAAATTAGCTTGGACTCTCTCATCAGCTGTGCTGCATTTCCTGGTCAAAAACAATGTCTAAAGCTCATTACCAACTGAGAACATTATGTTAAACATTCATGTGTATCAGTCCTGCTTTAACCTCGTTACTTGCTTATAGCAGTCTTTGTGCCTTGGCTTTCTAGGCAAGTCCATATATTTTTTTTATTTGTTTTATTTATTTCAGGTTTTCTCCATCATCAATGAGTAATTGTGTCCCTCTGGTGTCCTCATGTCTCCTGATTTTAGACACAGTGCAACCTTTACTTTCTCCTTTTAGTATAGTAAACACAAATGTACTCTGGCTATCTGTCTGTCTGTTGTTGTGTTGCTTGTCCTTTTAAAATTTATATTTGTGTTCAAACACACATATTTCATTCAGTGCCATATGCGCGTAGCTTTTTATAGTTTCTTTACTGCATATGTGTCCATGTGTGCATTTCTATGCATGCATGGCTATACGTATGCATGCCTGTGTGTGTTTACCTGAATTACTTTGTGCATGTTTTGCAGGCCGCTGTTAAGTGTATGAAGCCAAACTGTATACTTTGTATTGCAAAGTGTAAAATGCCTTATTGCAGAGAAAGGGATTATGCATTTGTCAGTCGTGCTTATGCTGATGTATGCTCCTGCCCCACAAATGTCACATCCCATAACCCAGAAAAATTACACCAGTCCCACCTAATTACGCATATTCATGATGCTGTTTTGCATAGTGCTGGTAGCATACTTCTGTTACAAGCCACAGAGCTGAGGGATGTGGTTGAGTGAAAAGGCTTTCAATCCACTGATTCTGTGTGTCTCCGCCACGAACATCAGCTTGATAACGTTACCTCCATGACAATTTTTTTTAGTTTTATGATCTGAGACTATTATGGAAAGAGAGTTTTCTCCTATTTCTTGCAGTCACTCATATTGCCACTGCCTGCAGCATGTTCAAACCTAGTGGGAATTTTTAATAAAGAAATTAGCTTTGTCCTAGATTATGAAGGTCATTTTGAAACTAGATCAGATTCAACTAACGGATTTTGAAATGCTTTGCGATTTATCCACCCTCTCTGCTCTGTGTCTTTTTTCTCTTTACGTTTATTTCCCTTCTCCTACAGTAAATGTGGTTCTCCTGGTCACTGGTAATGAACAATATGTAAATCAGGGGACGACAATGCTAGAAAGTGGAAACAGGGATATACGGAGTGAGAAAATCCAAATAAAGTTGTGACTGTAGAAGAAAGACGGGAGGAAGTGTTGGAGAAAGAGATGGAGGTAGCGCGAGAAGGCAGAGGAGAGTGGATGAGTCGTAGTGGCTGGCTAAGTGGCTTATTGTAGCACTTGCGGAACAGACATAATCAGACTTGGCCCAGCTGTAATGAACGAGAGGTTCCAGGCTGTGCCACTGCTTGGGTAAACAGCGATTGTTTCAGTCCAGGGTTCCCAAACACAGGCAACAATGGTACTATTGTCCTGCCAACTCTTATTAAGAGGCAAACCAGAGACGGGGTGAGGTGCGGAAGTGGGAAAGGGAGGTGGGTGTAAAAGGGGCAAGTGGGGAGAAGGTGGGTAAAAAGGAAGAGGTGTGGGTGAGAGCAGGAGTGATTGGGAACCTGACAGGAACAGAGGATAGGGTAGGAGGGGGGAAGTGGAGAAAAAGAGAGGGATGGAGGAAGATGGCGAGAGCTGCTTTCTGATCTGGATTTTTTCACACTTGCATTGTGTCTTCGTTTCACACTATCTTCCTCTTGTTTCGATACCATTCTTTCTTGTCAGCCATCAGACCTCGTCCTCGTCTTTTCCCCTCATCCTTTCATCCATACTTCCTTCCTGCATCATCCTACCAGCCACCTACTCTATTCCTTCCATCTGTCCTTTGTTCCTCTTCGTTTTTGCATTTGGGATGGCGAGGGATGCATCCCTGTCATACCACCTTTGCATCACCTCTCCCATCTGAGAGAGAGAGAGAGAGAGAGAGAGAGAGAGAGAGAGAGAGAGAGAGAGAGAGAGAGAGAGAGAGAGAGAGAGAGAGAGAGAGAGAGAGAGAGAGAGAGAGAGAGAGAGAGAGAGAGAGAGAGAGGATTGGGAGGGGGGGGATGAGAAGAGCAGGGAAGAGGAAAGGCGCAGGAGCGAGACGAAAAGAAAAGATCACGCTGCTTCCTGGCTTAATGAACATGGGCAAAGGATGATCACAATAGAATACATTATGCTCTTGTTAGTTGAGGCAATCAATTAGCAGAGAGCACACCACTGGCACACCATCTTTCCTGCTTGGGTACTGGCTCATTCACAGCCCAAACGAGTGGCCCAAGGAACCCCTTCGCCTCGTCGTTTTTCCCACCCTCAATGCCCAGGGGCCACAAAAGATTTGATTTCATTCCTCAATGTGAAAGGGGACGGCGTTGAATTTGCATTTCCGCCACATTCACTCCAAATTAGTTGAAATATTAGTCAGGTACAGTCAAAGGTCCGGGCTCGATGTAAAGTGTGTGTGTGTGTGTGTGTGTGTGTGTGTGTGTGTGTGTGTGTGTGTGTGTGTGTGTGTGTGTGTGTGTGTGTGTGTGTGTGTGTGCATACATGTAACAGCATATATAAACATACATATACAAACCCTATTTAAACCGTTTATACCAATACAAGTGTTGTGATGTTAATTGGACTTCCTCAATGGAAAGCTGTCCTCTGACAACACACTCTACCCACTAAAACGTGGCTCCACAAGATGGGAATCAGACATGACAATGTCTCTGTGACTGACACTGACAATTGCATACCAAATTGTCTATCAATCTCATCAGCAATTCATACAGCGGTTGGCTGAAATTCCTTCATCCTTTCCCCCAATGTTTTCTTCTTCTTTTTTTGTGTCAGCTAGAGGAATAGCTCTAGATAATGGCAGCAATCTATATTGTGAAAGAGGCAAGGAGTAGTTCTGCCTTAACACAGGCACAAATCACCACTGTCTGGCTGGGGATCTGTAAAAGTGTCGTTGATGAGTAGAACACACTGCTTTCACTGAGGAACTTTGCTGTGATTCCAGGTAGAAGTTGGAAAAGGAGGAAACAAAAGGAAATGAAGGAAAAGTGGAAAATTGTATTAAGAGCAAGGATGTAGGACTCTCTTTTTCCAAAGACGGTGCATACTGAAAAGAAAGTGGCCTCTGGTTTGGGTTCAGGGAATCTATTGACACGGCATTTACACATGTTTTAGTCATCCAGAGATTGTGTGTTTGATCTGATCACCAATCTAACAATCTTGTAGGCTTGAAAAACAGCTAATTCAGTTTTTTTCCACCATGAAAAATGATTGGTATTTTAGTACTACTTAGACAGTGTTTCAATTAAACTTGTACAACAATCGTATTTAACACACCATGTGTATTACCATGAGCAGCTTCCTTCTCAAGCGTAAACTTCAGAAGACTCAGCCAATCTCATGATCAAATGCTAAGTGGGAGCAAAATGAACAAGGACCAGAAGATGTTTGTGTCGAGACAAGTGACAGCGTTTGGTTGTATGATGGTACTTTCTTTTTGGAAGAAAAGTGCAATTTCAGGTCAACAGAAACGTGATAAGGGAGTTCGTCACATTATTTAACGTCGACCTTGACAACAATGTTGATCAGTGTGTAGCTTGTGGATGCCATGCGTTGAGGTAACAACATTATATGTCACAATCTAGAACGAGTCAACACCACATTGAGTTCATATCTTTCTCACCATTTTTCAATAGATTTATTTTTCTATTATTTCTGATTTTGCCCCTTTATTGTCCTTTGAGATCTAAGTTTGTATCGCTACCATTTTGTCTGTTTTGCTGTTTACACGTTTGTGTCTTTGTGTTTGCATGTGTTTGTTTTCAGTTTTCAAGTTAAATCCCACTACACTCGTGCTGTTTGTACCTAATAAAAAAAAAGACACACACGTTGATTACATCGTACATGAAATACAAGGCTCCTGCTTACAGTCCGCGTGCACTGTATATAGGAGCTTCTTCACTAATGCATGGATATAGAAATGCATTCTGTACATACTTTCTATTCTTACCCGAGGAGCTTTAAAGTGGATTTTATCTCTTTTAACATTGAGTGCATGCAAAGTGTTTTGTTGGTCTTCAAAGTGCTACAGAATGGTTCGGGGTTGTGTTTTGACCTTTAAAAGAGAGAAAATAACATTGCATTTTCCTCAGTGTATACTGTATACGTGTTTGTTTGTACCTGTTGGAATATTCAAGTGCAAAATGCTTATAATGTATTCAGTGTTTCTAGGCTGCAGAGGGCATTGTGTTCTCTCTCCACTTTAAAAGTTGAAATGTTCAACATCTAATGAATGGGGAGCAGGAATGGTTGTGCATGAGGGAGGGATGCACACAGGATCACATCTGTTTGAGTAATGCATCTGGTTGTAGGGGGAGGTTTTGGAAAAATACTTTAGGTGTTGGTGTTTAATTAGCCAAGTCAAATCAATTGATATTCCATTAGTGTACAAATAAGTTAACAAAAAAAAAAGAAAAATTGTTTCATAGCGGTAGCATGAAAAGTTTGCCTATGTCATGTTTTGACAACACCTTCCTCCTTTCTGAATCATTTAGAAACCACACAAAACATGAAAGATAAAAGAAACAGCTTGTGTTCTGCACTGTTACATCTTTCAGTTCAGTTTCCTTTAAATTAATCAGTTTTAAATTAATTTTCTTAAAACCTGCCCTCAAAATATGTTCTTTACATTGTCACGCTTTTGTCTCTACCTTATGTTTGTTCTGGTCAGTAATGTCTCTTTCTTTCCTCTTTATCTGTTTCTTCTTGATTGTCTCCTGTGCTCCCTCACCGCTGGGTCTCCATGTACAGGTAGTCATGCTGCTGACATTTGTGTCCAAGCAGGGCCGGGTGACATGGCCTTTACCACCCCTCGCTGGGTCTCCCTTCTCCATCCTTACCCCCTACTGCCATTCTTAACCCACCAAGTCCTTTTCATCCACATGCACACCAAATTTGTGTCTGTTTGTGTTTGTATTTGTGTACTTTGGGACCATCCTGTGTGTACAGTGTCTGTGTGTTTAAGCCATGTCCAGATCAGCCACATTCGTGCTTGCCTGTAGCCTGTGTGCACAGTAGGGGACATGGTATGGAGCGAGCTTCTTTCTCTGCTGGATGCAGGGTGAGCAAATATAGTCACTGCAGACAGGGAGGTGGTGAGGCACACGTTAAAGTGAATAGCTCACTCCCATGTGATAAGATTCTATTCTAATGAGGGCAATAACCTGAAGATATGTCCTATAATGTCTTTGTTGTAAGAAATGTTTTGTAAAAAGAAACACTAACTTTTTCATTGGCCGTACAATCTCATCTACAATATTCACTATAGATTCTTGGGAAATATTTTGACCCTGACTGTGATACAAAATCTTGGGAAGCTATTTTGTGCACACACAAAGTGCAAAGCCTCATTATTGTTCTTCTCAAACACACACGCACAAACATACAGACATGCTCACCGTCCCTGCAGCCATGGGAATGGAGAATGCTGAGGTTCAAGGTCATTTCAAGTATTCAGCAGCCTGGGGCTGTCCTTTGTCAGCGCATCACATCCTTTTGCACACACACATGCACTCAGATGCACGCGCAAACACATTGTTGTTGGTAGGCGTACATTCTACACACCGCATCTCACTAACGCTCGCATCCGTCAGGTGAGAACATAACACTCAAATGCACTAACAGTCGCAGGTGCGAAACTTCAATAGAGACACAATTATCCAGTTTTGTTTCTGTACCATAGACTGTCTAGACACAAAAGAATGAAAGGTATAGCTATTGGACAGTTGCTATTTTCTGTCATCATTTAGCTATTCTGCTGTGATTGTTTATTCTTCATGCTCTGAAGTGTACAGATTGTGTTGTATAGTCTGAATTTTGGTTGACCATTATTTGACCAACTGATTATTCATATTTGGTTTCTATTTAGTAAAGGACTCAGAATTTGTGTCAATGGTGGAGATAGAGTTTTTAAAAATGGAGCGAAGGTGAGAGAGAGAGAGAGCAGCAGTGGGTGTGATTAGCTCCTTTGTTGGAGGTCTGTTGAGCTTCATTGGCTCCAGAGAATAGGTTCCTAATGAACCCAGCCAAGCTTGGACCAAACTTTGTGCTGAAGACAAACTAAGTTATGGTGGTCTGGCAGAGCGCTGAGGGCGAGCCGACTGATATACAACGCCTGGACATATGGTCCCCCCCCATCAGGGCCTCTCTCAGCCACTTTCTCATGTCCTGGCTTCTGTGTGTGTGTGTGTGTGTGTGTGTGTGTGTGTGTGTGTGTGTGTGTGTGTGTGTGTGTGTGTGTGTGTGTGTGTGTGTGTGTGTGTGTGTGTGTGTGTGTGTGTGTACTTCTGTCTGTGTATGTGTCAGAGGGGGTACTCCCAAGAAGAATATTTATAGTGTGAATTTTTATGCTTGTTTGATAACTCATTGGAACAGAGAAACAGGGAACTGGCATAGAAACACAGGGAGTGGAGGGGGGCAAATGGGGGGGGGGGGGGGGGAGGTGCTGGTTGATGCTTACTGAAAGCGACAGAGGAGAGAGGGCTGCAGGCATTGTCTTTCCAGCTGACCCCAATACAGAATCCTTTCTGACACGTCCTACAAGACATGGAGTAACTGAGTAAATCAGGCCAACCTGGCTGTGGTGTAGCAGGGACTGCACCATGACAGATGCAATATGGAAGAGAACCACATGGTATCATGAAGAACTCAGTATTATGAATAACATAAACAAGAATGTGAAAGAAAGAAGTTTGAAGACCTTTATGCACTTTCAAATCTCATATTGCAAAAGTGCTATTAATTTGCTGAGAAGTGGAGGATTAAATAGTAAATGTAAAGTGTGTAAAGCCTGAGTGAGGTTTGAAGCTAATTGTTTGGGTCAGGATGGGAGCGTGGGGACGGATGGCTTCCGTGTCCCACCAACAAGGCTCTCGGTAACTGAGCCGGCGAGGGGGAGAATGGGCCCACTACAGGGCCACACAGCAGGCTCAAACAACACTTATTCTACTGGCCAAACTGTCAGCCAGAACAACTTCATTGTGCCCAAAATTGGAGTTGAAAGCAAGGCAGAGACTTTGGAGGGGGGCAGTGGGAAGGTTGGGAGAAAGAAGGGGAGGATGCAAAGAGAGAGAGGGAGAGAGGAAAGAGGGGGTCTGTGGGAAACCGGGGGACTGGAAAAGGGGGAGTACCAGAGAAAGTGCAGTCTTGGGGATGAATAGGGTCAGACGGTGTGAGTTCATTTCAGTGAGGAGAATTCCCACAGATCCTACACAAGGGGCAGACGACCAGGAGCAAGGCAGAGGCTCGAATGGAAATGTATTAAAATGCATTCTGGGGATGAACTGTGGAAGTTCTGTATTCCAGTGTCTGTGTTGCCACCATATTTTTCACACTTTTCAACCATGATAAACACAACATAACTAGCTGATAGGGCTACATACAGAATGTCAGAAATGTGCCACTAGTGTGTACTTACTTTACTACTGCCCTAAAGTTTTTTTTTTAAACATTTTTTGGAGGCCTAATTGCAATTTCTCCTCCTGTGTTGCTGTTCTGTGCAGCCCCTCCCCTAATATCGCATGCCAATATTAGATCATATATTTGAGCACATGTAATAAAAAACTATGCCACACACATAGGCTTCCCACAAGAATTGGATACCTCCTCGCAGGATTTCCCTGCCTTGGACCCCAGGAGGGAGCCCAGTCACAGGCTTTGAACTGTGATTTGTATGTAGTGCAACAGAAAGCCCCTTTGGACTGACACTAAACCAGTCTAAATCAGTCCAATGCTGATTTACGTCAACATTCTCCTCTTTGTCTCTCCTCCCTTCCTGCTGGCTATTTGAAATTCATCTTCCTGCCCTCAGTAATACTGCAAAAGAGTGAAGAAGTTAACTTAGTCACACCGAGTTTAGGGAGCAGAGGAAAGTCTGTGAATCTGTGTGTATGTGTGCGTGTGTGTGTGTGTGTTCACTCTCGCATGTGGTTTGCTCTTGAGAGAGTGTGTGTGTGTGTGTGTGTGTGTGTGTGTGTGTGTGTGTGTGTGTGTGTGTGTGTGTGTGTGTGTGTGTGTGTGTGTGTGTGTGTGTGTGTGAAAAATGCAGAAATGCACACACACTCCTGTTTGATCCAGAGCTAGCCCTACAGCTCCCAGAGACTCAACAAAAGGCCTCCTCTATCCATTGTATGAGCAGTGTGTTTCCCAGGAGAGCTCGGGCTCAGTGAGAGAAGGGCCCCAGATCGCTTTCTCCTGACATGGATGTTTATTCGCTCTATGGTCCAGCAGAACACCCTCAAAAAGGACTGGCCCTAGCATTTTGACGTGCATGACACATAGTTTGGGAAAAGGGAAGAGGGGCTGAGCGTGAACATCTTGACAGATGAACTGACAAACAAGACAGACCGATAGAGAAAGGGCCTGTCTACGAAGGTGTTCTCTGTGCCCTCCTATGAAAAAGAATATTCATGGTCTCTGCCACTTTATTTGCTCCTTGTCTTTACACTAGTCAGCTTTCTTGTCAACCTTGTTCATGAATGTAGATCCACCCAGTGGGTGGGTAGAGATTTCCCCCTGATCTTGACAAGCTCTCCCATCCCTGACTGCATACTAATTTCTCCAGAACTACTGGACCAATGTAAAACAAATACAAATTGCCAGGGCTGCTTTTCATTGCTTGAGAGGCAGGGTCTTAGGAGGTTAGCAGAAAGTAGCTGTCTATTGTGTGTCTGTAATTAATCAGATTGTCTGCTGTGGACAGAGAAGCTTACAGGGACGACCGTTGTAGTTGGCTATATGATATCTTTAGAAATCTGTCAATATGCCAGAGTTTAAAATCTGAGCGAATGAAGGGAAGTGTAAAAAAAAAAAAAAAAAAACATTCATTCACCAGTCAATTAAAAGTCCATCAAACGTGCAATGCGATCAGTCGGGTAATAACTGATTTCTGACAAAGACCTCTCTGTATTTTACTTTATAGGCAATGATCTCTCCTCAACTGCTTTCTCTTCACCAGTTGTCTTTATCTAAGAGTTTTGAACGCTATCTATCAAAGTACTCCACTTTCTCCGGCAATATCTAAAAGTTTCGTTGAGATTGAGAATGCCTGCGGGGTTGACCATAGATCTCAGTAGAGCTGCAGAAGGCGACGGTTGAAAACAAACATGTTAGGCTGTTATCCATCTAATCTGTTGAACACCATTATCGTCTAAGATAACGCTATACCCCCCTCCATACCCGTATGCACCCACCCTCCAAACCAGACTTACTCTCTCCCTCTACACCCTTTGAGGTAAAAGCTTGTGTGTTGAGGCTGAGAGTGAATGTAAGCCATTGTTATGGTGTAACCGGACTCCACAGCAGGTTGTTTGATCCGGTTTGTGGCCTGAAAAGCCGTTTTTTTCTTCTTCTTTTTTTAACCACCACATCAGCTGAGAGGTTCAGACAACAGACACTATTTGTGGAGTCCTCTGTCTGTCTGCTTCTTTTTTCTTTCTTTCTCCTTTTTCTTCGTCACTTTGTCCCTCTTTGTCAGTCTAAATCTCTCATCCAGCTTTAGATTTGAGTCCAAAGCTTTAATTACCATAAAGAGGAGCGTGCCCTCATTCACATACTGTACTTACACACGAACATATGCTTTTAGACACACTCTGTCGCTCTCTATTTCTCCCTCCTTCTCTCTCCCTTTTTCTTTAAACAGGATCTTCTTGTACCTCTCTCTCTGCACAGACACTGGGATTATATTTCTCGTTCGCACCTCTGGTATGGCAAAAGCAAAAGAAAATGTCACTGAAAAGTGTTTAAATGAAAAAAGTGGTAAATAAAATGTAGTAAGTTGTTTTTGTTTGCCCACAACACTCCCCGTGATACATCCAAGCTCTTGTGGTGTACCTGTTTACCCAACATCATCCCATTATTTACATTACAACATAGACCAGGCCGCCGTATTGTCGTAACATGTTTTGGGTGCTTACTTGCACTCCTACGCTTTTGTTACTGTTTAGACCCATTGTATTCTCAATTTATGATCTGTTTGGCGTTCAGTGTGGACAATGTGCATGCAAATATCCTCGTCCCATTATGCCGGCTGTCTTTGTACGTCAGCTTTCTTCCCTAAGAGGTATAGATGAAGAGTTGGAGGGGGGATGGAATGGCGCTGTATGTTTTTGGAGGGATATTTGTACACACACACACACACACACACACACACACACACACTCACCCATCTGTGCCCCAAACCCATTTCAGACGTGAGAAACTGTACCTTAATTTGCATAAGAATAATTGAAACTTCAAATTAGCCTTCCAATCAAAGAGGATCCTTTTTTTCAGCATATGTGCAGACATTGAGCACTGCCATACTGGAGCATATGAAAGGAAGGGCAAAAGAAGCACGGTTGGGAGGGAACGCGTCATAAAAGATTAACCCTTTCATTTCCTCAACTCAAGAGTAGAAGATTGATGTGCCTTTTTATTGCAAATATAACTTGATATACAGTAAAACAGACTTTTGAAGAGAAATAATAAACCATTTCTTCTCTAAATCAAGAGATCATATGACTGCCTAGTAGGGGGAAAAAATCTGATTGATAGGTATTTACTTTTGAAAGCTTTAGGTGCACTGTGTTATGTGCACGTTTACACATCTATATTCACCTCAGTGCCATTGGGCGCAGGCCAAGAGAGGGAGTGTTATTAAGTAGAGTGTCCGTGCGTGTCAGTGTGGATGTGTGCGAATTGAGGGTTTACCCACATTAAACCATTAAAGCAAGTGCAATGTTGAATTATTGATAATGGCTAATGAAAAGGATCAGGATAAACTACAGGCTTAACCAAGGCCCTGAGGGCTAACTCACACTTCATTCATTTTCCCTGTTCAACATCTATTTTAGGTTTTCTCAGACAAGTTTTAACTGGTGCAAGCATACGAGGTATTCTGTCTGTATCTTATTGTTCCAGTTACATTACAACCCACTGCAGTTAAGAGCAATGGAGGCCCCAACACTGGACAAGATAGCAGCTGTGTTCTTCCAGGCCTACCCAGCTGACAATCAGAGAGCCTTTTTTGAGGCTGAGCCAGTTTTCGGGGAGAATAAGGGACAGGGATTCAGTTTTGGGGGAAGGGGACAGAGATTGGGGGTTGAGGGTTTGGGGGATGGGGGGGGCTCGGGCGCCAGCCCCTCTGAAGCGCTCAGCATCCCCCCGCTTATGGGATGGCGGATGTGTCTGGGGGTATCCATGACAACACTGCTGCATGCCAGGGACATACCACGGCAACATGGACTAGAGTTAGTGTGTGTGTGTGTGTGTGTGTGTGTGTGTGTGTGTGTGTGTGTGTGTGTGTGTGTGTGTGTGTGTGTGTGTGTGTGTGTGTGTGTGTGTGTGTGTGTGTGTGTGCGCGTGCGTGCGCGCGTGTATCCATTAAGGCCCACATATCTCGGTGACATTAATATTCACTCAGGCAGGCAGGGAAGCTGCTGCAGCCTCTATCAGTTTGCTGTTAGACAGGCATGTATCACAGACCTTTATTTCAGCCTTTGACTGAGAGGCTCAACATGAATATGTCCACTGTATACATGCTGGCCATGACACAGTTGTCAAGAAAAGCGCGTATTTTATACTTTCACAGTCACAGAGAGGTGCACCCTCACATTCACTCAGGTCATGAAGCACAGGTCAGGACTCCCTGACTCTCTAAAAAGCATGCACACACACAGACACACACTCGCATACACACACACACACAGTGACTTACAAAATCACACTCGTAGCTCTTGCACAGATCAAGCTGTGTTATAATAATCCCATTTGGGACGGCCTGGATTCTCACTCAGAAAGTACCCACATAATGATGCTCTGATGAGTTCCTGTGTGTCTGTTCAAGAGAGAATGTAAGCTGCTTTATGTGTCACGGGTTATATAGTGTTTTTTCTTTTTTTTTAAACCCACATCCCTGCCCACACACACGCTCACATACACATGCATGTAGACTCAAACTCAGATCCTGTGGGAGTGTATTTTTAACCCCGACTGCCTGTGCATTTGCTGAGGGGTTAAAGGGCCGAATGGTGAATCAAGTAAATAATTCACAATAGCTGAAACTCTTTCGATGTAACCTCAGAATGAATGGGGGAGGGAGCCCAATGAGAGTTGCGTGATGGCACAAAGTAGTCCTGTTCATTCCTGCTTAGTGTTTTGAGTTAACTGCACAAAGTAGAGAGAAACAAGTAGGTCAAAGAGCAAAAGCAATAAGTCATCTTGGACTCTCATCGTCTAATAAAGCCTGATTCTTAGAGAGGTCTGTAAAATGTTATGATACCTTGCATGTATGTGTACTTGTTTCAGTGTATTTCTACGTCTACAGCACTAAACATTACGCCTATCCTGTCTTTCTAGGTTGGATGGAGACCTCGTAGATCATGACTCAGAAACGAATGGCATAATATGTGGAGTCTTCAGGCTAAAGACGTCAAGGATATTCAGCTGATCTCAGAGGTGACTGCGCTCTCTCCTTTCAAGCATCACGATTTCTGCCATCTTGTAATATGGGCTATATTTTACGAATTCCCTGCTATGGATCAGCAGTCTCTGCATCCTTTTTCTCAGTGAATTCTATATGAATGTGTCTGCATTTTGACTGACATTGCTTCTGTCAAACGGCTGATTGAAGGAGACACAGAGAGAAATGCTGTGCTAATGAAATCGTCTGACCCACATCTTTTAGTGCTATCCATTTCTCCAAAGACACTGAAAGGGCATTTATACAGGTAAACCATGACTGGTCCCTGAAGTGAAAGAGGTTTTTTTCTGAAGGAAGAGTAGCATCCATTATTTACTATACTGGGGTTGCTAGACACTTAGGAGATAATGCAGTGTTTCAACCATACAAAACATAGAGCCTCCTTGGTGCTGGCGAGGCCATTGTTGTGTGTTTTGAACATGTCTGTTTCCATCCATACTGACAGATGAAAAAGAATATGTCTCCCTAAGGTTCAGAAGCATGGACAGAGATATAGAGAGAAAGTAGGAGAGGGATAAAATATGATGGTGGAGAGATGTTTTTGTGTGTGTGTCAGTCATAGCTGCATGCGGTGCATGTTTGGTATTAATATCTGTATATTTGTATACGTGTGTCTATTTATTGCCCCCAGTCTGTTTGTTGGCATCTCTATGTGTCCAAAGTGACCCGATCCTAGATTATATGATGTAAATGATGTAGTCATACACGTGTTTATACCTGTATGTGTGCATGCATGTGTCTTCATCAGGTTTCTCCTGCACTGAGTCTGTATCAGCAGTCTCTTTCAGTTCTGATAGGCTTCAGTTGAGTGTTATTCTCTGCAGATTAGCAGCAGCATCAGTTGCCTCCTCATGGAGAGTGGAGGCATCTGACTGCACTCTACTGGGAATAGTTAGCAGAAGGAGAGCAAGGCATACAACTCTTCTACCCTGTTATCAGACTTGGGCAACACAAGGCACTACTTTCTGCCTTTGTCAATTTCCCGAGGGATACTTTGACATGAAATCCTTTTTTGTGGATGAGGGGAGACCACTCCCAAAAAATCCTGTATTTTTCCACATAAATGCGCATCGTGATGGAGCATGACAACTATCCATGTTTGTGGATCTGGTCTGGGGAAATCTGGGTCTACTGACATTGAAAAATGCACAAGATTAGAATGACAAAAAAAATGTATAGTTTTTTAAAATCCTACGTATGTTATTTAGTGAATTACAACATGTGTTGAAACTTATTACACTTTAAGCAATATTATTTTTTTCATGTTTTGGCTCATGTTCCTGTAATATATTAGAATTCATTTTCACTAGTGTTATTGCTAAGGCGCCAGGACAATGACATTACTAAACACAGATTGTGTGAAGCAAGGCAAAAATTGATGATCAGAAAATTTTAACCACCACCAATAACGACCAGTTTGAATCAGTCAAACTGGGTCAATCAAAAAGAAAGAAATACAAGATAAATTTACAACAAACATGTTGCAATGCCCTGTGGGTCCGCTGTGAAGCAGAATACAAATGCTCTACAGTTGATTTAGTCAATAAAATTGTTTCACAACTGACTGAGTGTAGGAAACATGCAAAAGGTCTGAGAGTAGATCATTTTGTGAAAGTACCTACTTCTGCAACAGATTTTCATGTATAGTGTTGTTTGCACTGGTTTTGTGCAGCATTGTTGCAGCTATTTTTAAATCACCTTATAAACATCAAGCTCAATCTGCCTGTTCAACTAGTGAATGTCAAATGCTTTGTTTGATGTAACCCAAATATCGGAGGCACTGAGAACCATCAGCAAATCCCTGGACACACACACACACACACACACACACAGCTCCACACATTGCACAACTGCAGTGTCAGCAGAGAAGATGAGGAGGATGCAGAGAGAGGCACATGTAGCTTTGACGAAGATCAGCTGCCACAGATAGACAGGCAGGCCAGGAAGGCAGTGTGTGCCCTTGAGGTGCTGTGTGCAGGCAGCGTGGTTTGCTTGGCTTGTCTGAATCCACCTCCCTTCATCTTTTGCATTTGGGTTGAGTTTGGGTGTTGATGTCCCAGGGACCCCCTGCCAACCCTGAACTGTTCTATACTGTCAGACAAACATCAGAGAGATTTGTTAAAGGAGACAACGTGGCTAAAACAGTACTTTTGTATTTTTTTTAAATCCTTGGAAAAAACTGAGGGTAGTTGCTGACTTTTAGCAACTTTCAAGAGATTTCAGGTGTCTGATACGGTAAATCAGCAAATACATTTAGAGCAAACCTTTAGGAACAAGTCCGTCATGGGATCTTGAAATGACGTGTTGGTTTTCTTTTGTTGTCTTATGCAGACAATGACACTGAAGATTTAACTGAGCCAGTCGGACATCCTTGCTGTCTCAAATGATACCAGCTGTTCTGTACAGCCTATAGATTCATGTTGGACTCCAGAATACCTTTCATGCTTGTCAACACACTCTATAGTTTCAGAGAAATGTAATACCATAATGTCTTTCTGGAGGAAGGAGTGTCAAGTATGGCAAGAGTAATGGAGAAAGGGCTGGAGGTGCAGGTAACCCAGGTTAGGCCGGGTGTAAAGGGGATCCGATAAGGCGTTCCCCAGACCCTACAGTCTCCCAGTCTCTATGAGAGAATAATAAGCAGCTGTAAGCCTGAGACACTCCCAGGCCTGTGTCCTCAGCTACAAAAACTTTCACCGTAGGTCTTATCAGGTTCTAAGGATATCACGTAAGACAATACATGTGAGAAGTGCAGTGCGAACAATGGGAGGAAAGTGCAGCGTGATATGAGGGGGACTAATGTCAGCGGCTATTGTTGAGGCCTTTGTCACTGTCAAGTACACCGGGAACTCACAGCTCACTGAACTCCTTTCATTCAAGGATCTTGCTTTGGGATGTGATGAAACTCTACAACAAGTGCTGTCCCTCAGCAAAGGCAGATTGTACACACAGAGGTTATGTTTTTGTTGCAGAAAAACTGCAACTAACAGGTTGCTGTAAGATCCCTTCTGGCTGGGAATAATTACTTGGTTTCACACATATAGTTTCTAAGAAAATATTTGCTGTAGAAAGTGTTGTTACACAGGATGTGATGCAAATCCACCAACGGTTCTTCATGGAGCTTTGATGTAATAATATGTAATAGTAGGCCAATTATTATTAAAGATTCATGGAATGTCTTTGAGGTGTTTTAATTATTTGTGTATTCTCTCTTTTTAGGTCAATTAGTCATCCTGATCAACTAGAGAAGAGCCTGAATTTCATCAAGATAGGAGCATCAAGATGTCCACTCATAACTCCCTTAAGCTTCACATTACTCTACAACACTTGAACCTGCACTGTACTCTCATTTCTAGTATTTATGTCAACTGGTTATATAATACTGTACTACCGGTCAAACAGACAAATACTGTGACCTTGCACTAATTTATTTTAAATGGGAGAATACTTATGTTGAAAATATTTTGATTCACATTGAAACTTGTATTCATTTCATGTAATTGATTGAGTCTAACAAGTACATTTTTTGACAGCTAAATAAAGGCTTTTTTTTTCTTTTAAGTGATGTTTTAGTGTGAGTTATTTCCTCCTTTCTGTGTAGTGCTTTGGCACTCCAGGTAAAAAACAATGTGCTTGACATAATTGGGTCCTATTTGGCAATGAAAAGAGCACGCATGCTGATAAAAGCTAGAAGGGTGATCAAAGCACCATGCGTCCCGATCAAAATCATACACCTGACACAGTTGTAGTTTATCCTGACAGACTAACGAAATGTGGGGAAACAGGTTCAGACAGTACCAAGAAGCCTCCCTGTTTAAAATCCCCTCCATTTCACAGTGTGTGCTGTTTTTGGTGTATTACTATGTCTGCCAAATAAAATGTACCTGTGTGTGCAAAATATGGAACAACAATTAAAGACTAGAATGATGCTATTATGCTTCTTTTCCACATCTACTTTTGTTGCCTTTTCCTCTCCATGCTGCATGTCAGGTTTATGTTTTTGAAAGAAAAGAACAAGCTAACTTTTGTATTCCTGTCAAAGTTTCCCTAAAATTATATTTAAACTACAACAAGACGGAACAAAAGTAGGATCATAACGTCTTTGACACATTATTTCCTTTGAGAAAGAAGCCTCATTTGTCTCCCTTTTTCTATCTTTCATTACTCTCCATCTTTTAGGTCCTCTCCATTTTCCCTTCTCCCTTCTAATCACATTAATTATCTGTCCCTCCCTACTTAACATTCATATTCACTATTTTTCTCACGCTTACCCCCATCTTCATTTCCTTTACCAGCATCACTCTTCCCTTCTTTCCTACAACCGTCTTTCAGTCCTGTCTGCCCCCCCTAGTCTTCCCCCACCCTCATCCATTCTCTCTCTCTCTCTCTCTCTCTCTCTCTCTCTCTCTCTCTCTCTCTCTCTCTCTCTCGTCTTCCTCTCCCTCTCAGATGTCAGATCACAGTCTACTCTTCCGCTTGCCCTGTCATCACATTTTTCACACAACCCCATCCCTTAATTGGGCCTGTATCATCATATCATATCATGTAGAATATCTGATCACAGCAAGAGATGAAAGATGGCCTCCACCTATCCCCTCACAGACAGACAGACAGACACAAACACACACAAACACACACACACACTGTAGACAAACGCACACACGTCAGTGGTCGTATTGGACATGAATCTGGGCTGATGGCTGTGTCTGTGTACATTTTTACACACAGTGTTTGCACCAAGTTGTCGATGTGATTGTTACAGTGTGACAGGTGAGGTGGTGTGTATTCCGAGAGTGTCCACTGATGTTTGTATCAACTGCTAGTGGCTTTTGTGATGAGACAAAGGATGCCCTGGAGCCAGCAGTGTCACATCTACAGGTAACTAGCAAAAGGAAAAGGAAAACATCAACAAAAAGTGTCTCAGGAGTGCTAAAATAGCTCCAACATGTCTTGGCATCAACTTGAAGGATGCAGCACGAAATCTTCTGCAAGATATCCAGTCTTTCCTGCTGCTGACAGAAAATGCTTCAAAAAATACTGAGAAAATTAGCCATATAATGAAATAAACTGCTATTGGTTTCTGGTTTATACTGTATTTATGTTCCCCAATGGTTACCTCAATCCAGATAAAAAAAAGTGGCAATGACACAGAGGCCACATCTACAGAGTTTAGCATAAAACTGAACCTCTACTGTCAAGCATATGGTGTTGCACAGCTGCACAGTCTTAATCTACTTTTCCTTAAGACTCAAATTCCGAACAAATCCTAATTTTAGCTGTATTAGCATTTTGTCATTTCTTTCATACTAAATGTTATCATGATCATGTAATTTTGGATAGTCAAGAAACATCTATGAAAGAGCAAGTGTTTACACTTGAACATTGATCTTAGAGTACATGCATAAACAGTTAATTTACGTTGGTTCTTGTACCACTGTTTGCAGGTCTGGCCTGAATCAAATGCAGGACATTTTCAGCAACAGAAATGCTTTAATATATATGAAGGTGGTCACAAAGCTAATTAAGTAGAAGTTTTACAACATTGTATACTTGTGTGTCATGTGTGTGAGTTGTGAGCAGTTAAACTAAAATGATCCACTATTTCCAAAGAAAAAGGAACAAAGATTAGAGAGGTATAAAGAAAATCATAATTTCTGTGTGTATATGTATAAATATATTCACAGAATGCACACAGATGCTTATGGAGAAACAATTGTCCATTTAATTACTGTTGTGTTTACAGTACATACAGTATGCTGTTTCACTAAGTGGGTCTGAAGGCCTAAAAAAGGTAAAATGTCAAAAGACCACTATGTGCGCAGATGAAGTTTCATTTAGGAAGTATTGGTATTTAACTTTTCTAATTGAAAACCAAATGCAGTAGTCAGTGTGTTGCTGTTCTAAATGTTATCTACTCTATAACAACGCTGCACAGAGCCCTGCTTTGAATAAACCTTTTTTTTCTAATAAATGCTTCATTTACTGTATACCCACAGGAATAGCGGACTCAAAATATTTCCACATTTATTGGGTAACTAAGGACTGTAGTTTAAATTAGAGCACAATATAAGTCAAATGCCTGTTTATGGTGGGTTTTGTCAGTTTAAACAAATCCACACATCAACTTTTAGTAGAGTTTTAGACTTACCTTATGATTATTTTAATATAATTACTGTAATTGAACTACTTAGGATTTGGACTACTTAGAAATTGTTAACATCATGGTTTGTTTAACTCTTAGAGCCCAGAGACCAAAGTAAGTTGAAATCCCCTTTCTGTTTTTTCCTGACATGACAAGAATACTAATGTTTTAATGAGCCTGGGTTCCAGCATGAGACTACGTTTGTCATTTAGATCCTGGGCTGGAAAACATGCAAAACCATTCGGGGTCTCACATACACTGTACATACACACAACACAATTTTGTATCTGGATGACACTTAATTTATAACATAGCTTTATCCATTACAGACAATGTTCATCACATATCATATTGCATCACATTAGCTGGTCGATGAAAGCAAAGTGAAATCTAATAGAGACAGATTCAAACATGTGAAGACATGGGCCTAGTTTATTAAATAGGTCTTCCTTGAATCACAATGCAGCTGTCTACATCTTTCAGTACAATTGAATTGAGCCAAGAGCATTTGGGAACCACAAAGATCTCAGATGACACTTACTCAGCATTGATCTCCCGAAGGCAGTAAAAAATAAATGCATGAATTCTACTATTGATGCAGAGCTAAAAAAAAAAATCAAAATGCTTGTTTTTACATTAAGGTGTTTTTTGGCCCAGGAACATGACCTTGGATGCTGCTGGCAAAGAAAAGTAAAGACTAAAACTTCTAAACTCCATTATGTGATAGAACTTTTTTGCTCCTTTCTTTGTCTGCCTGCTCTTTTTTTTTCCACTAGACGGCACAGTATTTCACTTTTATCTACAGATAGCAGGACTTTGTGTTATCTTATTTTGTTTGGGAGAAGATTCACAAGTACTATCCGCCCCATGATCCCAACAGACGACAAGATACAGAACTCCAAGTCTGGAAACTTCACAGTGAGAAAAATGAGGTCTTACTGAAACTACCTTTGGTGTGTGTTTAAATCTCTGGTTAAAGAAGATCTGGAACCCAAAGAGGCTGCCGGCTACATAGTGTTATGGCGCTATAAAATGCATTACAGAGATGTGAGCAGATTTTTAAAAAGCTGCTTGTTTAAGATCACATCTGAAATCTGCTGCTGGAAACTGGCGTTTGATTGGATTATTCAAGGTTGTTGAGGGTTAAAGGGGCTTTACTGAAAAAGCAGATATTTTCAAATAAAAACAATGTCACAAATGAACTGTGTTTCACCGACTTTTCAGTCCAAATCAACCTAAATAGCTTATTCTGCAAATCAGCTGTTCCCAATCTTTTCCTCCACAGCTATAGGTGGCTATAGTTGCAAAGTGTGAAAGAAATGTACCTGCCCACTAGATGTTGGAATAGTACATCTGATTAGGGATTATACAATAACAAACTTGTCAATCGGCTACTTATGGGCTACTGTAAGGCAGGTGATACCAACAATTGTTACCTCCCACCACTACCATTACATTTTTATTTTATTTATTTATTTTATTCTCATGCCAATCTACTGCCCAACACTCCACTCCAGTAGGTGGCGGTAAGGCGCCTTTACGTTGGTTTGCCAATAGCCAAAAAGAACACAAGAGAAGAAGAAAAAAAAGGTAAGAGGTCACGTGGGAAATATTAAATGAAATCTAGACACAACGAGTAGAGTTAAATGAAAAGACAAATCTAATGGATAATAAAAGACCGAAAAAGCGAACAGGTGGAGCATAAAAGGTCAGCGAGAAAAAAGAAAATTACTTGAGGCTAAAGTTGCAAAATGTTTAAAGATAACCAATTTCTAATTAAAAAATAACGTCCTAGCTGTCGATGTAAGTGTCATGCAAAAACATGCTGTTTCAGCAGTTATGGGAGTACGCGGGCACCAAATAAAGAGGAGCAAAGAGTAACGTTAACAGGACACACAGAGTAACAGCAAGTTGGAGGCTGAGGAGGCCGAGGACCTCAGGTGAGACTGATAGTGCTAAACTAGCTGATGTAGTGACAGGCTAGCCAGTTAGCAGCAGAGCTGCCAATGAGGAATAATCGAGGCCATTCGAAGCATCAACGACAACACAATTTGTCAAACTGTCTTCAAAGTTGTGCTCATTATTTACTGATATTGTACTTCACTTTTCTAACATTGGCTAATGAAAGATGAGGACAAAATAAATAAATAATAATAATAAAATAAATAGGCTACAAACTGTGAAATAATTTCATCATATATATTACAGCGGTTGCCCATGAAAATGAGTCCAGACGAAATTTGCCGGGGCTGGAATTAGTTTCTAGTCCGATCCTGTCCACAGCCCTGTCCGACGAACTCAAGCACTGCTTCATCGACCCCATCTGTCATGTTCCAAGAGTGGTCCTTTAAATTGATTTAAAACTGAATGTTACTGTACAAAATATACAAAAGTGGATAATGTAACAAAACAATCATTTATACAATTCATTTCAACTATTTCCATTGTCTTTAGCCAACCATTTAGACTTCTCTGATTGTTATCGATATTGTTTTCACACATCCTCAATTGCAACAGTGTTTAAATGTTACAGCTGACTCAATATGGGGGATCTTGTTTGTTATTGTAATTATTTTTTTCTCTAATTATTTGAGAGCTACTGCACAATCTTTCCACGTACCCATAGCAACTTTAGAAACACACCCTGAGGTACCCGTCCCCTGATTGGGAATCGCATAGACAATCTCTGCAAGACAAAGTTGGTGATCTGACTTTCTCTTCTCCCAGCAGCCCACTAGCTCACACTGCCATGACATGCCGAGGCTGCCTAGTTGAAGCTGGACAGAAGACATTGCTTGTAACATGAAGTGCGAATGGACATTTGTTTGCGTGTGTGGACATGTGTGTGAATGTGTGTGTGTGTGTGTCTTTCTCTTTGTGCTCAGCCGAGAGTGATTGATTTTGAAGTGTAGAATCTTGACGGAGTGTTCGGCTATCCCAGGAGGCACGAGACCACAGGGCCGAAACAAACGAGCAGCCATCACTTTCTTCTTCTATACTTTTTTCTTTCTCTCTCCCCGTTCTCCTCTGCCCTCTCTCATTCCCCACATCCGTCCTCCCCCCCTTTCAATCCAACCCCCTTTCCTCCCTGCTATTTCTCCCCACCTCTCAGATGGGTTTATTGATATGTAATATTGATATTTATTGCTGGCTAAAATGAGCCGCCGTCTTGCAGGTGGTGGGTGGGGATTCCTGATGTGGGTCAATAAGAGACAGACATGCCTGGTGATTTGCTTTGAGGGAATTCACAGCTGCTGTAGCTTATACTGCTGAGATGCAGCCCATGTCAAACTCTCATCCATAGGAAGAAAAAAAAAACAGCAATGTGGAATGGAAGGGTTTAAATAGAATAGCTTTTTTTTTCTCTCTACAATTTGTTCACTCACCTATCACTTACTGTCCACAGCTATGTG
The DNA here is from genome assembly GCF_023349555.1 of Cebidichthys violaceus. NCBI lineage: Eukaryota > Metazoa > Chordata > Actinopteri > Perciformes > Stichaeidae > Cebidichthys > Cebidichthys violaceus. The sequence goes on along the minus strand of NW_027176975.1, from coordinate 9,733,561 downwards.
TATTTACAGTATAGGTACTGTACATGGAAGGGAGTGATATGTGCAGTAGCAAGTGAATCCATAAGTGCTCCTTCTGCCCTCCATCATGCGTTTGTGGCTGCCTGAAAACTATATCAAAGGTGAAAATATGGAATTCAATTTTCATCAACGCTTATGAAGCCATCATGGCTAGGCTACAAAATACATATTAATTTCTTTAAATTACAATGATGATTGACAGTATATTTCCTAAACAAAATGGGAAAAAAATCTTTGGAACCAGCACCAAGGAGAGCTCTGTCAGATCCTGGTGAACCAACTCAATATAGCTGTGCAAACTTCAGATTTGAATTTGTGAATTGCTGCCAATTGTGTCGTATCTTCAACCTGCTGGTTGTCACAAGGACTACGGGTAACTAAACAAGAGGCAGTGTTCCTCTCTGCTCTGCCATTAGTGATGTCGTGTCACGCGCTCCTGGGGCTCCGGCTTTGTTTTCCCATCATGCCCTCACTGCCTGCTGGTTGGTTTAAACAAGCAGTATTCTTCTTCTGCCTTTCAATTATACCATGCCCCGCAGCACCACCCTGCACCCTCCACATACACCAAGACAGGAGCTAAGAGAGTAGGAGGGAGTGATTTGAATTTGGCGTTTACAATAATGGGTGTTTTGCGTTGGAGTTTTGGGTATTGGTATTGTCATTGGTTGGTTCTAACTTCTTTTATGAAAAGATATTTTCTGTATTAAGTTTTGTTTAGAGTGGCACACCCATACAGAGGAACTGGAAAGATGTAGAAATTAAGCCTTGAAGGAAGACCTGAAGTCAGTCATGCCCATTTTGGGGGTGAATCCCAGGCTGTGAAACAAAGTAACTAGAGAGTTCAAAAGTAAAAATATATTTCCTAATTTTATCCCACTAAAATGTTCAGTCTCACTACTTAATTGCCCACAACTTCTTTCACTGCTTTCCCACTGTCTCGTCAGTCCATCTCTCCTTGTCTCTGAGTCCCACGGCAGCTAGACACGGGTCAAGTTCTCCTATTGAAAGGGTGAGATGGAGGCTAAGACCTGGCAACCACAAAAGCAGGCCGTCTAGACAAGGCCCCGTAGCCCTGACCCCAGTTACACCCTGTCCCCCCAGGGGCCTATAATACCTTTTGTTTCCATGTTGATAAATTCTATTTCCTGTCGTACAAGCCACACAACAAACACTGTGACATCCAAACTTTGAAACTTGGACTACAAGCATGTACGTAGCAATAAGTGAGTTAGTGACTTTCAGAGTAGAAATAAAATGGAGGCTGTATTTTACAGATATGATGACAACATTTAGAGAATATCACTATTTATTAACGTACATTAACCAACAAAATCATCCACATAGTAAATGCTGCTTATTTGTTGTACGAACAGTTTGGAGAAATGTGGAACAATAAGTGGTGATAAAGAATAAAGTAATTTTTTTTTATTTGGTTAACTAATTTGTTTCAATGTGGGTGATGCGAATATGTCAGATGTTATGTTGACTTAGGGTCCTTGGTTCCCATAGACGCATGTCTGGATTTTGGGGTTTGGGGGGGTGCAGTTTGATGATTTAGGCATGAATTATCATCTCCTCACATGGCGTAAATTAACATACAGGTTTAGAGTACACAAGAGCAGGCCACTTCTATTCAATGGCCCACAAGGGAACACGGTCTGCTGGCCTGAGACTCCTCGTAGTGTCTGCTCGTGGCGAGGTGCTATGCTAATCAGTTGCTTGCACTACATGTGTGCATCAATATGTTGTTATATTGTCTACATGCCGAAACCTATTATCGGACCAGGAAAAAACACTTTTATAAGACAAGGATGTGAACAAAACCTTTTATCAGTAACCGAAAGGTGAGAACAATTTTAAAAAGGGATACATTTTGGTGTCTACAGTGCATAAATAAATGAGTGTCATCATTCAAAATCATGTCATCTGCAGTTAGTAACCATCTCATATTGGCTGGGACTCTCTCAGAATAGTAGGCTGAATATGTAATAAAGCACATAATGAATGATTGAAAACAAAGCATAATATAGCAGTTTATAACCACAAAACTGCATAAATGCTATAAATGGGCAAAACATTTTTAGGGTGCTTTTAAAAAAAATAAACATTTTACTTCATATCTGTGTTGATGATGTGTAGGGCTGCACCTACCAATTTTTTAAAATCAATTAATCTTATGATTATTTTTTCAATTACTCGATAAACGACTAATTCATTGATTATTCTAAACATTATTTTATAAATTACCGATTCATATGATTATTTTACCCAAAATCAAAAACCAAAACTTGTCTGATTAATATTTCAATTGTTTTATCTAATCATGTTCTCTCAAAAACAAACAAATGTAACAAGATAACGGACCTTTTTTGTCAGATGCCTGATCAGAAAAATACTGGACCTCATGTTCAAAAGTATTGGTGTGACACACAGATTCATTTAATCACTGTATGTTATAACTCTTTCCCTGAATTGGAAAATCTGTATTTTACTTTTAAAACTAAATTGAATCACTGGAGTAAAATGCAGTTACGGTATTGAAAAGTATTTTTGCATCAGTGTGGGGCAAGGGAAATAATTTAAATGTTCATAAACTTTAACAAGTCTGTAACGCCATTTTCTCACTCATACATGACTGTTAAATTATACAGAATATAACAGTCAAATAACAACATTAGATGACGCATGGTGTAACATTGCATTGCCAAAAACAGCAGCGGTGCAGAAATTACTTTTAGCATTGGGGCGATGAAGAAACATTCTGAAAATCAATGTTAAGTGACCACTACCAACAGAAACATGTTCCCTGTGTTGATAATCCTAACAAATCATGCTTTGGTGGGGACACAAAGTAAACGGGACATGGTGCTGTGGCTCTGGGATGCTTTCACTGTCTGAAAAAACCCTACTTCCTGTTCTTCGTCCTCCATTTTACAGCCACCATGCCATTGCTGAGCTTGCCTTGGAGCTAAAATGTACACGAAGATAACATCAACACAGGGTCACGCTAGCTTTCTTCTATTGTTCCTACAGACTTCTTGTCCTCCTAACTCCATCTTCTGCCTCCCCACAGAGAGCCATGAAGTGTCTGAGTCATTCTCGATTACAGTATGTATTTATAGATGCTAGAGTCAGGACCCAGCAGGCCCTGAGTGAGTTTAAGTGTGTGTGTGTTTATGTGGGTGGACGGGTTGTTCTAACTCGCACTGCCTAAAACTAGGGCCAGGAGTCCGATGACTCACCTCAGCTACTGGACGCTTCTACCAGGAGAGCTGACGTCATCTGTCCTGAGACCGAGAGTTACTGCTCGCAGTGACCTCATTCTCTCTCAGGTTAGAGGAAAAAAATGCTAGCGATTGTCTGTCATGTAGGAGCTTTAAAGACACTGCCTCATTTCCTCATTTTCCGAGCACAGGTCAAAGTAAATATGTGGCCTTGCACTTTGTGAAAGAGAAGGTGGTGAGGCCCCGCAGTTGTTTCAGAGGCCAGGAACTGTACAGTAAAAATGTGTCAGAGTTATCACACGCCTTCTTCTCCGTCAACCACACTGTCATTCACCAACAACTGTATGTGTATGTCCAGATTTACACAGAACCAGAACAGTGCACATGCACACACATACAAACACATATACACACACGTACAAACACAGGGCTGAGGCCTTCATGTTGTTGATATTTGAACATTTCAATTGAGAAGGCTATAAGACCTGCAGCTGCCTGTCTCACCCCGGTTGAATAGGGGGGGCCTTTTTTTGGGGCGAGAAGGCGGTGAATGCTTTCCCGATGAGAGATGAGGCATATTGAAAACTATATTAAATTACCCTGATTAACAATTTAGCCACGATCAGGCTAGCCATGGGGGTGCTCTATGGGGAGGCCCAGAGACTATTCATTCCCACAGCGCCAGGGTCGAAAGGTGCCCCAAGTTCACAGGCTCAGGCCCTTTGTTATGCTAACACCCTATCCCAAATCAGCTGCCTGCTCCATGGGCAGACACAAGCACTTCCCTGAGAACTTTCAGGGAGTCGTCATTCCACTTCATCTTAACACCCGCCCCCCCACCCCCCCCCCCACCCCCCTCCCAACACACAGGCAGACAATCAACATTGCCAAATTCCATGCACAATTCAACATTTTTTGCAAGTGGAAAATGGGTGGGAGATGTGGGGTGTTTGGTCTGTGTCAAGACAGACATTCAGGATGTCTTTATATCTGTGATATGTTTTCATTTCAAGCTAAATAATGCAACAAATTATCATTGATTGTTTTGTTGTGATGTCAGGACTTTTTGAGTTATAAAGGAATGGGGGGGGGGAAATGATTTCAATATCTTTGCAAGTGTTCTGGGGAAAAAAATGTAACCAAAAATGTAACCAAAAAGACTGACAATAATATGTTTCAGTCTTTCTGTCTCAAGGGAGCGATGATCAATACACATTAACAGACCAGTTGATAGGACATGTAGTGGAGGTCAAGAGTCAAATGCTGGTCAAACACCCTCGACCTAAGGTCAAAGTCTTTAGCTTAAACATGCCATCGGTGCACAGCCACATATTTGTAAAATCTTGACTCAATAAGGACAACAGTGCATTTTGGGGGATTTAAGAGTTTTCACAAATAGGTGTACTTAGTGAGACTTTTATTGTATTTTTTATACATTACACAAAATCAATCATATCACAAAGTTATTTACAATATTTCTTGACCCCATAATATTTTGACAGTCCGTTTATTCAAAAATATGTTTGTGTCCTCAAAACATTCTGATTTATAATGAAAATGTATTCCAATTTTAGGGATAAAGCATACATGATGCACTCACCCTTTCTCTATCTCTCTCCCTCTTTCTCTCTCTCTCTCTCTCTGTCTCTCTCTCTCACACACACACACACACACACACACACACACACACACTCGTTAGTACTGATACTTAACAACATCAACAACAACAGCAGCAATGCACATACTGTACCACATGAAATTGAATAAAATGTCTCAAAAAAACATGCAATATAATTGTATACCACTGATTGGAAAGCACTGATTGTGTACAGCCATGGTCCTGAGTTGTAGGCGTGTACAACTGCCCTCATCTCTCACTACCGCTGAGCGAAAATCTCAAGCAGGAGAGAAAGGAAAAAAAAAATCCTCATCAATGCAAATTCGAGCCCAGAACCTGGGAAGCCTTGCTTGAGTCACCGGTTTTCCGAAAAAGCCAAAATCACAGGCTTTTTACCTGCAAATCTTGTTGTCATACACGACAACAGATGCTCCATTTTAGCACAGGACAGTCAGTCATATCCATGGATTAGTCTGCAGTCACTTTAAAAAGCGTCTCCACACTCAGGCTGCCACAAGAGAAAATAAGGACGCTTCTAATTCTGCCAGCATAATTGCCTGATTATAATGAGCTTCTCTCTCTCTCCCTCTCTCTCTCTCTCTCTCTTCCTCTAGCTCTGCCTTTATTCCTCTGTGTCTGTTGCTAGATGCGCACATACACACACGTACATACACATTCACACACTAGCTTAATTCCAATATAAATCAGTCTTCAATTGGAGGAAAAAAAACCTGCATTCATATTTTCTGGTGCTGCAATGGCGCTCTGCAGTGTTTTCCTGTGACTTCAACAGACAAAAGAGTTTATAGGAGGAAATTAAATATACAGTAAAAAAAACAAAAATACTGTTAAATGAGCCATGGCGACACCCATCCGAACACTTTTACAATTAATTGATTTTGTGGATTTCAGACAGGTGGTAACTGCCAGTAAGCTAATGTGATGTCGAGCACACCACTGTGCCTTATGGTTGATTCTTAGTTTGTTGACTTTCTATGTGTGAAACATAGAAGATGAAAAGAAAACCGTCTGGTGTACATGGTTAATCTGACCTAATGGATAACCACAGAACCCAATTCAATTAAAAAAAGATATCGATTGCAAATTTTGGTACATCTTAAAATCATAAAATCTGTCAGTGTAAAGTTGAGAACTTATAACAATAAAGAGCATAAAAGTTTCAATGTCACACTTAACAAAAGTGAAATTTACATATTCGTTCATTATTGTATCTTAACAAGGCCTGGTAGCTTAGGATGCTATTATTATGAAATATCAAAATCCTTGAACAATTAAGGAGAGGCCCAAAAAGAGATATAATTCTTCAGTCTGAACAGATTCATCTCATGGTTTACAAAGAGAAAGCCCCAGAATATAATTAAGATTTTATATTGAGATTTTATTACCGAGCCAGCCTCACCGAGCATAAAATTAATTACATTTCCGTGACCATTTTATATTCAAATGAGAATACAACATCATTATGTAAGATTGTAGTGTACCATACTATTTTTCAGCATTTTTAAAACTGATTTAATATTACTAGTATTAAAAAAACCTATATCAGCAAAGTTGTTTATTGTTGTTATCATTATTACTATTTTTGTTATTATGTTGCCCTCTTCCAAAGCAATTTTTCCCCCTGTCCAACTACCATGCACCCAAATTTACATTTTTAACCCCAGTAATCACAATAATGTCAGCTTTTAGGCATGAAAGAATGCATATAAAAGACACTTGCTATCCTACTCTGTTTATTCATTAGCAAAAATATGAAAATAATTTAGAATATAGGGATATTTTAAATATGTTTACAAAAAGAATTTCAGTCCCATGTAAGTATATGACGATGTAAGGTATTTGCAATGTAGCCTAAAGCACATCAAGAATAGAAAATATATACTCTTCCCATGACAAAAAAAACCTGTATGTTGCAGAATGTCACTGAAGAAAACATGCTGACAAGTTTTGGATTAGTTGTTATTCTGTCTGCAATGTTTTCACTTTAACAATAGCATACATTGCCTTGTTCCACCAGGATTTGTTCTCTCATCCCTCTAAAAGCTGTATAAGCCCAGACGCAGGCTAAATGAGCATGCCCACTCATGAATGTTGTTGCTTAATTACAATCCCTGATGGAAAAACCACCGAGGGAGCAGCCCTAACAAAGCCACGCGTTAGGATAGAAATGGAAGCTTTTTCTTTTCCTCAAAAAAAACAAAATGTATGTGTTCAAGTGTTTATGAACGTCATTAATTGTAATGGGTGTACATTTTTTTTCCCAGCGTCCAAACAAAATACAAAGGCAATCTGCATGTGCTTCAATTTGATTTACAAAAATGAGATTGATGTATTGAAAGGGAACATTCAAAGGACCTGCTACTGTGTTGGATGCAAAGGCACTGTGCTATCTGACATTTACATACAGTACGTTGGCGGTATTTAACAATCCGCTGCACTAAACATGGAAATAAATGAAAAATAAATAAATTACTGTTAGACATGACCTACAATCACTTCAAGTATAATTTAGTTTCTTGTTACTGTTACATGGGCCCAATTACATATCGACACCACAGAGCAATCAAGAACGTACAATCAAATTAAATGTGTAACCAGTCAGATAAAGACACATCTGTTGTTTGATGTGTGCAGAGCTTGACTTTGTCCAGCATTCAGTAATATAGAGAGCACACAGCAGAGTACTGCATTTGAGATAATATCATCCAGAAATAGATTGTGCATACTAGATATTTAACCTGTATACCTTCAAAACTGTCACTAAATTGTTAAACTGAAATTTGAACAGTGAATTTCTATGGTATATCTTTTTGCGGTTAACCAAATGTGTGTTCTGAATGCCACATTACTCTATTTAAGCAAAAAGCTCCCGGTTTTCTGTAAAGGAACTCTACGCTGTAGATAAATTATTCAGTAGTATTTGCATTTGCATTGTGATTTGCATTCATGTAGATTACAGAGAATGGAGAAGGAGGCGCTGCACCAAAGAGAATTACATTCTGAACCATTTTCGGTCTCACTGGTGACGAGTTGACATGGATTTTTGTTCCATTTTCCTCCTCTGCTTCGAGGTATACTGCTGAGATCAGTGACACACTTTTCAAACTGTTGTTTGATTAATAAAAGAAGGAAACGATGTCTAATGCTCACCAGCACTCACACACAAAAAGCGCTGCCATTAAAAATGAATCGTGACATTGAACAATGAGTCTATTTGATTGACTAGGCAGAGATTTTTACTGTAATATTCTCATCATCTTTATTTCTATTGTAAGGCTTGTGAGTTGAAGCTCAAAGGAACCAGTAGGCATGGAGGAGATGTCATATGGATTAAACACTAGGAAAGGGTGTGAAACTCTCACAGTACACTGAAGATCCTGGCTATTATGTTTCATCTAAAAATAACAAGCCTGACTAAAAAGAACAAGACAACACTGAAATAAGAAATGAAAAAAGTGCATGCTCCATAGAGAATACAGTTCAAACAGCAGCAGTAATAGTGCTGAGTGTGATATGGAATACAATGAGGAGAATGTACAGTACGAGACTCCCTTCAATTATAAATGAAAAGGAAATCAGTGTGAAATGTATGGAATAACCCAGATACTGAAATAAAACATCGTCAGTGTCTCTCTAGAGCCACTTTTGTGAAACATCTTTTTTTTCAAAATCATCAAGATTTCATGTGTCTTGATGTAAAATAAATAAATCTTGTGAATTACTGTATTACTTTAACTTAATTGCATTTATTACTGACATCATTGTTAGTAAACAGAAATCTTGAGAAAGATACCTTCTAGGCTTCTGGGCTGAATTTATGTATTCTTACATGGGAAATGTATGAGAGAGTAGATTGAGACAGCGTGGAAACACACTCCTGCGGTGTGTGTGTGTGTGTGTGTGTGTGTGTGTGTGTGTGTGTGTGTACATGCAATGTGGGGCTGATATGATGCATCAAAGGGGTGGGGTAGGTCTGCCTGCAATAAGAGAGAAGGGCTTAGCCAACGTATGCGCATGTGCAAATACAGCCTAGCCCCTTTATACCCACATGTTGATGTAAAAGCCACTCTGTGTCAACAGTTGCAAACACAAATGCAAAAATGTGTTTACTGTGTTTGAGACTTCAGCATTTGTTTGTGTCTAAACCATGCGGAACACAGAATACAGAATATTATTCTTAGACTTTATTATTAATGTAATTAAATGGTGAAACTTGATGTGCCTAATTTTCTCCTAAATATATGAAGAACTAACATTAAATGCTAAAAGTCAAAGAGAAAAGTCTTCTTTCTGAAAAAAATGCTGACAGAGTTAACAATGTTTACTTTGGGCGAGGGGACCTGAGGGTGGGTGCTACGTTTTCGTAACAACGCTGTTGGTCGGGATGGTGTTACCAGCTGTATGAGAGCAGTGCAGAGCAGCTGCCTTGAGCTAACCAGTGGGGAAAACTCTCGTACACGAACATGCACTAAAAGCATGCGTGGCCAGCCCTGCTATGTTAACAAAGCAAGGAGAAGCTCTGATGACAACACACACAGAGGAAGACTTCATTCTCTGCTCAGATAGACATTACTTCACTATATCTTTACATAGCTAATCATTGTTTGCAACTATATTAACGCTCTGAATGTTAAATACAGCTCATTTATTATATTATAAAGTGTGAGCAATGCCCCACAATGTAATTAAGTATCACAAGTACAACAATGTATGCATGTAATTAACATTCATTGTTTACGTGTTTTAATGCTGTAAGTGATGCAGCTATCACTATGTCTCCCAGAACCTCACTTCTTATCCTTCACTTTTCATGCAAATGCCAAAAGAAATCGAATAACTCCTATAGGAGTACAACATAAAATATCAATTACAGATATAGTGATGAAAAACTATATTGTATCACAAAATGGTAACAATCAAGAAAGCTGCCAGGACCCTGAAATTATACTTGGTGCTTAGGTAGAGCTGCTTATTTTAATGTATACTGAGTTTTCACCTCCCACTCACAGAAAGGGAAGTTCGTTTGGCTCTGTCATTACATGAAACCGTCTTTGTTCATCAGAACAGTGTAACCTTTGTGCATTATTAGGATTTCATGTTAAAAGTCAGTAAAATAAAAAATCCCTTCATCATTGAAAGCTCATACAGTAACTGCCATGCATTGTGGTCATGCATGTTAAAATGCAATCACTAAAGACAACCTCTTTGTCGTTTCTGATGGTTTTACGTGGCCATTGGTCTTAAAATACATGGGACGCATGACTCCTTCTGACAGGTTGCATTTGATAAGTTAGGACTACATTGTTGCAGTCCGTTATTTGTAATTAGTAGTAGATGTGCCTTACAGTTAAGTTATTTACTTTATAGTATCGAATAGTACAACTTGAGTAGCAACGACTGGGAGGGTCAAGCCTCCCTTAACAGTCACCTTGATTAATGGTAGAAACAGCCCACAGTGTTTAATCACATCCAGAGAGGCAGACCTACAAAAACAGACTGTTATTTGCCTCCTCGTCGGAGTGACCACTGTCCCCTGTCATGTGTAGTGGTGTATCTTTTCTCTCTTCCGGTTGCGGCTGTCAGGGTCCCAATGCTTATAGTGGTCTTGTTTAATCCTATAAAAAAATATAACGTCAGTGTAATTATCAAATCAAAGTAAGAATTACAGAACATACAGATACGTGCAATATATATATAATCACGGTTGTATTTGTATTTGTGAGCGTGCAAATCATTTAATCCTCGTATTGTACTCTTTGCTTACAGGCATATCTGAAGACACCTTCTTACCCGGAGTTTGAGCGTGACCTCTACTGCAGTTGAAAATACTTGGGAGCGGAGGGTGAATCCATTGATTTTTTGACGATGTAACCCATCTCCGCAAGAAGACGGTTGACACTTTGAATAAGAAACCCCTTCATTTTGTGCATAACCATCGCAAGAAAGGCTTATGTGCTCCTCGCCGCTTGATTTCCGACTCGGGGTGCTCAGTGTTGTTGGGGTAAAGTCCGTTTCAGCTGCACTGCATCAACATGGTGAGTATGACAGCACCTGGACCTAACGGTTTCTCACATTCCTCGCACTTCATTGATAGATGATTAGTCGCTGACATCAATTTTCATGCCGAAAGTACTGCAACGTTGCTTGCCAATTGATGTTTCAGCCAATGTGTTATTGCGATTGCAGTGTGACGTTAGCTTAGCTTACTAGCCAGAGCAGGTACTTGTAGCCGGCTAGCCAGTGGAACGCTAGCTCTTTAGCTAGTGTTAGTCTAGTGATGTTAATGGTGCGTAACGGCTACTGTTTTAGATCCTTTCACTGGGTTCACTCGCATACAGTGTTTTTGAGTAACTTTGCTGACATTAGAGTTTCAGGGTAACGTTAGATGTTGAAGATGAGTTCAATGTACCAGTATGAATCTCACCAACAAGCAGTTAGCTTAACGTAGCCATTCAGCTGGCAGCAGGATGCCTTTGGGAGAAGTCAAGGTGTGCTCACCTTCACTTCAAGGGTTTTATGAAACCTGTCTGGGAAATGTTTGCATTGTGAACTTACTGAGTGCAATTGATAGTTGTTGATTACAGCACTGTGTGTATGTCTCCGTAACCTTTTTTTTTTATGGCTGGGCAAATAATTGGCACTTATGATTGTTTTCATCCATGACAATGTGCATAATAATGCCAATTATCTTCAAATGTCCTCCAAAACACAGTTTGGTGTCTTGAATCTCAACACAACCAGTACTAAATCTGACAATATCAACAGTAAGATGGGACGCTTTGGGGAACTCAATTATTATTTTTATTATTTTAAGTGTATTTTTCTTCCTATCATGCAATCATATTGTCCACATTCTGCTGATTTCTATCCTCTGTTACAGCAGCTTGGACAGCACAATAGTTTTCAGGCAGGTAATCTTCAAATCAAGCAGTTAGCAATCTGATCCGTTTTCCAGTTTATTGTAACACCACCGGTGTATACAATACTAGGGGAAGAACTGACACAAAAAACAACCGTAAGTTGCACTATATCGCAGAAATGACAAACATCCAGGATGTCATCTAGTTTCTGACTACAATACAAAGTGTCAGGTTTTGGTTGCCAAAACTCTAACTATGGTTGTTTTTTTCTTCACCTTTATATTTTGAGTAATTAAGATTTTATGCAGTTATATGCCAGGTTAATGATGTAGGTGTAATATAAATGAATAAAACCTTAATTTCTGTAACTAAACAATTATTTATAATTTGTGTTTTTTCTAAAAGTTTACATCATTTTAATCTTTAGTGTTAATGCGTCCACCCTGGTATACAAAATACCAGCAGTGCAGCTGTTGTTATGGTCTTCACAGATCCCTCAAAAAGGAATCCAGCAAGTCACTGTTTTTTTTTGTTCATTTGTTCTCTCCCTATTGTTTTTTGGACCTTTTGTGCTGATTCCCATCACAGCCCTTCAGCATTGTAGTCTTGGATTGTGGCTCCCTCAAATGACACCAACATTAGCTTGCCCCCTCTCACACACAGCTGAAGAGACTGGGGTGCATGTTTTATGGTTTGCTGTCCCTATTTTTCATATGTTAAAAAGTGGTTGCCATCAGGCAACCAAAGGCCAATAATTGGTTGGCAATTTATCAAAATAGTTGCCAATGGCAACCTGGCAACCCTTACCGTCGTCCCCTAGCCCATTCCAATATACAGTATGTTTCAAAGGAGTAAATACACCCAACAAAAGTCTAGATGAGTGACACTGGGGAAGCATCGGTCAATGAGAGGTTTCACTGCTTCAAAGTTAGTTTCATGGGCAAAGTAGTAGTGAGATGTTTGAGCTCTTAAAGATGGTGGTTATCACTGCAGCGCCGACTCTGTACCCCCTACAGATTTCATTTGGTTTTTGTGTGGAGGGGGTCAAACGGACTTGGAAAGATAAGAGAGTCCATGCTGGCTCAATTTCCCCCAGGCCTGAGATCTTTGCAGGGCTCCCACAGAGAATGGTCAACATCCACCAAACTTAAGACCGTCTGCTTTTGACCTATATATCATGACCATTACTCGCATGGGGAATGTCTTGAGTCAGAGGTTGTGTTTGGTCACGCATCACATCTTACCAAGTATAATTGCCAAATTAATGTCACCCACTCTCCCCTCTGTGACTCCAGAAGAGGTCTCGACATTAGCTTTTGGAGCTAACCCCATGCTGAGTGACACTGGGGATCCCATGACCAATCCAAAATGTAGGTCTAGTGTACGGGTCATCATCTGTCCTGTCTAGGTGTCATTCACTTCCTGCTCCTGAACCTAAAGCAGTCTGACAGAGGTTTAACCATCTCTCTGAAATGTATTTACTAGTATTGTGCGCAGAGTAGGTAACTATGAGAAAAGTTTGCCTTATGCTAAAAGCAGAATCTATGTGAGATTAGGTTAGCATGTTAATTGGATTGAAGCCCAAAACCAGGTTTCTTGTAAAATATTCAAATAAGTGATTGTTAATTTCGAAATTCAGACATGTGTGGTCCATTTTTAGATAAGGTTATTATAGGAATGAGCTGAAATCATAAGTAAAGATGCTGAAGGCTTTACTAACAAAAAAGGGGTGATGGTGCAAAAATCAATGAAAGTGAAAGATTAGCAAACCTGAGACTGCTGGAAGGAGAGGCTCAGTTAAAAAAGAACGACACAGACACTATGAACATTACCAATAACTATACGGTATCCTTCATGCTTCCCAGGACAGGCCAAGCACCCGCTAGATGAGGGTCTCACCCAGAGAGCACATTTTAGGATTCTGCATGTTAGCAGAGTCTGTATTTTACTTTTTTTTTGAGAGTTTGAGTCCTGAATTAATTTCCCATTCTATACAAAATGTTCAACTATTCTTAAATTGCCACCAAAGCGCACAGTAGGCAAAGTGAAATTAGAATTTTAAATTGCCCTTTGGTGGTGAACGTGTTAGTTAGAGCAGGGAGTTTTGTTTAGTTTTTGTTTAGCCTAATATATTGATGTGTAAACATCATTTTGACAAAACAGAGAAGGCTGCAG